>NC_052311.1:34114013-34795680 GCF_016432855.1 Salvelinus namaycush | reverse complement strand
TGGTCGTTTAATGATAGGGCGCACATCAATCGTTTCACCCAGAGATACGGTCTCCCGGTGAAGCAGGCTGTCTGGCCACATTGATTTATACAATAAAGTAACTCCATAGATCAGATTCCGGACTGAAGATCGACTGCAGCCAGACTCTAACTGTCACTTTCAGCGCCGCTGCTCATCCTTTTACCTCTGCTGGGAGGTGGGGAGAGAGAGTAGAGGAAACGGATTAACAGCAAATATATTACCACAAACAAACTATAGATGCGCTCGGCTCCTGAGGTTCATTTGTGCAATGTTCACCGTGTAAGCAAATATTTTATGCACACCTGGAGTTGGGTTGGACAACTTTACCTTCCCTCCGGTGACATGACAGTCACCTCTGTGATATGGTATTTGCTGATATATTTGTGAGGGACATAAACGATGGTGGGACTATATGAAGAGTTTATTTCCAAAATGCTACTGTATATCCACTAATTTTTCACATTTGTGTTTTTTCACAAGAAATGATTGCTTATTGCTGTTCGTTCATGTGTGTGTAAAATATTACTGTTCTCAGATTTTTATTCATAGTGTATGAAAATGTTTTAGTTTTTTTTGCAAAACGCTATACACGCTATACACTCCTAATAATGAGTTGCACCCCATTTTGCCCTCAGAACAGCCTCAATTTGTCCGGGCATGAACTCTACAAGGCGTCGAAAGCATTCCACAGGGATACTGGTCCATGTTGAGTCCAATGCTTCCCACAGTTGTGTCAAGTTGGCTGGATGTTATTTGAGTGGTGGACCATTCTTGATACACACGGGAAACTGCTGAGCGTGAAAAATCCAGCACCGTTGCAGTTCTTGACACACTCAAACTGGTGCGCCTGTCACATACTACTATACCCCGTTCAAAGGCACTTAAATATTTGGTATTTCCCATTCACCCTCTGAATGGCACATATACACAATCCATGTCACAAATGTCTCAAGGCTTAAAAATCCTTCTTTAACCCCACTCCTCCCCTTCATCTGCACTGGTTGTAGTGGATTTAACAAGTGACATCAATAAGGGATCATAGCTTTCACCTGGTCATTCTATTTCATGGAAAGAGCAGGTGTTCTTAATGTTTTGTATAATCAGTGTACATTGTTTAGCTGGAATGGACTGTTCGTATCCTGTATATTTAACTGTGATGTGTGGTTGTCTCACCTAGCTATCTTAAGATCAATGCACATACTGTAAGTCACTCTGGATAAGAGCATCTGCTAAATGACTAAAATGTCGAATTTAATTGTTTTGCATGTAGATATCATATTAATGTATTAAATTATTTTTACTAATTTTAAAAACAATATTGATGTCACAAATGTATCATTTGGAGCTAGAAACACAAGCATTTCACGGCATCTACGATAACGTTTGCTGATCTGTGTAATGTGACCAATACATTTTGATTTGATTTTGATTTGATCTGATTTGTACAGTTCTTTATTAAAAATGTAGTTATTTGTTACATTTGACTGTGTAAAACCTAGCAGTACTACTTATTTCTCTGAGAGTGAGGCGGATATAAAGTACCAGTCAAAAGTTTGGACACACCTACTCATTCAAGGGTTTTTCTTTATTTTTACTATTTTTGACATTGTAGAATAATAGAGAAGACATCAAAACTATGAAATACCACATATGGAATTATGTAGTAACCAAAAAAGTGTTAAAGAAATCAAAACATATTTTATATTTGAGATTCTTCAAAGTTGCCACCCTTTGCCTTGATGACAGCTTTGCAAACTCTTGGCATTCTGTCAACCAGCTTCACCTGGAATGCTTTTCCAACAGTCTTGAAGGAGTTCCCACATATGCTGAGCACTTGTTGGCTGATTTTCCTTCACTCTGCGGTCCAACTCATCCCAAACCACCTCAATTGGTTTGAGGTCAGGTGATTGTGGAGGCCAGGTCATCTGATGCATTACTACACCACTCTCCTTCTTGGTAAAATAGCCCTTACACTGCCTGGAGGTGTGTTGGGTCATTGTCCTGTTGAAAAACAAATGATACTCCCACTAAGAGCAAACCAGATGGGATGGTGTATCGCTGTAGAATGCTGTGGTAGCCATGCTACATGCATTTCTCTACACACGCAATAACATCCGCTAAACAGGTGTATGTGACCAATAAAATTTGATTTGATTTAATAAGTGTGCCTTGAATTCTAAACAAATAACCGACAGTGTCACCAGCAAAGCACCCGCACTCCATCACACTTCCTTCTCCAGGCTTCACAGTGGGAACCACACATGCGGAGATCATTCACCTACAATGCGTCTCACAAAGACACAGCGGTTGAAACCAAAAATCTAAAATTTGGACTCATCAGAGCAAAGGACAGATTTCCACTGGTCTAATGTCCATTGCTCGTGTTTCTTGGTCCAAGCAAGTCTCTTCTTCTTATTGGTGTCCTTTAGTAGTGGTTTCTTTGCAGCAATTAGACCAGGAAGGCCTGATTCATGCAGTCTCCTCTGAACAGTTGATGTTGAGATGTGCCTGTTACTTGAACTCTGTAAAGCATTTATTTGGGCTGCAATTTCTGAGGCTGGTAACTCTAATGAGCTTATCCTCTGCAGCAGAGGTAACTATGTGTCTTCCTTTCCTGTGGCGGTCCTCATGAGAGCCAGTTTCATCGTAGCGCTTGAGGGTTTTTGCAAATGCTATTGAAGAAACTTTCAAAGTTCTTAACATTTTCAGGATTGACTGATCTTCATGTGTAAAGTAATGATTGACTGTCGTTCGTCTTTGCTTATTTGAGCTGTTCTTGCCATAGTATGGACTTGGCATTTTACCAAATAGGGCTATCTTCTGTATACCACCCCTACCTTGTCACAACACAACTGATTGGCTCAAACTCATTAAGAAGGAAAGAAATTCCACAAATTAACTTTTAACAAGGCACGCCTGTTAATTGAAATGCATTCCAGGAAGCATCCTCATGAAGCCGGTTGAGAGAATGCCAAGTGTGTGCAAAGTCATCGAGGCAAAGGGTGGCTACTTTGAAGATATATTAAATATATTTTGATTAGTTTAACACTTTTTTGGTTACTACATGATTTCATATGTGTTATTTCATAGTTTTGATGTCTTCACTATTTTTCTACAGAGTCGAAAATAGTAAAAATGAAGGAAACCCCTTGAATGGGTAGATGTGTCAACTTTTGACTGGAACTGTGGCATTTTGCAAAAACACGTGATTATTTCTCTCTGAAATAAAACAATCAAGTGATAGATTTTAAACAAATAGATATCTGTCATTGAACAAATACAGTTGAAGTCTGAAGTTTACATACACTTAGATTGGAGTCATTAAAACTCAGATTTCTTGTAAACTTCCTACGGCTGAGATACCGTTAACGGGATCGACTTGACAACAGCCAGTGAAAGTGTTTGGCCATGAAGACCATTGTTATGTTTGGAGGAAAAAGGGGGAGGCTTGCAAGCCGAAGAACACCATCCCAACCGTGAAGGACAGGTGTGGCAGCATCATGTTGTGAGGGTGCTTTGCTGCAGGAGGGTCTAGTGCACTTCACAAAATAGATAAGATCATGAGGAGGAAAATTATGTGGATATATTGAAGCAACATCTCAAGACATCAGTCAGGAAGTTAAAGTTTGGTTGCAAATGGGTCTACCGAATGAACAATGGCCACAATCATACTTCCAAAGTTGTGGCAAAATGGCTTAAGGACAACAAAGTCAAGGCATTGGAGTGGCCATAACAAAGCCCTGACCTCAATCCCGTAGAACATTTGTGGGCAGAACTGAAAAAGTGTGTGCGAGCAAGGAGGCCTACAAACCTGACTCAGTTACACCAGCCCTGTCAGGAGGAATGGGCCAAAATTCACCCAACTTATTGTGGGAAGCTTGTGGAAGGCTACCCGAAACTATTTGACATTAGGTAAACAATTTAAAGGCAATGCTACCAAATACTAATTGAGTGTATGTAAACTTCTGACCCACTGGAAATGTGATGAAAGAAATAAAAGTTTAAATAAATAATTCTCTTTACTATTATTCTGACATTTCACATTCTTAAATTAAAGTGGTGATCCTAACTGACCTAAGACAGGGAATTTTTACTAGGTTTAAATGTCAGGAATTGTGAAAAACTGAGTTTAAATGTATTTGGCTAAGGTGTATGTAAACTTCTGACTTCAACTGTATATATTTACACCTGTATGTCGTTGTCTTCTTCTCTGTTGGAATCGCCGGTCCGGCTACTGCAGAGTCAATTCATCAGAGAGTCTCTGGTTAACTTCCCCAGAAGTCACAATGTCTTTCCTAGTTGTCGCTTTCTCAGCGGCTCTGGATAGTGTCTGTTGTTATAGATATGTCAGGCGTACAGATGGTTGTTGCATAGATAGAAGCTTCCGCGGTTGTCGGTATTCTCATACTAGATTTACGTAATTTCCAGCTGCAGACTAGTAATTCTACATCTAGGATTTTCTCTTATTCTGTAGTGATCGATAGTCTCATAGTTTAACCATTTCCAGCCGTGTAGCCAACACTACACACTGTCTGTTCTCCTGGGCCTATAGAGTTGTAGTTCTGAAACATTTCAACATGTAGCGTCAGCTCCATGTTTTCTAGTCTAATGTACATTTCATCAGGAGTGAGTTTTATACACTTCTGAGAAAAGGGCGGTCCAATGAAGCCGACGTAATGTATATTCTCACGTGGGCATGGCTTATGATTTGGGTAACTTTATATGAAAACCCATATTATCTCATTTAGAAGGATAACATCACATCTTTTCACAAATAGTTTAATGTTTAATCACGTACGTTTCACAATATTTAGATGTAAACCCCATAATTAAGAAGTGTACACAACCAAAGACAAAGTAATGAGTGTTTCCTGTCCTTCATGAGAACACCAAATGAAACACACTCGTCATGACTGTCCCTTAAGTGTCCACGGACCACTCCCACATTTTCAAAAATATAAATATTTTTTAATTATTCAAACTTTTGATGTCCAAGGGTCTCTCTGTGTTCCACGGTTTACATTCCCACCTCGAACACTACATAGAGACAGTGTATTTTATCACTGCCATAAAACAGCCGACTTCCCGCTCTCCCCCTCTATGAGAGAGAGCACGCTGTAGAGCGGACCCACTGTAACCTGATCCTTCAGATCGTCACAGGAGAGTTATGACATATATTTGCTCCATAACTGACCGAGTACAAGACCTGCTGTCTGAATTTCCCTTGTCTTTCACATTGCTAAAGGGGTTGCCATGAAGAATAGCTTTTCCAAGAAATGACATATCATAGTATAACCCCTTCTAGATGTTCATTTAGGTGTCAGGTGCACTGTATATTACCTATAATGAGGGGCTGACAAGGGCCTGGTGAAGGCAATCCAATAGTATGAGCAAATGGCGCCGAAGGAGATGGCTGCCGTTTTACGATTCCGTAACAAATTGTGCTATTGTGTATGTTTTTTCGCGTTATTTCTAAGTTATTTTGTACATAATGTTTCTGCCACCGTGTCTTATCACCGAAAAGAGCTTCTAGATATCAGGACAGCATTTACTCACCCCATACAGGAGGAATACTTTTTCTTCAACAGGTCAGACGGGAGGGATTTACTTCAGACGCCCGACAGGGCCCTCATCCCCATCATTCGCAGGAGAAAGAGATGGAGGTATCGTGGACGAAGATCCCCGTGCCTTGTTAGGATCCGTCGCCAAGAGGGTAATCTACCTTTACCATCGGCCCTATTACCCAACGTACAATCAATCAATAATAAAATAGACGAACTACGATCACGTATATTCTACCAACGGGACATTAAAAACTGTAATATCTTATGTTTCACCGAGTCGTGGCTGAACGACAACATGAAAAACATACAGCTGGCGGGTTGTAAGCTTTTTCGTCAGGATAGAACAGCAGCCTCTGGTAAGACAAGGGGTGGCGGGCTATGTATATTTGTAAACAACAGCTAGTGCACGAAATCTAAGGAAGTCTCAAGGTTTTGCTCACCCGAGTTAGAGTATCTCGTGATAAACTATAGACCACACTATTTACCAAGAGAGTTTTCATCTGTATTTTTCGTAGCTGTCTATATACCACCACAAACCGATGCTGGCACTAAGACCGCACTCAATGAGCTGTATACGGCCATAAGTAAACAGGTAAACGCTCATCCAGAGGCGGCGCTCCTAGTGGCCGGGGACTTTAATGCAGGAAAACTCATATCAGTTTTACCTAATTTCTATCAGCATGTTAAATGTGCAACCAGAGGGAAAAAAACTCTAGACCACCTTTACTACACACACAGAGACGCGTACAAAGCTCTCCCTCGCCCTCCATTTGGCAAATCTGACCATAATTCTATCCTCCTGATTCCTGCTTACAAACAAAAACTTAAGGCAATAAGAAAGTGGTCAGATGAAGCAGATGCTAAGCTACAAGACTGTTTTGCTAGCACAGACTGGCATGTGTTCCGGGATTCTTCCGATGGCATTGAGGAGTACACCACATCAGTCACTGGCTTCATCAATAGGTGCCTAGATGACGTCGTCCCCACAGTGACTGTACGTACATACCCCAACCAGAAGCCATGGATTACAGGCAACATCCGCACTGAGCTAAAGGGTAGAGCTGCCACTTTCAAGGAGCGGGTATCTAACCTGAAGCTTATAAGAAATCCCACTATGCTCTACCAGACAAGCTAAATTACTTCTATGCTCGCTTCGAGGCAAGTAACACTGAAACATGCATGAGAGCATCAGCTGTCCCGGACGACTATGTGATCACACTTTCCGTAGCCGCTTTCAGTCCCCTCCTGTACTCCCTGTTCACCCACGACTGCATGGCCAGGCACGACTCCAGCACCATCATTAAGTTTGCAGACGACACAACAGTGGTAGGCCTGATCACCGACAACGACAAGACAGCCTATAGGGAGTAGGTCACAGACCTGGCCGTGTGGTGCCAGGACAACAACCTATCCCTCAATGTGATCAAGACAAAGGAGATGATTTTGGACTACAGGAAAAGGAAGACTGCGCACGCCCCCATTCTCATTGACAGGGCTGTAGTGGAGCAGGTTGATAGCTTCAAGTTCCTTGGTGTCCACATCACCAACAAACTAACATGCTCCAAGCACACCAAGACAGTCGTGAGGGCACGACAAAACCTATTCCCCCTCAGGAGACTGAAAAGATTTGGCATGGGTCCTCAGATCCTCAAAATGTTCCACAGCTGCACCATCGAGAGCATCCTGACTGGTTGCATCACTGCCTGGTATGGCAACTGCTCGGCCTCCAACCGCAAGGCACTACAGAGGGTAGTGCGTACGGCCCAGTGTATCACTGGGGCCAAGCTTCCTGCTATCCAGGACCTCTATACGGTGTCAGAGGAAGGCTCTAAAAATTGTCAAAGACTCCAGCCACCCTAGTCATAGACTGTTCTCTCTGCTACCGCACGGCAAGCGGTACTGGTGCGCCAAGTCTAGGTCCAAGAGGCTTCTAAACAGCTTCTAGCCCCAAGCCATAAGATTCCTGAACATCTAATCAAATGGCTACCCAGACTATTTGCATTGCCCCCCCCCCCCTCCCTCTGCTGCTCTTTGTTTATTTTTTATGCATAGACACTTTAATAACTCTACCTACATGTACATATTACCTCAATTACCTCAACTAACCTGTGCTCCCGCACATTGACCCTGTACCGGTAGCCCCTGTATATAGTCTCGCTATTGTTATTTTACTGCTGCTCTTTATTTATTTGTTACTTTAATTTTTTTTAGATGTAAAAATGTTTTGTGTGTTTTTTCTTGAAACTGCATTGTTGGTTAAGGACTTGTAAGTAGGCATTTCTCTGTAAGGTCTACCTACACCTGTTGTAATCGGCACATGTGACAAATAACATTTTATTTTATTTGAAATAGTAATATTTTGTCGTCTGATGAGTACATTTATTACATTATGTGAGGATAAGTATGAAAAAAATGAAAATTAATTCACTGCATTCACTAAATTGCCTTGTCTGCATAAGCAAAGTTATGCAAGGTTAAGCATATTTTCCCTCTGTGTGAAAATTACAGCGTTACTTACCACCACATTGTGTTTCAAACTGAGAGTATGTATCATCGTAGATAAACACGCATTGGTGCTCATGGAGCGAGGCCAACTTTAACACTTCCTCTGGGCACGATGTGCAAGTTCCAGTCTAGATTCCAGAAAGGTTATCTGAAGCTTATTTTTGTCTCTTCTCTGTGGGTGTTAGGTCAGTTTTCTTCGGTTTAAGTACAAACTGTTATTTTGTAGGCCAAAGACAATAAGCAGTTTTGACATGAGCCGGGCAATGATGCTCACATCGCTGCTAAACCTTGTGCCCTCCTCAGATGAAATTTAGAGAGCTTTTAGCTGCCCATGTGATAGAGTTCAGGTACCACCGGATCTTTTAGCTCATATCATCCAATTACCATGGCACGACATGGACCTACCAGCCATCCGTGTAGATTATACATGAAGATTTAACAGAGACATAGACCTATAGCCATCCCTGTAGATTAAGCAGGAAGAATCAACAGAGAGGAGAAAAAGTGAAATATCGGACAGGAGTAATGAATATTTCAGCGTACACTGCCTAGGCAGTGCATATGAAGACATTGAGAACTCTATAACAACGCAGTGAATGCTGAAGCCTACTGCATATGAAGACATTGAGTCTGTGTGGAACCAAACGGAGGAAGTTAACCTCTGTGTCCTCAGGAGAGCGTTCCAGCACCCTGTACTGTAATGGTTACTCCTAGTCCCTCCCACAATATCAGGCAAAACTGTGGCTAAATGAAAACAGATGGAGGCGCATATCCCCGAGTGGTAGCAGGCTCGCCTTGCCTGGGACCATTTATCACCGTCAACCTGTTCGTCATAAAGACTTTACTTTTAAAGGGAGGGGAGAGCCCGGCCCGGGCAAGATCACGGCTGAAATTCTAATTTATGATGTTGAATTGAGCTCTTTGGGTTTTATCTCAAACCAGGTTGAAATGAGTTTCCGCCAATATGCTTTTTATGGTGTGTCAATGGGCAGCGGGCCCCAGTACAGTACCTGCACAGAGCACACTGCTACCTACCTGGGGCCTGCTGCTGTGCTGACATGCTTATATGCATCCTAATTGAAATGTAGTTCTCATTAGGAATGAGCCTTTAAGCAGGATCAGACTTCAAACCAGGTCAAGTTGTGGATGAAGTTGTGTATGTAAACATAAATCACCCACCAAAGTGCTGAGAAATTACTCCTCTGTGAGCAGCCACTGCCCAGAACATGGTAATAGCTTTAACCAGTGGCTCAATAGATTTTTTCACATGAATATTGTAATCAGGCATTTATAATTAAGTTTTACATGTGCAAATCCAGTTTTGAAGCATGCTTTATAAGATCACAGCAAAGAATAGTCCAAATCCAAAAGGGAGAGGTTACTTAGCATTTAAATGGCCTGTGCTGTGGCGGAGACCGGGCGGGCACAGGCCAGTGTGTGGAAGATAAACATTTGGATTGTCAACATAGTATTTCATGTGCAGCACTTTCTTTATGCTCAAGGGACAATGTGTCAATTGAATGAGCTGAATCTGGACCTCTGGGAGAATTTGCAGAGGCAAAGTGTTGCTGTGAAATTCACAATTAGAAAGGAATAGGGATACACAAATTCCAAATGTATATCATCCAAAATGATTTCATCAAGTTAATATAGTGATCTTTATAATGAGCAATACCTATGGATTTCATCATAATATAATCGTATTTTAAGGAAAGATTGAAATCCATAGGTATTGCTTCTATGGCTGTATTTCGTAAGCCTTTGCCTCTTTATGTCAGGTTTAATTATGTTGACATTTGGAATAAAGGGGAATATTAAATGTCGACAGTGGAGCCTTTATACTGTTTTTCTTCTTTAATTAAAATATTAATTGTATCATGACACTCTGTCAATAAGTAATAGAGAGAAGCAGCCCATCAATAATGGATAACTCGACACAAGTCATCAAAAACTCAGTGTGATGATGATTTGCAACCTTTTGAATCTGACACCAAGATGGAGGAGGCTGGGTTGTCTGGCTGTCGGTCAGACGCAGCACAGCCACGTCAGCAGTCCGGCCGGCTCTCTAGGACTACATCTGATGAGAGAGATATGGCACAGCATGACACCTAAAGTTGCAGGCCACAAAGTTAATAGCTCCAGCTCTGCAACAATGATCCCGGGCAAATGGAAGTCAGTCATTACAGCCTATAAATAGGGTGGCTAGAGGTGCCACAGAAGGTCTACAGAAAGGCTGTCAATTGAAGGTATGCCATCTCAGGAAAAATCTTTCACCAGGCATTCCGCTCTGAATCTGCGATCGGGCATTGTTGGACACCCACGCAGCCTCGCTTCTGACCCCACCGTTTCACACCATCGTCTACAGCAGGCCCCTAGAGAGTATTTGTGTGGAGTTGTATAGAATTCATTTAGTTGTCTTTGGACAGCCTTTGGAACATTCTAAGAATACCTGTTGTAAGGAAATACTGATATAAACATCCCATTTGCAGTGATTAACATCTGCAGCACAATGCCAAATGGGTCATTACAATGTACAAGAATCATCAAAGCCATGTGGCAGCAGATTTCATTGTAGTTGATCTGCATGTGCATATTCATTATAGATAAGTATGATATATTCATGAGACATATGGCCCTTCCATATGGGAAAGTCATGGCTAAAAAGATAATTGAAACAAGGGTGATAAATGTCTGTTGCATATACCATCGGCAGTATTTGTGAACCTCCAGTAGAAAAAACAAACAGGGTCACTTAGATACACACGCAGGAACATGCAGAGCTATACACTAGCCTATGTCATTTAGAAAGGGAACTAAATTGGTTATCACCAGCTTTTCATTTAGAGCTCCTTTTCATGGTTTTATCTATGGATTGGATGAAGAACAATCCTATCAGAGGCAGTATAGCGATGTTAGTGTGGTTGACTGTTTAGTCTTCTCTCTTTCACCCACAAGATTTTTCTTTTTTTCTCTCCTTTTTGGTTTTGTGCTTTTGAAGCGGTTTTACACATCCTTCACAAGCCTCCATCTGCTGTGACTTTGGCTGTTTCTTCTCCTTCTTGGCTGACTCTAGGGTCGCTGAGGAACGGGGGAACAATCTGTGCAGCTCCACTCCAGTTGCCCAGCCCCTACAGGGAGACAGCTTACAGCAGGAACGTTCACCATGAATAATTCTCAAACACCTTCTCTCTCTCTCTCTCTCTCTCTCTCTCTCTCTCTCTCTCTCTCTCTCTCTCTCTCTCTCTCTCTCTCTCTCTCTCTATTAAAGTGAGTACATTGTTAAATAGAGCATGGTACAGAGGAGTTATAACCAGCCAGGAACATACAGTCAGGTCCATAATTATTGGCACCCTTGATGAAGATGTGCAAAAAAGACTGTATAAAATAAATAAGGCAAATCCTGAGCTATATTTCATGCTATAAAAATTATGAAATGTATTTATTTTAATACAATTCCTCAGAGAATGAGGTTTTGTTTAACAAGTAATAAAACAAATCTCATAAAGATAGGGGTCAAAATTATTGGCACCCCTGTTTTCAGTACTCCAGCATCCTGCTAGGATAATGACACCAGGATTTTTTTTATTTTTATGAAATTGGAGAACACATTGGGAGAGATTTTAGAACATTCATCCATACAGAATCTTTCCAGATCCTTGATATCCTTCGCCTGTGCTTATGGACTGCTCTCTTCAATTCAAACCCCAGGTTTTCAATGGGTTTCAAGTCCGTAGACTGAGATGGCCATTGCAAATTGTTGATTTTGTTGTCAATTAACCATTTGTTTGTGGATTTTGATGTGCGCATGTATGCACAAACATTGATATAATAATAATCATATTGAAGTAAACCTGGAGTCATGCGATGAAATGTTGTGTGGTCCTCCCACTACGAATAGTTTTATTTTTGTGCGCTCTATTTTTTTTACAATACAAACGACAATACACAGAAATTATGTCTGCAGTTGGACCCCTCTCATAATTTTGACCCCTATCTTTAGTTATTTTTATCACTTGTTAAATACAATCTCTTTCTCTGAGCAACTGTATTAGTATAAAATAATATAATTTCCCAATTTATTTGAGCATACAATATAGCTCAGTATTTGTATTATTTATTTTATACAGTCTTTTTTATCAAGGGTGCCAGTAATTATGGACCTGACTGTATATGCTATACATCTCCATCTCTGCCTTGTGTGGGATGGATTGTTCAGTTTCTACCTGCTACAGAACAGACATACAATTGCTGGGTAGTCTATTGTTCATGTTGAATATTTGCTAATGTGCACTGCTGCTGCCACCCACATTTTGTGCAGCTTCCGCTCTTCTCCATCTAGGTGCTCTGAGGCCACTCACTAAAGAGCCAGCCTATTGGCTGTGATTTCATTAGAAGTGGCTTAATGGTGCCATGATGTGTTCCTCCACTACCCTGTGTCACCTGGATACGCATGTCCAAGGCTGCCATTCACTGCACTGGAATCACTGCAGAGTGCATACAGGGCTACTCAAAGGAGATGATCACAGGGACTTAAGCCTCCTGGCTTAAACAGTCATTTTCCTAAAGGTTTCATAGTAATTACAGCTGGTTGTTCTCAGATACAAAAGGTGAGAGGCAGGAAATTACAATAATCCAATTCAGTTGTTATTGAGATCCTTACTAATGAACTGATGGAGTATGAGAAAATGTCAGATGAATGCATTCTAATCTTCCCATTAATCTCATACTGCTAATACATAGTGAATAGTAAAGCTGCATAAAACAAATAGAAAGATGCAGATTTCTGCAGGGATTCAGGGAATGATGAGCTATAAAAGTAATTATGTCAAATCAGCAGCAAAACAATGGCCAAATACTGTATGTTTGCTGGTTGACTGACAGGGTGGTTGGGTCTTTAGTTGTGCCATTGGTGAGATTATTACAAGCAAAGCCATATAATTATTCCTGACTACTAATCAAGAGATTGATGTGCAGCGGAATGCTTAGGCATTGATTTTCCTTGTGTGTGAGCAGGCATGACTAGGACTGGGCTCACTGTGGCCTCACAGGTAACTGCACGAAGCTCTTTGTAATTTAACTCCGGAATGGAATGTCATTGGATTACAATGATGCATACTGATGTATGCCTTATAGCTATATCAATCAATACAACATGGGGCTTGTTTGCCCATAAACGCACCTCTTGTATCCTTGTGTCTTTTTTTATCTTCTTATTCCCTCCTCCTCAGATGATGTCCACACTACATTTTATTGCTCAGCCAAGGGTAGGCTGTATCTCTGAATATGTGATTGAGCCCGGGCAGGCGGCGCAGGGCATGACGTCTGTGAATGCGTGTTGGCGCATGCCATGCTAATAGCTGCATTAGTTCGCTCCAGAGTTGTTCAGCAGTGGCAAATTGCTGTGACAGAGCTCTCCACGGCACCTCTCTCTCTCTCCAGTAGCCCCCTCAGCCCAGGGCCAATGGAACTGCCAGCCTGGCATGGGCAGGTCAGCCCAGTCAGAGGGGCAGAGTGCTGCTACTGCGGCTGCTGCAGCTGTGAATACTGTCCGTGCTACACTCTCTCTCTCCTCTCTCTCCTCTCTCCTCCTCAGCTCCCCTAGATTAGCGTTTTGTGTGAAGGCTGAGAAGGAGGGTTAGCTAGCTACTGCTGTGATATAGGGGCAAAGGAGGATGAAATGTTCTGGCAAGGAGACAGGGGTTGGAGCATATGTTCTCCAGTCCTCTGGCTGTATCAGGAAAAGGATCTGACACAAATTATTTGTCATCTTGCTAAGGCGAGTGATTAACCTTGCTCGGCTGGGATTTACATGAGGGGGGCTCTGTGTGTGCATGTGTTCGCAAATGGCCCCCTTATCCCTTCATAAACACATCTCCAAGTGAGCAGATTTGATTTGGATTTGTCATTACTGTACATGTTAGAAATGTTCACTTCTCTTGGATTTTCTTTGAAACGGGTGAATATAGAAAATCACGCACAGTGTGATCTCATGTGCCTCTGCTAGCTCTTGTGTCTGAACAAAACTCACAGCATAGCCAGAATAAAAGGTAACCGCAGGAAATAGGCCTTGTTATGTCTTCTTACAGCTTCTCAAGAGGGCTCTCGGGGTGCACCAGTAGATCAATGTCTGCATTCCCTTTCGTAGAGCCAAGTGAATGTTTGTCCAAATGTCACATATTACCTGCAGCAAGCCACAATCAGGTCTTGACATAGATGCACCAGACTCTCTCTCTCTCCCTGTGTGTGTGTGTGTACACACATGTATGCGGGGCTAAATATTTCCTAGATACTTCCTCCTATTTCGGTGTAATAAATCATCTCCCCAGCCATCAGTTCTGCATTGATTTTGCCTAAACATTGTAAAGCAGTGTGTGTTTATGCATGCTAGGGTGTAGCACCATTAGTTTATGCACATATTCATTCTCATAAAATGGGAAATGGGAGTTGTAGCCTTTTTTATATGACATTGCTTGGCTGTCACAGCTTTCAGCATCAGAGGGGTGGACAGCTCCTCACTGCAGAATGCATTAAGGAGAAAACGCAGATTAGTTTGCTCACACAGTGGACTCAAATTGAAATGTGTTATTAACTATATCACAAACAAACCAATAGATCGAATTTGTCACTAGCTCACCCACCACTTCACCCCATGCTTTTCCCACTATTCCCAATCTTTCCTTAGCTTCCGTCTGTTTAAGTATATATGTATCAACCAGGTATTGATCCAACGATAAATCAATTATGAGGAGAATATTGAAAACAAAACAGCTAAACATATTTATGGTGGTCCTTTTTCACCGCTCCCTGACAATGTGGGCCCTGCTTGCGGACTTCAGCCAAGTTTTATTTCATTTACACAACAGAACAGGACTTGGTCTGGGACGGTTTTGTATTTAGCCCAGCTGAGATTGATCAACCTGGCAGATGCTTTTTTACTCGACTACATACCAGTCAATTCCAGGCTACACGCAATGGCTAAAGACTGAATTTTATTTATTTATTTATTTATTTATTTATTTATTTTATTATTTTTTTTATTTTTTATTTTTTGGGGTGGATCAGCTTAATATTGCGGAAAGAATGTTGCTTCCAATGTAATTGTCTGCATCATTTCCAATCCCCCATATTTTTTGGGGTAAATATATATATCCATACACGCATGCATACATATATACATATATACATACACATACCTATATAGACATACATACTTTTTTAAAGAATATACCTTTATTATTATTCCCCGCAACCCTACCACCGCTCCCCCAATTGGAGTAAACTAATAAACACTTCTGCTTTTACCTTCAATTTATACATCTTATACCTATTTTACAGACACAGACTACTTTATAATAGTTCTCTCGTTTGTTCTTAGTCCTTCCTCTATTTCTGTTGTCCATCCAATTTTATTTCCACTTGTAACTGTGCTATTTCACAAAAGCTCCGCACCTATACACATTTCACAGATCCCGTATGCCCTACATTGTTTATCTTGTTATTAGTCCCACCCTTCAGTTCCACTCAACCCTTCCCATCTATCTTCCAACATCATCCATTTCGGATTTTTATTTGCCATATATTTTTCAACTGTGCTGTGATGCTTCACAAAAGATTTGAACCTTCCTATTCTCATAGCTTCTACAGATTGTAAATTAAAAATAAACATTTTTGCTAAAATAATTATTATATTATTGATTGATTGACTATGGCTTTTCAAATCCCCCAGTATTGCTATCTGTAGCGTTAGTTCTAGGCAAATGTTGCAATTCTTCAGCCATTCCTGGACCTGTGACCAAAAACGAGCTACATATGGACAATACCAAAATAAATGATCTAATGACTCTGCCTCCTCACAACAGAATCTGCAGAGCTGGGAAGATTGTATACCCCATATATATAACATTCTATTAGTTGCAAGAATTTTGTACAGTAATTTAAATTGAAAAATTCGAAGTTTTGAATCCGCCGTTGTTTTGCGTATCAATTCATAAACCATGTGCCATGGAATGGGTACATCGAAAATCTCTTCCCAACTATTTTGCAATTTATATGGCACAGCTGTCAGTTTTTTGGTCCTTAAATGAAATTGGTATATGTTTTTATTTATCACACTTTTCTTTAACCATTTATGTTCTTTAATACAGGGCCGACATACAAGTTCCTTACTTTTTTCCCCTTCTACTTGCCTCTTCCATTTTTGTGGTAATGCTGCAATTAATTGGTTGTAATTTTGGGTAGAGCAGACATTTCCATATGTCTGTGTTAGCTGCATGTGTGACATAACTCCACCAGTCCTATTTATGATATCATTCACAAAAATTATACCTTTTTTAAACATTTCTTCGATAAATACAGTTTTTTTATCAATTACTATATTTGAATTTAACCACAATATTTGTTGTACTATTTGTTCCGTCCTTTCAGGTGGATTAAACTGAAATTGCAACCAACTTTCTAAGGCTTGTTTAAAAAATAAGGATATTTTGGAGATTATTTCCTTTTCAAACAACCGAAAGTGAGCAGGTGTAATCTGAATAAAGGGAAAAAGGCCCTTCTTGAACATAGGATGAGACATTCGTACCAATTTACTAGAGAACCAGTTTGGATTTAAGTATAACTTTTGTATGACTGATGCCTTTAGTGAGAGGTCTAATGCTTTAATATTTAATAATTTCTGCCCTCCGAATTCATATTCGTTATATAAATAGGCCCTTTTAATTTTATCTGGCTTGCCGTTCCAAATAAAATGGAATATTTTTTGTTCATATAATTTAAAAAGCAGGTCACTAGGTGTAGGCAAAACCATAAGCAAATAGGTAAACTGTGATATGACTAAAGAGTTAATCAGGGTGATTTTTCCACAAATAGACAAGTATTTTCCTTTCCATGGTAGCAAGATCTTATCTATTTTTGCTAACTTTCTATAAAAATTTATTGGAGTGAGATCATTTCTTTCTTTTGGGATTTTTATACCGAGTATGTCCACATCTCCGTCAGACCATTTAACCTGTCTAGGACTGGGGTGCCGCTAGCGGCACTCCCCCCCCACCCCCACTGAAAAACCAGTGCCGCGAAATTCAAAAAAAATATATTTTTTAAATATTTTACTTTCACACATTAAAGTCCAATACAGCTAATGAAAGACACAGATCTTGTGAATCCAGCCAACATGTCCGATTTTTAAAATGTTTTACAGGGAAGACACAATATGTAAAGATGTAAATCTATTAGCTAAAAACACATTAGCATAATCCACCATCTTTTATTTGTCCACCAACACCAGTAGCTATCACCAATTCGGCTAAACTAAGATATTTATAGCCCCTAACCAAGAAAAAAACTCATCAGATGACAGTCTGATAACATATTTATGGTATGGGATAGGTTTTGTTAGAAAAATGTGCATATTTCAGGTAGCTGGCATAGTTTACAATTGCACCCACCGTCACAAATGGACTAGAATAATTACAATGAGCAACGTGTTTACCTAACTACTAATCATCAAACATTTCGTAAAAATACACAGCATACACTAATCGAAAGACACAGATCCTGTGAATACAGACAATATTTCAGATTTTCTAAGTGTCTTACAGCGAAAACACAATAAATCGTTATATTAGCATACCACATATGCAAACGTTACCCCAGCATTGATTCTAGCCAAAGAGCGCGATAACGTCAACATCGCCAAAAGATATTAATTTTTTCACTAACCTTCTCAGAATTCTTCAGATGACACTCCTGTAACATCATATTACAACATACATATACAGTTTGTTCGAAAATGTGGATATTTAGCCACCAAAATCGTGGTTATACAATGAGAAAAGTAGCCGAGCTGGTCAGAAAATGCCGTGTGCCATATTAGACAGTGATCTAGTCGTATACATAAATACTCATAAACGTGACTAAAAAATATAGGGTGGACAGCGATTGATAGACAATTTAATTCTTAATACAATCGCGGAATTACATTTTTTAAATTATCCTTACTTTTCAATACAGTTTGCGCCAAGCGAAGCTACGTCAAAAAAGATGGCGTCCTAAGCCACTAACATTTTTCGACAGAAACACGATTTATCATAATAAATTGTTCCTACTTTGAGCTGTTCTTCCATCAGTATCTTGGGCAAAGGATCCTTTCTTGGGTCTAATCGTCTTTTGGTGGAAAGCTGTCCTCTTGCCATGTGGAAATGCCAACTGCGTTCGGCATGAACTGGAAGCGTGCCCAGAGATTCACAGCGTCTCAGAAATAAATGTCCCAAAATCGCACTAAACGGATATAAATTGCTATAAAAACGCTTTAAATTAACTACCTTATGATGTTTTTAACTCCTATAACGAGTAGAAACATGACCAGAGTAATATTACTCCCTACACTAATGCTTGGAACAAGTGCGGGTCGGTGGCCGCCACGCGCATGACGCAGCAAGAAAAGAGTTCCTAGCTACAGGGTTTTTTTATTTATAGTGCCTGTGATTGCGCAATCGACCCCATTCAAATCGTCATCACGTAAAGGCATCCAGGGGAAGACGTAAGCAGTGTCCGTATACTCATATGAATAACATTGGCCTTAAAACTGACTCCAGAACAGGGGCCAACATTTCTGAAATCTGACTCCATGTCAGGGAAATTGCTGTAGAATGACTTCTGTTCCACTTAGAGACAAAATTTCAACTCCTATAGAAACTATAGACTGTTTTCTATCCAATAATAATAATAATATGCATATTGTACGATCAAGAATTTTGTAGGAAGCCGTTTCAAAAATTACACGATTTCCATAAATAGTGACAACAGCACCCCCTAGCCTTAACAGGTTAATTGGTAAACTACATGGCAATATAAAATGTGTATTTTTTAGTGATCCAATACGTAATATGGTACATTTATCATAATTTGGTTTTAATCCAGAGAGGATAGCAAAGGTATCTAGATCCTCTATGAGGCCGTGGAGAGACTCTAGTTGTGGTTTTAAAAGAAAACATGAATCATCAGCGTACAATGACACCTTAGTTTTTAAGCCACGGATTTCTAATCCATTAATATTAATGTTTGATCTAATTTTAACAGCTAACATTTCGATGGCAATAATAAATAGATATGCCGATAGTGGACAACCTTGTTTTACTCCTCTAGATAGTTTAAAACTTTCTGAGATGTAGCCATTATTTACTATTTTACACCTAGGGTTACTATACATAATTTTAACCCATTTTATAAGAGATTCCCCAAAATTGAAATATTCTAGGCATTTATATATAAACTCCAGTCGTACTTTATCAAAAGCCTTTTCAAAATCAGCTATGAAAACCAGACCTGGTGTCCCCGATATTTCATAGTGTTCTATTGTTTCCAGTACTTGCCTTATATTATCTCCAATGTATCGTCCATGTAAAAAACCTGTCTGATTAGGATGAATAATATCTGACAAAACTTTTTTTATTCTATGCGCCAAGCATTTTGCTAGGATTTTTGCATCACAACACTGAAGTGTAAGAGGTCTCCAATTTTTTAATTGGACTGGATCTTTATATATACCACTTGGGTCCTGTTTCAGTAATAACGATATCAGACCTTCTTGTTGCGTGTCTGATAATCTACCATTTATATAGGAGTGGTTAAAACAAGCTAATAATGGTCCTTTGAGTATATCAAAAAAAGTTTTGTATACTTCCACTGGTATGCCATCCAGCCCTGGAGTTTTCCCATCCTTAAAGGCCCCAATTGCATCAAGCAGTTCCTCCTCTGTAATTTGGCCTTCACATGAGTCTTTCTGTACAGATGTTAATTTTACATTATTAATAGGAAAAAAATCCATACAATTAGTTTCAGTTAGTGGAGATGGAGGAGCCTGAAACGAAAACATATTCTTAAAGTACTTTACTTCCTCTTTCAAAATATCATTTGGTGAATCATGCGTGACTCCATCATTTGTAACAAGTTTTAATACATTTTTTTTGGTAGCATTTCTATATTGAAGATTGAAAAAGAATTTGGTGCATTTTTCCCCATATTCCATCCAGTTCGCTTTATTTTTATAATATATTACACTGGATCTTTCTTGAATAAGTTCCTCCATTTCTTTTTGTTTTTCCTCTAACTTATTCTGTGCCTCTATGGTACTGTTTTTATTGCTATCTAACTGTACTGTTAGTCCTTCAATTTCCTTTGTTAATATGGACTCTTTTGATCTAAATTCCCTTTGTTTTATAGATGAGTACTGAATTGCATGGCCTCTAAAGGCACACTTAAAAGTGTCCCATACAATAAGGGGATCTGCTGTACCTATGTTATGTCTGAAAAAGTCAGTTATAAAATCTTCTGTCCTAGTTCTAAACAATTTATCATCTAGTAGACTTTGATTAACCTTTACCGAACCTCAACCCCGGATCCGGGATCACCCCCCACCCCCCCCACACTGATTAGCATCGCTAGCATAGCGTCACAATTAAATAGTAGCATCTAAATATCATTAAATCACAAGTCCAAGACACCAAATGAAAGATACAGATCTTGTGAATAAAGCCACCATTTCAGATTTTTAAAATGTTTTACAGGGAAGACAAAATATGTAAATCTATTAGCTAACCACGTTAGCAAAAGACAGCACTTTCCTAACTCCATCAGTTTCTTACTCCATCAGGTGCTATCACCAATTCGGCCAAATAAAGATATTGATAGCCACTAACCAAGAAAAAACCTCATCAGATGACAGTCTGATAACATATTTATTGTATAGGATAGGTTTTGTTAGAAAAATGTGCATATTTCAGGTATAAATCCTAGTTTACAATTGCACCCACCATCACAACTCGACTAGAATAAATACACAGAGCAACGTGTATTACCTAATTACTAATCATAAAACATTTCTTAAAAATACACAGCTCACAGCAATGGAAAGACACAGATCTTGTGAATTCAGACAATATTTCAGATTTTCTAAGTGTTTTACAGCGAAAACACAATAAATCGTTATATTAGCATACCACATGTGCAAACGTTACCAGAGCATCGATTCAAGCCAAAGAGAGCGATAACGTAATCATCGCCAAAATATATTAATTTTTTCACTAACCTTCTCAGAATTCTTCCGATGACACTCCTGTAACATCATATTACAACATACATATAGAGTTTGTTCGAAAATGTGCATATTTAGCCACAAAAAAAACGTGGTTATACAATGACAATACTAGCAAAACTAGCCTGAAAATGTCGGGCGCCATATTTGACAGTGATCTTGTCTCATGATTAACTATTCATAAACTTGACTAAAAAAATATAAGTTGGACAGCTATCGAAAGACAAATTAGTTCTTAATGCAATCGCTGAATTACATTTCTAAAATTATCCTTACTGTGCAATACAGGGTTCGCCAAGCGAAGCTATACCAAAGAAAATGGCGGAATATGCGTTTAAAATTTTTCGACAGAACAACGATTTATCATCTTAAATATTTCTTACTATGAGGTGATCTTCCATCAGAATCTTGGGCAATGTATCCTTTCTTGGGTCTAATCTTCTTTTGTTCGAAAGATGTCCTCTTGTCCGTCGAAATGCCCACTAACGTTCGACCGGTACTGGAAACGTGCCCAAAGCTTCAAAGTGCATCACCAAGAATTGCCTCAAAATCGCACTAAACGGATATAAATTGCTATAAAACGGTTTAAATTAACTACCTTATGATGTCTTTAACACCTATAACGAGTAAAAACATGACCGGCGATATATAAGTGGCTAAACCAAAGCTTGGAAAGAGAGCCAGTCCAACGTCCTTCGTGCGTCAGGCGCAGGGAGCAAAAGAACGGTACATCCGGTCTTTGGCGTTTTATACAGGCCCTGATTGCGCAATCGACTCCATTCAAATTGTCACCACTTACTGACATCTAGAGGAAGGCGTGGGCAGTGTTTGTATCCTCATAGGATTTACAGGGACTTTAAAACTGACCTGGGACCAGAGGCCACCATTTCTGAAATCTCACTCCCTATCAGGAAAAGTGCTGTAGAATGAGTTCTGTTCCACTCAGAGACATAATTCAAACGGCTATAGAAACTAGAGAGTGTTTTCTATCCAATAATAACAATAATATGCATATTGTACGAGCAAGAATTGAGTACTAGGCAGTTTAATCTGTAGAGCAAATTATGCTAATGCGAAACAGCACCCCCTATAGTGGCAAGAAGTTAAATTTCCAATATCCTCGCCCACGTGGAAATTCTGTAAGAGAAATATATATGCCAATTATGTGATGATCCGACCGCATTCTGTCCCCTATCAACACTTTTTTAACTTTTGGTGCCAGAGAGAATGGTATAAGAAAGTAGTCAAGACGACTAGCTTGATTCAGCCTCCGCCATGTATATCTCACTAAATCAGGGTATTTAAGTCTCCATATATCCACTAATTCCAATATATCCATGACATTCATGATTTCCTTAAGTGCCTGAGGGTGATAGTTTGTAGTGTGATTTCCTTTCCGGTCTATAGAGGTATTTAAGACCGTATTAAAATCTCCCACTATAATAACAGAGTCTAGTGTTGCTTGTAGAGTTGATAAATTCTTATATATATTTTCAAAGAAGCTTGGATCATCATTATTCGGACCGTATAGGTTAACAAGCCATATTTGTTTATTGTCCAATAACATATTTAAAATAATCCATCTACCTTGAGGATCTGTTTGGACAATTTGCACATTTGGATCAAAATTATTGTTAATTAAAACCATCACCCCTTTTGAATTTCTTTGCCCATGGGAGAAATATATTTTGCCCCCCCAGTTCTTTTTCCACAAAACTTCATCTAAAACTGTTGAATGGGTTTCCTGTAAACAATAGATATTATAATCCTTCTCTTTTAGCCAGGTAAATACTAATCGTCTTTTCTTATTATCTGCTAAGCCATTACAATTGTAACTGGCTATACTTATTTCACCACTTACCATAATGAGACACACCTTTCATTCTTTTAATCAGAATATATTTTTGTAAACGTACTATTAAAAAGTAACATAATGATTGAGTGTCTATATAGTTGTACCATGATATTTGCATTTCTACTAAGTAAACCTCCAATTGGTCCCTACTATTCCACCCGCTAAAAGGCCTCATCTCGAGATGGCTTGTCATCCCAATGCCCGGTAGACCACCCTCGACCCCCTGTATCCCATAGCCCTGAACCGACTGGGATCCATTCTTTGAAAAGAGCATACAGTGCCATTTACCGAATTGAAGAAGATCAATTACCATATGCATTTCCATTGCCCTCACCTCGATTTGTATTATATATATCTGTGGATCATCCTCTATTGTCCCTAACATCTTTTACTTCTTCCTTCGCAACAGTTGTGGGATACACACATACACCCACACACACTCAGCCCTTACCCCCACACAACCATAAGCTCACTTTCTCAACAATTGCACCATCCCAGAGCCCAACTCAAGATGGGTCATGATTTACAAATGCACTTGCAGTTGCAGCTGCATGAGAAGGCCTGCAAGACCGCACAAAAAATTAGCAAAAATTGAGAGATTTATTTACCATTGTCATATCCTAGATAATGGAGGTCAAATGTACACCTTATTCCTGAAACACCCACAATATGGCCACCCATCATGACCATGTCCCCACGCATCTCCATGCAGTCCGACTTTGATTTTGTGCCGCCAGGGCCACAATAATATACCCCCTCTCTGAATGTCCGAGTGTGACCCCCTCCCCATGGGTTACTGCAGCTAGTGTTGCCAGCACTGCCACTGCCTGGGTGGGGGCACCCCACCGGAATCCCCACCGGCTAGGTACAAGGTCGTCAAGGTTCTCATTAGCAGCTTTGAGAATTTCCTTGTATATTATGCTCTCCCTTTATGGGGCTTTGGCTTTGCAGGACCAACCCTGCCAAGCAGGCTCAGAATCTTGAGGGGGCAGTGCTGCTCTTGGTCTCTGACCTCATTTTAGCTGCATACAGACCGCTTACAGCGGGCACATAAAACAGTTAGGGACTTCTCCTTAGTATCTGGGTCATTCAGGTGGGTGTCTAGGGTATAGTGCCATGGACCGTACCATTAAAATAGGATAATAAATAATTAGATATAATTTATAAAAAAATAAATAAAAAATGTAGTTCTCCATGATAGGACAATAAATAAATAAGACGTATAATTCATTATAAAAGTATATCCATCATCTGAACAACATTGAAAGCCCTCTCATACCCGGCTCACACCAATACATTGGCTCTGGGATATGCAACCATTTCATTACTCACTCACTCAACTTTCCAAACATAACAAATAAAATAAAAAATAAACACAAACCATACCATCCACACATACTGTGCCTTCTGTTTACTTAGTTTTTATCTTCACTATGTTGAATTAGTGCTTGTGTGTTCAATTAGTTATATGTGAAGATTTATAGAAAAGCTATATTTTTTATTGTATTGTTACAATCAGTAACCGGGCTTGAATTGTGTTTATTTCCCTCGTCTATGAGAACTTTGTAATTTTTAAAATAACCATGGAGTAGTCTTTGTGTCTCTGAACAACTGGTTATCAATATATAGTTTATCAACGACGAGAGCTACTCGTTTCGCTTTTAATCTATTTTCTTTGAAAATTGGATACAGAACTTTGCGCCGTTCTGCAATTTCCTTCGGAAACTGATCATTCATGCCAATTTTGGTCCCAGCAAGTCTTTTACCCAGGCTTTTAACCATTATTTTATCTTTAAATGAAGCAGATTTGGCAACGATAGGGCGTTCGTACCTCTGCCCTCTCTGTCCGAAGCGGTGAACGCGTTCAAGTTGGATTTTGTCGATAACTTCGCGTGGAATCTGAAGCGCTGTAAGGAGGAACTCTCTAACTATAGATTCAGGAACTTCTCCTTCTTTTTCTTGGATACCTGTAAGTACCAAATTCTCTCTCATGGATCTAGTTTGTATGTCCAGTAAGGTTTCTTTCAGAACGGTGTTCTCCTTTTTAATTCCATTCATTTCGGTTTCAATCTTATTGACTGTCCCTTTTAGCGCGTGTGTTTGCTTCTCCAATGTCGCAGCTTTTTCATCACTCATCTCTAGGCTTGCCTTCAACTCTTTTATATCCTTACTAACTAATTCAAGTATACCCAGTTTGTCATTTATTGATTTTAACAGATCGGTTTCGACCTTTACCATTCCCGGTGGTGAGAATATTAAATCATCAGTGTCTGTAGAAGAGTCACGTTTTCGTTTTGTAATCGGTTCCCCTGTCTTACTCTCCGTCATGTTTGGTTGTTGCCTGTTTTCGTAATATTTGTCGATAAATGTCTCTAGTTTTAGGATTTGTTTTGTGTTATTGTCCAGATTGAAGGTTATCACTCACCAGATTAAGTAGTGCTAATATTTTAGTCTAATTTAGCAGATATTTCGAATATTATGTTTTATCTTGAGGTGCTCTACATAAATCCCTTCAGTCCGCCATTACCCTTACGTTACCTTTACGTCATACGTCAGCATGAACACTTACAACGCTTTACCATGTGCTTGCTTCCATAATTCAGTTCAACGTTGAACAAGAAGAAAAATCACTCGACCCTAAAGAAAAAAAAGACTGAATTGATTCTGAATACATTATCCAAACTGAGGTCAGGTATTTGTAACATAAAACAAGTGAACTTAGCCAAGCAATTTGACCAGAATTAAACAGGTAAAACAAACATTTTCGCACATGATAGATAGAATAAGAGCTTCTCTTGTTAACTAATAAATGAGTTGAGTTTCAGAAGAAAGTTCTTTGTTTCTGGCCATTTTGAGCCTGTAATCGAACCCACAAATGCTGATGCTCCAGATACTCAACTAGTCTAAAGAAGGCCAGCTAACATAATTGCAAAAGGGTTTTCTAATGATCAATTAGCCTTTTAAAATGATAAACTTGGATTAGCTAACACAACGTGCCATTGGAACACAGTAGTGGTGGTTGCTGATTGATAATGGGCCTCTGCACACCTAAGTAGATATATCATTAACAATCAGCCGTTTCCAGCTACAATAGTCATTTACAACATTAACAATGTCTACACTGTATTTCTGATCAATTTTATGTTATTTTAATGGACAGAAAATTTGCTTTTCTTTCAAAAACAAGGACATTTCCAAGTGACCCAAAACTTTTGAACAGTAGTGTATATATATTTTAATATATATATATATATATATATATATATATATATATATATATATATATATATATATAATAAAGGAATATATATATATATATATATATATATATATATATATATATATATATATATATATATATATTCCTTTATTATTTTCTCCTAATCCTACCACCCCTCTCCTAATTGGAGTAAACTAATGGACAACAACATTTGGTCTTCTACTTCCAGCTTATGCATACTATATACATTTTACGGCCACAATGTATTTTACAATAGTTATCTTTTGTTTGTTTTTAATCCCATCCTTCAGCTACCCTCAACCCCTCCCATCTATCTCTGAAGACCATCAAGTTTGATTTCTATTTGCCATATATTTTTTACTTTGCTGTTTCACAAAAGTTCTGAACCTATATGCATTTTACATACACAGTATATTTTACATTAGTTATCTTGTTGTTTTTAGTCCCATCCTTCAGCTCCACTCAACCCCTCCCATTTATCTCTTAACACCATCCATTTTTTATTAATATTTGCCATATATTTTTCCACTCTCCTGTGATGTTTCACAAAAGTTCTGAACCATTCTATTCTCATAGTTTCTACAGATTGTAAATTAAAGATAACATTTTTTGCTAAAAGTATTATTATATTATTGATCGATTGACTATGACTTTTCAAATCACCCAGCAGGGCTAATTTAAATAAAACATTTTAATTTGTACAGATAAAACACAGTCTGCAACATCTTTGTTGGAGTACTTTTAGATATTACTGTTATGGTTTTTTTATATAGCTAATCAAGAAATATTTTTTTTTATGAACAATGTCAAATTAGTTAACATATTTGACTACTTTTCCAATCAACTAGTTCTTTGTTTGGATTCAAAAACCAGGTCATATCCTACTAGATCCTCATCTCAATTCTTCTTATCTCATCTCCCATCTACTAGACAAAAGGCTGGACCAAAAGATACAGACTATAACTCACTACATCCAATGATTCCTCAGAAGTTTTGTACATATTGAACAAACTTAGGTGGATGATAAAGGACACTGGCCAGTTTTGCAGGCTGTCCCTTAGGCAACTTCCAAAGTCATTCAACTGGGGCTTTTAAATATAAGATCCATAAACAACAAAGGCTCACTACTGAATGAAATCCCCACTGATAGAGGCCTAGACTTTCTCTGCCTCACTGAGACTTTGCATCAACCTAGGCTTGGGCGGTATCCAGATTGTCATACCTTCATACCAACCTAGTGCCATACCGGGGTATTCAGTAATACCGACACTGAACACAAAGGGCGCTATTTTCAACCCCCATTGAGTTTCTGTAACCCGAAGGTTAGCAATGCTAATAAGTACATGTAAAATCTCATAGAGAATGCTAACTAAATGCTAACGGATGCATTGCGAACATTTTATATAGGGTGTTCTCAAAATGCATACTACCATGCTCTGAGCACAGAAGGGGTCGGAGTATGAGTCCAAATCAAAGTATGCGAAACGGAACACGGTGAGCACTTCTCAAATGCGTACTCCATTTGTACTTATTTTGAAGCATGCATCAATGCAAGCTTCAACGGAAAGTATGCAAAGAAATATGATGCAACCACGTAAAAATTACGCAACATTTCTTGAAATCAATGGCGGACATTATTTGAGCTGAAGCGAGAGTAAATACACTGACTTCAGAATTAAGTGTTGCTTATTCACATCTCATATGTTCCCTGACAACAATATTTTATCTTGAAAGGTTAATAAATACATGCTGTGTTAATTTTGGCATGTTTACCTGCCTACGTACCGTAGATTGCAAGCCCATAATAAGTCAATAGGGCTAACTGGCTAGCTACTACTGTTAGCTAGCTAGCCAGATAGGCACAAATATTTGTTAGCTAGCTACTTATGAAAAATTTACATCTACCTTGGATAACATTCGTTTTAGGTCATTTTTGCAATTTTTAAATAGCTGGCTAGCTAGATTATTACGATTCACATATCTAGCTGATAATTATGAAGTAAACGTTTGCTTTGTGTATATCTTGTTTCGTCTATTGTTGCCATTGTCCTAGCTGGAAGAAGGTTCAGTGAATGGGGATGTGCAGCGGAGGTAATACAGTACTTCTCGAATGTAATGTTTCATGCATTCTCTACACTCTCGTCCTCACAAAACGTCCTCAAGATAACGTCGTCGGAGAATGCACTTGGAGCATGAGAGTGTGGACACGGTAGTATAGATATTGAGAAACACCCATAGTCTCTGACCTAAAGTATTGGTAGGACAGATAACCTCTCTCATTAAGTTATACAAGTAACAAAAAAATGCTACTCACAGTTTGCTGCACACACAAAATAAATATTAGACAGCAATGCTTGATCCAGGAGGGGATTCTCTGCTGTTACTGAACAAAGCTTGATTTTGGAAGAAGCTAACCACTTAGCTAGATAGCTAACTAGGTAATAAATTAGCAAACCAAATGCACAACTGCAGAGCATTGAGCACATTTTAGATAGTTAACTTAATAGTTATGATATCTAACTGGCAAACATTTAATTGTCAATTCCATACTTTAGCTAGATCACCTGGTGCATGCTGCACAACAGTGAGTCTCTCATAATGCTCTGGTCTCTCATTGTTGTGTGCTTGTAAAACAACACCATGTGACTGGGGACTACCGGTAAGCTTCATAATGAAAAATGATGTTACAGGTGAAGTGAAGAACGCAATCCTCATTATCTCCTAACGTATTGCACAAATTCACTGCAGATATTTACTTAAGTATCTACAAGGAATCAAATGTACAAAAAAGTTGTTTCTATGGTATTGACGGTATTGAAAAACCATCCCGTGGTTATTTCCAAATACTCCGGTATACGCCCAAGCCTACTTCAACCAATGCACTCCATCTGGCCACATCTACCTGGACTGTCCTCACACATCCCGACAGGGTGGCGGATTGGCTCTGATTTACAGGACTGACTGCACTGTGAAGTCTACTCCAGTACCAGCTGTCTTATCTTTTGAATTCATGGCTTTCAAGATCACTGGCTCTGTATCAGTACTGGCTGTGCTGATTTATAGACCTCCTAAGCTCAACTCTGACGTTCTTGCTGAACTATCTGAGCTACTAACACCACTGAGTCCCTTGTTTCCATGCTATACTAGTGCTTGGTGATTTCAATATACATGTCGACTCCCCTGACTGCATTCTCTCTACTGGCCTGGCTGATGTCCTTGACAACTTTGTACTCCAACAGCACATGGACTTTGCTCCCCACAACAAAGGTGTGGAAGGCAATGTGTCACGGCTGTCCGACCAATAAGTCATCACTTCAACATAGCTATTCCTCTACCCACTCGGCCCAAGAAACAAATAATAATAAACACTGCCCATCTTCCTAAATTCATCTCCTACCTGCCAGTTACTGACTCTGTGGCTCAATACAACACTGCCTTGGCCTCCGTACTGGATCAAGTTGCTCCTTTGAAAACCCGCCTGGTGTCTTTCTCCAAATCTTCTCCCTGGTACACTGAGGAGCTACGCTCTCTCAAAGCAACTGGCTGTCATCGACAATGACAGTATAAGAAAACTGGGCTAACTGTACAGTACATGTGCAGATGTATCAGCAACATCAGAAAGAATATATACAGGCCATAAATGCAGCTCGGATATGCTACTACTCCCAACTGATCAGCAACGGGTGCTGAGCAAACTCCTCCAACCTGTGAACAAATATGCTACCTCAGCCCCCCCAGAACATTGCAATCAATACCTGTGCTTCTTCCAAAGCAAAATTGAAAACATCAGTAACACTATCCTGTCCTCTCCAGCCCCAGTAGTTGAGCTAGCCAGTCCTACGCTCCCTGCGTCAAGGTTCATCACCTTCACCACAGTCACTGCAGCTGCTGTAACCAAGCTGGTTTAGACCTTGAGGCCCACCACTTGCTCACTTGACCCTATTTGTACCTCCTTTGTCAAGACATGCTTGCTTGCTCTGGTGCCTTTTTTCGTAGAAATCCTTAACAAGTCCCTCATCACTGGATGTGTCCCTCCTCAGCTCAAACTGGCCACAGTCACACCAGATCATAAAAAGCCTGGATCTGACGCTGACAACCTCCAGAACTACAGGCCTATCTCCAACCTCAAAATCAAATCAAATCAAATTTTATTTGTCACATACGCAGAATACAACAGGTGTAGACCTTACAGTGAAATGCTTACTTACAAGCCCTTAACCAACTATGCAGTTTTAAGAAAATACCCCAAAAAGAGTAAGAGATAAGAATAACAAGTAATTAAAGAGCAGCAGTAAATAACAATAGCAGGGCTATATACAGGGGTACCGGTACAGAGTCAATGTGTCAATGTCAATGTGCTGGGGCACCTGTGTCGGGGTAATTGAGGTAATTATGTACATGTAGGTAGAGTTATTAAAGTGGCTATGCATAGATAATAACAGAGAGTAGCAGCATGGGGGGGGGGGGGGGGGGGGGGCAATGCAAATAGTCTGGGTAGCCATTTGATTAGCTGTTCAGGACTCTTATGGCTTGGGGCTAGAAGCTGTTTAGAAGCCTCTTGGACCTAGACTTGGCGCTCCAGTACTGCTTGTCATCCGGTAGCAGAGAGAAGAGTCTATGACTGACTAGGGTGGCTGGAGTCTTTGACAATTTTTAGGGCCTTCCTCTGACACCGTATAGAGGTCCTGGATGGCAGGAAGCTTGGCCCCAGTGATGTACTGGGCCGTACGCACTACCCTCTGTAGTGCCTTGCGGTTGGAGGCCGAGCAGTTGCCATACCAGGCAGTGATGCAACCCTGTAGTCCAAAATCATCTCCTTTGTCTTGATCACGTTGAGGGAGAGGTTGTTGTCCTTGCACCACACGGTCAGGTCTCTGACCTCCTCCCTATAGGCTGTCTCATTGTTGTCGGTAATCAGGCCTACAACTGTTGTGTCATCAGCAAACTTAATGATGGTGTTGGAGTCGTGCCTGGCCGTGCAGTCATGAGTGAACAGGATTACAGGAGGGGACTGAGCACGCACCCCTGAGGGGCCCCCGTGTTGAGGATCGGTGTGGCGGATGTGTTGTTACCTGTTACCTACCCTTACCACCTGAGGGTGGCCCGTCAGGAAGTCCAGGATCCAGTTGCAGAGGGAGGTATTTAGTCCCAGGGTCTATAGCTTAGTGATGAGCTTTGAGGGCACTATGGTTTTGAATGCTGAGCTGTAGTCAATGAATAGCATTCTCACATAGGTGTTCCTTTTGTCCAGGTGGGAAAGGGCAGTGTGGAGTGCAATAGAGATTGCATCATCTGTATATCTGTTGGTGTGGTATGCAAATTGGAGTGGGTCTAGGGTTTTTGGCATAATAGTGTTGATGTGAGCCATGACCAGCCTTTCAAAGCATTTCCTGGCTACAGACGTGAGTGCTACAGATCAGTAGTAATTTAGGCAGGTTACCTTGGTGTTCTTGGGCACAGGGACTATGGTGGTCTGCTTGAAACATGTTGGTATTACAGACAGGGAGAGGTTGAAAATGTCAGTGAAGACACTTGCCAGTTGGTCAGCGCATGCTCGTAGTACATGTCCTGGTGATCCGTCTGGCTCAGCGGCCTTGTGAATGTTGACCTGTTTAAAGGTCTTTCTCACATCGGCTGTGGAGAGCGTGATCACACAGTTGTCTGGATCAGCGCATGCTCTCATGCATGTTTCAGTGTTACTTGCCTCAATGCGAGCATAGAAGTTATTTAGCTCGTCTGGTAGGCTCGTGTCACTGGGCAGCTCTCGGCTGTGCTTCCCTTTTTAGTCTGTAATAGTTTGCAAGCCATGCCACATTCAACAAGCATCGGAGCCAGTGTAGTACGATTTGATCTTATTCCTGCATTTATGCTTTGCCTGATGGTTCGTCGGAGGACATAGCGAGATTTCTTATAAGCTTCCGGGTTAGAGTCCCACTCCTTGAAAGCGGCAGCGCTACCCTTTAGCACAGTGCGAATGTTGCCTGTAATCCATGGCTTCTGGTTGGGGTATGTACGTACAGTCACTGTGGGGATGACATCCTCGATGCACTTATTGATAAAGCTAGTGACTGATGTGGTGTACTCCTCAATGCCATCGGAAGAATCCCGGAACATATTCCAGTCTGTGCTAGCAAAACAGTCCTGTAGTTTAGCATCTGCTTCATCTGACCACTTTTTTATAGACTGAGTCACTGGTGCTTCCTGCTTTAATTTTTGCTTGTAAGCAGTAATCAAGTGAATAGAGTTACGGTCAGATTTGCCAAATGGAGGGTAATGGAGAGCTTTGTACACGTCTATGTGTGTGGAGTAAAGGGTGTCTAGAATTTATTTCCCTCTGGTTGCACATTTAACATGCTGATAGAAATTTGGTAAAACGGATTTAAGTTTCCCTGCATTGAAGTCCCCAGCCACTAGGAGCGCTGCCTCTGGATGAGCGTTTTCCTGTTTGCTTATGGCGGAATACAGCTCATTGAGTGTGGTTTTAGTGCCAGCCTCTGTCTGTGGTGGTATATAGACAGCTACGAGAAATACAGATGAAAAATCTCTAGGTAGATAGTGTGGTCTATGGCTTATCATGAGATACTCTACCTCAGGCAGACAAAACCTTGAGACTTCCTTAGATATCGTGCACCAGCTGTTGTTTACATAAATGCATAGGCACCCGCTCCGTGTCTTACCAGAGGCTGCTGTTCTGTCCTGCCGATAGAGTGTATAACCCGCCTTCTGTATGTTCTTAATGTCGTCGTTCAGCCATGACTCGGTGAAACATAAGATATTAGAGTTTTTAATGTCCCGTTGGTAGGATGTGCGTGCTTTCAGTTCATCCCATTTATTTTCCAGCTATTGAACGTTAGCTTGCAGAACGCAATGCAAGTGCAGATTAGCCACTCGTCGCCTGATCTTCACAAGGCATCCCGATCTCTTTCTGCGAAACCTACGTTTCCTTTTCCAGTGAATCACAGGTATCCTGGCCTGGTTTGGCGTCCGTAGTATATCCCTCACAACCGACTCATTGAAGAAGAAATCCTCGTCCAACTTGAGGTGAGTAATCCCAGTTCTGATGTCCAGAAGCTCTTTTCGGTCATAAGAGACGGTAGCAGCAACATTATGTACAAAACAAGTTACGAACAATGCGAAAATAAAATAGCATGGTTGGTTAAGAGCCGATAAGACGGCAGCCCTACCTGCCCTTCCTGAGCAAGCTCCTCAGATGTTCTGTTTCTAGCCAACTCCAAAACCATCTGGCCACTCACAACATAGTCGAGTCCTTACACACTGGTTTCAAAGTTAGACACATGAATGCTGACTCTCGGCTGCCAGCATCCTCATACTGCTGGACCTCAGTGCAGCATTCGACATGGTCAGCCACGCCATCCTGCTGGACTGCTCCTGAAGTAGCTCCTGGGCCTGTCACACTGCCCTTGACTGTTTCAAGTCCTCTCTTACTGATCGCTACCAGTTTGTAGCCATCGGTCCTAGTAGGTCAGACACAGTTGTGGTCCGACAGGTGGTCCCTCAAGGCTTGGTTCTCTGGCCACTACTGTTTTGTTTGTATTGTACATGCTGCCACTGGGAAACATCTTGAGGAAACACAGACGGAGCTTTCACTTTTATGCAGATGACACTCAGCTGGTTGTCTCCACAAACACTGGCACTGCCAATGCCACTGCGCTCCTGGTCAGCAGCCTGCAGGACATCAAGTTGTGGATGCAGTTGAGTTTCCTGCAGTTCAACTGCAAAAAGACAGAGGTCAACCTGATTGGCAGTCCCACCATCATAAACAACATCAGCAGCTACAGCCTCAATATTGATGGTGTCAAGGTCCTCCCATCCAATGAGGTTCGCAACCTGGGTGTGATATTTGACCAATCAGTTTCAGGCCCACAGCAAGAGTGACGAAATTCTCATTTTTCCATCTACGAAACATTGCCATATTACGACCTATGCTATCAAAACCTGCAGTTGAGCGACTCATCCATGCCTTTATTTCATCCCGACTGGAGTATTGGAACGCCCTGTTTGTTGGCGTATCTGCCAATCGCCTAAACAGGCCATAACTGTGCTACACGTCTACACACTCACACGTCCCCCATGAGCACATCACTCCAGTGCTCTCCACTGGCTCCCTAATGCAGACGATTCGACGACAAAATCCTGGATCACACCTACCAAGCTATCCACAACTCTGTACCCGACTACCTGTCTGACGTCATTCTATGCTCCTGCCCCACACACACCCTTAGCTCCTCCAGGTCTGTCTCCCTTCAGCAGGGCTTTCAGTTGTGGAACGCACTTCTAGACACTATTAGGGCTGCAGAGTCTATGTCCTCGTTTACCGTACAGCTCAAGACCGTGCTGTTCAGAAAAGCTTTCGAGGACCTCTGCTAATTCTGTTCTCATGTCCTCTGGATCTGATGACACCCTTATAGGTTTGTTTATTGTCTGTATTCTTTGTTCTGTGTTTTGGATTGTTTTTATTGTTATTATTACTTATTATTATTATTTTGTTGTGCCTTGGGTGTGAGAAATTAAATTAAATGAATTATTATTATTATGAAAAACACAGCAAAGTTTAGGTGGTTGTGCACATGTTTATTTTCAGCATACTATTATTTTGCTGCACTTTTGTTCTTCCAGGCATGCTCCACTGAGTGTACAAAACATTAAGAACACCTGTTCTTTCCATGACATAGACTGACCAGGTGAATCCAGGTGCAAACTATGATTCCTTTTGATGTCACTTGTTAAATCCACTTGAGACAATTGAGACATGAATTGTGTAAGTGTGTCATTCAGAGGGTGAAGGTGCAAGACAAAAGATTTCAGTGCCTTTGAACGGCGCACCGGTTTTTGTCAAGAACTGCAACGCTGCTGGGTTTTTCACGCTCAACAGTTTCCTGTGTGAATCAAGAATGGTCCACCACCCAAAGGACATCCAGCCAACTTGACACAACTGTGGGAAGCATTAGAGTCAACATGGTCCAGCATCCCTGTGGAATGCTTTCGACACATTGTAGAGTCCATGCCCCAACAAATTGAGGCTGTTCTGAGGGCAAACTCAGAATTAGGAAGTTGATCTTAATGTTTTGTTCACTCAGTGTATAACTGGTGATAGTAAAGTCTGTGAATGTCTTCAGACAGTATTCTGTTTGATAATTCAATTGTCCTCTGACAGCACTTGATTTTGGATAATGTGCTTGATTTGAATGCCTAATAACATTAAATTGAGTTGAGAACATTAAAAAAATTGTTTATTGTTTCCCGAATGCAATTGAACTAAATAGTATTTCATTGTGTAATGTTTGTTCAGGGATATGATTTGGTTAGGGTTAAATCGGTATTCGGCCATGATTACGTCAAGTTTAGATAGTTGTCTAGACTAACTACCAATCAAAAAATTGACATGGCTGATTTTCAGCTAATTGAGTGAATGACATAACAAGATAAAAACTGTTGATGCACAACCGAACTTCAAAATTGCACCTGGTGTATTCTACTATTCTTACTCTCAATACTCCTAGTTCCTAAAAAATATATACAGTTGAAGTCGGAAGTGTACATACACCTCATCCAAATACATTTAAACTCAGTTTTTCACAATTCCTGACGTTTAATCCTAGTAAAAATTCCCTGTTTTAGGTCAGTTAGGATCACCACTTTATTTTAAGAATGTGAAATGTCAGAATAATAGAGAGAATTATTTATTTCAGCTTTTATATCTTTCATCACATTCCCAGTGGGTCATAAATTGACATATACTCATTTAGTATTTGGTAGCATTGCCTATAAATTGTTTACCTTGGGTAAAACGTTTCAGGTAGCCTTCCACAAGCTTCCCACAATAAGTTGGGTGAATTGTGGCCCATTCCTCCTGACAGAGCTGGTGTAACTGAGTCAGGTTTGTAGGCCTCCTTGCTCGCACACACTTTTTCAGTTCTGCCCACAAATTTTCTATAGGATTGAGGTCAGGGCTTTGTGATGGCCACTCCAATACCTTGACTTTGTTGTCCTTAAGCCATTTTGCCACAACTTTGGGAGTATGCTTGTGGTCTGTCCATTCGGAAGAACCATTTGCAACCAAGCTTTAACTTCCTGACTGGTGTCTTGAGATGTTCATTCAATATATCCACATCATTTTCCAACCTCATGATACCATCTATTTTGTGAAGTGCACCAGTCCCTCCTGCAGCAAAGCACCCCCACAACATGATGCTGCCACACCTTGTACTTCACGGCTGACCTGTACTTCACGGCTGGGATGGTGTTCTTCAGCTTGCAAGCATCTTCCTTTTTCCTCCAAACATAACGATGGACATTTCTGGCCAAACAGTTCTGTTTTTGTTTCATCAGACCAGAGGACATTTCTCCAAAAAGTACGATCTTTTTCCCCATGTGCAGTTGCAAACCGTAGTCTGGCTTTTTTATGGTGGTTTTGGAGAAGCAGCTTTTTCCTTGCTGAGAGGCCTTTCAGGTTATGTCAATATAGGACTAATTTTACTGTGGATATAGATACTTTTGTACCTGTTTCCTCCAGCATCTTCACAAGGTCCTTTGCTGTTGTTCTGGGATTGATTTGCACTTTTGGCACCAAAGTATGTTCATCTCTCTGAGACAGAACACGTCTCCTTCCTGATCGGTATGACGGCTGCGTGGTCCAATGGTGTTTATGCTTGCGTACTATTGTTTGTACAGATGAACATGGTACATTCAGGCGTTTGGAAATTGCTCCCAAGGATGAACCAGACTTGTGGAGGTCTACAATTTCTTTTGATTTTCCCATGATGTCAAGCAAAGAAGCACTGAGTTTGAAGGTAGGCCTTGAAATACATCCACAGGTGCACCTCTAGTTGACTCAAATTATGTCAATTAGCCTATCAGAAGCTTCCATGACATATTTTTCTGGAATTTTCCAAGCTGTTTAAAGGCACAGTCAACTTAGTGTATGTAAACTTCTGACCCACTGGAATTGTGATACAGTGAATTATAAGTGAAATAATCTGTCTTTAAACAATTGTTGGAAAAATTGCTTGTGTCATGCACAAAGTAGATGTCCTAACCGACTTGCCAAAACTATAGTTTGTTAACAAGAAATTTGTGGTGTGGTTGAAAAACGAGTTTTAATGACTCCAACCTAAGTGTATGTAAACATCCGACTTCAACTGTATATATATATATATAGATATATATATATATATATATATATATATATATATATATATATATATATACAGTGCATTCGGAATGTATTCAGACCCCTTGACTTTTTCCACATTTATCACTTTACAGCCTTATTCTAAAATCGATTAAGTCGTTTTTTCCCCTCATCAATCTACACACAATATCCCTTAATGACAAAGCAAAAACTGTTTATTTTTGCAAATGTATTAAAAATAAGTATTCAGACCCTTTATTCAGTATTTTATAGAAGCACCTTTGGCAGCAATTACAGCCTCGAATCTTCTTGGGTATGACGCTACAAGCCTGGCACACCTGTATTTGGGGAGTTTCTCCCATTCTTCTCTGCAGATCCTATTTTCAGATCTCTCCAGAGATGTTAGATCGGGTTCAAGTCTGGGCTCTGGCTGAGCCACTCAAGGACATTCAGAGACAGAGTCCCGAAGCCACTCCTGCATTGTCTTGGCTGTGTGCTAAGGGTCGCCCCAGTCTGAGGTCCTGAGCGCTCTGGAGCAGGTTTTCATCAATGATCTCTCTGTACTTTGCTCTGTTCATCTTTCCCTCAATCCTGTCTAGTCTCCCAGAAAAACATCCCCACAGCATTATGCTCCACCACCATGCTTCACCGTAGGGATGGTTAAGTGACTTTTGGCAAACTCCAAGTGGGCTGTCTTGTACTGACTGCTGCAGAGATGGTTGTCCTTCTGGAAGGTTCTCCCATCTCCTCAGAGGAACTCTGGAGCTCTGTCGGAGTGACCATCGGGTTCTTGGTCACCTTCCTGACCAAGGCCCTTCTCCCACGATTGCTCAGTTGGGCCAGGTGGCCAGCTCTAGGAAGAGTCTTGATGGTTCCAAACGTCTTCCATTTAAGAATTATGGAAGCCAGTGTGTTCTTGGGGACCTTCAATGCTGCAGAATTGTTTTGGTACAATTCGCTAGATCTGTGCCTCGACAAAATCTGTACCTCGGAGCTCTACGGACAATGCCTTCGACCTAATGGCTTGGTTTTTGCTCTGACATGCACTGTCAACTGTGGGACCTTATATAGACAGGTGTGTGCCTTTCCAAATCATGTCCAATCAATTGAATTTACGACAGGTGGACTCCATTCAAGTTGAAGAAACATCTCAAGGATGATCAATGGAAACAGGATGCACCAGAGCTCAATTTAGAGTCGTAAAACAAAGGGTCTGAATTCTTATGGAAATAAATAATTTTTTTGCAAAAAAATGTTAAAACCTTATTTTGCTTTGCCATTATGGGGTATTGTGTAACGGTTCTCCTCTTCCTCTTCATCCGAAGAGGAGGAGCATGGATTGAACCAAGACGCAGCGTGATACTTAGACATGATATTTATTTAGACACGACAAAACAACGAAGACAAAAAACGAACTATACTTGAATTAACTAACAAAATAACAAAACAAATGTAGACAAACCTGGACGTAAGAACTTACATGTAACACGAAGAACGCACGAACAGGGAAATGACTACATAAAAACCGAACGAACAAAATGAACAAACAAACCGAAACAGTCCCGTATGGTGCAACATAGACAGACACTAACACAGGAGACAACCACCCACAAACAAACAGTGTGAAAACACCTACCTTAATATGGCTCTCAATCAGAGGAAATGAAAACCACCTGCCTCTAATTGAGAGCCATATCAGGTCACCCTTTAAACCAACATAGAAACAGAAAACATAGACTGCCCACCCAAACTCACGTCCTGACCAACTAACACATACAAAACTAACAGAAAACAGGTCAGGAACGTGACATAACCCCCCCCTCAAGGTGCGAAATCCGGGCGCACCAGCACAAAGTCTAGGGGAGGGTCTGGGTGGGCATCTGACCACGGTGGTGGCTCAGGCTCTGGGCGAGGTCCCCACCCCACCATAGTCAATCCCAGCTTACGTCTCCCCCTTAGAATGACCACCCTCATCTTACACCCACTTAATTTAAATGTTAACCTTAAGATAAGGGGCAGCACCAGGACAAGGGGCAGCACCGGGATAGAGAGATAGCTCAAGACCGAGAGGTAGGTCAGGATAGAGAGGTAGCTCAGGATAGAGGGGCAACTCCGGACTGAAGGGCAGCTCCGGACAGAGAGACAGCTCTGGACTGAGGGACAGTTCTGGATCAATGGCAGCTCTGGGCTGAGGGGCAGCTCATGACTGGCTGACGGCTCTGGACGCTCATGGCTAGCTGACGGCTCTGGACGCTCATGGCTCGCTGACGGCTCTGGACGCTCATGGCTCGCTGACCGCTCTGGCAGATCCTGTCTGGTTGACGGCTCTGGCAGATCCTGTCTGGTTGGCGGCTCTGGCAGATCCTGTCTGGTTGGCGGCTCTGGCAGATCCTGTCTGGTTGGCGGCTCTGGCAGATCCTGACTGACGAATGGCTCTAGCGGCTCCTGACTGACTAACGGCTCTGACGGCTCGGGACAGACGGGCGGCTCTAATGGCTCGGGACAGACGGATGGCTCAGACGGCGCTGGGGAGACGGATGGCTCAGACGGCGCTGGGGAGACGGATGGCTCAGACGGCGCTGGGGAGACGGATGGCTCAGATGGCGCTGAGGAGACGGATGGCTCAGATGGCGCTGCGGAGACGGATGGCTCAGATGGCGCTGCGGAGACGGATGGCTCTGGCTGATCCTGTCTGGCAGAAGGCTTTGGCTGCTCCTGTCTGGCGGAAGGCTCTAGCGGCTCCTGTCTGGCGGAAGGCTCTAGCGGCTCCTGTCTGGCGGAAGGCTCTGTAGGCTCATGGCAGACGGGCGGCTTTGCAGGCTCATGGCAGACGGGCGGCTTTGAAGGCTCAATACAGACGGGCAGTTCATGCGGCGCTTGGCAGACGGACAGTTCAGGCGCCGTTGGGCAGACGGCAGACTCTGGCCGGCTGAGACGCACTGTAGGCCTGGTGCGTGGTGCCGGAACTGGAGGCACCGGACTAGAGACACGCACTTCAAGCCTAGTGCGGGGAGCAGGGACAGGGCACACTGACCTCTCGAAGCGCACTATAGGCCTGGTGCGTGGTACCGGCACTGGTGGTACCGGGCTGAGTGCACGCACATCAGGACGAGTACGGGGAGAAGGAACAGTGCGTACAGGGCTCTGGAGACGCACAGGAGGCTTAGTGCGTGGTGCCGGAACTGGAGGCACTGGGCTGGAGACACGCACCATAGGGAGAGTGCGTGGAGGAGGAACAGGGCTCTGGAAACGCACAGGAAGCCTGGTGCGTGGAGTAGGCATTGGTGGTACTGGGCTGGGGCGGGGAGGTGGCGCCGGAAATACCGGACCGTGCAGGCGTACTGGCTCCCTTGAGCATTGAGCCTGCCCAACCTTACCTGGTTGAATGCTCCCCGTCGCCCGACCAGTGCGGGGAGGTGGAATAACCCGCACCGGGCTATGTAGGCGAACCGGGGACACCATGCGTAAGGCTGGTGCCATGTAAGCCGGCCCGAGGAGACGTACTGGTGGCCAGATATGTAGGGCCGGCTTCATGACATCCGGCTCAACGCTCAATCTAGCCCTACCAGTGCGGGGAGGTGGAATAACCCGCACCGGGCTATGCACACGTACAGGAGACACTGTGCGCTCTACTGCGTAACACGGTGTCTGCCCGTACTCCCGCTCTCCACGGTTAGCCTGGGAAGTGGGCGCAGGTCTCCTACCTGCCCTTGGCCCACTACCTCTTAGCCCCCCCCCCCCAAGAAATGTTTGGGGTTTCTTCTCGGGCTTCCTTGCTAGCCGCGTACCTTCATATCTCCGGTCTTGAGCTTGATTCTCCGGCTTCCAGCCACGTCTCCTTGCTGCCTCCTCATACCACCGCTCTTGGGCTCTCGCTGCCTCCCTCTCCTCACGAGCGCGGCGATTTTCCCCAATATGTGCCCAGTGTCCTTTTCCCTCCAAGACTTCTTCCCAAGTCCACGAGTCCTGATTATTTGGTCGCTGCTCGTAGTCACACTGCTTGGTTCTGGTAATTTGGTGGGTGGTTCTGTAACGGTTCTCCTCTTCCTCTTCATCCGAAGAGGAGGAGCATGGATTGAACCAAGACGCAGCGTGATACTTAGACATGATATTTATTTAGACACGACAAAACAACGAAGACAAAAAACGAACTATACTTGAATTAACTAACAAAATAACAAAACAAATGTAGACAAACCTGGACGTAAGAACTTACATGTAACACGAAGAACGCACGAACAGGGAAATGACTACATAAAAACCGAACGAACAAAATGAACAAACAAACCGAAACAGTCCCGTATGGTGCAACATAGACAGACACTAACACAGGAGACAACCACCCACAAACAAACAGTGTGAAAACACCTACCTTAATATGGCTCTCAATCAGAGGAAATGAAAACCACCTGCCTCTAATTGAGAGCCATATCAGGTCACCCTTTAAACCAACATAGAAACAGAAAACATAGACTGCCCACCCAAACTCACGTCCTGACCAACTAACACATACAAAACTAACAGAAAACAGGTCAGGAACGTGACATATTGTGTGTAGATTGATGAGCATTTTTGTTCTTGTTGTAAGAATAAGGCTGTAACGTATCAAAATGTGGAAAAAGTCAGAGGGTCTGAATACTTTCCGAATGCACTGAATATATATTGTTTGGTTCTGAAAATATGAAATATACTTATTCATGTCACTGAGGGAGAGAGGGGAATGTATAATGTTTACATTCTGTCCAGATATGTTATTTTTAGCCATCAGGGATCCTATGGGAGGAGAATAGACATAGTGTGGTACGAGTCAATATGACAACCATGACTTGGGGAGGAGTGAGCACTTTGAGGCAGAGGTCAGGTTAGATGAAGTGAGGAAGAACGTATATCACTAATCTTCTGGATAGTAACAGAGGTTACCCAACAGGACAATGACCCAACACACGTCCAGGCTGTGCAAGGGCTATTTGACCAAGAAGGAGAGTGATGGTGCTGCATCAGATGACCTGGTCTCCACAATTACCCGACCTCAACCCAATTGAGATGGTTTGGGATGACTTGGACCGCAGAGTGAAGGAAAAGCAGCCATATATTTTGATTTGTTTAACACTTTTTTGGTTACTACATGATTCCATATGAGTTATTTCATCTCTTGATGTCTTCACTATTATTCTACAATGTAGAAAATAATACAAAATAAATAAAAACTCTTGACTGAGTAGGTGTGTCCAAACTTTTGACTGGTACTGTATATGGAGGGATGTGTTACTCAACTTAACAATTAGTAAGTGATTTATTTTCCCTCTAATCAATCCTTGACAGGCCAGGTCAGTAGCGGGACTTTGGCTTGGTTGAGTCCTGTCAGATGGAGTAGGCTGCTCTGCTGATGGCCTGCCGGCTGTACTGTGACTGTATTCTTGAGGAACATGGCTGGCTTTTCCGTCTCCAGGGCTAGGGCTGTCTGAAGCACACAGCAGCTCCTCTTGGTCTGAGTGGAGCGTGGAGGAGCCAGATGGTGGTACAGTCTGACCGCTGGTACATTTCTCCTATGCCAGGCTGCTAGTCATGGGAGGCGGTGGCCTACACCATTGGCTTTTCGGAGTGTGCTGGTTGAAGAACTTGTTGTCCACAGAAAATGGGCGGAGCTAGGCCGGTCTAATGCCTGGCTGCTTGGGCCAGTGGCACCACCATCACCGTCACGCTGCCAGCTAATCTCCCAGGCCACGGCAGAGGTGTGGACTCACTGAGCTTTAGAATGGAGTTAATCTGCATGTTACACCCCAATTTAGAATTCACAAATGCCTGGATTCATGGGGGATCTCTTTTGTGGTAAATGCCACTTAGGTAACAATTCCCAATCTTATAGAGGACTCCAAAAGATAATTCACTTTGAGAACCTTAAGAAGCCATATAGTCATATAAATGCTTTGGGATAGGAGCGACTGCTCACATTTCAATGAACTGAAGAGAAAACCGTCTCTCTTGCACTAGTGAGTATTCCTCTAAAAGGATGACTGTATTTTAGACTGCAGGAGGCACTGAAGCTTAGGTTTACCTGGGGATTTGGTCATGTTTGAAGTTTTAGAGGTTCTTCAATTTGGTTTGTGAGAGAAAGGTCTACGGAAAAACTTGATTTTTCTGTGTGCAGACTGCAGACCACAATCCTCTCCATTCCGAGAGATAAGACACGGAGATCAGTACAATTAGAGATCACATGAGACTTTAATACCAGGGGTCAGTGGGATACTACAGCATGTGTCTTCATGGGACAGTTTTAGAAAGTGGGAATAATTCAATATTTGATAGCCAGTTACCTGGAAAGAGGACCTAATGGCCCCCAGTCTATACACCATGTATACTGTTTGGGCTAGAAATAGCATCTTGTTGTTGTATTTGCTCTCATGGTTCTGTGAGTAGATGATCTGTGTGTGGTGTTTAAAGGGCCCCATTTACATTTTTGAGCTGACGGTAGGGGGCATGTAGTATCATAGGTCAGGCCTTGTCCTGGCACCTGAACAGTCCCTTTATCTCTAGGGATGCTGTTTGCATTCAGGAAGGCGATCCCTGACACTCGTTATAGTCACTGGATGCGCTGGCCATTTTTGCTTTGATGTAAACTCATATCCTGCACAGTAAAAACGAGGCACCAAATCTGCCGTGGCAGGGGTTCAACTTTATAATTACAATGGAACTATGTTTTTGTCCCTCACAGCAGGTGAAATAAATTGAAAACAAACTCTGGCCCAGAGGTGACTGTGAAACTACAGTGGAACTTTCCAATGACTGATTCAGCTCTTTTGGAGGAAAGCATGACTGGTTTTGCTAACATTTTACTTTTAAAATTGTTATGTCATAATTTTATACGTTCATACTGCTAGCATCCTTTTGTTGTGAATCAATCTACACATTGAAACAGTGATGGGAATGTAAGGCTATACACACATTATATCCAGCCAGGCAGGATCTAACCTATTTCATAGTGGATAAACGTAGGAGTCTTGGGAGACAGAAAATAGTAGAAAAGAAAAGACAGTGAGCGAGACAAAAGGCACATGTCCTGCAGCAGGAATAGTCCACTGGGCTGTGAAATTATGCATGTTGAGATCATAAGCTCCTCTGCATGAGAGAGCAACTTTCCCTCCTAAAATCTTTAGGTATGCATTTAAAGTCAGAGTGAGGCAAGCACATCCTTCAAATGATGCCCCTGCCCATCTCTCTCCTCTCTTTAAAAGGCTCAAAGAAAAAAGAAAAAAAAGCTATATGTAGGCTAACGCTTGTTGTTCCTCACTCTCTCTGGTTTAATGTAACTGCTACAGGCCTCTTCCTCCTCCCAGAGCAAGACAAGGAAATACTGTTTCTTATTCCAGATGCATGCTGTACTGATGGGAGGGTGAAGGGACTCACAGGACTAACTGAACATAATAGGACTATGGAACAGAGAGGGGAAATGGGTTGGCCTCAATACACTAGTAAGAACCATAGGTGCAGTAGTAATCATTAACCATCTGTGTATTAGATATGTTATGTAGATTTGAGGAGGATATGGATTTAGTTGTTTGGATGCAGGCACTGGAGTGTGGAAAATGTTGTCACAATTGTGTGAACGTGCGGGTGCGTGCATGCATGTGCTTGAACCATGCATGTGTGTGCCACAGGAGGTTGGTGGCACATTCATTAGGGAGGACTGGCTCGTGGTAATGGCTGGAATGGAATTAGTGGAATGGTATCAAATACATCAAACGCATGTGTTTGATGCCATTCCATAAACTCCATTCCAGCCATTATTATGAGCCGTCCTCCCCTCAGCAGCCTCCACTGGTGTGTGTGAATGTGTTCATTTGTGCCTCTGTCAGAGAGAGCATGTGTGTGATCTGGATTTTGCACTCACATTCAGAAGTTTATTTTAGCTCTTCTAACTTTTCCGTGCAACAGTAAAGGTTTGTTTTTCACCACCACTCAATGTTTGAGATGGTATGGATTATTTGGAGAGAGAAGAATGCAGTATGTTTGAAGAAAAGTGCAGTCAGTAGTAATCTTTTAACAAAGAATTGCCTTCGGTAGCAGAAAATAAATACGCATAAAGAAAGACATTTCTGCAGATAGAGAATGTTTTTGGAGAGATATTTGTTCCTATTTGTGACAGCCCACAAATACAGATTTTTCCGATTCCCCTATTATTTCTGAAAACTATTTAAATGTGTTTCTTCTTCCTCCCTGTCCAGCTGTGGGCAATGCTGTCATATAGTGTAGTGGGAGAAAACTGTTGAATTACATTTCTTGTCAGAGATCCCTAATTCATTTGGCTGAATAGAAATAATATTGCATGCATGGCATACACCATATTTATGTGCCCTGATGGTTACTGATGACACAATGAACAATGAATTCACTATATATTTCAAGACCAATAATATGTTTGAGAGACATGTCTATTCCTTGTCATCAAAGCAGTAGGGTATTACTGCCCTTGGCTTTGATACCCTGAACAACAATGTGACTGTGCACTGTTGGTGTGTGTGTTGTCTAGACGAGAGCTTGGGAACAGATGTAATTCAGTATCACTATTGGCAGCTCAGCTGGCCCTTTTAAGGGAGTGTGGATGAGAGCACTCTGTGGGATGATGTACTGAGAGCTCCTAACCCCAGTCAATGGACAGCCAGTGAGGAACGATCTGGAAATCTATAGGGGCCATAAACCCTAGCTTTCTATTAATTTGGATTATGTAGCAACACATCAGGTGGTGGTAATCCCTGTCTTCTACTCCTCTATCTATTCTATCATTTCTCTAGCCATCACTCTAAACAGATCAATGTGCATTGTGCACGACCCAACACTAGTCTTACTTGAGTCTCAGAGAAGGAGGGCTGGAAAGGATAGAAGTGAAGCTAGTTTGAAAACGGGTGTTTATTTAGTTTTATTTGTTCGCTTTTTTTGAAATACTGATGTTGGTAATACAGCGACTCTTAAACCAGCTTCAGATGTACCCCTTTGCCACCGAAGCTGTGCTTCCTTTATTTGGCATAAATCAAATACCAACACAAGTATTACAGCTGTGTGTTTTCAGTCTGTGAACTTTGAAAATGGGGTGTATGGCATGGGTCGATAGTTTCTTACTTTTGTTATATTTACTTGGTAGTGTTCTGTCTGAAGGATAAATTAATGAACAGATCACTCTGTCTTGGAAATGGAAGGAAATGGCAAATCCCCTTGCTTGATATCACCCAATATGTTTTGATGGAGGGAGTGAGCAGAGATGTCGGCCCAGTCGTAAGACTTGATATCCAAACTCCATTCTTCTTTGTGTTCCAGCTGCCACCAAAAGTGTGAAAGATGAAGCCCTCAGCCTTCATGTTCCTCCTTATCAGCTCAGCCGCCTGCATCAATCTCAAATACATCTCCAAGAGGAACTCGGGTAAGTCCACAAGTCTCCATTTTAATCATGCCCAATCTATAAGCAACCAAAAGTTTGATTCATTTGACTTTTCTTTTATCACATTCCTCTCATTGAAAGGAAATTCATTTCCTCATATCTATTCATCGACGCACTGTTGTGTTTTCACAATAAATGTCCAGGGCTTGATTTGTGAGTGTTAGGAATCAGTTTAATATTCTGTGCAGTGGTATTTTGTTAGATGTCTGCTCCACCTCTGTGGTACATGTGTTGAATGTTTGGGGCCACCAGATATCCAGTTTGAGCAGTATATTTTATTTCCTTCTTATAGTGATTGAGTGCTTTTGATGATATCTTTGTGCCACAGTGATGTCTTGTTTGGTCCTTCACTCATTTCTCCACAGAGGGAGTTGAGTTAATGTAAAAACTCAGTCATTTCAGGCTTTCCACAGGCCCAACTAATTTAGTTCCTGCTTTGGAGACTCATCATTGAATGTCTGTTTGCGTGTGGGTGAGGGTGTGTGGTGAGCAATTATGTTACCAGTGCCAAACGGGCTTTTATGTGGGCGGCAAAAACATAGAGGCAATCTTGTCTGTCAGTTTCTCACCCAGTGCGAGATTTAATTGTTTGGCATTTTCTCTCCTTGCAGTACCAGATGATCAGAGACGGACACTGCGTGTTATTTTTTTCCCTGCTAATATTTGATGTAACACCTCCCTGTGTGAGAGGAATTGCACAAACAGAGTGATAATTGTCTGCAGACAGAAACAGCTTTGATTCAATCAATGGTTTATTTTATTTTGAAGATGCTTGAACTTTTGTGGACATTTGGTCCACAGAAACAATGAAGCTGAAATTGCTTTTTGTACAAATCAGTCAAGCAATTTAAATGATGTTAGTATAATTAATAGTTTTGTGATATGATCCAAGTCAAGTTGTTTAGTGTTGCCAAAGACTATTGGGGAAAACCGTAATATTGTCCCTTTCCATGGCAGAAAAATACAGTACATCCAATGAGAAGCAGACTATGAATAATATAGGACAGCTTGGCTTTATTTTTAGATCGTTTTAGGACCGATATAAGCATGATGTTATGGAGGTTGTGTTGGGGTTGAAAACTAAATGATGCAGCTACAGTGAAGCTTAACTTACTTCAGATGTAGGCCTGCAGCAAATTTAGGTGAATGCCTTAAAAACGTTATATAGCTAGACTTGCTACATGATCAACAACAAAAAGAAAAACACAAACTGTTACTAGACATGGGCAAAATTTGTTTGCTTATAAAGTTATTCTGCCTTTGTGCCTTCATGTGATATTATCCATGAACAGAACAACAACATGCAGCTTGTCATGATCCATGTCATAAAATAGCAATGGAAACAGGACCCTGGAATACTTTACATAGGGGCGACAGGTAGCCTAGTGGTTAGAGCGTTGGGCCAGTAACTGAAAGGTTGCTAGATCGAATCCCCGAGCTGACAAGGTAGAAATCTGTCATTCTACCCCTGAACAAGGCAGTTAACCCACTGTTCCTAGCCTGTCATTGTAAATAAGAATTTGTTCTTAACTGACTTGCCTAGTTAAATAAAAAAATAAAGGAACCCCACAGGCAACATGATTTTCCACTCTGGAGAAAAAAAAGCAAGTCGTGGCTTATCAAATATTATCTGATCAACTGCAATCCAGATAAAGCCAGCTTTATAACATGTTGTGCAAGAATAATCTAATTGTTTTGTCAGGTCATTCCTGTTAAGATCTCACCTCCCCCCGTCACCCCAGGCAGCTGTGTCCGGGGAGAATGCGTGCTTCTGATATATCTTGTTCATTCACCTTTAGGCTCTGCATTTCCATTGCGGGAAGGTTAGTGGTAAGCAGGCAACAAACGGCGCAGTATCTTTCTGATCTTGAAACGACAGGACACTTGAGTCCCTTGGTTAATGCTTTAAAGTGTAAAAGAACGCTCTGTGCCTGAAGCATCCTGAGTGAATTTCTGAGGAAATATATATATATATATATATATATATATATATATATATATATATATATATATATATATATATATATATATATAATATATTTTCATTATTATTATTATTTTATATTTTTTAAGGAAACTCCATGGCTGCACTTGAAACCTGGGACACAGAGTTAAGTCATTGCTCCTAGATTCTCTAAGACAATACCACTGGGGCCTGTCATGTGTTTCATCAAAACGTAGTCATTGTACGCCACAGGGATTTTTAAAGGAACATCCTCCCATTGAACCCACTGTCTGTATAATTGAGAGTGAAATATTTGCGTGAGAACCTCTACTTTTGTTTGATGCTGCTCTTGCTTACTTCTCCCCTTTTGATTGAGTGCTGTATTGTGCATTCAGCTCTATAATGCTGAACCTGTCTGGGGGGGAAATATCCGTGGTTACACACAATGTAAATTATTCTCAGGTTATACATTTTTCAGTTTTTCATATGAAATGACGAGGTTTTAAAAGCTCTACAACCGTGTCATTGTTATCTTTCTTAACAAGTGTGAATCTCCATTAAGGGTTCTTAGCCCGACAATAAACTTTCCACGTCATAATTCTCCCGTTCATATTTAATGAACAGGAACTCAATTAGCAACTTAAAAGATGCAGCTCGTGTCACTTGGTAATAGAGACATGTTCTATGTTTAGATTTCTGATGCAAATGGGTGCAAACAAAGGGCAGTAGTGCAACCGTCAGAGGCTAGTCAAAGTCAAGTAAATACATTTAGCAAAACCACTAGTGATAATACTTAAGGGGAAAGTCTGAAAGGCTAACAGTTGAGGTTTGATCAAACAATTCCAACACAGCCAAATACCCTGTGATGGTGTCCCGTTTAATCTAACTGAACATTTCACATTTCAACACAGACATGAAGTGCAGTCATTTATCCCCATTGTCATAAAAACCCATATGAAAACCCATCCTTCGGCCTTAAGAATAAACGTGCAGTACCATCAATGAACGTCTTGCAGACCCTTCCTCTCAGAGTGCATTTGAGGCAGCAGCCATATATGTGTGTCTGCTAGCTGTATGTCTGAGGAGCCACACAGACAGATCTCCAGGAAGCTGCTCTTACATGGCCTTTTACCTTTTCAACAAAGGGAAACGTTGAGAATCCGAGGACATCCCCCTAGTGCTCCTTCTCCTGTAGCCTAGTCTCCTTCAGCAGCCCCGTTGGAGACTTCTCCTCCATTCTGTCAGATGGCAGCCAGGCTCCTCCTTTGAATTATTTTCATTAAAACTATACACAGAGAAAGAAAAGATACCACGGGAGAGTAAAGGTTACTGATTTCACAACCAGTACACACTAGCTTAGCATATGAAAGGCCTCAGCTCCACAATGTGCCACTCATTTCTGCCTATGTCTAAGCCATCCGCTTCAAAATAGCAGGTTCTGCTTCTGAAAGCCGTCAAAGTGATATGAAATGAAACCCAAACAATACCGTTCCCCCTGTCTTTTAAAAAGCTGGGAATAGTCTTTAGTAATCCGCCTCAGACTGCTACTTGCTGCTTGTGCCAGCCAATATGCAAGTCAGATAAAAAGACAGAAATGAAATAAAAAAGATCTTCAAACGCTCTTTTCAGTGCTGACTTTGTCTGAGTGCCTCTGTGCTTTCGTTCCTGCAGGCTTTTCACTTTCACTTCTCCCTGAAGTCAAGAGAAACCGTGTCTGCGTACTCTCTGTGTCAATCCCACAACCAGGTAAACCACGGTGGTTGCTGTATGAAAGTATAGGCATACATGCATTTTTAATGACACCCAAAGATGAATAGTGTACGTATACCACCAGATATAATACACACGCGAGTATATGCCATGCATGGTCTCTTAAATCTAGAGGGATTATCTTCTCAATTTAAATTCTTGCAGTAGTAATGTTACAGCTGATTTGATGCATATAGTATGTGAGTGAAATACAGACTATACACAAATTAGACCAGTATGTAATCCTTTCCATTCAGATCATAATCATGATGATATTAAGCAGTTTTATGATATTTAATTGGCATGGCTGTATAGTTAATTGCATTTCAATCCCTACATTTGGAACTTTTAAATGTACTTAAGTGTTTAACATAAAGTGAATTCTGACACATAGGGAAATGTATTTCCAGTGGAAGATACCTGTGGGAACTCAAGTCATACATAGAAAGGATTTAATTTATTGTATAATAGATGGAATGTGATTGTACTCTATTGTTGCCCCAGAGAATGATATATTTAATAGGCAGCAAGCTATTCAGTCAGTCAGCAAGAAAGCACAAACCGCTGAGCAAAGATCTCTCAACTCACCATCTAATCTGAACACCATTGTCTGTCTGCCGCACGGGATTCTCCCAGGAAAACACCCCAATACATATAGTCAGACACCCTTTCCACGATCCTCAACTATGATATTGTCCAAGATTGCATAACAAATGGTCCGCTCTTTATTTCAATACTGAATTATTGATATAGCTCAACACCATTTGAGTCGCAGCCCCCGCTGACTGGTTAGTGGTTAGCCTACTATTTCAAACAAAGACTTGGCATCGCAATTAGCTACAAGGATCCTTCGGCGTGGCGTTTGAGACGAACCTGCGTACTTGACAGTGTGATGAGCTTTGCTAATAGACGCTTCCTAATTATGGCCGCTCGTTCTATTGACGTTCCTATATGGCCAAAATGTGTAGATTGAGTGACAATGTAAATGTGGTAGTGTGCAAGTGTGTGAACATAAGAGCAATAAAATGTGACAGTAATGTGTTTGGACGTGATGCCCTGGGGATGTTGCTATATGTGGATGTCGATTAATTACTGTCCTAATATTCTTCTTCAAGAGCCGGCTCTGCTTCACTGCCCTGTGTGGCAGTATGTTCAATGAGGAACCAACAGCCTTTGACATCATTCATATAATCATGTCATCAATAAAGAGGATAAGCCCTAACTTATTCCCCCCTTATCGAAGACAGTTATCACATTTACAGTTTGCCAGCAATCTTGATGAATCAGCATTTCTTCTCTCTGTTATTTGGTTGCATTTTGTATTTCAGTGAATGAAGTAAAGTCCTTCTCCCCACCCTTGTCCCATCCCACCTGTCACAACTGCAGCCCATCAAGAGCTACCTTAAATCTACATATTCCACTGGGACCAAGTGTTTCGCTCTCCGTCAAAGCGAAGCAGTTAAGATTATGAGTCACTCTACTAAGAAAACATATTTTCAGTGCACTGCTATCCCCATAGCAACGTGCCACAAAAGGGGAAATGCCAACACAACTTCTACTCAAGAAGCCCTGCCCTCCTCCTCTACTACTCTGTCACTTCCTTGGTCAATTATTTCCTTGAACTACGTGCTGTAAATTAATAATTGTTCATTTACTCTGCCTCGTTGGCCCGACATGACAGTACAATATATTAGATTGGAATTAATTACAAAAACAACTGTCTATGTGGGTCTGCCTCAGCATGTGATATGTATTCTAGTGGAGACAGGGCTAATACATAACCTGATTACAGCAGCAGTTTGTAAATAAGCTCAGAAACAAATTAACACTGAACGCCTCACCCGTACAATAGTAAACGCTGCCCGTATGATTCATTTTCCAGCTTCTTAGGAATCTGTGATCTCCCTGTAATGCAGTCAGACCTTTGAACATCATAGTGAGTAGTGCCCTGTATCCAAGACCTACAGATAACACTTGAACAATGACATTTTGTGATGCTTCAAACAGCTAAGTGGCGTGATGCAAAACAGGAGGAAATAAATAATTTAGGCCATTTATTTGATCTACCAAAAATCTCTGGAAAATTAGCATAAGTTTCATTCTCCACAACGATACAAGAACACAGTTTTACAATGTAAGAGTTAAACTGTCCTAATTTGCACCCTCTCTATTTCCTAGGATTTAAAAATCCAATACAGAATGCAGCAGCGTGGCTGCGCAGCCCCACTGTCAACCACCATGTAATTAAGTTATGCACTTTCACTGTCCTTAGCCTTGTAATTCTGCCATGCCTGAGCGAGCATACGGATAGATTATACAATTCCAGCGGTGCCATCATCATACAGAATCCTCTCTTGCCAAACTTTGTAGCCTCCTATTTATGTAAACTATACTGAACAAAAATATAAATGCAACATGCAACAATTTCAACGATTTTACTTAGTTACAGTTCATATGAGAACATTTGTCAATTGAAATAAATTCATTAGGCTCTAATCTATAGATTTCAATGAACATTCAATTCTCTGGCAACAGCTCTTGTGGACTTTCCTGCAGTCAGAACGCCAATTTCACGCTCCCTCAAAACTTGTCATTTTGTTGTGTGACAAAACTGCACGTCTTAGCGTGGCCTTGTATTGTCCCCAGCACAAGGTACACCTGTGTAATGATCATGCTGTTTAATCAGATTCTTGATATGCCACACCTGTCAGGTGGATTAATTATCTTGGCAAAGGAGAAATGCTCACTAAAAGGGATATAACCAATTTGTGCACAACATTTAAAAGAAATAAGCTTTTTGTGCGTTTGGAACATTTCGGGGATCTTTTATTTCAGCTCATGAAACATGGGACCAACAATTTACATGTTACGATTATATTTTTGTTCAGTATAGTAATTTTGGCAGTCAAAGAAAGCCTTCCCTGTTGACCAGACCATATAGTCAGCATCTGGAACAAACATATACATTATTCCCTATCTAGACATAATGAGGGAGCCAGTGAGCCTTTAAAGGTGGCCTACATCTGAGGTGTGTGTGCGTCAAGCTGTTTATCTCTATTCCAATAGTAATCACATTGGGTTTGTTGTTTTTTTTCTCTTCAAATGAGTAAAGGATAGACTGGCAAACAGAGCTTGAGAATGTCTTACTGAGAGAGAGAGACAGAGAGAGAGAAACAGAGACAGAGAGAGAGCTAATGTAAAGGAGAGAAAATGCTCTTGTACTGTATGTTGATTCCATCCCCACGGGGATACATCGGAAAAAGGTTGACACTTGAACCTGCTACAGAGCTGTTGACCTCGGCATGGGGGGGATGATAAGTGCTTTGTGGCAGGCCTTTCCAGGGGGAGTTTGAGAGAAGAGCGTAAAGGTGTAACACCACAAAGCACGTCAGCGGCATGGCTCCTAATGCCAGCACTCATCTGACGAGGACAATTAGTGTAAAGGGCATTTAGTTACTCTGGGGGAAACAGTAGCCTATAGCATTGTATTGGCAATGTAATTAATTGGGAATGATCTATTTATCCTTTTAGGGAATGGCTAATTAAGTAGTTTCTCAAATGCAAGGCTAGCAGTAGATTGAGTAAGGTCTACTACTGCACTTACTGATCTGTGGTTATGTCTTTTTTTCATGGAACAGTTCATATGATTTATTGTAAATATATGTCGCAAAATACAAAACACTTTTTATCAAGTAAGAAATGCCATTTCAGAGTAGCTGGAAATAATGTCCTATATATTAACAAGAGTTATTGAAAACTGAAACATGGTGGTTGCAGAGTAAGGCTTTCTAGAAAAATTTGAGTTGATCTGGGACATTCTGCGGTCTTGATATCACAGTTTTTACTCTACATTTGGAAAAACAAGAAAAGGGGATATAGTAAAGACTGTTTAACGGTCTTGAGAAAGGCCTCAGTGTAACGGCTTTCTTCCTGGGATGAAGGAGAGGACCAAAACGCAGCGCGGCTAGTGTTCAACATGATTTAATAAAGATAATAACGTGAACACTACAAGCAACAAAACAATAAATGTGAAAACCAAAAACAGTCCTATCTGGTGCAGAACACAAAGACAGAAAACAACCACCCACAAACCCCAACACAAAACAAGCCACCTAAATATGGTTCCCAATCAGAGACAATGACAAACACCTGCCTCTGATTGAGAACCATATCAGGCATACATAGAAATGGACAAACTAGACACACAACATAGAATGCCCACCCAGCTCACGTCCTGACCAACACTAAAACAAGTAAAGCACACAAGAACTATGGTCAGAACGTGACACTCAGAGCTGAAACATTAACATAAAAAAGTCTTAACTAATTTCCCTCTTCTTGTTTTTCCTATAGTATACAGACTATAGGGAATATACTTTACTGTGTAGCGCTGATTCTCATTATTTTACATACTCTATTGTACATTTGGTAAATCTCCTTATTTGAACTTAATTACAGTGTGATTGAGGCTCACTTTCCTTATTAATTCCTTTCATGAAAACAATTCCAGCCAATTGAATTACAGATGTCCCCTAAGATTGTTGCTGTTGTCAGAACACAAAAAAAAGATTTTCAAAAATACAAAGTACAAACTATTACTGAAATTCTAAATAAAGCTGAGATGTGATATGGATACTGTTGTTATAACAATGTAGTCTATGTTGCTTATTTCTGTGGATTCATTTTGGCCATTTATTAATTACATTTTCTTGCTTGTGGTTTTCCTCATGAGCTGTTTTTGTTATGCCTCCCAAAGGAGCAAAAACTCACAAATACCCGTTCTCTTCTCTGTGTCTCAAGGAATTGGATATGACAGGGAGCTATTGAAACATATCAGTGATGGCAACTCTTGATTTGGAGATTCAGGCCCTGGCAGAAACTGACAGCAGTCTCGGTGTCATGCATCTCTGTCAAATCCAGGCACCTGTGAATCCTGACGGCTGCCTCTCTACTGCAAACAGCCTGAACCCTGAGACGGCCTTCCCAGTTATCTGTTAAGATATTTAACCCCACATGACAGCGCAACTGTTTACTTCCTGACCGCGGCTGTGTTTGGGTATTCATCTGAAGTGAAGCTCGGAGCATGCACTGAATGCAGATGACGTGAGGGGAAAAGACATGTTCAATGCATCACTCACTGGTGCACAAACACACCTACACAGCACAGGAGGTTGGTGGCACCTTAATTGGGGAGGAAGGGCTCACGGTAATGGCTGGAGTGGAATAGGTGGAATGGTATCAAGTACATCAAACACATGATTTCCAGACATTATTATGAGCCGTTTTCCCTTCAGCAGCCTCCACTGCTAAACCGGCAGTGATGGTCTGGAGCAGCAGATGCCACTAAGACTAAAACATAACCCTGGTTCTTCTTTGATTGTAGAATTTGTGTGTGCATATGGGAATAACATGCCGGAAACCTAGCTTATAAAATCATTAGTGTTCCTGAAAGTACACTGCCTTCTGAAAGTATTCATACCCCATGACTTATTCCACATTTTGTTATATTACATCCTGAATTCTAAAAGGATAAAAAAATATATATATATTTCACCCATCTACAAACAATACCCCATAATGACAAAGTGAAAACATGTTTTTAGAAATGTTTGCAAATATATATATTGAAAATGAAATACAAAAATATCTAATTTACATAAGTATTTACACCCCTGAGTCAATACATGTTAGAATCACTTTTGGAAGAGATTGCAGCTGTTAATCTTTCTGTGTAAGTCTCTAAGAGCTTTGCGTACCTGGATTGTACAATGTTTTTTTTATATTATTATTTTTATTCAAGCTCTGTGAAGTTGGTTGTTGATCATTGCTAGACAGCCATTTTCAAGTCTTGGCATAGATTTTAAAACCTATTTAAGTCAAAACTGTAACTCAGAAACACTCAATGTTGTAAGCAACTGAAGTGTATATTTGGCCTGGTCTTTTAGGTGGTTCTGCTGAAAGGTGCATGTGTCTCCCAGTTTCTTTTTATCCTAAAAACTCCCTAGTCCTTGCTGATGGCAAGCATACCAGTAACATGATGCAGCAACCACCATGCTTGAAAATATGAAGAGTGATACTCATTGATGTGTTTTGCTGGATTTGCTCCAAACATAACGCTGTGTTTCAGGACATAAAGTTAATTGCTTTGCCACATTTTTGCAGTTTTACTTTAGTGCCTTATTGCAAACAGGATGCATGTTTTAGAATATTTGTATTCTGTACACTATGTCATTGAGGTTAGTATTGTGGAGTAATTACAGTGTTGTTGATCCATCCTCACTTTTCTCCTATCACAACCATTAAACTATGTAACTGTTTTAAAGTCACATTTTCCTTCCTCTCCGGCAACTGAGGTAGGAAGGACGCTTGTATCTTTGTAGTGACTGAGTGTATTGATACACCATCCAACGTGTAATAATAACTTCACCATGCTCAAAGGGATATTCAATAGGTGCCCTTCTTTGCAAGGCATTGGAAAAACCTCCCTGGTCTTTGTGGTAGAATCTGTGTTTGAAATTCACTGCTCGACTAAGTGACCTTACAGACAATTGTACAGTGCATTCAAAAAGTATTCAGACCCCTTGACTTTTTCCACATTTTGTTATGTTACAGTCTTATTCTAAAATTGATTCAATTATTTTTTTCCCTCATCAATCTACAAACAATACCCCATAAAGAAAAGGCGAAAACAGGTTTTTAGAAATGTTTCCACATTTATTTCAAATAAAAACTAGAAATACCTTATTTTCATAAGTATTCAGCCCCTCTGCTATGAGACTCGAAATTGAGCTCAGGTGCATCCTGTTTCCATTGATCATCCTTGAGATGTTTCTACAACTTGATTGGAGTCCACCTATGGTAACTTCAATTGATTGGACATCATTGGAAAGGCACCCATCTATATAACATGACAGTGCATGTCAGAGCAAAATCAAGCCATGAGGTCGAAGGAATTGTCCGTAGAGCTCCGAGACAGGATGGTGTCGAGGCACAGATCTGGGGAAGGGTACCAAAAACATTTCTGCAACATTGAAGAACCCAAGAACACAGTGGCCTCCATCATTCTTAAATGGAAGAAGTTTGGAACCACCAAGACTCCTCCTAGAGCTGGCCACCCTGCCAAACTGAGCAATTGAGGGAGAAGGGCCTTGGTCAGGGAGGTGACTCGATGGTCACTCTGACAGAGCTCCAGAGTTCCTCTGTGGGGGAGAACCTTCCAGAAGGACAACCATCTCTGCAGCACTCCACCAATCAGGCCTTTATGGTAAAGTGGCCAGACGGAAGCCAGTCCTCAGTAAAAAGCACATGACAGCCTGCTTGGAGATTGCCAAAAGTCACCTAAAGGACTCTCAGACGATGACCAGCAAGATTCTATGGTCTGATGAAACCTAGATTGAGCTCTGGCCTGAATGCCAAGCATCGCGTATGGAGGAAACCTGGCACCATCCCTACGGTGAAGCATGGCGGTGGATGTTTTTCAGCGGCAGGGACTGAGATACTAGTCAGGATCGAAAGATGAACAGAGCAAAGTATAAAGAGATCCTTGATGAAAACCTGCTCCAGAGTGCTCAGGACCTCCAGTGAATTTTTTTTTGTACATTTTTGTACATTTCTAAAACATGTTTTTTCTTTTGTCATTATGGGGTATTTTGTGTAGATTGATGAGGGTAAAAAATGATTTAATCCATTTCGGAATAAGGCTGTAACATAACTAAATGTGGAAAAAAGTCAAAGGGTCTGAATACTTTCTGAATGCATTGTACTGTATGTGTGGGGTAGAGAGATGAGGTAGTCATTTAAAAATCATGTTAAACACTATTATTGCACACAGAGTGAGTCCATGCAATTTATTATGTGACTTTTTAAGCACATTTTTACACCTAAACTTATTTAGGCTTGCCTTAAAAAAGGGGTTGAATACTTGACTCAATACTCAACTAATTTGTAAACGTTTCTAAAAACATAATTCCACTTTGACATTATGGGGTGTTGTGTGTAGGCCAGTGACACAACATCTCAATTTAACCATCTAAAATTCAGGCTGTAGCACAACAAAATGGAAAAAATGAAGGGGTGTGAATACTTTCTGAAGGCACGATAGACAAAGTATAGAGAAGGTAGATGTTCAGAAGAGAGTGTAAATGTAACATATGGTAAGAACATGCTTCACAGTATGTAGTAGGATCACCTGAACAATAACATGAAAGTTATATTTCAGTGAGTGATGAATTGAACATGCATCTCATTGTAGAATAATAGTGAAGACATCAAAACTATGAAATAACACACATGGAATCATGTAGTAACCAAAATATATTTTAGATTTTAGATTTTTCAAAGTAGCCATCCTTTGCCTTGATGACAGCTTTGCACACTCTAACACTTTTTTGGTTACTACATGATTCCATATGTGTTATTTCATAGTTTTGATGTCTTGACAATTATTCCATTAAGGTATAAAATAGTTAAAATAAAGAAAAACCCTTGAATGAGTAGGTGTGTCCAAACTTTTGAATGGTAGTGTATATAGCTTAGCGCAGGAAATGTGGTAATTAACTACAATGACCATAATCCATTGAGCGCCTACTTGTCCTGTCTGGGTTCTTTTTACACCTGCTACGTAAAAGAGAAGAATCCACAATCAAGAGGGATAGAGCAGTTGCTTAGCGAGGTACAGTACCAGTCAAAAGTGTGGACACACCTACTCATTCAAGGGTTTTTCTTTATTTTTACTATTTTCTACATTGTAGAATAATAGTGAAGACATCAAAACTATGAAATAACACATATGGAATCACGTAGTAACGCAAAAATTGTTAAACAAATCAAAATATATTTTATATTTGAGATCCTTCAAAGTAGCCACCCTTTGCCTTGATGACAGCTTTGCACACTCTTGGTATTCTCTCAACCAGCTTCACCTGGAATTCTTTTCCAACAGTCTTGAAGGAGTTCCCACATATGCGGAGCACTTATTGGCAGCTTTTCCTTCACTCTGCGGTCCAACTCATCCCAAACCATGTCAATTGGGTTGAGGTGGGGTGATCGTGGAGGCCAGGTCATCTGATGCAGCACTCCATCAATCTCCTTCTTGGTCAAATATCCCTTACACAGCCTGGAGCTGTGTTGGGTCATTGTCCTGTTGAATTTATTTTTTTATAGTTCCACTAAGCACAAACCAGATGGCGTATCGCTGCAGAATGCTTTGGTAGCCATGCTGTTTAAGTGTACTGTCACATGTGCTCCCTCTCCGGCCTCTAGGTCACCAGGCTGCTCGTTATGGCGCACACCTGTCACCAGCATTACGTGCATCTGCGCATAATGACACTCACCTGGACTCCATCACCTCCTTGATTACCTGCCCTTTATATGTCACTCCCTTTGGTTTCTTCCCCAGTCGTCATTGTTTCTATTTCATGTCTGTGCGTCGTTCGTGTTTCTTGTTTTGTATTATGTTTTCATTTATTTATTAAATGATTCACTCCCTGAACTTGCTTCCCGACTCCCAGTGCACATATTACATGTACCTTGAATTCTAAATAAATCACAGACAGTGTCACCAGCAAAGCACCCCCACACCATAACACCTCCTCCTCCATGCTTTACGGTGGGAACCACACATGCGTAGTTAATCCATTCAACTACTCTGCGTCTCACAAAGACATGGCGGTTGGAACCAAAAATCTCAAATTTGGACTCATCAGACCAAAGGATAGTTTTCCACCGGTCAAATGTCCATTGCCCGTGTTTCTTGGCCCAAGCAAGTCTTTTCTTCTTATTGGTGTCGTTTAGTAGTGGTTTCTTTGCAGCAATTCAACCATGAAGGCCTGATTCACACAGTCTCTTCTGAACAGTTGATGTTGAGATGTGTCTGTTTCATATTTATTTGGGCTACAATCTGAGGTGCCGTTAACGCTAATGAACTTATCCTCTGCAGCAGAGGCAACTCTGGGTCTTTCTTTCCTGTGGCGGTCCTCATGAGAGCCAGTTTCATCATAGCGCTTGATGGTTTTTGCGACTGCACTTAAAGAAACGTTCAAAGTTCTTGAAATTTTCCGAATTGACTGACTTTCATGTCTTAAAATAATGATTGACTGTTGTTTCTCTTTATTTCCACAAATTCACTTTTAACAAGTCACACCTGTTAATTGAAATGCATTCCAGGTGACTACCTCATGAAGCTGGTTGAGAGAATGCCAAGTGTGTGCGAAGCTGTCATCAAGGCAAAGGGTGGCTATTTTGACGAATCTCAAATATAAAATATATTTTGATTTGTTCAACACTTTTTTGGTTACACACGATTCCATATGTGTTATTTCATAGTTTTGATGTCTTCACAATTATTCTGCAATGTAGAAAATAGTAAAAATAAAGATAAACCCTGGAATGAGTTGGTGTGTCCAAACTTTTGACTGGTACTGTATCTCTACCTGAAAATACATGATCTACATGATTGATAGTTGATTTTGTCAGACAGCATAGGCAGCAGCTCTATGAAGTTGAGATGATGACTTGGAATTAAAAAATTAAGTCATCAAATAAAACAAAATGTAATGTTCACAACAAGTGATAAGCAGTAATGGACAGTCACTACCATCATTGGACTTTTATTAATTGTTTTATTTTGTGTTGTTACATCATTCAACCCACATAATGCATAGTGCATTTAATGTTTAAAAATAATAATCGAACCGAAACCGAACCGACTTCAAAAAGCACTAACCGCTCAGCCCTACAAGCCACATTTCCCCAGTGAAATGTCTGTAGCTCCTGTCAGTGCAGCCAATGAACAGTGATGTCCAGCTGATTGCCCTTGTGCATTATGTACACCATACACGCAGCCTTTAGCAATCACACATCATGCATATGTGCTCACCTTTGCGTCACAGCCGGCGAAGAGACACACAAAAGTGTTTCACATGCTAAAGTCTTTAAAAATGCATTTGTTGAATAGGTTATGTACTACTATACCCATTCCATGCAGCTCATCGTTGTTTTTTCTGTATACTATGTAATCAACATCTCAAGCACTATAGCTCCTCCCCCATTGTTTTACCAAATAAGATGGACTGGATATAATTTACTTGCCTTTATCGTTCCCATAGAAACCACATGGTGCCTGCAACAACTGATTACATTGTTTCAGTGAGTCATTCGCTCTAGGCAGGGGTTCAGACAAGGAAAAGGAGGCACCGTAGTGGTTTGAAAGGACACTTTGTAAGAGATTGCCAATTGAGTGTTTTTTTGCCAATATAAAAGTATTGTTGTAAGTAATACACTCAATGCAGCATTTGGGGGATCAAAGGGAGAATCTAAAAATAGCAGGACACTATCTTACAGCAGTCATATTGTTAGTTATAGAAGCGTTACAGACAGATGCGCTTTCGTCTGATATTCTTCAGAAAGTGTTTAACCAAAAGGAAATAATTTGTCTTCCAGCTGAACTCACCGCAAGATAGTTCAGGTTTTGTTTTGCTGTTTTTTCTCATTCTTGATGGAATTTAAATGGGGAAAAATATTATAAGCCAGACAAAAGCTCTCTCCTCTCTCTAAGGGATTGAACATCCCATGCCAGAAGATGCTTTCGTGATGGGAGCATTGATAGACAAGCTTTAGTAAGGACTCCAGTTTAACTAAGGACTCCTAAATCCCCCAGAGGTTTTCTGATTCATTCTAATGAACAAAAGTAGGGTGTATTCAAAGACGTACAAGACCCAAGTAAATCCAATAGGACACACTGAGGGGATGTGGGTCCGTCGATGGAAACTTTGAGAAATGATTTACAAAATGTTTCGAGGAGATAGATGAGTTCCATGGATTGGCCATGGCATTGTGCTAGTGCCAGACCCAGCAGCGTATCACATGTGCCATATAATACATAGCCAAACCAGGCTCAATATCTCATGTCTAATTGCTAATTAATCCTTCAGATGCCTTTGAGGCCATTCAAAGAGTCAGCTAGGCTGTCTATTGGGGATCTGCCCTACCACCCCTTTTCAGAGAAGCAGGCATTTCCTAGGCAGCTACTGTCAAGCAGCTACTGGCAGAAGACAGATCACGTCTGTTAGACAGGTTGCCCACAGGTCATAGCCATATGCTAGACGTTGATTGTGTGAAAAGGGAATATAATGGAATAGAAATGTAGAGTCTTGAATGTTTTCTTGTTCAGTGCTTCTCAATAGCCTGGGTTTGAGGCCTCTCCGAGGTCCATTTGAGGTCTTTGCGCGGTGAATAACCGAGCCATAATACAGAGATACAGAGTCACTCTGTTTATTGTTGCTCTCTCCTCACAGCATATTGGATATTGGCTGTGGAATAGCTTAAGGGATTTGGACAAGGGGACCCATACCAGATCTGATGAGAAATTGCATTCTTACAGAAAAGCTCTGGTGTTTTCTTTCTGGGTTTATGTCGCTATTTTATGGGTAAACGACTTAATGTTGATCGTTTTTTATTCTCTCCACACTGGTATGTGGTATGGAGTATGATGCAGTTGGTGATACAGTACTTGTATGATGCTTCATTGGCTAAAAACAGGTATTGTGACCGTTGAGTTGGTATTATATCCATCGGGGGATGGGGGGGGGGGGGGGGGGGGTTGAATTATGATAAGGTCAAACGTTGACTATGCTGAGCATGATACAATGATTGGACCATCCGTATTGCTCCATTCTAGAGCTATAGGATAATCCATTTACTACATTCTATTCAGCAGAGCCCCTTGTCCACAGAACCAGAATGAGATTCTGTTTCTATGCCCATGTCTGACTGAGCATCATAAAGGTGATTAGTTAGACAGCAGGTAGCTACCACCTCACACCACAGTGCCATGCAACATTGACACTTTCCATTTAATAACAGAACCTTATCTGTTACACTTTCATTAGAAAGTTTAATTTTAAGTGAAAGGATCTATTAGTGACTGTGAGCTGTGGTAGAGAGAGAATGACATGGCCTAAGGTAGAGGGGGATGGAAGAGAAATAGAGAGGAGAAAGAGAGGAGTGGCCCGAAAGGGGAAGGCCTGCCAGTCGGTGTCCATTTTGAGATCTTTTTGTCTTTGCAGGCAGATTCATTTATTTGCAGGTGTAACAGTTTAACTTACATCGGTTACACAGGCATCCGTGTTATGCTAGGAAACACGGTTACTCCAGGAGACTTGCACTGTCTGGGATCATGTGATATGTAGATGTGCTGTTGCAATTTTAAGACAGAATGCATGGATGAGGCATCTTGCAAGTTTATAGAAACCAAATTCTAAACGGTATTTAGACTTAATTCAGTGGTAGTTGTTACCATGGTTACGTATTATTTGCAACCAGCTTTATACCTTAATGCTTAATATGCTAGGCACTTCTACTTTGGTTAAACTATGTTGTTTTTAATTATATCCCTTACCTATTTGTTTATTTCTTAACAAGTGAAAGATGGCAGTGTCTTGTCAGAGTGACATGCTGTGCTCTTGAAGAGAGATGTGAACCCAGGGAAGAAGGGAGGGGGGGTTTGAACACCCACAAGACACTCCTCTAATGATGCCCATTTAATTGCATTTTAATGTACCTGAGCACAGCAGCTGCTCCTCCGCTCACCCACAAACTCCATGTTACTGCATCAGTCAGCCGTGGCGCTTGCTTGCCTCACACAACAGATCAATTAGCAGGCCCAGTGACACGGCCGTGGCTGCCACAGCCCTGCTGGAGATGCATATGGTGATCTGGAGCCCTCTCTGTGGTGGATGGTTGGATGTCCGCAACTGCATAACCCCCCCTCCCAAACCTAAATGTCCACCGTAGCCTATCATTCAGAGGGAGGAAAATGGATGTGCTAGGGGGATCTCGGTGCTTTATTTATGCTCACCTCAAATGGCTAAATTAATCAGTGACAAACAGCAATCCCCTCAGCTATAATAAGATGCATAATTTTAGGCGTGTACGTTTGATCGACGTGGCAGCTAGGATGGCTCCAGCGTCAGGTGCGGTGTCTATCTCTCTCTCTCTCTCTATCTGTGGTGAGAGCAGATTTACAGATTCCATTACACTTTTATTGAACAGTCAGGCCAGGAGAAGAGAACATGCTACATCCAGAGAGACAGAGAGAGAGTGGAGAGAGAGTGGATATTTTTTTTTCTATCTCTCTTTGTAGGCACTGTGGAATGTATTTATACTCCATTTAGAAGGCAGAGTTCTGCCAGGCATTCGCAGGACATGCGCCATGTCTCAGTGTAAGCTGCCATAGATACCCTGGGTTATGTGATTGATCTACTCAATGCCTGGTTAAGAAGATTGGCTGAGCCACACTAGGCTACTGTACTTGGTGCAATGGTTATAGCATGACGCTCTCAGGGCACAAAGGTCCACTCATGGCATTACTTTTTTATGCAATCTCTAAAAGCCCCACTCAAACCAATAGGATTTGTAAGAAAATGAATATTTTGAAAGTAACGTAACGTTAGTAACGTTTAAGTATTGGCAATTAGTGTCTGCATGAATTGCTGTTGCATTAGCATGGTCCCATTTTGATTTAATGCATGATGATTAAATATACCTCACGGGATATTGAGACCTTATCATGCAATGATTACAATATATGCAAAGAAAATTAAAAGTGCATTTAACAATTCTTAACAAGCTTTGCTGAATTTTTTTTTAAAAAGTGTCAAACGAGATTCCTGAAATGTCAGTGCACCAAAGGCAATCTGATCATTCATGTACTTTTTATAGAGCAAAATCCTTACATCTACTTTGTGTTAGTCATCTGATACAATTCAATAGGAAGTGCTGAGGCCGAATAAAGAAACATTATTCAAATCAGTGATCTGATAGAAAGCCAAGGTTAATGTGGGTATTCTGAAAGAAAGGAAATTCAAAGTAAAGACCCTTGTCAGTTCTGACCTTGCCCTCTCTCTGCCTTGTAAATGTGGCTAGAATAGCTACTCTTTAAAGATAAGGCTTTACTTTAGTGGTGTGATAAAGGACTTTGCTTTTATGTTATACAAACATCTTACCAAAAAATAACAGCCTTGCATGCTGGTGTTTGGATATTTATTTATCTATTTATGAACATCTCAGGCCCTTGGGCCATGGCCACCTAAAATTACTTGGGAAAGATAACATCTCACCATGATAGCCTTCTTTTCACAGAGGCCATTGGGGGTAACATACCTATAGGCCTGCAACCCTGATGATCCTACTATATGACATGCCATTTTACACCTTTTGCAAATACATAATGGGGGACTGAACCACATAAGAACATACATACAATTTGCTACTACAGCACAGAATATACTGTAATATATTTACACACAGTAAATTTACACACACTGTGCTTTTACACACAGTAGGCCTATGTATACTGAACAAAAATATAAACGCAACATGCAACAATACATTTAAAAAAAACTGATTTTACCATTCATATATGGAAATCAGTCAATTGAAATAAATTCATTAGGCCCTAATCTATGGATTTCACATGACTGGGACAGGGCGCAGCCATGGGTACGCTTGGGAGGGCATAGGCCCACCTACCAATCAGAATTCGTTTTTCCCCACAAAAGGACTTTATTACAGAGAGAAATACTCCTCAGTTTCATCAGCTGTCAGGGTGGCTGGTCTCAGACGATCCCACAGGTGAAGAAGCCGGATGTGGAGTTCCTGGGCTGGCGTGGTTACACGTGGTCTGCAGTTGTGAGGGTGGTTGGATATGCTGCCAAATTCTCTAAAACAATGTTGGAGGTGGCTTATGGTACAGCAATTAACATTCAATTCTCTGGCAACAGCTCTGGTGAACATGCTTGCAGTCAGCATGCCGCCGCCTCAAAAGTTGATACTTCTGTGGCATTGTATTGTGTGACAAAACTGCACATTTTAGAGTGTCCTTTTATTGTCCCCAGCACAAGGTGCACCTGTATAATGATCATGCTGTTTAATCAGCTTCTTGATATGCCAAACCTGTCAGGGGATGGATTATCTTGGCAAAGGACAAATGTTCACTGACAGGGATGTCGACAAATTTTTGCCAACATTTGAGAGGAATGATCTTTTTGTGCATATGGAAGATTTCTGGGATCTTTTATTTCAGCTCATGAAACGTTGGACCAACACTTTACATGTTGCGTTCATATTTTTGTTCACTATATATGGATGCAGTGTCTGATTATCTTCCATTCCTCTAGTGCCAAAGTGAACACGTGTGTGTGTGAGATGGTAGAAAAGTACACTTGCATATACAGTATACTGTAGGTGGTAGCAGTAGCCCCGACAGCGTGCTGATTGAATCTAAGCCTAAAGGTGTTTTTGGTCTCAACACTACTGCCTCTGTAGCCACCCACATAGAAGGTGGTTGACATCTTTAATTAAGAAGTCCCTGGGAAGGAATACTCTCAACTGTTGCTAGCTCTGCAGCAATTAGGGCACATTGATTGCCAACAGTCAGCAAGGCAGCTAGGGTTTAGAAAGGGATGTGGGGAAGGAGAGAGCGAGAGAGAGAGAGAGAGAGAGAGAGAGATAAAGAGGGTAAGCTAATTGAATTTGTTAAACTGAAGCAGGAGTTGTACTTTTTTTCTCCCCTCAAACACAATTGTCTTTGACTACTGTGCCAAGTGGCCCTCTCCACTGCATACACAATTGAGTTGTTGCGTTGCAATGTATTTATTATTATTCTCTGCAGCCATTGTGTGTGGGATAATTATTCAGTACAGAACCTATGCAATTTGTAGCTTGACATGTTCCCATTATTATTATTATTATTATTATTATTTTCTCCATACAATTAAACAATGTTTTGCAGAGAAAATTGTGAAATGTTGGTAATGCAACTCTGTTGTGTCAATTTGTCCTTTGTGTAGGTATACGTACAAAGGAGTACATCATAATTACTCTACTGGTACATGTAATAATTGCATAGATAATGTCCTATGATTTAGCATGCAATGTTCAAATAATAACAGCAAACATGACTCATTAATACCCCGTTTCAAGTGACTCGAGGATTTTTAAATGTATTCCAGCTTTATTATTACTCAAGGACTTTGTCAGCTTGAACCTTCTGACTGACAGTTCAAACACTTCCAGAGGGCTGGCAAGCTGATTGGCTGGCTGGCAGGATGTGTTGCTTGTTTTTCTGCCTGGCTTTCTCAAGTCACGTAATGCCCAGTCACACTGCTATTAGTCCAGAGGGCAGGGATTCTGTGTTTAATTGCCAACTGACCTTTTTAGACAATGTCACCTAAACATTGTTTTTAGCCAAGAGACGATCCTGACAGGTGAATGTCAACTGTAGATCAATAGTGTCGTTCAAGGGGATTTCATGCTGTGGCAAATTATTATCCACCAACTGCTCATTATTAGAAATAAAAAAACGTCAGAATGAGGATTTTATATGATCTTCTGCAGTTGTATTGTGAATAAATGCTCTAAAGGCTGTCATACAGTTGTGATCATTATTGACACATTTTTCAAATTGGACTTTGATAGATCTAAGCTGAATTTATATGATACCTATTAGAGCAATATAGACTCGCACTTTAGAGGTGTGACCCTATTTCATTCTTATGTTGTGATAGTTACAGTACCTGAGTGGTTTAAGAATCAATTGTTCTGAAGTTAAATGGAAATTGTATCCCTTACCCTGGTAGCCATGGTGCAGATGCCCAGATTCAAGGTAATCTAACTGGGGGTTAATTGGTTATGACCTGTGCTGAAGCCCAGACCGGGGCTTAACATTTTAGAGCAGAAACAATAAGCCAGAAGTCATACCCCATGAAAATGGACATCATCATAAGAGCCTTACTACCCTGCCATATTCTGATAACATCAAATGGGCTGGCGAGTGGGGAGTGTAGGAATGGAGCAACTGACACATTTCCACAAAATGGTGGTCATGCTTGGTTGGTTTTTCCAGTATTCCATGGGATTTTACTGCGAACAAAATAAGTTGTGGCTTGTTATTTGCTTTTACTCTGAACAAAAATAGAAATGCAACGTGCAACAATTTCAAAGATTTTACTGAGTTACAGTTCATATAAGGAAATCAGTCAATTGAAATAAATTCATTAGGCCCTAATCTATGCATTTCAGATGACTGGGAATACAGATATGCATCTGTTGGTCACATATACCTTAAAAATAGGAAGGGGCGTGGATCAGAAATGATCTGGTGGGATCACCATTTGCCTCATGCAGCGCAACACATTTCCTTCGCATGGAGTTGATCAGGCGGTTGATTGTGGCCCGTGGAATGTTGTCCCATTCCTCTTCAATGGCTGTATAAAGTTGCTGGATATTGGTGGGAACAGGAACATGCTGTCATACACGTCGATCCAGAACATCCCAAACGTGCTCAATGGGTGACATGTCTGGTGAGTATGCAGGCCATGGTAGAACTGGGACGTTTTCAGCTTCCAGGAATTGTGCATTATCATGCTGAAACATGAGGTGATGGCAGCGGATGAATGGCACGAAAATGGGCCTCAGGATCTCGTCACGTTATCTCTGTGCATTCAAATTACCATTGATTAAATGCAATTGTGTTCGTTGTCTGTAGCTTATGCCTGCCCATACCATAACCCCACCGCCACCATGGGGCACTCTGTTCACAACATTGACATCAGCAAACCTCTTGCCAACGTGACGCCATACAGTTGAAACTGTGATTCGTCCATGAAGAGCACACTTCTCCAGTGTGCCAGTGGCTTTCGAAGGTGAGCATTTGCCCACTGCAGTCAGATCAAGACCCTGGTGAGGACGACGAGCATGCAGATGAGCTTCCCTGAGATGGTTTCTGACAGTGTGTGCAGAAATTCTTCAGTAGTGCAAACCCACAGTTTCATCAGCTGTCCTGGTTGCTGGTCTCAGACGATCCCGCAGGTGAAGAAGCCGGATGTTGAGGTCCTGTGCTGGCATGGTTACACGTGGTCTGCGGTTGTGAGGCCGGTTAGACATACTGCCAAATTGTCTAAACTACATTGGAGGCAGTTTATGGTAGAGAAATGAACATTAAATGATCTGGCAACAGCTCTGTTGAGCATTCCTGCAGTCAGCATGCCAATTGCATGCTCAAAACTGCACATTTTAGAGTGGCCTTGTATTATCCCTAGCACAAGGTGCACCTGTGTAATGATCATGTTGTTTAATCAGCTTCCTGATTAAACAGGAAGGTGGATGGATTATCTTGGCAAAGGAGAAATGCTCACTAACAGGGATGTAAACAAATTTGTGCACAGAATTTGAGAGAAATGTTTTTTTTGCATATGGAAGATTTCTGGGATCTTTTATTTCAGCTCATGCAACATGGGACCAACACTTTACATGTTGCGTTTATATTTTTGTTCAGTGTACTTGAAAAACATTATACCTGAAAGGCTACAACAAAAAGCTGAGGCACTCCTTTTCTGATCTATTGTAGATCAAAAAGCTTTAATTGAAATGGCTTACCCCGAACATGCAGCGGCGTGTATTCATGGATCCGAGGGAAGTCAGGCTTCCCAAAGAAAAAGAACGAAGAAAGAAAGAAAAAAAACATCGAAAATAAGAAAAAAAATCGTAGCAAGTGGCTGAATGTATCTCACCGGAGAAAGCATCCGAGCTAGCAAAACAGATCACTCTGTCTCTGTATGTGTATGTGAGGCTGTTTGGTCAAAAAGAGTATGACATTGTTGCTGCCCGTAGCATTGAATGCAAGGGAAGCCAGCGAGCATTTGGCCCCCGCTGATAAAAAAAGTATAAAATAATAGCCAATCAGCGTTGAGCTAAACTGAGTGAGCTCAACCGTGAATGGTCCTGGCGAACCCCCAAAAAGTGTCAAGGGAAGCCAGTTTGGATTTGGCTTCAATCCTATCACATCGCATCGAGAGAAATACATCATTGACAAAAACAACTTGAATTGTTGCATCTCGTTATGTTGTTGTCCTCTGGTGGCTAGCTTGCTAGCAACATTTTTCCCTTTCCTAAATTAGCCATGGATGCAGATAGGGATTTGGACTTGTGGCTTTACTTAATTCTCCATACTGGCCAATGATTATAACAGTGGTTCTGATCCAACCATAAATTCATACATTGTGCCCTTGGCCTGAGAGGATGGAAGTTGAATATGGAGCTAGATGTAGAAGGCTGTTGTTAACTAACTAACGTTGCTCATGAAAGGAAGTTAGGCTAGCGAGCAAGCATTTTAGCCAGATAGCCTAGGCCAACAAAAAATAAAAGCCTGTACTGTATGAGAGAGTATTAGACTGTTTCGTCAACATGAAATAGAGGAGGATGGCATTGGCGTTTCTCTACAAGTAGGGTGAGTCAACATATTTTTTCTACGAGCACGAACACAAGCGCACACACACACAGAAATCAGAACCGTTGACAGCCACATGATATTTAGCTTACGTTGATTGGACTAAATTGTTTTTCGTATCTTTTAGTTGTCACTGTATTAGACTAAGCATAGGTTATTTGATGATGTTGAAATGTTAAAGTTGTAATGGTGCTGGAATTATGGAGGCAGCTCCTGTTTTCTTTGCGACTTGCGGTAACTCTCCATGGTTCTAAATCAATAGTTAGTAGTCTGAAAATGTTGGAAACATTAACTTGCTTGACCATGCTGTAGGTCATGTAACTGTTTGTTACATGCAATATGCTTTGTGGACTTCACCCAACAGAGGATGCTCTTCGGTTTTGTGTTGAAACAAAGGTGTGGGTGAATTTATTTTGCCACTGTGTCTTCTTACTATCTCGGCCTTAGGCCTATATATCAGGGTTGCGAGGTATTTGAACTAACAGGTTATAGAGCAAACAACACAATAATCACAACGCATACAGTAGGTTGTAATATTAACATTTTGGGGGGGCTTGGCTTCCCCAGTGATTTTATACACGCACCACTACTGCAAACATTTTCTATCAGGGTATAGTTACAATGGGAATTTATTTGATCATTTTTGCAGCTCTCAATGTGGTTTTTTCTCAGAGTGTAAATCAGTGGTCATGTGTGTAGCGTTCATCCAAAACACTCTGCAGTCAAACACTGATTTCATGCCCCTCTCTACCAACAACCAACCTGCCCCTTCCTGACCTCACAGTCACCGCACACTAAACCACATTTACTCCCAATATGCATCCAGGAAATTGCAGAATGATTTGCTGTACATTGGTGTGCATGTTCACTTACTCTTCCTTCTCTCTCACTGCTGCGAGCAGATCCATGTGATGAACTGCAGTGGAGCAACACTGATGGAATGAACGAGGACTGACAGCCAAGTTCAAGTATAATATATTGCCTTCCATAGTAGAACTGAGGAAGGGACTGTATTAAATAATCATGCACTTATATTGAAAGAATATTGAGATAAAATCCTCTGCTATAGTATATCTCTCTCAGGAGAGAACTGCCAGATGGAGATGGAAGGTTTCTGAGAGGCTAAACCCTGTGTCTGATCTTCCAGATATTTATGGTACTGTCTGGTACTGTACTATGGTCAAAAGATTAAGAGGAGAGAGCTATTCTATGATACACTCTCCATCTTAAAGAAATACATATTTTTGTCTGGAGATAAGCGTACATGCTGGCATGGGCAACAGCACCATGTATGTGTGAGCCTCGATGTGGAGCAGAAGGGGGAAATAATTTGATGTATACTCCAGGACCTATACTCTTAGAGGATAAGTGCTCCTTGAAAACTCAATTAGACCAGGGGCACTCTCCGAGACCCACTGGTCACACAGGCCTGTTTCGCAGAAAGCTAAGCCTTGCTATATTAGCTGACCTCAAGGTATTTTTCCTCAGTAGAGGAAAGACATATTAAGAGGTCAAGACAAAAAAAGGGGCTATTGGGTTGTGCCTAATTAAAATGTTCTGCTAATATGGAGGTACACTGGGGGAATTAGTGACAGAATAGGGCTTTGGCTCATTAAAATCCATCCAGTTTTTGTTAATTGTCTCTAAGCGCCCGTCCGGTAGAGCTCTCACCTTCCCGAGACATGAAACGTAATTGAACTCCCTTGAAGTGAGCTGACAGTTAGGTTTGTGACAGTTAGGTTTGTGACAGTTAGGCTTGTGACAGTTAGGCTTGTCAGGCATCTGGGCATTGTAAAGGCCACGTTTTATAGGGCACAGTCACTTATTTTCTCTCCGATAAAGACTGTGTGCCCCCAATATCCTTCCCTGAATAAAAGAGAAATAATGTTGATGCCAAATCATAACAGTCAGTCCCTTTTATTTATCAGAACATTCCTCTGGAGTGCCATTTGACTCAGAGCAGAAAATGGTTTTGAAATGTTCAATTAAAATGATGTACAGCTTTTTTCCTGCACCCCTTTAGATGTTATTTCCTGCTGTCTTCAAGATTCATACTGTACATGTTGTATATTGAATCAAAATGTAAATTATCAACAGTGACCTGGCCAGAAGCTGCTGTTGACAGAGAGATAAAGCAGAAAGGTCATCCAGTCACAATCGTTACTCGTCCTGACACTTCCTTTCCTTTCTCTCTCTCTCTGCAGTACAGGCTTTTCTGGGTATCGTTACCACAGCCAGCGCTGAGGAAAGTAATGAATGTACAGACACACTAGGGCATTAAGCTCAACAAACGGCCAGGCAAGAGAGCCAACAACCTCCATATTGGCCTGCTCTGTTTTCATAGTAGAGTCTGAAGGGCTGTTAGGTCCAAAGTTGTACACTAGTAACGTGAAACCCTAAGGCCATGGTATATTAAAAACTAAAAAATATGTTTTAAGTTAGAGGTAGGCATTGGTCTGAAGCCGAAAAAGAAAGGAAATTCACATGAGCACCACAATGTCTACTCCACCCATGCTCTATCAAAGTTTTCCAGCACCCAGTTTTGGCCTAGTACAGTAGCTATGTTGGGTCTATTACACTTCAAACCATGTGTATGCAGTTTGATTAAGATTCAAACCTTCTCAAGTTTCTCCCTCCCGATATTTACTGATACCATTCAATTCAATAATAATAAAAAAAGACAATACAAGTAAAAGTTGTGTCTAGTGAAATTGTAATGCCAAGTGCCAGGTCTCACTCCATTCAGAGACATCAGTATCAAGCCTGTCATTTAGTCTGGACTTCATCACATCATCTCGCAAGTCTCCATGTGCTGGTGTGGCCGATGTGAAATGGCTAGCTAGTTAGCGGTGGTGCGCGCTAATAGTGTTTCAATCGGTGACGTCACTCGCTCTGAGACCTAGAAGTAGTTGTTCCCCTTGCTCTGCAAGGGCCGCGGCTTTTGTGGCGCGATGGGTAACGATGCTTCATGAGTGACTGTGGTTGATGTGTGCAGAGGGTCCCTGGTTCGAGCCCAGGTTGGGGCGAGGAGAGGGACGGAAGCTATACTGTTACACTGGCTCGATACATGTTTCTGTGAACACATACACACGGTCACTGTTTTATTACCAAAGGCAGTTAGGGATAGGTGATATCTCACACAAAAACATATACTATGTTGAAGTTTGAACAAGTCAGACTAAACCTACCTAATTCTGTTCTCCTCATCGACGACTGTTGGTGAGGAGGCAAGAGGTGTGGCTGGAGGTAAGGTCTTTGCCAGAGCTCCATTATCAGTGGTTCAAAATTCAATAGAATGGTGAACACATCGATCAGGCTGATTCCACCAGGCTAGGTTATGCCCTGGACATGATATGCATTTAAGAAGAAAAGATGCAACAAATAATGTCACTTTACATACATTTACATAAAGTTTCACAATTGGGTTATCAAATGTATCTAAGTAATGAAGTGGGTTACATTCTGTATTTTATAGATATGATGAGCCTGTGAAAGCTGTTGCCACAGACAGGTGAAGGTTGTTGGCCAGATACTTGCAACATGTTGCTGACTGTTCCATTCATAAGAATGCACACAGTGAGGGTATGTCTGCATGATGATGATGAGGGTCCCCTTGCTGGTCTTCTCTATGCTGCATGTTCGGCTGCAAACTGGACATCTCCCGAACAACTGCAGCAGGCAATCTTATAAGGTGGTGTTGACTGGGAGGGCTTGTGACAATATGATATAATAGACAACCAAGTGGTCAATTGCATTTTGTTCTAAAGAAAGGACCAAGTTTTTGCTAATGCACTTCACAACCAAAATTACTCTACTAGTTGTATCTGCTTGGCTGGGGAATTAGCCAAATAGTTTATCAAACAGGGTATTTTTTTATAAAACTTTTCAAATATACATAACCAGCAGTCTATAGTCTAGCTACCGGTATTCTCCCCACCACCACTGCACTGGGGACCAACAAATTCCAACCACCTATTCTACATGATAGGGTCTTTTGGCAGGGCATGCAAACCATAGTTGGTCAATCCGTATAGGGCTTTTCAGTCAAAAATGTCCATGATCCTTTGATCGTGTTAGGGGCGATGAAACAATAGGGCCCCATTTAAATCAAATCAAATGTTATTGGTCACATACACATGGTTAGCAGATGTTAATGCAAGTGTAGCGAAATGCTTTCGCTTCTAGTTCCGACCGTGCAGTAATATCTAACAAGTAATCTAACAATTTCACAACAACTATCTTATACACACAAGTGTAAAGAAATGAATAAGAATATGTTCATATAAATATATGGATGAGCGATGGCACAGGCAAGATGCAGTAGATGGTATAGAGTACAGTTATAGACATATGAGATGAGTAATGTAGGGTATGTAAACATTATATAAAGTGGCATTGTTTAAAGTGACTAGTGATACATTTATTGCATCCAATTTTTTATCATTAAAGTGGCTAGAGATTTGAGTCAGTATGTTGGCAGCAGCCACTCAATGTTAGTGATGGTTGTTTAACATTCTGATGGCCTTGAGATAGAAGCTGTTTTTCAGTCTCTCAGTCCCAGCTTTGATGCACCTGTACTGACCTCGCCTTCTGGATGATAGCGGGGTGAACAGGCAGTGGCTTGGGTGGTTGTTGTCCTTGATGATCTTTTTGGCCTTCCTGTGACATCGGGTGGTGTAGGTGTCCTGGAGGGCAGGTAGTTTGCCCCCGGTGATGCGTTGTGCAGACCTCACTACCCTCTGGAGAGCCTTACGGTTGTGGGCGGAGCAGTTGCTGTATCAGGCGGTGATACAGCCCGACAGGATGCTCTCGATTGTGCATCTGTAAAAGGCAGTGCAGTCAGTGCACAACAGATGCACTGTTTACATAGCTATAATGTTAGCGAGCTATTTGTTTTTTCAGCAGTTTGAGTTGTGTCTTGTCTGACAGTGAAATGTGGCTAACACTTACTGTAGCTTGGACTATGGAGTAGCTAGCTAGTGTTGCAAAAGCCCATGGCATGCATTGTAACGTAACAGTGTGACAATTTGCCCAAAGTTTGGTGTTGGTTTTGAACTGATATACGTTAGCTAGCTAGCAACCTATGTTTTGTTGGAAAATATAGGACTGGCTTTTGGACGTGAGCTAGCTAATGTTAGCTAGTTTCTGTTTCAAGGTCAGCTGTTGTCTGGCTCTAGCTAGCTAATGGCTGAAAGAATTTGTAGCTGTGTTCGAATAGCCATACTAACATAATGTATACTACATACTTAATGAGTATATACTACACACAATATACTATTAGTTCATTTTAGTACACTGTAAACGAACGGTATACTTTCAGTCGCGCGTACTAGCGCTTCACCTGTCTACCGAAAGTTGATGCTGTTGTTAGCATAAGAAATTACTAGCTTGACATTTTACGATTTTGGGTGTGTTCGTAAATTCAATCTGGATTGCCAGAGTGCACTCAGAGTGCAAATCAAGTCAATAAACATTGGGTAGTTAGTTAGATAGCATATATTTAATATACTGCCTGACAAGTTTGATGTATTAGTAGCCACTAACATTAGGTAGATAGCTAACATACTGCTGTAATGATATGCTATGTTCTTCGTAAGGATAGCATAGCTAATAAATTGTCATAATTAGTTAAAGGACACTGTCTACCGGTGTACGGCTAGCTAGCTACCATTGTCGCCCCTGCCCCTTCTTGCAGGACTGCCCTGAATTGTGGGCCGCAATTGCAACCACGTGTACGTGTGTGTATAGTGCGTATGCCATCGTGTGTGTGTGTGTGTATGCGCCTGTGTTTGTGTTGCTTCAAAGTCCCCGCTGTTCCATAAAGGTGTTTTTTTATCTGTTTTTTAAATCTAATTTTACTGCTTGCGGGAGTTACTTGATGTGGATAGAGTTCCATGTAGTCATGGCTCTATTTAGTACTGTGCGCCTTCCATAGTCTTTTCTGGACTTCGGGACTGTGAAGACACCTCTTGTGGCATGTCTTGTGGGATATGCATGGGTGTCCGAGCTGTGTGCCAGTAGATCAAACAGACAGCTCGGTGCATTCAACATGTCAATACCTCTCATAAATACAAGCAGTGATGAAGTCAATCTCTCCTACACTTTGAGCCAGTAGAGAATGACATGCATTAATATTAGCTCTCTGTGTACATCCAAGGGCCAGCCGTGCTTCCCTGTTCTGAACCAATTGCAATTTTATGCTATTACTAAGTCCTTTTTTGTGGCACCTGACCACACGACTGAACAGTAGTCCAGGTGCGACAAAACTAGAGCCTGTAGGACCTGCCTTGTTGACAGTGCTGTCAAGAAGGTAGAGCAGCGCCTTATCATAGACATACTTCCCCCAATCTTAGCTACTGTTGTATCAATATGTTTTGACCGTGACAGTTTACAATCCATGGTAACTAACTTATTCACCTCAACTTGCTCAATTTCCACATTATTTATTACAAGATTTAGTATGACATTTAGGGTTTAGTGAATGATTTGTCCCAAATACAATGCTTTTAGTTTTAGAAATATTTAGGACAAAATTATTTTTTGCCACCCACTCTGAAACTAACTGCAATTCTTTGTTAAGTGTTGCAGTCATTTCAGTCGCTGTAGTAGTTAGCTGAAATGAGTGCCACACTTAACAAAGAGTTGCAGTTGGTATCAGAGTTGGTGGCAAGGAATAACTTTTTCCTAAATATTAGGTGAAATTTAAAAAAATATGTATAGTGTTGAGTCATCCGCATACATAGACACTCTGGCTTTCCCCAAAGCCAGTGGCAATTCATTAGTAAAGATTGAAAAAAGTAATGGGCCTAGACAGCTGCCTTGGGGAATTCCTGATTCTACCTGGATTATGTTGGAGAGGCTTCCATTAAAGAACACCCTTTGTGTTCTGCTAGACAGGTAACTCTTTATCCACAATATAGCATGGGTATAAAGCCATAACACATACGTTTTGCAAGCAGCGGACTATGATCGATAATGTCAAAGGCTGCACTGAAGTCTAATAAAACAGCCCCCACAATCTTTTTATCATAAATTTATCTCAGTACAATCATCAGTCATTTGTGTAAGTGCTGTGCTTGTTGAATGTCCTTCTCTGTAGGCATACTGAAAGTTTGTTGTCAATTTGATTGCTATAAAATAGCATTGTGTCTGGTCAAACACAATTTAAAAAAAAAAGTTTACTAATGGTTGGTAACAGGCTGATTGGTCCGCTATTTGAGCCAGTAAAGGGGTCTTTACTATTCTTAGGCTGCGGAATGACTTTTGCTTCCCTCCAAGCCTGAGGGCACACACTATCTAGTAGGCTTAAATTGAAGATGTGGCAAATAGAAGTGGCAATATCGTCCGCTATTATCCTCAGTAATCTTCCATCCAAGTTGTTAGACCCGGGGGCTTGTCATTATTGATAGACAACAATAGTTTTTTCACCTCTTCTACACTAACTTCACGGAATTTAAAATTACAACGCTTGTCTTCCATAATTTGGTCAGATATACTTGGATGTGTAGTGTCAGCATTTGTTGCTGGCATGTTATTCCTAGATTTGCTAATCTTGCCAATGAAAAAATAATTAAATTAGTTGGCAATATCAGTTGGTATTGTGATGAATGAGCCATCTGTTTCAATGAATGATGGAGCTGAGTTTGCCTTTTATCCCAGAATTTCATTTAAGGTACGCCAAAGCTTTTTACTATCATTCTTTATTTCATTTATCTTGGTTTCATAGTGTAGTTTCTTCTTCTTTTTATTCAGTTTAGTCACATGATTTCTCAATTTGCAATAAGTTTGCCAATCGGTTGTGCAGCATTCCTTTTGCCTCATCCCTCTCAACCATGCAATTTTTCAGTTCCTCATCAATCCACAGGGATTTAACAGTTTTTACAGTCATTTTCTTAATGGGTGCATGCTTATTAGCAACTGGAATAAGCAATTTCATAAATGTGTCAAGTGCTGTGTCTGTTTGCTCCTCATTACACACCACGGAACAACAGATATTCTTTACATCAGTAATATAGGAATCACTACAAAACAATTTGTATAACCTCTTATACAATATATTAGGCCCAGCCTTTGGAACTTTGGTTTTCCTAGATACATCCGATGGATCTGGATACTGCTTTCAAGCAAATTTCTGCAGCGTTAGTAAAGATGTGATCAATACATGTTGATGATTTCATTCCTGTGCTGTTTGTAACTACCCTGGTAGGTTGACTGATAACCTGAACCAGGTTGCAGGCACTGGTTACAGTTTGAAGATTTTTCTTGAGTGGGCAGCTTGATGAAAGCCAGTCAATATTTAAATCACCCAGAAAATATACCTCTCTGTTGATATCACATACATTATCAAGCATTTCACACATGTTATCCAGATACTGACTGTTAGCACTTGGTGGTCTATAGCAGCTTCCCACCTGAATGGGCTTTAGGTGAGGCAGATGAACCTGTAGCCATATTACTTCAACAGTATTTGACATGAGATCCTCTCTAATCTTTAAAGGAATGTGGTTGAATATAAACAGCCTCCACCATTGGCATTTTTATCTTTTCTATAAATGTTATAACCTTGTATTGCTACCACTGTAACGTCAAAGGTATTATCTAAGTGAGTTTCAGAGCTAGTCAGAATATGAATGTCATCTGTTACTAGCAAATTATTGATTTCATGAACCTTGTTTCTTAAGCTACATATATTAACGTGGGCTATTTTTAGCACTTTTCTTCTGGGATGCTTACTTGCTTTCATTGCTTTACTGGGAAGCTCAGCAGCAGTAGATGTGCTCATGTTCTTTATGTTAGTGCAGGGTGAGCTGCTCACAGTGGACTTCCTCCTAGGGCACACCGGCTTAGTGCTAACAGTTTAAATCTGGTTCATAGGCACATGATTACTGCACACAATAGCTGTAGGATCAGTAGAGGCGTTCAGGGCAGTTAAAGGGACATAAATTAGGTTACTTATAATGTGTTTACTGACACTCCTGGTGTAATGTACAATTGCTGAAGCATTATGACAACTCTGCGTCACAATGGTAGGGATTAGCTGAGCTGGGTCATTGATAAGTCATTGTCTCAACGCAGCCTTATAGTTCAAGTGGAACTGACAGAGTTTTAACTACTTTGCAGATATGAAACAAACAGACAATCATAATATATGTAGAAAATATCAAATTCCTAGTTTATGCTACCAAACCAACTTTATAAGAGGCTTTAAAAATACCGTATGCTCTATTTGACTCAACATTCCATGACGTACACTAAGGCATTGTTGGCAGAATAGATGGATGTAGTTCAATGCATGATTAATATAATTCACCAATACGTTTCTTGGGTAGTCCAAAAAATATTGCTATCAGGTTGTATATCACAGCTGGCCTGCTGCATTGCTTGCTGTCTCCATTCAGGATACACTATTTCAGTTTCAATGACTTCATATTTTGGACAAAAACTGACAAATGTAACTACTGTAAGGCTGGGAATATCAAATCAATCAAACTAGCAAGGGCAATGATCACAAGTCAGTCATAACGGGGCTAGCGTATCTATTTATGTAGCAAGCTAAAAACACAGAGCCTAACATTAGCTAGCTAGCTAGCTGCTAAGAGGAGGTCATGTCATGTCATTGGAAGACTGGGTGAGTGACTGACTTTTTGACCCTCATATTGTTTTTCGGTGGCTATACACAGCTAGAGATGCAGGTTGTCATTTGGTTAGCTAGCAAGAACTTGAACGACTGTTATCCTGTTAGCATATCTCTTGCGTTCACTTTGGGTATCTACTCCAATTTCAGAGCACTCTCGTCTGAGTGTGCCAGAGCGTAGAATAACTGTACAATAGGTGGCATTAATGCACAATAATGTTGGATGCCAGCCGCCAATAAACCCCACAGAAGAAGGGGCGGGGGCAACAACGGTAGCTAGCTAGACGTACACCGGTAGACAGTGTCCTTCGCCCCCACCTGTCGGGCACTATTTTCCCGTAGTTCCATTAACGACAGCGAGGCCAGGTGTTCGGCAGACGGGAGCGAAGTACACTGTGTGCTAGCTTAGCCAGCTAGTTCTAAGGAGGACTCTGTTACACAGCAGTTGGAAGCGGGGGCCACACTGTGTGTAGCTAACTAGCAAGCTAGCACACCTCACTCTGACCATTTTACTCGCCCTAGCAGAGCTGCTTAGCTAGGCAGTTTACATGTTATCTAGAGCGTTCAGGACTAACTATTACTTATTTTGCCTACGTCTACTGATACCGGTCATATTCAGCTGGCGTTGCATGTTCGTAAATACATATTTTCCTAAGCATATCTTTCTGAATCTTCTAAACTGTCGAGAATAGACCCTGATCCAAATGGTTGCATAATCAGGCCTAGGCTGTTGGCCTATGCAATTATTTCAGCATGAAACAAAGCAGGGGGTGTAAGCGGTTATTCTAATTAGCCTACACCACTACAGTTTACAGCCTATGGGCAATAATTGTATATTCACTTGATAACAATAATACAGGGGTTCGTAAACTTTTCCAGCTCGTGACCCAAATTAGAAACTGACCGTCCTCCCCTGACCCAAATGGTACACCAACTAGCCAAATTAAGTAGAAATAGTGTGTGATTATAGATGTATTCTCACAACTCGCAACCCACCTCTCAGGGCCCACTTTGGGTCACGACCCATAGTTTAAGAAACCCTGGAATAATACATTCCTCATTGCACTGTGCTATTGTTGCCCAGGTATAATACTTTTCTTGTCTAAAAATGTTCATCATTTCATCATCTGTTAATTTACTTTTATTAAACTTTGACAGGTAAATATTTAGCTTATAGCCCTAATATTTAGCTAATGAATGGGCTAATATTTAGCTTCTTACTTCGGTTACACATCACTAACCTCTCTCTTCCAGCTGTTCCCATGCACAACAGGCTATAGGCTACACAAGCCTCTCCGAAATAATCCATTCCTCTTTTTGTGAAATCCTAGGAAAAGCTTTAGGCCACAAAAACTATAGGAGATTTATTTTGATATTTTTTTATACTAGGCCTAATAGCCTATTCAGGCAAAGAAGCAGGCTTCCTGTGGCTAATTGCTGAATGTTAAACAGACCTACAGCATAAAACATTTATGTCAGGGAAAGTTGAGGAGAGCAAATGCATTGGTGTGATCACTTTTGGCAGGTTATGATAACATTGTTGCACAGATACATTGCAAATAGTTGCAGAGGACATACAGAGATGAGCACAGTGAGTAAAGAAGACCTAAATGAATTGACAACCATTAGAAAAATGGAAATCACTTGCAAACCACTGGAGCAATGAGGCAATGATATGCTGTTAAAGATGTGCAGGCTAAATGGTGTTTGTTGTTGAATTGCTACATTTTAATATGAGTTACTATATTATTTTTAATTAGGCCTACATTTACTTTGAGTATTATTATTATTTGCAGTTTTCACTATGACTATGAACACACCCTTAAAGGACTGAATGGTCTGAACATGCATCTGTGGGAGACCTCATGAATGGTCTTGTGTTACCACCTTATAAAATAGGCAGCCGTGCAGTAGGATGCATTGATCAGTTGATTGGCAGGTGTAGGACTGTAGAATGATAAACGATCGACTTAAAAAATATATGTTAACATTGTCAGAAATGGTACAAAAAGGTAGCACATCTTTGGTTCTTAAAGAAGTTTACCCAAAATCCAGAAATTCACAATCGATTCCATACATTCAAACTATACTGAACAAAAATATAAATGCAACATGCAACATTTTCAACTATTTTACTGAGTTACAGTTTATAAGGAAATCAGTCAATTTAAATAAATTCATAAGACCCTTATCAATGGATTTTACATTACTGGGAAGGGGCTCAGCCATGGGTGAGCCTGGAAGGGCATATGCCCACCTACGTTATATACGCAGAAAGCCTTTTTTTACACATTTGTATGTGTTCATCTACAAAGCCTTTTGGATAAACTCCCTCTTTACCTCTGTAGTCTGGTTTCCTTCACCACCATCAGTTACCATACCCGGTCTGCTAGGTGGTTGCTACTTAACCCCAGGACATTTACAGTATTAGGCAAGGCTGCCTTTTCGTCTTGTGCACAAGAGGCATGGAATAGTCTACAACCCATGCTTCATCTAGATATGTTAGTGCCACTGAATGAATTTAACATTTTGATGGGAGACTGTTACAGAGGAGTGTAAATGCTTTTTTTTAGAATGGATTATGTTGTTGAATTATATAGTATTGTTGTATGTTTTAATTCTGTAATGTATTGATTGTTGCTGCCTTATTAACCAAGTCTCCCTTGAAAAATTGACTTTGGCTCTCAATTGGCTTTTCCTGGTTAAATAAAGGTTAAATAAAAAAACTTGGGAACAAGGCCCACCCACTAGGGAGCCAGGCCCAGCCAATCAGAATGAGTTTTACCCAACAAAAGGGCTTTATTACAGACAGAAATACTTTTTCATCAGCTGTCCGGGTGACTGATAACAGACGATTCCCCTGCTGAAGAAGCCGGATGTGGAGATCAAGGGCTGGCGTGGTTACACTTGGTCTGCGGTTGTGAGGCCGGTCGGACTTACTGCCAAATTCTCTAAAACGACGTTGGAGGCAGCTTATGGTAGAGAAATTAACATTACATTCTCTGGCAACAGCTCTGCTGGACGTTCCTGCAGTCAGCATGCCAATTGCACGCTCCCTCAAAACATTTGACATATTTGGTATTATGTTGTGTGACAAAACTGCACATTTTAGAGTGGCCTTTTATTGTCCCCAGCACAAGGTGCACCGGGGTCAATATCATTCAAAATTGTAAATAAAAAATATACACTGGATCAAATTTCTAAAGGATCCTTATGTGTGTATGCCTTCATGATAATAGAAGCATAATGACATAGACTTCAAAGTCAATTTTATATATTTTAGACTATTTTATTTCAATTTTTCAATGTCCCAAGTGCTGCTCAATCAACTTCAACGAGAATAATTAGGAATAAAATTATACATTTTAGAAAATATTTCCTGATTTTCCTTCATTAATGTTATCTTATGTATAGTATTTTTATGTTAAATGCTGCACTTTTTATAAGAATATTGACTATTTTCTGTACGTCATCAAAGTCGTTGTCCACCCTGTTACATTGTGGTTACTGGCACTTTAAGAAAATATATATTTTCTACAATGACATCACAAACAGGAAATTATGTCACTTCCTTGGTGGGAAAACAACTGTGGTGAACTTGGTGAGTATCTAGATTTCATACTATTACATTTTCATCATTATATTTTGGTGATGTGATGTGGGAAAGCATAACATGTCCACCCTGTTAATCAAAAATACAAAAGACGTTAATCGAATTTTGTAATTTCAAAATATATTTGTCAAACAATGCAATTTCCTTTTCAATTATCCTAGCTTCATCACGATCACTTGGAGCATAGTTGCTCATTTTAGCTCAAAATGTCCACCCTGTTATTGTCCACCCTGTTATCTATGTACACGTAACAGGGTGGACATGCACTCAACAGGGTGGACAAATGGATATATTGCAGAAATGTGTTGCAAAATATGTGTTTTTGTTCATAAATTGTATTACAGTATATATATACAGTATATATAGCATGTATAGTATTTTAAGAATAAATAAATATCAATTAAATCAGGTTTTTCTGAAGGAATGGCACCTCCTCTTAGTGCAGCTGAAAGACAGTGTCAATATGGTTTATCTAGAGAAAGAGAGGGAGAAATGGAGGAAAGAAGGCAATAGCTGAACTCAGTGACAGAGTGCAGTGTGCAGAAAGGAAGAAATGGAGAGATTCAAAAAGGATACTCTGAGCCAGGGCCAAGGCTAGTGCGTTAATGCAGTCCCAAACACCCCCCTCAACTCCTAAAAATCAGCCTGGGCCTTCAAGGTTAGAATATGCTTAAGATAAGGCATTTAAGATTATTAGTTGCTAAACATTCTACTAACTCTAACCATAATCCCTAACCATAACCCATAACCCTAATCTCGATCTACTAACCCGTATCCTTAACTTTATCTCTGACTCTACTTAATCCTAACCATGCATTTAATGTGTTTTAGGTAATGCCAGCAAGGGGAACGCATTAGAAAGAAAACACACAGAAGACTCCAAAAATAGAGAGAGCATTTAAAATCAAAAGTGACAAAGGAGAGGAAAGAAAATGAAAAATACAGGAAGAGGTATGCAACGATTAGGGGAGAACAGGCATCTGTATCGCCTCGTTCAACAGTCAAAGCATTGCTGAGACATGTAACATCACCTATTAAGAGGGCTCTTCTCTTTCACACATCTCTCATTAAAGATATCAAAACAAAATACAGAAATGCAAGGAAACAGAAGAACAAGCAAATTATTGCGATAGTGACCTTTGTGAATATACTGAAGAAGTATAAACTTCAGAAGTATGCCCAGACGATGTTGGGCTTTTCAAATAAGAGAGCTAAGTTGGAAGGGGACCTTTGCTCTTTTTTGACGAGGAAGGGAAGCAGAACAGAAACAGAAATCAAAAGGAAAGTGAACGATTTCTTTCTCTGTGATGATGTAAGTCGTATAACGCCCGGTCGCAAACAAACCATCCCACGACTAAAGAACAAAATGCAGAAGAGGCTTCTGACTGACTCAATGAAAAATCTGCACAGGAAATTCCTGTCTGAGGAACTAGGTCAGTTGTCCTATACCTCCTTCTGCCGCCTCGGGCCATTTTGGGTTGTTACGCCCAATGATCGTGAAACTTGTCAGAGCAAAACCCATGAGAATTTACAGTTCATGGCAAATTCTCTTCACAGCCTTGGGATTTTGTCCAACAAAAACCTTGAGGACGTGGTCAACTCAAGTATGTGTGACCTGAAATTGAAGCTATGTGCTTATGGTGAATGTAAGGATTGCTTCCTCACCACTCATCCAACTCTGAAACCTCCTGGGAATGTAGAAGTTCCTCTGACACAATGGACCATGGAGAAGATCCAAAAGATGAAGAGAAGTGCTCCATGATAATCGTGAAGGGGGAGGTCACAATAACAGAAACTAAACTGGTCAGTCAGTTTCAAGATAGGCTCGCCAAGATTAGGCAACACATCTTTAATATCAAGTGTCAATACAGGGCCTATGGGGAGCGTATGGAGAGTCTGTAGAACAATGAATGTTCGCTGCACATTGATTTCAGTGAAAACTATTCATGCAAATACAGTCAAGAGATCCAGTCCAAGCATTTTGGAGGATCTCACCAGCAAGCCACTCTCCACACTGGAGTGCTCTACACTGCTGTAGACCAACCACCAATTGCTTTTTGCTCCATTTCACCATCACAGAGACATGATCCAACCGCCATTTGGGCACACCTTGATCCGGTGCTTGCTATGTTGGGAACTTCTACCTACTTACCACAGAACCACACAAACAAGGCTTTCAAGGGGTCAACTGGAATTTCTTTGAGGCCAGCCATGGCAAGGGGGCACCAGATGGTGTTGGAGGGGCCCTCAAGAGATCTGCAGATAGAGCAGTGCACCATGGAAAGGATGCACAGGCCCTGTACAATGTCCTAAAGGGTCTTAACTCCTCGGAGGAGATGTTCTTCATTAATGAGAGTGATGTTGAGGCAAGAGCAGAGGTAACCCTCCTTCCTCCCCATACACACATACATTTTTCTTGTACAGTAGCTGGTTGAGAATTGAAATGTATAAGGTGTTTGTTACTCTTTATATCTTATCATATGCTATCTCTTCTCACCTCAGATGCATGCCTTAGATGCCATTAAAGGAGCGATGAAGATTAGGCCAGATAAAATACAGGGACATTACTTGTCTGTGCAAGATAGTGGCATGTTGGACTGTCCTTGTTTTCAGCTCAGAGGCAACTCTGGGTGACGTTGCAGCATCTAACCAGCTCACTGCATTTCATGACAAGGCTGACACCACATGGTGACCTGGCACCATTGAACTTAATCACGTAAGGGAGTGGTGTGTTGTCAATTAAGTATACCCTGGCATCATCATGAATGTAGAGGAACATAAGATTAAGGTGAAGTGCATGCACCGGAATGGCATCAACAAATTCTTCTGGCCAAGTCCAAAGGAAGATATTTGTTGGTACTCTGATGGACAGATAATTTGTCTGATGCCAGAGCCACAGGCTGTTTATAAACGCTCTGTGCAGATGGAAAAATCCACCTCGAAGTATGTGGAAGAGCATTTGGGGTGAAAAGGGGGAGAGAGTGGGAGAGGAAGAGAGGGACAGGAATGTGTTTTAATGCTAATTCCAATGATTTTGTACCGGCAATGTATTTTTGTGTTGTTGTTTTTCACAATGAATATGTAACTAAATAGCAGTTCCAATGTGGTTACTACTGTACATGTATTACTATGTAGATGTCGATTCAGTGTTCAGTATTCAGTGTTTAATTTATGTTCTGTCCCATTATAGCTGTCCACCCTGTTATACCTTGGTCCACACTGTTATCTTGGTATCTTATTCATATTAATTCAGTTACATTGTCAAATATCAATAATATGTGTATTTCAAAGAGTAAGACACAGCCAACACCACACAATTATAAACTTGGATAAAATATAATTAATACCTGTCTCAGTTTAGAAAGATAAGGTGCAAATTAGATGAAGTTCTGTATAAAACCACACATTGTGTACAAAATCTGTTATTTCTTTATAATTTGACCAGAACAAATGGACAGGGTTGACAAGGGCACACAAGAGCTAAGAAAATGTAAATATTATTAAAATAGTCCAATTGTCACGCTCGTCTGAATGAATGGACCAAGGCGCAGCGTACTTAGAGTTCCACATGTTTAATAAATATGAAACTCACCAAAAAACAATACAGAAGGAAAAGGAAACGTGACGTTCTGGGCTGCTCACAGGCAGCTACACAAAAACAAGATCCCACAAACAATAGGTGGGTAAAGGCTGCCTAAATATAATCCCCAATCAGAGACAACGATAGACCGCTGCCTCTGATTGGGAACCATACCAGGCCAACAAAGAAATAGAAAACATAGATTGCCCACCCTAGTCACACCCTGACCTAACCAAATAGAGAATTAAAAGGATCTCTAAGGTCAGGGCGTGACACCAATGAAAGTAATTAAAGACAGTGCATGTCCGTAACAGGGTGGACATATCATATGGCTGATTCACTGACAATGTAATTATCTAACTCTTAAGTGCTGGAGCTTGGCCAACATGTTTTTCTACAAGTCTAATATTTCCTTTTTGTATTAAAACATTAAAAGAATACAAATTCTGAAATAAAAATGTTAAATGTTGCATGGTCCAAATGGTACTGTTTTGTGATATTGACCCGCCTGTGTAATCATGCCATTTAATCGGGTTCCTGGTATGCCACACGTGTCAGGTGGATGGATTATCTTGGCAAAGGACAAATGCTCACTAACAGGAATGTAAACAAATTTGTGCCAACAATTTGAGAGAAATAATATTTTTGTGCGTATGGAACATTTCAGGGATCTTTTATTTCACCTCATGAAACATGGGACCAACACTTTACATGTTGCATTTATATTTCTGTTCGGTATAGTTCAGTTGAGTTTTCCCTCCCCGCTCTCTCCCTGTAGTGCTGTACTGAAACTGCTGCAAAAACCGTTTACGTGACTCTGCTCCGTTGCTGGATGCAGGCATCACTCTGCTCCATTGCCAGTGAATTCATGATTCAGAAAAGTGTGCAAAAATGAGTTGTTTTATTGAAAGCGTACGGTCGAATTTGCTACTATCAGTTTTGAGTCAGGGAATGTGTACTTTTCCACCTGAAACATGAAAAAATTATGGCGCTCAGAACAGGTGTGGCACCTGCCCTGAATGATGGATCGCCACTGTATCTAACAAGTACAGTGGCTTGCGAAAGCATTCACCCCCTTGGCATTTTTCCTATTTTGTTGCCTTACAAACCTGGAATTAAAATAGATTTTGGGGGGATTTGTATCATTTGATTTACACAACATGTCTACCACTTTGAAAATGCTAAATCTTTTTTGTGTGTGAAACAAACAAGAAATAAGACAAAAAAACTGAAAACTTGAGCGTGCATAACTATTCACCCCCCAAAAGTCAATACTTTGTAGAGCCAACTTTTGCAGCAATTACAGCTGCAAGTCTCTTGGGGTATGTCTCTATAAGCTTGGCACATCTATCCACTGGGATTCTTGCCTGTTCTTCAAGGCAAAACTGCTCCAGCTCCTTCAAGTTGGATGGGTCCCGCTGGTGCACAGCAATCTTTAAGTCATACCACAGATTCTCAATTGGATGTTTCCCCTTAAACCACTCGAGTGTTGCTTTAGCAGTATGCGTAGGGTCATTGTCCTGCTGGAAAGTGAACCTCTGACCCAGTCTCAAATCTCTGGAAGACTGAAACAGGTTTCCCTCAAGAATATACCTGTATTTAGCGCCATCCATCATTCCTTCAATTCTGACCAGTTTCCCATTCCCTGCCGATGAAAAACATCCCCACAGCATGATGCTGCCACCACCATCCTTCACTGTGGGGATGGTGTTCTCGGGGTGATGTGAGGTGTTGGGTTTGCGCCAGACATAGCCTTGTCCTTGATGGCCAAAAAGCTCAATTTTAATCTCATCTGACCAGTGTACCTTCTGCCATATTTTTGGGGAGTCTCCCACATGCCTTTTTGCGAACACCATACATGTTTGCTTATTTTTTTCTGTAAGCAATGGCTTTTTTTCTGGGCACTCTTCCGTAAAGCGAAGCTCTGTGGCGTGTACAGCTTAAAGTGGTCCTTTGAACAGATACTCCAATCTCCGCCGTGGAGCTTTGCAGCTCCTTCAGGGTTATCTTTGGTCTCTTTGTTGCCTCTCTGATTAATGCCCTCCTTGCCTGGTCCGTGAGTTTTGGTGGGCGGCCCTCTCTTGGCAGGTTTGTTGTGGTACCATATTCTTTCCATGTTTTAGTAATAGATTTAATGGTGCTCCGTGGGATCTTCAAATTTTCTGATATTTTTTTATAACCCAACCCTGATCTGTACTTCTCCACAACTTTGTCCCTGACCTGTTTGGAGAGCTCCTTGGTCCCCTTGCTTAGTGGTGTTGCAGACCCTGGGGCCTTTCAGAAGAGGTGTATATAAAAAGATATCATGTGACAGAGCATGTGAAACTTAGATTGCACACAGGTTTAATTTATTTTATGTAACTTCTGAAGGTAATTGGTTGCACCAGATCTTCTTTAGGGGCTTCATAGCAAAGGGGTGAATACATATGCACGCAGCACTTTTCCGTTAGAATTTTTATTTATTTATTTGAAACAATTTTTTTTAAATTTCACTTCACCAATTTGGACTATTTTGTGTATGTCCATTACATGAAATCCAAATATAAATCCATTTAAATTACAGGTTGTAATGCAACAAAATAGGAAAAACGCCAAGGGGGATGAATACTTTGCAAGGCACTGTACGTAGCTACTTTACTTCATTGAATTATTGCTTATTGTACACCTCTATGAGCGGGACCATAAGAGGGTTTATGTTTTCACATTAGCCCAAGACACTATACACAGAGTATACCAAACATTAGGAACACCTTCGTAATATTGAGTTGCACCCCCCCCCCCATTCCACAGGGATGCTAGCCCATATTGACTCCAATGTTTCCCACAGTTGTGTGAAGTTGGCTGGATGTCATTTGGTTGGTGGACCATTCTTGATACACTCTGGAAACTGTTGAGTGTTAAAAACCCAGCAGCATTGCAGTTCTTGACGCAAACTTGTGCGCCTTGGCACCTACTACCTTACCCCATTCAAAGGCACTTAAATATTTTGTCTTGCCCATTCACCCTCTGAATGGCACACATACACAATCCATGTCTCAATTTTCACAAGGCTTAAAAATCCTTCTTTAACCTGTCTCCTCACCTTCGTCTACACTGATTTGAAGTGGATTTATCAAGTGACATCAGTAAAGGATCATACAGTGGTTGCTCCACTAAAAGTTTTTGCAATTATGCTGCGGGATTTAGAGGTAATTTGTGGTTTAGTACGGTACCCTGCGCCACCACTTTATTGCTCCAGACCAGCGCAAGGGGGAGTTAGAGCACTGATTATGCTTTTGGGTCCTACTGTGTCTCTAACTGACAATGAATAGGCGACATAAACCTAAATAGAAACTGGTAATTGTGCACGACTTCAGTATTACTTACTAAAACTGTTGTTACCGTTGTTAGGTTTTCATTATTTTATTTTGTTTGGATTATTTTGCTCTTACTGTAGTACTGTAGGCCACTCCTGACCGGTCACATTATACAGCACCTGAGTGGCGCATCTGTCTAAGACACTGCATAGCAGTACAAGATGCTGGTTCAATACCCATGCCGCCCTCCACTGTGAGACCCATGAGATGATTGTAGGTTTCTCTCCCTCTAAAAACAGAAACAAAATAATTCTAAATAACAAACTGGCTTTATTTACAAATTAGTAACAATGTCTCACCCCGTGTTCAAGAATGGCCTTTTTCTCACAGATATATTATTAATCCTGTTATTAGCAGAACAATATATATTGGTCATATTGGTCATGGCTCACGAGTGGCGCACAATGGGATTGCCTTGCAGTTCTCCAGCTGTATCCACTGAAAGCGGGTGAGGTTCAAGGCACAAGCGTGTGCAAAGCTGTCATCAAGGTAAAGGGTGGCTGCTTTGAAGAATCTCAAATATAAAATATATTTTGATTTGTTTAACACTTTTTTGATTACTACATGATTCCATATGTGCTATTTCATAGTTTTGTGTAGAAAATAGTAAAAATAAAGTAAAAAACCCTTGAATGAGTAGGTGTGTCCAAACTTTTGACTGGTACTGTATATATTCCCGGATATCTGACATTTTATTAGATACAAAGAGTAGACATGTTCCTGCATGTTCTTAATTTCATATACGGAGGTAGGATATTATCCGTAATGGGACTGTTTCTAGTGCATCCAATCCGAACTTTAGAAATGAGTCCAAGGATATATCTGGGGTGTTGCGCGTGCACCCGTTTATATATTTGTAGAATATTATAACTCCGGAAAGTATCAACATGCTTGTATATCTAAGCCTTTATATTTAGGCATAAACATATTTTCAGAAATTTATCATATCAGTAGTCATTACCTGTCCGTATTTAAAAATATATATAATTTCAATAGATATCCTTACATGATGTGTAATATTCATCCTCGTATGTCTGATCGAAAATGGGCTAAATCTGACTCATGATCAATATGCAGTGGCCAAATTATTTGACCTGTTTCATGTGCCAAATCATTGTGCTTCACATGGAGGCGAAATATCTGAGCATACATTTACACCATATTCAGTAGTAGGCTACAAGGCACAGAAAGGCATTGTTTTATTTAATCCAAGTTGCTATTTCCAAAGCACATCTCTCCTATTTCTGTATAAAAAAAAAGATCAGCATAGCAAATCCAGAGCTCCTATCACAACACTTGCTTTCTTTAAAGATGCAAACTTAGGCCAATAGTTGCTAAAAATGTATTTTATTTATTTCACAGAAGGAAAGAAAAGTTACACACCCTCAATACCCCTGCTTGCCCTGTTTGTTATTAACGATGGATACGGTGGGAGCAGATTAGGTCATCAGCGGCGGTCCCTCGCAGTCCGGACTCAACATTTTGGTAGTGTTGGTCTGTGATTCACTCCAAACTATCAATACATAAATTATTAATCAAAATTGTGTTGATATTGCAATAAAATATTGTAATTTCATATAATACTACAAGGTAGCTTCTCTACCTGCTTTATTTGATGATAAAACTAACTGGAACAAGCTAGCTAACCAATTTGCTAGTTAGCTAGCTAGATTATATTAACCAGTAATACAACATATGTCTAAACGTTATAAAAAGTTAGCTGTCACCATCAGGCTTCACAGATGTAAAAAAAAATGTCCCTGAAGTGAAGGCATTTTCACTATTTGTTAGCTAGCTAGGTTGTAGTACTGTTTAGCTTTTACCCCGCTATCAAGCCTAGCTAGCTAGCCCTACTGGCTGCTGGCCAAATTAGCTAACGTTATTGATGCTAGTTACTAAAATAAATAAAACATCTCAGATTAGCGACTCAATTTGTGTTATTTTATGAACAGCCTCTCACTTCTTTGTTTCTCCACACACTGTGTACACACATTTGTGGCGCCCAAATAAAAAAGTGACAGTCGGAACTCCACAGCAGAAAAGACGTGATTCTTGTTGCTAAACTACCAGTTACAGTGCTTTTAGCTTGTAGTTTGCGCGTGCCCTTATGCAGAGGGAATACAACAATTATAGCTAGTGTCTGAAAGAGTTATATGGATTTAATATTTGTCCAATAATTGAGCATGTCCTCAAAACTGAATTAAGAGTTGATAGCATATCAAGATCCTGATATGGACCTCAGTCAAGAGCTTTTGCATTGTATTGTGCTGGTAAAATATACTATGTAGGCCTACTGTCAGTATTTGTGTCATTATGTCTAAAAGACACATCTGATTTCAGAATTTGTCAGGATTTTGTGTATATCCAAAACACTCAAAATATGCATTGGAAATGGTAAGTAGTCTGAATATCAAAAACGTGTCATGTAAAGATATCCCCTGATATGGACCCTTTTTGCCCCGAGTGTTGTGTTAATATCCCTGTAAGTGAGCATTTGTCCTTTGCCAAGATAATCCATCCACCTGATAGGTGTGGCATATCAAGAAGCTGATTAAACAGCATGATCATTACACAGGTGCACCTTGTGCTGGGGACAATAAAAGGCCCCTCTAAAATGTGCAGTTTTGTCTCAAAACACAATGCCACAGATGTCTCAAGTTTTGAGGGAGTGTACAATTGGCATGTTGACTGCAGGAATATCTACCAGAGCTGTTGCCAGATAATTTTATGTTAATTTCTCTACCATGAGCCACCTCCAATGTAGTTTTTGAGAATTTGGAAGTACGTCCAACCAGCCTCACAACTGCAGACCACTTGTAACTACGCCAACCAGGACCTCCATATCCGGATTCTTCATGTCTGACACCAGCCACCCGGACATGTGTTGGTTTCCACAACCGAAGAATTTCTGCACAAACTGTCAGAAGCTGTCTCAGTGAAGCTCATCTGCGTGCTCGACGTCTTCACCAGGGTCTTCACCTGACTACAGTTTGGCGTCGTAACCGACTTCAGTGGGAAAATGCTCACCTTTGATGGCCACTGGCACGCTGGAGAAGTGTGCTCTTCATGGATGAATCCCAGTTTCAACTGTACCGGGCAGATGGCAGACAGCTTGTATGGCGTCGTGTGGGCAAGCGGTTTGCTGATGTCAACGTTGTGAACAGAGTGCCCCATGGTGGGGGTGGGGTTATGGTATGGGCAGGCATAAGCTACGGACAATGAACACAATTGCATTTTATCGATGACAATTTGAATGCACAGAGATACCGTGACGAGATCCTGAGGCCCATTGTTGTATATGTATTTGTCTTTTTTAACATTTTTATTAGGGATCCCCACTCTTCCTGGGGCACATACATCACACATAAAACAAAAGATGAAACAGTACATCATATAACATTATTACACCCCTACATATCTACAATACAAAATGTATAATACCACCATACAACAATATTACAATGTGCGTGTGTGTAGAGTGTGTGTGCTAGCGTGTGAATGCATATGCATGTGTCTTTACCTGTGTGCGCGTCTCTTCACAGTCCCCGCTGTTCCATAAGGTGTATATTTTTTTAATATAAGGTGTATCATCTTTTTTCTCCAGTTTTCTTAACGCATGGTTGATGTTCAGTGAAGAGTTTAAGGCAGTTCTGCTATATGAAGTTTTCATGCTTTGCTGATTGAGGATCCAAATCTTTTCATCTACCGCTACACATCTCCTGTTGAACCTTTGCATCCAACAAAATAACCATACAGTGTTGTCTTCTCTGTTATCTACTCTCAGCATAGTGTCATCCTCATTCACCGTCTGACCTTGTATTGTGTTATAGGTCAAAAAAAGCCATGGAAAGGAAGACATTAGCTACTCTATTACTTTTGCCTCGATATCAACCTGCAGACTTTCTCATGATTCCTCTTTTAACCAAAGGGAGAGACATTATGTAGGGCAATTCATTAGCATAGCTGGATTTTATCGTTTATTGAATCAAAGTCATTTTTAGTCATCGGCAGTTCCACAGGAGGCAATATTTCAGGTGGAAGTAATGTCACATGCTATCAAAATCCCAGCTCCTCAAGAAACATTTATTCCCACGTCATCTACCCTCATAACTCAGGATGATGAAAAACACATTTAACTGCCTTGCTCATTTACTGTAGATCAGATCAATCAATTCAACAGATTAATTAGGTTGCTCCGGGAGCAAAAGGACTGCCATGGACTAGAACTATGCCGTTGCTATGGCTATTTATCAGATAGTTCTGCCCAAAATCCACAGGATAAATAATTATCTGTTGAATATTAATACACCTCTGTACTAAACCTAATCTACTGTACTGTATATCCAGGCCCCTGTTACAGTACACCAACAGTGTTTGTTTACACTGGAGCATTAGGCATAAGCTTTTACCCAGCCCATCTTCACTCCATATCCCCTATTTGGATACACTTCAATTCATCAGCATTTTAAACCATAATGTTTAAAAATGAAAATCATACTAGTCCATTTTGAAGAGAACATTCCCCATGCTGTGTTGTACAGTATACAGTACATTAAGGGTATTAATCCATTCATTAAAGAAGCACTTACAAATATATAGGAATTCTTAAAAGGGAAATTAGGTTATTTTATCTCACTCACTAAATCCTCTTAAGGAGGAGACTGAGAAAGGCAGATTCCTAAGTCTAAGTGTGGATGAAATGAGAGCAGCTGGGGAGAAATTTGTCATGGGTGAGTCTGCAGATTCCCCCTGTGGCTGTGCACACAACAGTAGACAAACACATACAATGTGGCAAAATTAATACATAAGCTGTATTTTTAACAACTTCTCATTGGTCAAGTGAAGGAATTTCAACATCCTTAGTGTGAAGTGGTCCAATAAATAGGATGCACATTTACTTCAGGCAATCACTGATATTTCGTCCGCAGGGGACAGTTTGCGTGATTACCATGTGCTCAAAGGTTATTTAGCTTCAAGTACACGGCAGTACACAAAATAATTGACTTATGTAATGTCTTCTTTTTTATATTAGGAGTCCCCTGAGTCCAAAGTGGGTGCTTATAGAATTATCTTAATGTGAGTGCCATGCAGGGAAGGAAAGTAAATGTATGCAAAATATCTAATGCAGTGACTTGAACAGACACAGCTATTACTCACACATTTTCAAATCAATTGCAGTGATGCCACTGTGGTCTGTATGATTCATGCATGTTTTTATAAAGCATTCTCTGTGGATGCTTTTTTATTCATATTTTTTACTATAGTGTTCTATTTACAAGACATGCATATGGATATAGAAATTAAACCTCTACGTCATTGTACTATATTAGTTTGATGTTGATTACCAGTGTAGTAGTATGCTTACAACCTAACCCATTTTAATATGGAATAAGGTTAAATGCCTATTTCACTCCATTTTCTCTCAGCAGGGTCTCTGAGGTCCCATACGGGAATTTAAATTCAGAGTGGATGATTTAATTGAAACCCATGGTGATGTCAATATGTCAATCTCTGTTATATTCAACTAAAAATAAGAGGAGATTAATAAAGGTAGGTTAATATGGTGAACATTTATTTCCATTTGTTTTCTTCTTTACATTCATGGACCCAGTCTGTAAAAGCCACCGACAATAATCCAACTGATATGTTCCTATGAAATTAAGTGTAGAAATGTAGTATGAGGTGATGATACAAATTACCAAAACTACAGGAGCAATTTGACAGTTTTAAACAGAGGTGCAAAAAAACGATTTCCACACTAATCTTGTTTCTGTGAGTATACACTCATGCTGATTGATAAAACGTGGGCCCCCTGCTCAAACGAAACTCAAGCTATCATGGAAAAAAAGGATCCGTAATATCCTCAAATGTGCCTGTTTATGCTTCAAACTGATTCTATTTCACACAAAAAAACTATGCATATATTTGACTTGAATCCAGCTGGGAAGGTTGCCTCCTTCAAGAGCCTTTTGAAGTAAATGTTGCTTCGCGTCTTCCCCGTGTCGACTTCTAAGAGCTGCATTGGATAAAAGCAAGAGTATGATTGAGCAGGGAAATGTTTTCTTTAGCAAGCCAACGATGGCCTTGGGTTGTTACTGTTCCTATCCACGCCTGCCCCTGGCATATCAATGCACAAAGGCACAAAGGTGTTGTTTTAACCTGAGGTTAAGGTGAAGATGGTGATTGTGTGTGTTTAGCTTTAGCTCTGTGTTGTGTTGCTGCGTAATTCGAACGGTAGGAGAAAGCGAGATAGATGAAAGTATTAAGGTCAGATCCCTCCCCCTCTTCCATCTTTTTTTTCACACCAACCACCCACACCACTTCCTGGAGCTGTTCCCTGTGCAGAGAGAGGAGGAAGCTAGAAAGACGCAATGAAAGAAGCATTCAGTCAGTCATCATCGCTTAAGTTTAATGATGCCAACAAGGAAGAGGATGCAGTTATCTATGCAGTATTTATACGATTATTGATCCACATTTTCTGTCTATAACATGTGTTAACCCCCTAGTAAATAACTGTATTGGATGTATAGGCCTCCCGAGTGGTGCAGCGGTCTAAGGCACTACATCTCAGTGCTAGAGGTGTCACTACAGACCCTGGTTCGATCCCGGGCTTTATCACAACCGGCCGTCGTCGGGAGTCCCATAGGGCGGCGTACAATTGGCCCAGCGTCGCCCGGGTTAGGGGAGGGTTTGGCCGTGGTAGGCCATCATTGTAAATAAGAATTTGTTATTTACTGACTTGCCTAGTTAAATAAAGGTTCAATAAAATAAATATAGGATTCTTCACAAAATCCACCTCTTAATAAGGTCAGTGCTGTCAATTACATTAACATAGGTGTTAGTCCACTACTTAAAATGGTGCAGCTAAATGATGTCCAATATTTCAAGTACAACACTTCAAATTAGTCAGACCAAAGAGAGCAACAGTCCTCCTCACCTTGTTAAATAAAATGTACGAAGATACTCTTTCCCTTCATTAAAGTAGATCATTGGTTAAGTGAAATCGGGCATATTGAGTTACCCTCCTATCTCGGAGACGCAGGTCTTTACACCCTACCTTGTAATGCATGAATGGATCGTAGCATTTGTCTTTAGAAATGTTGGGTTAAGCTGACGAAGATTGTGACTGTCGGATAACACTGCCTTTACCAGAGCAGAGTCTGCTCTGTAGTTAATAAAAATAATCCAGGCTCCTTTACAGGTTGTATCTCGTCAAGTGAGTCTAGCATTCTGGTGACAAGCAAATCAGACATGTGTAAACATTTCATGGTAAAGTCTACCTACATCTGTTGTATTTTACACGTGACCAATACATTTTTCATTTGATTTGTGTGTATGATGTTTGATCAGGAGCCTGGAGGGGAATGTGAAGGCCACTTGTGGCAACGGATTAAAAATAGCAGCACTTTACCTCGCTGTGAACTTGGAACTGTCTGTGTCCAGCCCCCTTGTAGAAGTGTGCACTTTCACACTTGCCTATTTGCATTACGTCAGATACATTAGAGCATGACCCTCAGTGTGATGGAGCATTCTGAAGGGAGGGCAGACTGGCAGCCAGAACTACGGCAGAGGGGAGGGGGGGGGGGTGGTCTGGGTGTGATATGTTTGTTTGCTCTTTTTACCGAGACTGATATGAATGTCTAACAGTGGAGGCTGCTGAGGGGAGGACGGCTCATAATAATGACTGGAACGGAGCAAATGGAATGGCATCAAACACATGGTTTCCATGTGTTTGATACCATTCCACAAATTCCACTCCAGCCAATACCACAAGCCCTTCCGCCCCAATTAAGGTGCCACCAACCTCCTGTGATGTCTAAAGATCTAAGACTAGTCACCTGAGTTTTTAAAAAGGCACTGTGATAGGATTTCAAGGCCGTAGTTGCAGATAATGTGAAGCCACACATTTAAAGAAAAAACCCAACCCTAAAAAAAAAAAAAAATTGTGCTAAGTGAAAAGGACAATACTCAGAATTAATTTAAAAAGGAGATAAGGTATCGGCCTGCTCGTTTTAAATTACAAGATCCACTATGTAATTTCCAGTATGTTCTTGGAAATAAGATGAAAATAACACTAACCTGTCCTGGTTTTAAAAATAGACAAAAATTGTATAAGTCATTCAGACAATTCACTTTCATCCAGCAGCCAAAATATGGGGGGGAATCACTGCAAAACATGTCAATCTTATGTGTTTTGTAATGTATTGAGATAATGAAGTTAGAATGACTTGTTTTGAGTTGATCTTGCTTACCCAGAATATGCATTAAGATAATTTGTCTTGTTTTAAGATAAACTAGTAAGAATAAGTCTTTAATGCAACCGCTGTGTCAGATTTCAAAAAAACTTTACGGAAAAAGCAAATCATGCAATAATCTGAGACGGAGCTCAGAACAATAGCCAAATCAGCCGCCATGTTGGGGTCAACAGAAACCAGAAAATACATGTTAAATGTTTCCTTACCTTTGATGAACTTCATCAGAATGCAGTCCTAGGAATCCCAGGTCCACAATAAATGCTTGATTTGTTCGATAATGTCCGTTATTTATGTCCAATTAGCTATTTTGGTTAGCGCCTTTGGTAAACAATTCCAAAGTCACAAAGCGCCTCCACTATAACGTGACGAAATGTCCAAAAGTTCCGTAACAGTCAGTAGAAACATGTCAAACGATGTACTGAATCAATCTTTAGAACGTTGTTAACATACATCTTGAATAACGTTCCAACCGGAGAGTTAGATTGACTTCAGAAGAGCGGTGGAACGAACGTCCTCCTCATGTGAAGGCGCATGGTGAATGCGTGATCAGCTCGTGGCAGTGATTTCTAATTCCTGTCTCCTTCGGCCCCCCTTCACATTAGAGTCATCAGACAAAGTTCTGTTGACTGTTGACATCTAGTGGAAGCCGTAGGAAGTGAAAACTCATCCATATCTCGCTGTAATTTCATTGAGAGCTTGGTTGAAAATCTGCCACCTCAGAAACAATTCAAACAGGAAGTGGAACTTCTCAGGTTTTTGCCTGCCATATGAGTTCTGTTATACTCACAGACATAATTCAAACAGTTTTAGAAACTTGAGTGTTTTCTATCCAATATGAATAATACTATGCATATATTAGCAACTGGGACTGAGGAGCAGGCCGTTTAATATGGGTACCTCTGTGCACCTTTCATCCAAGCTACTCAATACTGCCCCTGCAGCCATAATAAGTTTTAAGATAAACTAGTAAGAATAAGTCTTTAAGTTAAAGGTCCAATACAGCCATTTTTATCTGAAATCATTTCTGGGTAGCAATAAAGTACCTTGCTGTGATTGTTTTCAATTAAAATGGTCAAAAATAAAATAGCTTCAAGCAAGAATCTTTCTTATTGATCTATTAACTAATTTACAGCATGGTGATGTCACCATGGAAGGCCAAAACTCTCTCCCACCAAAACTGGCTGAAATGTCAGGTATTTTCAAACAGCTCTTATGCTGCCAGTGCAGATATTTTGTCTTGGTAAGATGTCATATTAAGATAAAATTGTAATGAATACTAAGGGAGAAAAAGGTGTAGATTCACACGGCAGGTGTTTATTTCGCCTTCGCAGAAGGCAGGAGTCATGGTCACAGGCAGGCAATGGTCATACACAGGTAGGCAAACAGGCAGGTGAATCAAAACCAGTTATAGCCTTCAGTCCTAGTTCTCACAAACGAGCTAGGAAAAGGCTTAGTAGAGTCAAAATGAACAATACCTCACAAAGGTACAACCAGAATGAACTGAACTAAATAAGGAGCTGATGAGACCAGGTGAGTAACTAACACAGGTGAAATCAATGAACAAAAATGAAAGACAGGGCTACGTTCAGAACAACAATGAACCAGAACACAAGGTTGAGGCGGCAGGCTGGTTCGACAAGGTCGACGTTCTGCGTCGAAGCTGATGTCCAGTGGGTCTGTTGCGTGGTCGACCCCGAGGTCAGGAGCAGGACGATCCGGACGATTACGGTGGAATACCTGAATCATCTCTGGGTCGAGGATGTCCTGGTTGGGGACCCAGGACCGGTCTTCAGGCCCATATCCTTCCCAGTCCACTAGATAGTGGATGCGACCTCTCAGGCGTTTGGAATCAAGGATGGCCTGAATGGCGTAGGCAGGTTTCTCTCCAACGTCCAACAGCGGGGGCGCACTGCGGGTTGAGACTGGAGGATGAAGAGGACTGTAGGTGACCGGTTTTAACAGACACATGGAAGGACGAGGAGATTTTATACTGACGGGATAACTGGAGGCGGTACGTGACAGGGTTGATGCGATGGGTTATCTTGAAGGGACCAATGAAGCGAGGACAGAACTTTTTGAAGTGGAGGTGGAGCCGGATGTCCATGATCGAGGTGCCACACACGCTGTCCGGGGTGAAAGGGTGGCATAGGTCCGAGGCGTCTGTCGGCAAATCATTTCTGGGTATTAGAGGCTTCCTGCAGATGCCGGTGAGCAGTCTCCCATACCCGCTCACTATGCCGAAACCAGTCGTCGACAGCTGGGACAGTACCAGGCTCCGCCTCCAAGGTATACACTGAAACGGAGTAAGGCGGTGGGATGAATGCATGAGTGAGTTCTGAGCGTATTCGGCCTAGGCCATATACCGACTCCAGTCGTGTGGAGAGGCAGAACATTGTTGCCGGCGGTACTTCCCCATTTCTTGGTTCAGGCGTTCCGTCTACCCATTGGTCTGGGGATGGTACCCGGACAAGAGGCTGAGGGTGACCCCCAGTCTGTCACAGAAGGCTCGCCACACCCGGGAGACAAACAGAGGCCCGCGGTCAGAGACGATGTCCTCCAGAATCCCATACAGACGGACACCTGCTGGAACATACTCAGCCAATTCCATGGCATTAGGTAAATGAGGAAGAGGAACAAGACGACACATTTTTGAAAAACGGTCTACTATGACAAGGATGGTGGTGTTACCAGAGGATTCAAGAAGGTCTGTGATGAAGTCAACAGCTATGTGGGACCAGGGTCTGTGGGGGCTTGGCAAAAGTTTAAGCTTACCGGAAGGGAGATGACGAGGGCTTTTGGTTTGGGCGCAGACTGGACAGGAGAGTACGTAATCCCTTACGTCGGATGCAAGTGAGGACCACCTGAGCTTACGGGCTAGAAGTTCGGTGGTTCGTGTAATGCCCGGATGTCCTGACCCCAAGTATGTGTTACACCATTGTACCAGCAGCTGTTAGACCTCAACTGATGCGTAACTACTCCCAGCTGGTGTCTCAGGAGGAGCCGGGTCTGAGGTTAGAGCTTCTTGTATGGCAGAGTGAACCTCCCACTGTACCGGTCCCATAATTCAAGAGGAAGGAAGAATGGTGTAGGGTCTGAGTTACTGGTCGGAAGGTCAAACTGGTGGAAGAGAGCATCAGCTTTTACGGTTTTCTTTCCAGGGATGTAAGTAACATGAAAATGGAAGCGTGTGAAGAGCCCAGCGGGCTTGTCTGGAGTTTAACCTCTTGGCCCCTCTGATATACAGTTGAAGTTGGAAGTTTACATACACCTTAGCCAAATACATTTAAACTACGTTTTTCACAATTCCTGACATTTAATCCAAGTAACAATTCCCTGTCTTAGGTCAGTTAGGATCACCACTTTAAGAATGTGAAATGTCAGAATAATATGAGATAATTATTTATTTCAGCTTTTATTTCTTTCATCACATTCCCAGTGGGTCAGAAGTTTACGTACACTCAATTAGTATTTGGTAGCATTGCCTTTAAATTGTTTAACTTGGGTCAAACGTTTAGGGTAGCCTTCCACAAGCTTCCCACAATAAGTTGGGTGAATTTTGGCCCATTCCTCCTGACAGAGCTGGTGTAGCTGAGTCAGGTTTGTAAGCCTCTTTGCTCGCACACACTTTTTCAGTTCTGCGCACAAATGTTCTATTGGATTGAGGTCAGGGCTTTGTGATGGCCACTCCAACACCTTGACTTTGCTGTCCTTAAGCCATTTTGCCACAACTTTGGAAGTATGCTTGGAGTCACTTGGAAGACCCCTTTGCGACCAAGCTTTAACTTCCTGACTGATGTCTTGAGATGTTGCTTCAAAATATCCACATCATTTTCCTACCGCATGATGCCATCTATTTTGTGAAGTGCACCAGACCCTCCTGCAGCAAAGCACCCCCACAACATGGTGCTGCCACCCCCATGCTTCACGTTGGGATGGTGTTCTTCGGCTTGCAAGCCTCCCCCTTTTCCCTCCAAACATAACGATGGACATTTCTGGCCAAACAGTTCTGTTTTTGTTTCATCAGACCAGAGGACATTTCTCCAAAAAGTACGATCTTTGTCCCCATGTGCAGCTGCAAACCATAGTCTGGCTTTTTTATGGTGGTTTTGGAGCAGTGGCTTCATCCTTGCTGAGCGGCCTTTCAGGTTATGTCAATATAGGACTTGTTTTACTGTGGATATAGACAGTTTTGTACCTGTTTCCTCCAGCATCTTCACATGTCCTTTGCTGTTGTTCTGGGATTGATTTGCACTTTTCGCACCAAAGTACGTTCATCTCTAGGAGACAGAACGCGTCTCTTTCCTGAGCGGTATGACGGCTGCGTGTTCCCATGGTGTTTATACTTGCGTACAATTGTTTGTACAGATGAACGTGGTACGTTCAGGTGCTTGGAAATTGCTGCCAAGGATGAACCAGACTTGTGAAGGTCTACATTTTTTTTCTGAGCTCTTGGCTGATTTCTTTTGATTTTCCCATGATGTCAAGCAAAGAGGCACGGAGTTTGAAGGTAGTCCTTGAAATACATCCACAGGTACACCTCCAATTCATTCAAATGATGTCAATTAGCCTATCAGAAGCTTCTAAAGCCATGACATAATTTTCTGGAATTTCCCAAGCTGTTTAAAGGCACAGCCAACTTAGTGTATGTAAACTTCTGACTCATTGGAATTGTGATACAGTGAATTAATCTGTCTGTAAACAAATGTTGGAAAAATGACTTGTGTCATGCACAAAGTAGATGTCCTAACCGACAAGCCAAAACTATAGTTAGTTAACAAGACATTTGTGGAGTGGTTGAAAAATGAGTTTTAATGACTCCAACCTAAGTGTATGTAAACTTCCGACTTCAACTGTATTCCAGATTACGATGATCTGTTAGGACGAGAAACCAGTTGCGCCACTCCGAGGGCCAGCTTGATTGCGAGGAGTTCTGTTCCCCACATCGTAATTCCTCTCAGCGGAGGATAACTTCCTGGAGAAGAAGGCACAGGGATGAGATTGGGGGTGTTCCTACCCGTGGAGAGAGTATGGCTCCTACTTCGGAGGCATCCACCTTCAGGGTGAAAGGGTCGGATCAGGTTGGCGAAGGACAGGACCTGAGGTGAAGAGGCATTTCAAGTTTTTGAAAGCAGTCAGGGCGGAATCAGTCCTGGTGGCACTAGAACTGAAGTTCCGAATGAACCGGCGATAGTAGTTGGAGAACCCAATGAAATGATGGAGTTCTTTAATGGTGGTGGGTTTGGTCCAGTTACTGACAGCGGTGACTTTGTTCTCATCCATGCTGACCCCTCTAGGTGTCAGTACGAAACCCGAGGAAGTTTACCGAGGTTACATGGAATGTGCTCTTTTCAGTCTTCACATAAAGGTTATGGTCAAGGAGCCATTGAAGAACCTTTTGCACATGCAGTATGTGTTCCTTCAGGGAGTGGGAGTAAATCATGATGTCATCAATGTAGACGATGAGAAAGCGGTTGATTATATCCTGGAAAACCTTGTTCATAAAGGCCGTCTTCCATTTGTCGCCTTCACGTATATGGACATGGTTATATGCACTTTGCAGGTCGAGTTTTGTATAGATGTTGGCGCGGCCCACTTGTTCGAGGGTCGCTGGGATCAGAGGGAAACGGTTCTTGACCATGACGTCATTCAAGGAACGGTAATCAATACATGAACGGAGAACACCGTCCTTTTATCCAACAAAGAAGCTGGACGCAGCCGGGGAAGAAGGACAAATGAAACTGTTTGAGTGATTCATCAATGTAGTTCTCCATTGCCTCATTTTCCGGGATAGATAGGGGGTAAACACGGCCCCTCGGTGGGGACACTCCAGTGAGTAAGTCAATAGCACATTCCCCTGTGCGATGTGGTGGCCTTGATTTTGCTGAAGACATTGCTGTACTGGGCATATTCAGATGGTAGGGTGGGTGGCACTGCAGAGGCATAGTCTTCAATGGTGGTGGCTCTGCAGGGTAGGCTGAGACAACTGGTGAAGCAGGTAGAAGACCAGGACAGTAGTTCACCTTGTCGCCACGAGATGGCACGGTCGTGACGACAAAGCCTGTGGTGTCCGAGGATGAGGGGCTGTTTGGGGGATGAGAGTTCCATGAGTTGAATGGGTCGGTGTGGAAGACTCCAATCTGGAGGGTGACGCTCTGTGTCAGGTGCGTAATGAAGCCTGTGCCTAATGGCTGCCCTTCCAGGGTGTTAATCCTTAAGGGACGGGTGACAGGTGTTAGATCAATGTCAAGCTCTTGTACTTGCTGGTGATCGATAAAATGACCTGCTTCTCCCGAATCTATCAAGCCCTCTATGTACTTAGTACCCACTTCACTGTTATCAATACTGGGATGGAGAATTGCTTCTGGGAGATATTTAGAAATAAGGACACGCCTACCTGCAAGGCAGCGGAGGGACCCTTCTCATCTCTCCGTGAGGGGCGAACAGGACAATGGCTGAGTAGATGATCTTTCCCTCCACAGTATAGGCAGAGCCCTTCTTGGATCGGCATTTGAGGTGTGATACACGGGAGAGGAGCATTGCCCAACTGCATGTGCTCTGGAAGGCTCGGACAGGATGACAGAATCATGGAAACAGAAGGTTTCGGGTTCCTGGGTGGCAGAGTTCTTCGGCGGTCAGTGAGGAGGTGGTGGATGGAGATGGACACACGAATGTATTGTTTTAAATCCTGAAGGCCACCTCTACAAGCCAGCTCTGCCTAAAGTTCCCTGTTGAGCCCTCTTCGGTAGACGGTAAGTAAAGCAGCCTCACTCCATCCACTCCCTGCAGCCATGGTGCGGAACTCGAGGGCATACTCGGCAGCTGAATTGCGTCCTTGTTGAAGTTCTATGAGGAGGTGTCCTATAGGACATCCGGAAGGAGACTCGTCGAATACCTCTTTGAAGAGGGTGTGGAAATGGGTCTCGGATCCGAGTTCTGTGCTGTTGGCAGTCCATATGGCGGAGGCCCAATCCAGGGCTTTGCCTGTGAGTAGAGATACAAAAATCCACCCTGCTCTTGTCGGTGGCGAAGTTAGTGGGGTTGTGCTCAATGTATTTTTTGCATTGCGTCAGAAATCCCTGACATTTCCCAGGTGAACCGTCACATTTTCCAGGCATGGATATGAATGGAGGCCTATGGGTTACGATACCTGGCATCGGAGGAGTAGGAATTGTCTGGCGGCAGATTTCCTCCATAAACTCCTCTTGCTGGGTTAGGTGCCGCTGTAGCTCCGCTGAATCCATTCCGTTTTTAGGTGAGGTATTCTGTAATGAATACTCAGGGAGAAAAAGGTGTAGATTCACCCGCAGAGTGCGGCAGGTGTTTATGTCGCCTTCGCAGAAGGCAGGAATCGTGGTCAAAGACAGGAAATGGTCATACACGGGTTGGCAAACATGCAGGTGAATCAAAACTAGGACTGAATGCTATAACTCAGTGGTGGGCCGTCAGGGCCTGCAAGGCCTTCTCTGCTGGCCTAAACATCATCAGAATATAATTTTTTGGGGAAAGTGGGAAAACCATCTACTTTTTTATCTGATAGAAATAAAAGCATTCCCCATGTACTGTAATTTATACATTTATAAGAGTTAGGTAAATGAGTAATACGTTTGGAGAAGGGGATTGTAGATACACATAGCAATTGTTTTAGATGATCTTTCCTTATGAGCCACCGTATTTAAAGAGATGGTTTAAGGTAAATGTACAGACAACCCTATTGAACGAAAACTCAACAAGAAAATCTGTTGGCCAGAAAATGGGAGGGTTTTTAGCAGTTGAATTAAATGTATTCAGTGCACGCAATGTACATACACCTGTAGAGCCATACACCTGTAGAGCGAAATTCCGCACCTGCATCAGGTAAGTCTGAATACCAACTACTGAGAAGTGCGTAGGAAAGGCGTGCGTAGGAAAGGCCTTATGATAATTTACTTTGGTAAGAGGTCGAGTCAATGCATTCTAATGGTATCTAGGTAAGATATCTAAGTAAGATCACATTATTTTCAGGGTGCTGTCTTGCTGCAACTTCAAACTATCCCAGATAATATACAATAATGCATATACTATAGGTTCATCTTTATGACATTTATAATAGTAATTATTTGAATTGAACTCATAATCACACACTATCCACCACACTCAGTTTGACATTGTTCCACATTCAGTAAATGATGGATTATGACCCGGGCTGTGGTTTCTGCTGGAGATCAGGTAAGGTCAGTACAGGTTAACTTATCTCTCCTTACATTTGTGTGTATCTGAGTGTCTTCATGGCAACACTGAAAGAGGCTTAGCTTTATGAGTCTTTTAGACTGCATGGGGAGAATGCACAGTCACGTGGAAAGAGGCATGTTTAACCCTTTTTGCCTAATGCATTTCCACATTGCTGCTGTGTGTGATTAATTAGCTTCATGTGAATTTTCCAGGCAAACAATATGTCTTTGTTTCAAAATTTTGTCCTACAGATTGCAATTTATGTCATAGACCGACCAACAATTTATCTCTTGCCAATTTTTCGTACGTTTATAATTTGTTACAGGGAAATCATAATTTCTCACACTATCTTCATACACAAGGAACCTTGTTGGAGTTTACATTTAGCACTTATGATTTATATGTTTCCATTATCAAGGCAAAATGTTTTTTGAAAATATCCTGCAGAATTATTGTACTGGCAAATGAGCAGCTTACCCAAGTGCAAAAACTCTTCATGGATATCAGGGATGTGTAACACTAACTTTTACAATTAGGAAAGGGGGATACCTAGTCAGTTGTACAACTGAATGCCTTCAACTGAAATGTGTCTCCTGCATTTAACCCAACCTCTCTGAATTAGAGAGTTGCGGGGGGGCTGCCTTAATCAACATCCATGTCTTCGTCACCCGGGGAACAGTGGGTTAACTACCTTGCTCAGGGGCAGAACGACAAATGTTTACCTTGTCAGCTCAGGGATTCGATCCAGCAACCGTTTGGTTATTGGCCCAACGCTCTAACCACTAGACTAATTGTTTGTGTTGACTCAGATTTATTGTTTGCTTTCAGTACTTTCCACTTATTTTAAGTGGCCATTGTTGTTCTAAAAACTCTTGTAGTGTATATTTTGGCAGTTGGTAGGAAGATGTGATAATGTTGGCCCACTCAATGTTGAGCTGTGCAGCCCTCCAAATCTTCCCAGTACAATCACAGAATGGACTAAGAGGCCCAGGGGACTGCATTGTCTCCGCTGAATACTTAAACTCGCTAGAGTACCGCTCCTAAGTGTGAACATTATTTCAGACATAATGCTTGTCATATTTCCCACAGAACTTAACACAACACAGGCCATGGAACCAACCACATTCAAACTGGGCGGGTGAATTCCGCTACCAACATACACTTTGTGTTACAACGTGACCGATAGCGAATGTGGGAAGAGTGTGGCAGAAACGGCGCCTCAGATCCTTCTGTTTGCCTTCTCTAAGCATGTATAATACATGGCACTTATATACAATTTTAATAATGGCCTGTGCTTTTTGTGCTTCCAAGATTCTGGGAGTAATGGTACTCTGGGGCAGCTGGTCAGGATAGGGAATCCAAGGTCAAGCCATCTGTTCAATTCACAATGATTCTCTCATTTACACAAACTAAACAGACTCAGCATAAACACATTTTCATTCCCATTCTCCTTAAAATTAATATTTAGAGACAGAGAGCAACTACATTTCCATATCAGTTGTATTTTCCAGCCTTGACTGCAGTACGAATGTTTATACAATTATGTAGCTTTAGCAGTGGCGGAAGGAGGTCCCCTACCACTAGCGCCGGCTAGCTAAACTAATGCAGTTTTGTGGGATTGAGCTGTCGCTCCCCGAGGTATAAGACAGGTGCGCCAATTAAGAGGGCTTTCTGCCAGCCCGTTCCTCCAGTGTGATAATTACCGCCAGCTCTGTGGCTTTCAGCAGAGTATCGAACACACCAAGTGGTAGGGGGGGCCCTCCTCTCCCTGAGAAGCGCAACCTTATTAGGTCAGCGTTCTCTCCGGCCACACACACCACACTTAGTCCTCTTGCTACCTAACTAAGATCAATGGCAGATGCTAATTAAAATGGGTATTTTTATTCCCTGTTTCACAAACTGACCACTGGCGGCTTTTCTGCCTCCTGAGGTAAAATATCACCATGGTCATTTTTTTCCCGAGCTGTCAATACAACAAGGTTGTCTGGCTCAGTGATTACAAACACTCTCATGTGTTTGATTCAATAACGAGAGTATAGGCCTATCTGCCACGGCAGAGTTTTTATTGTCACTTGCCCAAGTAGAGTGAAATGCCTTTCTTGCAAGCTTTTTCCCAACAATGCAGTAATCAATATTGTTGGTACTATTACAAAAAGTAAAGTAGAACAAAAACACACAACAAATAGAAATGAGAAGAACACGAGAAAGTAAGTAAGCTACTGTATATACCGGGTCAGTGCCAATACCATAGTTACGTTGTGCAGGGATACTGGAGTGTTAGGAGTACATACGGTGCATTCAGAAAGTATTCAGACCGCTTGAACCTTTTACACGTTTTGTTACGTTACAGCCTTATTCTAAAATTGATGTTTTTTTTCTTATCATCAATACCCCATAAAAACAAAGCAAAAACTGTTTTTTAGAAATGTATGTAAATGTATTACAAATAAAAAACAGAAATACCATATTTACATAGGTTTTCAGACTCTTTGCTATGAGACTTAATATTGAGCTCTTGATTGGAGTCCACCTTTGGTAAATTCAATTGATTGGACATGATTTGGAAAGGCACACACCAGTCTATATAAGGTCACACTGTTGACAGTGCACGTCAGAACAAAAACCAAGCCATGAGGTCGAAGGAATTGTCTCCAAGACAGGATTGTGTCGAGGCACAGATCTGGGGAAGGGTACCAAAACAGTTCTGCAGCATTGAAGGTCTCCAAGAACACAGTGGCCTGTATCATTCTTAAATGGAAGAAGTTTGGAACCACCAAGACTCTTCCTTGAGCTGGCTGCCCGGCCAAACTGAGCAATCGGGGGAGAAGGGCCTTGGTCAGGGAGGTGACCAAGACCCCGATGGTCACTCTGACAGAGCTCCAGAGTTCCTCTGTGGAGATGGGAGAACCTTCCAGAAGGACAACCATCTCTGCAGCACTCCACCAATCAGGCCTTTATGGTAAAGTGGCCAGACGGAAGCCATTCCTCAGTAAAAAGGCACATGACGGCCTGCTTGGAGTTTGCCAAAAGGCACTTAAAGCACTCTCAGACCATGAGAAACAAGATTCTGGTCTGATGAAACCAAGATTGAACTCTTTGGCCTGAATGCCAAGCTTCACGTCTGAAGGAAACCTGGCACCATCCCTACGGTGAAGCATGGTGGTGGCAGCACCATGCTGTGGGGATGTTTTTTAGCGGCAGGGACTGGGAGCCTAGTCAGGATCGAGGGTAAGATGAACGGAGCAAAGTACAGAGACATCCTTGATGAAAACCTGCTCTCGAGCGCACAGTACCTCAGACTGGGGTGAAGGTTCACCTTCCAACAGGACCACGACCCTAAGCACACAGCCAAGACAACGCAGGAGTGGCTTTGGGACAAGTCTCCGATTGTCCTTGAGTGACCCAGCCAGAGCCCGGACTTGAACCTGACTAAACATCTCTGGAGAGACCTGGAAATAGCTATGCAGCGACGCTCCTCATCCAACCTGACAGAGCTTGAGAGGATCTGCAGAGGAGAGTGGGAGAAACTCCCCAAATATAAGTGTGCCAAGCTTGTAGCGTCATACCCAAGAAGATTTGAGGCTGTAATCACTGCTAAAGTTGCTTCAACAAAGTACTGAGTAAAGAGTCTGATTACTTATATATTATATTTTTAATTTTTTTAATTTCTAAAAACCTGTTTTTGCTTTGTATGCAGATTGAGGGGGGGGGGGAACTATTTAATCAATATTAGAATAAGGCTGTAACATAACAAAATGTGGAAAAAGTCAAGGGGTCTGAATACTTTCCAAGTGCGCTCAATGTATAGAGGTAATGTGACTAGGCATATATGATAAACAGTGTAGCAGCATGAATGTGTGTGTTTGTTATGTGAGCAAATGAAGTGTGTGTGTGTGTGTTTTTGTTTTAATATCCTTGTGGGTACCAGAAGTCCTCACAATGATAGTAAAACAAAGACAATTCGGACGAGTGGGGACATTTTGCCTGTCCCCACAAGGAAAAATGCCATTTTAGGCTTAGGGGTTAGGTTTACAATTAGCGTTAGGGTTACAATTAAGGTTGGGATTAGGGTTATGGGTTATGGTTAGGTTTAGGGTTAGGGTTAGGAGTTAGGGTTAGTTTTAGGGTTTGGGGTTAAGGTTAGGCCTAGGGTTAAGTTTAGGGTTGTGGTTACTGTAGGTGTGCTTGTGTGTGTGTGTTGGAGTGTCAGAGTGAGTGTGTGTGAGTGAGTGTGTAGAGTCCTGTGAGTGTGTCAGTGCAAATATACAAATAAAATAGAAGGGTCAATACAGATAGTCCGTGTAGCCATTTTGTTAGCTATTTAGCAGTCGTATGGCTTGGGAATAGAAGCTGTTCAGGAGCCTGTTGGTGTCAGACTTGTAGCTCCAGTACCACTTACAGAGAGAACAGTCTGTGGCTGGGTTCTTCCTTTCACAATGCCTGAGATGCCAGGGAGCTTGGCCCCAGTGATGTACAGGGCTGTCTGTACCACCCTCTGTAGCGCCATGCGATCGAGGGTGGTGCAGTTGGCACACCCAGCAGTAATGCAGCCAGGCAAGATGTTCTCAATGGTGCAGCTGTAGAACTTTTTGAGGATTTGAGGGCAACCCGTCTTCGATGTGGATGGGGGCATGCTCGCCCCCCCCTGGTAGGGAGGTAGGAAGGCATTGTTGGGCAGATCACGGCTGGGTCTTCCTTTATAATCCAAAATGGACTGTAGCCCCTGCCAATTGCGTCGGGCATCAGCGCCAGTGTTTCCAGCATGTTTGATGGCTCTGCGGAAGTTGTAGCGGGACTTCTTGTACTTGTTTGTGTCCTCAGCCGTAGCCTCGGTGTTGGCTGCGATAGCCCTGTGTGCGTTTGCCCTGTCCTTTAGTTTAGCGTCAACCTCAGTGTTAATCCAGGGCTTTTAATTGGGAAAGCAGCAAACCTTCACTGTGGGGACAACGTTGGCAATGCATTTCCTAATGGTTAGCTCGTCGATGCTATTGGCGGAGTCCCGGAATATATTCTAGTCAGCGCTAGCAAAGCAGTCCTGTAGCATGGCCTCTGATACGGAGGACCATTTCTCTACGGAGTTTGTTTGAGTTTCTGCTTGTAGACAGGAAGCAGGAGTATGGTCATGATCTGATTTGCAGAAAGGGTGGACAAGGGAGGGCCTTGTATGCTTGCTTGTGGGTAGAGTAGCAGTGGTCTAGAACTTTCTCTCCCTTAGTGGCGAAGGAGACGTGTTGATGGAAGTTCGGAAGTGGAATATATACAGCAGTCACGATAAAAGCTGAAAACTCTCTCAGGATGTTAAGGGTCGGCATTTGACCATCAGGTATTCCAAAACGGGTGAACCGATCGAGACTTCTACTGCGCTAGAGTCAGAGCACCATTTGCTGTTGATGAAGAGGCATACCCCTCTCCCTCTCAATTTCCCTGAATCTAATGTCCTGTCAGCTCTGTGAATGGAGAATCCATTGAGTTGGATAGCCATGGGGGGTATCTTGTCTGAAAGCCATGTTTCAGAAAAGCAGAGAATATTGCAGTTACGAGGGTCCCGTTGATATCAAATCCGCGACCAGAGGTCATCCATCTTCAAATCAAATAAAATAAAATGTTATTGGTCACATACACATGGTTAGCAGATGTTAATATGAGTGCAGCGAAATGCTTGTGCTTCTAGTTCTGACAATGCAGTAATATCTAACAAGTAATAACAGCAAATTCATAACAACTACCTTATACACACAAATGTAAAGGGATGAATAAGAATATGTACATATAAATATATGGATGAGCGATGGCCGTGCGGCATAGGCAAGATGCAGTAGACGGTATAGAATACAGTATATACATATAGATGAGTAATGTAGGATATGTAAACATTATTAAAGTGGCGTTATTTAAAGTAACTAGTGATACCTTTATTAAGTCCATTTATTAAAGTGGCCAAAGATTTGAGTCTGTATGTTAGCAGCAGCCTCTCTATGTTAGTGAAGGCTGTTTATTAACAGTCTGATGGCCTTGAGATAGAAGCTGTTTTTCAGTCTCTCGGTTCCAGCTTTGATGCACCTGTACTGACCTTGTCTTCTGGATGATAGCGGGGTGAACAGGCAGTGGCTCGGGGGGTTGTTGTTCTTGATGATCTTTTTGGCCTTCCTGTGACATCGGGTGTTCTAGGTGTCCTGGAGGGCAGGTAGTTTGCCCCCGGTGATGAGTTGTGCAGACCGCACTACCCTCTGGAGAGCCTTGCGGTTGAGGGCGGTGGAGTTATTATCAAGTGAATGTACATTGGCCAATAGAATAGAGGGAAGAGGTGGCCGGTTTTCCTTTCGCCTGACTCTTTTTACCGGCTTTTCCTCTTTGGTAGCCCGAAAATTGGGTCGGAATTACACAAAGACCACAGGGCAGGTGAGTCGAAGTTGAAGGCGGAATTGAGGTTAGTAACTGCCGATCCGATTTTCTAAAGTTCTTGTTGATTATAAGAAATGATAGCGGATACATTTAGTGCAAAAAAAAATTAAGATCAACACAGAATCACAAAATAGCAAAGTTGGGGTCAGAGCAGTATGGCGCCATCAAGTCATGTTGTCCCTTTGTTTCCTTTACATCTTTAAAGGTTCACAAAGAGGCCTATCATACTAAATAAAAACAGCCGTACAGGACCAAGGGTAAATGTTTAAAAATGTAATGCAATAGCAGCTGGCACGAAAGTATGCAGAACTAAAGACTGCTGAAAGATTTAACAAGTTTGAACTTAAAGGTAGACTCAGCGATATGAAGTAGAAACAGCATAGAAAGTAAATAGCATAGTGGGTCAATTTACGCAACAATTAAGAGCATTGAAGTACAAGGCTCAACTTCTCCGCTGTTTTGGTCACGTGGCTCCCACGCTGTGAGAATGTGAAGCGAAACCGTGCACATGTGCAGATACTGTGTGTGACTGTGTGAGAGCGAAGTCTTGCATTTCGCTCATCTCAATATCTGCGGTTTTGCTTGTGGCAATGTGATTTCGCTAGGTCTGCCTTTAATGTCACCAGACCAAAAAATTACGTAAAAACTTAAAGAGAGAAAGTAGATTTCCAAAACCCTTAGCTTCAGAGCGGCTGAGCTGAGAAGCAAGGCTAAGGAGCGGATTAAGCCAGTCAGTCAATCAGCAGAGGAGCCCCACTGGGCACAGACATAAATTCAACGTCTATTCCACGTTTGTTCAACGTAATTTCATTTAAATGGCATGGAAACAATGTTGATTCAACCAATATGTGCCCTGTGAGGCCATTCTAGCCCAGTCACTCGCAGCATATATCAGTGGTGCTGTCATCAGGACGTGGAGTCATTGTATGCTAGGAAAATACATCTAAATGCCAAAGGAAATACGTTTGATTACACACTCGCAGAGGGCACATATTGGTGTTCAAATGACACCATCTAGCGCTCCTCTCAGAGACTTTCCAATCCCCAAATTGTCATCCAGTCCACCTCATTAAATCTAGTCTTTTTCCCCCTCTTTAAAGGTCACACAAAATCTATGGGAATGGAAATAAACTAGGTTTGATCCCAGCTCTGTTTACTGAAATTACAGCTATGGCTTTATACTGTCACTCCAGCAAATCAGCAGCTTAATTTCAAAGGGACGTGCTCATGAAATAATGTATTATATTTGCATATTCATTCATTTATTAGTTCATATATAGAGTACTTTACTTATCTCCCTCTTTCCTCCCTTATTCCCATATTATCTGCTTTTGTGGTTCTCGGCTTCAATACAAATCCACTATAGGACAGTGGGGATGGACAGAGAGAGGGTGCTAGAGACGGCTACAAGATGTCATTGTGGTGAAATCACCTGAAAAGGCGCTTGCCGGTGTATGAAGTTGGGCAGAGAGAGGCAAAAACCAATCAAAACAGGTCCATCTCATCTTCCCGCTGTCTGGGAGAAAAGCTATGACATCGCTGCTGGTACTAACTCACCTTTCCCATCCTGGACAAGAGCGTGTCGGAGGGAGCGGGAGAAGAGGTAGTGTGGGTGGTGAGAAGAGGGTGGGATGGATGGAATGGGGATGGAGGGATGGGGAGGACAGGGACCAGTGGTGGGGGCAATGTAATCATATTCCAATTGGAAGTCAGTCAGCTGGAACAACTGAGCCCCACACCAAGAATGGATTTTACATGCGGACTATTACGGCCCAGCCTATTTACTCCAAACTGCCTGGAAATGGCTGGCATTATATGGAGCAGCCAACAGTGAATGTATTCCCAGCAGGTCGATGCCACTGGCTTATCTTTGTTTTTCTGAAAAATGTCTCTGCTTGCTCCCCACTGGCCTGGACCCCATTTGTCCCCTGACCGTATCCCCTGAGGATTCATCTCCACTTACACAGGAGAGTAGTAGTGTGATGGTGGTGCACCTGAGAAGTGCCATGGGCTCCGCAATGGTTGAGGAATTTGAGAGATGGGCTGGGACAGCTTATTCAATTCACTGCTCACTGCGTTTTCACCTCTTACGCTCCATTTTGCTCTGTTAGGAAAGTGAATTGTTACAAGGGGTGGCGAGCAAATCATGAGCCAAAAATAGAGTAGAATATGGAACCGTTAATGCACACCAATATTTTCCATCTGTTCGCGGTCTTGGTGGCACCTTTAAGGGGTGTGAAATCATCAATTAGTCTTTCCATCTGTAATAACTTTGGGAGAGAGGGGAAATGCTTTCTTTCATCGCAAAGATAAATCCCACTTCTCTAGAATCAATAGGGTGGATAATTGATACAAATCATATCGAGACAGATATTGAATTTATATTATCATGCCATCAACTATAAGAAGGGTATGTTGAGGCTACGGTCAACATGATAACCATAATGCAAATTATACATGTCTGAATTGTGATAAAGTGCCTTTGGTGAAAAACACACTATAACATAAACACCATAACATTTCTTAAACGATGAATCAATGTTTGATTGCACTGGTAGATGCTCATCAGATCATAATCATCGATACATAAAAAAGCATTTCTCAAAATACATTATACAAGTATCTTAAATGACATTTATTTGGGAAATGTGTTTACCACTTGAAATTGAGGGTGGAATGGATACATCTGTAAATAGAAACATCACTAAGGCAATTTCACAAAGGACAAATCATGAGCTATAATATACTGCTCACAGAATAAATGTTCCAAATTTAATCTTAAACCAGAGATAATCCTGAGGGATGTTGTATGTCAGGGCCCAGGCGATAGTTGCTGCTGACAGGCCTGTTTCACACTGGTCTGAGCGGGTGTGTAGTGTATACCTCTTTGGCAGCTCTAAGACTAGACACTTCTCCCTCTGCCTTACCTTTCCCTTTCCTCGCCATTAGATCTATAGTTCCTTGGGGAGCGATGTGCATTTGTAGTCAGCAAAATGGTGCAGTGTGTTCTTAGTTGTGATGGGAGAAATGTGTTGCATGTCAAGTCAACTTCTTAGAAGTAAGGAAGACTCCTCTGCCCCCCCCCTGTTGGCCCTCTATGGCTTATTATACAGTACATTACACTGGCTGAACTGTAAGTTCACTTTCCCTTTACTTATTAAGAGACTTCAGTACTGTAGATGCTGGTGTGGCCATTTCCCACACTCTCTTCCCCATTCATTCTCCCGCAGCCCAGAATGACATTGAAGCAAAGTTAGTCATTACTGGAGGAATTGGAAACCTTCATCTCTCCTCTAGATCTGACACTGGTGCTGCTGGTGTGATGTGGTGACTCATGGCTTCTGACTGTGAGAGATAATAATGTTTGCCAGTCCATAGAGTGTAAATTACCTATCCCTTATAGATGAGTCAGTGTTGGGTCCTTTTGATTAGAATCTACATCCCAAATGGCACCCTATTCACTACATAGTGGACGACTATTACATTTCCAAGATGGCGTAGCAGTCGGACATGTGTTTGTCTTGTCCCGTGTAAATAGTAGTTATCGTATAAATTTCGAATATATTTTAATCTCACTTTCCATCTACGAACTGAATATACTTTCCTGCAGCCCACCTCACCCAATGTGGTACGGATCTGCTATTTCTATACTGTAGAATCGGAACCCCCATCAGAAGCTAGCCAGCTAACTAGCTACGAGCAAGTAGTCAGTTAGCCACTGATAGCGGTCTTCACCGTTAACTCGGACACCAGCCAGCTCCAGCTCGGTCAATACCTGCCAGTCAGCACAGCGCGATATCAACCCAGAGCATATCGAACTGCTTTTTCTCTACCACATCAACGGATTCCTGCCGCAATCCTTGGACCATTACACCGGATCATCGCAGCTAGCTAGCTGCAATCGAGTGGCTACTGCTGGCTAACGCCTCTGTCCCAAAGCAAGTACCAGTTAGCCTTGAGCTAGCCTCGAGCTTGGCCCATCTCCCGGCTAGCCTGAAGAGGTCTACCAGCTAATTCTTGGGCTACAATATCTCTTTTGCCAATTGGCTTAGACCCTTTATTGCTGACACGGAGCCCCGCCGATCCATCACGACTTGTCTGCCGACGTAATCGTCCAAGGTGGTTTCAAAAGGCTTTCCCGTTGCTAGCCCGGCTCGCTAGCTTTCTGAATCGCCATGTCTCCAGCTCGCCTAGTGTAGTAGCAACTACCGAATGGCTCCCTGACTCACCTATTGCGGCTCATTGGACCCTATGATCACTCGGCTACACATGCCTCTCCCTAATGTCAATATGCCTTGTCTACTTATGTTTTGGTTAGTTATTACTGTCTTATTTCACTGTAGAGCCCCCAGCCCTGCCCTACATGCCTTAGATAGCTCCTTTGTCCCACCCCCCACACATGCGGTGACCTCACCTAGCTTAACTGGTGCCTCTAGAAACAAAACCTCTCTTATCGTCACTCAATGCCTAGGTTTATCTCCACTGTACTCACATCCTACCATGCCCTTGTCTGTACATTATGCCCTGAATCTATTCTTCCACGCCCAGAAATTTGCTCCTTTTACTCTCTGTTCCGAATGCACTAGAAGACCAGTTCTTATAGCCTTTAGCCGTACCCTATCCTACTCCTCCTCTGTTCCGCTGGTGATGTCGAGGTTAACCCCTGCAGCCCCAAGCACCATACCTATTCCCCAGCCGCTCTCATTTGTTGACTTCTGTAACCGTGAAAGCCTTGGTTTCATGCATGTTAACATCAGAAGCCTCCTCCCTAAGTTTGTTTTATTCACTGCTGTAGCACACTCTGCCAACCCTGATGTCCTAGCCGTGTCTGAATCCTGGTTTAGGAAGGCCACCAAAAAAAACAGAAATTTCCATTCCCAACTACAACATTTCCGACAAGATAGAACTGCCAAAGGGGTCGGAGTTGAAATCTACTGCAGAGATAGCCTGCAGAGTCCTGTCATACTATCCAGGTCTGTGCCCAAACAATTCGAGCTTCTACCACCTTTCCAGAAACAAGTCTCTCACCGTTACCGCTTGTTATAGACCCCCCTCAGCCCCCAGCTATGCACTGGACACCATATTTGAATTGATTGCCCCCCATCTATCTTCAGAGTTCGTACTGTCAGCGATCACTGCTTCATTGCCTGCGTCCATAATGGGTCCGCGGTCAAACGACCACCCCTCATCACTGTCAAACGCTCCCCAAAACACTTCAGCGAGCAGGCCTTTCTAATCGACCTGGCCCTGGTATCCTGGCAGGATATTGACCTCATCCCGTCAGTAGAGGATGCCTGTTCTTTAAAAGTACTTTCCTCACCATCTTAAAGCAGCATGTCCCATTCAAAAAATGGAGAACTAAGAAAAGATATAGCCCTTGGTTCACCCCAGACTTGACTGCCCTTGACCAGCACAAAAACATCCTGTGGAGTTCTAAATTAGCATCGAATAGCCCCCGCGATATGCAACTTTTCAGGGAAGTCAGGAACCAATATACACAGTCAGTTAGGAAAGCTAAGGCTAGCTTTTTCAAACAGACATTTGCATCCTGTAGCACTAATACCAAAAAGTTTTGGGACACTGTAAAGTCCATGGAGAATAAGAGCACCTCCTCCCAGCTGCCCACTGCACTGAGGCTAGGAAACACTGTCACCACCGATAAATCTACGATAATCGATAATTTCAATAAGCATTTTTCTACGGCTGGCCATGCTTTCCACCTGGCTACCCCTACCCCGGCCAACAGCTCTGCACCCCCCGCAGCAACTTTCCCAAGCCCCCCCCCTCCGCTTCTCCCAAATCCAGACCGTTGATGTTCTGAAAGAGCTGCAAAATCTGGATCCCTACAAATCAGCTGGGCTAGACAATCTGGACCCTCTCTTTCTAAAATTATCCGCCGAAATTGTTGCAACCCCTATTACTAGCCTGTTCAACCTCTTTTTTGTATCATCTGAGATCCCCAAAGATTGGAAAGCTGCCGTAGTCATCCCCCTCTTCAAAGGGGGAGACACTCTAGACCCTAACTGATAGACCTATATTCATCCTGCCCTGCCTTTCTAAAATTTTCAAAAGCCAAGTTAACAAACAGATCACCGACCATTTCGAATCCTATCGTACCTTCTCCATTATGCAATCTGGTTTCTGAGCTGGTCATGGGTGCACCTCAGCCACGCTCAAGGTCCTAAATGATATCATAACCGCCATCGATAAAAGAGAGTACTGTGCAGCCGTCTTCATCGACCTGGCCAAGGCTTTCGACTCTGTCAATCACCATATTCTTATCAGCAGACTCAATAGCCTTGGATTCTCAAATGACTGCCTCGCCTGGTTCACCAACTACTTCTCAGATAGAGTTCAGTGTGTCAAATCGAAGGGCCTGTTGTCCGGACCTCTGGCAGTCTCTATGGGGGTGCCACCGGGTTCAATTCTCAGGCTGACTCTTTTCTCTGTATATATCAATGATGTCGCTCTTGCTGCTTGTGATTCTCTGATCCACCTCTACGCAGACGACACCATTCTGTATACATCTGGCCATTCTTTGGACACTGTGTTAACAATCCTCCAAAAGAGCTTCAATGCCATACAACACTCCTTCCGTGGCCTCCGACTGCTTTTAAATGCAAGTAAAACTAAATGCATGCTCTTCAACCGATTTGTTGCCCGCACCCGCCCGCCCGTCCAGCATCACTACTCTGAATATGTGGACAACTACAAATACCTAGGTGCCTGGTTAGACTGTAAACTCTCCTTCCAGACTCACATTAAGCATCTCCAATCCAAAATATAATCTATAATCTATAAATCTATCAGCTTCCTATTTCGCAACAAAGCCTCCTTCACTCATGCTGCCAAACATACCCTCGTAAAACTGACTATCCTACTGATCCTTGACTTCGGCGACGTCTTTTACAAAATAGCCTCCAACACTCTACTCAGCAAACTGGATGTAGTCTATCACAGTGCCAACCGTTTTGTCACCAAAGCCCCATATCCTACCCACCACTGTGACCTGTATGCTCTCGTTTGCTGGCCCTCACTACATATTCGTCGCCAAACCCACTGGCTCCAGGTCATCTATAAGTATTTGCTAGGTAAAGCCCCGTCTTATCTCAGCTCACTGGTCACCATAGCAACACCCACCCGTAGCACGCACTCCAGCAGGTATATTTCATTGGTCATCCCCAAAGCCAACACCTCCTTTGGCCGCCTTTCCTTCCAGTTCTCTGCTGCCAATGACTGGAACAAATTGCAAAAATCACTGAAGCTGGAGACTTTTTTCTCCCTCTCTAACTTTAAGCATCAGCTGTCAGAGCAGCTTACCGATCACTGTACCTGTACACAGCCAATCTGTAAATTATTTTATTTTTGCTCTTTTGCACTCCAGGATCTTTACTTGCACATCATCATCTGCACATCTATCACTCCAGTGTTAATGCTAAATTGTAATTATTTCGCCTCTATGGCCTATTTATTCCCTTACCTCCCTAATCTTACTACATTTTCATACATAGATTTTATATTGTGTTATTGACTGTACGTTTGTTTAGCCCATGTGTAACTCTGTGTTGTTGTTTTTGTCGCACTGCTTTGCTTTATCTTGGCCAGGTCGCAGTTGTAATTGAGAACTTGTTCTCAACTGGCCTACCTGGTTAAAAAAAGGTGAAAAAAAATAAAAAAAGATGAACTATTGACCCAACCTGGATTCAGGGGTAGACGTAACATGGTAAATGAAAATCTGGTAAACTCCAATTAGTATGATATGTTACGTTTCGTATGGTATGTATTCATTTGTGGATGCCCATCATCCATTTTGTATTATATGTTAGGGATTACAATTCGTATGATATGTTATTAATTCGAATTTGTTGTGGCTAACGTTAGCTATGTGGCTAACGTTAGCTAGACTAGGAGTTAGGGTTAGGTGTTGGAACCTGACCTGACCTTTGAACTATAGTTGTCTCTCTTGAACAATGGTACTGCCCTTAACTGTACCTTACCGAAGGATTTCAGTGGGAGAAGCATCTTATATTCAATTATTTGTCTCTATTATGTAGGACTGGATGTGATTGAAAGGGAAAAACTGATTCCAAGCTCAAAGTTTGAAGTTGTTGTTTTCGCTGTACTTATGAGTTAATGTGCCTTGTCCTAACATATTCATATTAATTCGGATGTTTATATATACAGTTGAAGTCGGAAGTTTACATACACCTTAGCCAAATACATTTAAACTCAGATTTTCACAATTCCTGACATTTAATCCTAGTATAAATTCCCTGTCTTAGGTCAGTTAGGATCACCACTTTATTTTAAGAATGTGAAATTTCAGAATAATAGTAGAGAGAATGATTTATTTCAGCTTTTATTTCTTTCATCACATTCCCAGTGGGTCAGAAGTTTACATACACTCAATTTGAATTTGGTAGCATTGCCTTTAAATTGTTTAACTTGGGTCAAACGTTTCGGGTAGCCTTCCACAAGCTTCCCACAATAAGTTGGGTGAATTTTGGCCCATTCCTCCTGACAGAGCTGGTGTAACTGAGTCAGGTTTGTAGGCCTCTTTGCTGGCACACAATTTTTCAGTTCTGCCCACAAATGTTCTATAGGATTGAGGTCAGGGCTTTGTGATGGCCACTCCAATACCTTGGGGTATTGTATTGGGGTCATTGTCCATTGTCCATTTGGAAGACCCCTTTGCGACCAAGCTTTAACTTCCTGACTGATGTCTTGAGATGTTGCTTCAATATATCCACGTAATTTTCCTACCTCATGATGCCATCTATTTTGTGAAGTGCACCAGTCCCTCCTGCAGCAAAGCACCCCCACAACATGATGCTGCTACCCCTGTGCTTCAGGGTTGGGATGGTGTTCTTCGGCTTGCAAGCCTCCCGCTTTTTCCTCCAAACATAACGATGGTCATTATGGCCAAACAGTTCTATTTTTGTTTCATCAGACCAGAGGACATTTCTCCAAAAAGTACGATCTTTGTCCCCATGTGCAGTTGCAAACCATAGTCTGGCTTTTTTTATGGCGGTTTTGGAGCAGTGGCTTCTTCCTTGCTGAGCGGCCTTTCAGGTTATGTCGATATAGGACTTGTTTTACTGTGGATATAGATACTTTTGTACCTGTTTCCTCCAGCATCTTCACAAGGTCCTTTGCTGTTGCTCTGGGATTGATTTGCACTTTTCGCATCAAAGTACGTTCATCTGTAGGAGACAGAACACATCTCCTTCCTGAGCGGTATGACGGCTGCATCCTCCCATGGTGTTTATACTTGCGTACTATTGTTTGTACAGATTAATGTGGTATCTTCAGGCATTTGGAAATTGCTGCCAAGGATGAACCAGACTTGTGAAGGTCTAGACATTTTTTTCAGAGATCTTGGCTGATTTATTTTGATTTTCCCATGATGTCAAGCAAAGAGGCACTGAGTTTGAAGGTTGGCCTTGAAATACATCCACAGGTACACCTCCAATTGACTCAAATGATGTCAATTAGCCTATCAGAAGCTTCTAAAGACATGACATAATTTTTGGGAACTTTCCAAGCTGTTAAAAGGCACAGTCAACTTAGTGTTTGTAAACCTCTGACCCACTGGAATTGTTATACAGTGAATTTTAAGTGAAATAATCTGTCTGTAAACAATTGTTGGAAAAATTACTTGTGTCATGCACAAAGTAGATGTCCTAACCGATTTGCCAAAACTATAGTTTGTTAACAAGAAATGTGTGGAGTGGTTGAAAAACGTGTTTTAATGACTCCAACCTAAGTGTATGTAAACTTCCGACTTCAACTGTATGTTCGTGACCAATACACACCAGCAATTAAATCATAGGTGGACAATGAGAGGGACATAACTTACTGTGACATCTAATTCATAATGCGTGGACCATCAAGTTCTGGCCAATTTAAAGTTGAGCAGAAACCTATGCCCAGCCACACACAAAGACCAGTATTCATTGGTTTTCTATTGCAATGTTTACAAAGTAAATATAGAGTAAACGCATCAATGTATTTATTGCATACATAGTTAAGCTCCGATTGTACAACTTCTGGGTTAGTATTGGTAGACCAGCGTAATATTGTGATATGTCCTGTATGTGGAGCATGCAATGTATGTTTATTAATCTTTCAATATAGTAGAATTGAAGCAAACCATAGAACCACTAAAAATACCACACACATTATGAAAAACTAAAAGGAAAAATGTTTACATTTATTCATGTGGACCAATAGCCATGCATGCGATGTGTAAAATACTTGAGTGAGTCATGTGACCTTGGTTCAACATTAGATCAAGTTTTTTATGGCTGCCATACTGTCCTTTTGGATTAAACCTTTTTGCATACAGATGTGGCATATGGGATGTTAATGAGATTTACTGTCCCATTTGGATCTGTAATAAATACTAAATCATGACACTGGGCCCTTGTCAGTTAGTAGTGTGTCTGCTATGCTGGTCTAGTACTGGGAAGCAGCAACGGTGCCCCTTCTATTATGTCAGCTGTGCAAGAGTGGTCCCAGGAGGACGAAGCAAATGTGGCTCAAGGAGAGTCAGACAGGTCGGCTGATACCAGCTCGTTGGACTTTAATTGGACTGGGGAAAGAGCATTATGTTTCTCTCTCCTCTCACCCTGGGAGTCCCACCCACCTCCCCTCCTGCCTCGACACATCCTGCCTGCAGTAGACCAGCCTCCCGCCCTCGGTATGGCACCACTTGTGATAGAGAACCGTCTGTTGGTAATTCTTATCATGTCTTTGGACCAGGGTTACTATTCAGGAGGCTCTCGATCTCTATACATTATTTATCCTAAACATCTTCTTCTCTCTTGCCTGATTGTGATGAGTACATGAACTCATGTAACAGTTGTCAGTGGAGATCTGGGGATAACAAAACATTGCATTGACGTTTTTCTTATTCTAATTCCTTTTAGATTTGGGCATTTGGGTATAGAAATCCTTTCAAATGCGAGGAAGGGTAATCCGCAGAGTGTCTTCCGCTGTGATGCGGTGTGCTTTGTTTGGCAGCCCGTGAAAGGAAACGGAGGGAATCGCACTCGTCCTCCTGTGTAGAGGGAAACATTTCCTTTGAAATGTCTAAATGGAAGAGAAGACCTCCCTCAAGGCAAGACTTATTGAGATATAAATTCTATGTCACCTACGCTTTGAAATTCCATAGCTTCGATTTGCTATGGAGGGGAAAAAGGAAATGGGAAAAGCCAATCAAATCTTTTCCCTTCAGAGGCCAGTTTACTATACTACCTGGACTAGTGACTCACCATCATCGCAGTCAAAAGCACCAGAACAGAGCTCAGGATCTGCCAAGAGAATTGTTTACATAACATTGTCACATCAAAAACACTTTGATTCATATTATCTTTAGAACATATCAAAATGTCCCCTTTTCTCTTTCTCTTCCTGTAATATTCAAAACGCAGTCTGCTCCTAAATGCGTATTTCTCCATAAAATAAATCAAATCAGCGCTAATTTCTTTCTTCCCTAGTTTTATTTAGATGAGGCCTGTTGTATGTCAGACAGCATAAGATCATTTGTATGTCAGACATACGACAAGTTTTGATCTGTCACTGTACTATATTCACTTTCATCATATCTCTAATTTAAATCAAATCAAATCAAATTTTATTTGTCACATACACATGGTTAGCAGATGTTAATGTGAGTGTAGCGAAATGCTTGTGCTTCTAGTTCCGACAATGCAGTAATAACCAACGAGTAATCTAACCTAACAATTCCACAACTACTACCTTATACACACAAGTATAAAGGGATAAAGAATATGTACATAAAGATATATGGATGAGTGATGGTACAGAACGGCATAGGCAAGATGCAGTAGATGGTATCGAGTACAGTATATACATATGAGATGAGTAATGTAGGGTATGTAAACATAAAAGTGCATAGTTTAAAGTGGCCAGTGATACATGTATTACATAAAGATGGCAAGATGCAGTAGATGATATACAGTACAGTATATACATATACATTATATTAAGTGAAATTGTTTAAAGTGGCTAGTGATACATTTTTTTATAAATTTCCCTCAATTTCCATTATTAAAGTGAGCTGGAGTTGAGTCAGTATGTTGGCAGCAGCCACTCGATGTTAGTGGTGGTTGTTTAACAGTCTGATGGTCTTGAGATAGAAGCTGTTTTTCAGTCTCTCGGTCCCTGCTTTGATGCACCTGTACTGACCTCGCCTTCTGGATGATAGCGGGGTGAATAGGCAGTGGCTCGGGTGGTTGTTGTCCTTGATGATCTTTATGGCCTTCCTGTGACATCGGGTGGTGTAGGTGTCCTGGAGGGCAGGTAGTTTGCCCCCAGTGATGTGTTGTGCAGACCTCACTACCCTCTGGAGAGCCTTATGGTTGTGGGCGGAGCAGTTGCCGTACCAGGCGGTGATACAGCCCGACAGGATGCTCTCGATTGTGCATCTGTAGAAGTTTGTGAGTGCTTTTGGTGACAAGCCGGATTTCTTCAGCCTCCTGAGGCTGCTGCGCCTTCTTCACAACGCTGTCTGTGTGGGTGGACCAATTCAGTTTGTCCGTGATGTGTACGCCGAGGAACTTAAAACTTACTACCCTCTCCACTACTGTCCCGTTGATGTGGATAGGGGTTGCTCCCTCAGCTGTTTCCTGAAGTCCACAATCATCTCCTTTGTTTTGTTGACGTTGAGTGTGAGGTTATTTTCCTGACACCACACTCCGAAGGCCCTCACCTCCTCCCTGTAGGCCGTCTCGTCGTTGTTGGTAATCAATACCACTGTAGTGTCGTCCGCAAACTTGATGATTGAGAACAGAGAGTACAGGAATGGGCTCAGAACGCTTGTGGGGCCCCAGTGTTGAAGATCAGCGGGGTGGAGATGTTGTTACCTACCCTCACCACCTGGGGGTGGCCCGTCAGGAAGTCTAGTACCCAGTTGCACAGGGCGGGTTCAAGACCCAGGGTCTCGAGCTTGACGAGTTTAGAGGGTACTATGGTGTTAAATGCTGAGCTGTAGTCGATGAACAGCATTCTCACATAGGTATTCCTCTTGTCCAGATGGGTTAGGGCAGTGTGGTTGCGATTGCGTCGTCTGTGGACCTATTGGGGTGATAAGCAAATTGGAGTGGGTCTAGGGTGTCAGGTAGGGTGGAGGTGATATGGTCCTTGACTAGTCTCTCAAAGCACTTCATGATGACGGAAGTGAGTGCTACGGAGCGGTAGTCGTTTAGCTCAGTTACCTTAGCTTTCTTGGGAACAGGAACAATGGTGGCCCTCTTGAAGCATGTGGGAACAGCAGACTGGGATAAGGATTGATTGAATATGTCCGTAAACACACCAGCCAGCTGGTCTGCGCATGCTCTGAGGACGCGGCTGGGGATGCCGTCTCGGCCTGCAGCCTTGCGAAGGTTAACATGTTTAAATGTTTTACTCACTTCGGCTGCAGTGAAGGAGAGTCCGCAGGTTTTGGTAGTGGGCCGTGTCAGTGACACTGTATTGTCCTCAAAGCGAGCAAAGAAGTTATTTAGTCTCTCTGGGAGCAAGACATCCTGGTCCGCGACGGGGCTGGTTTTCTTTTTGTAATCCGTGATTGACTGTAGACCCTGCCACATACCTCTTGTGTCTGAGCCGTTGAATTGCAACTCTACTTTGTCTCTATACTGACGCTTAGCTTGTTTGATTGCCTTGCGGAGGGAATAGCTACACTGTTTGTATTCGGTCATGTTTCCGGTTACCTTGCCCTGGTTAAAAGCAGTGGTTCGCGCTTTCAGTTTCGCGCGAATGCTGCCATCAATCCACGGTTTCTGGTTTGGGAATGTTTTAATAGTTGTTGTGGGTACGACATCGCCGATGCACTTTCTAATGAACTCGCTCACCGAATCAGCGTATTCGTCAATGTTGTTGTTGGACACAATGCGGAACATATCCCAATCCACGTGATCGAAGCAGTCTTGAAGCGTGGAATCAGATTGGTCGGACCAGCGTTGAACAGACCTGAGCGCGGGAGCTTCTTGTTTTAGTTTCTGTCTGTAGGCTGGAAGCAACAAAATGGAGTCGTGGTCAGCTTTTCCGAAAGGAGGGCGGGGGAGGGCCTTATATATGTCGCGGAAGATAGAATAACAATGATCCAGGGTTTTACCAGCCCTGGTTGCGCAATCGATATGCTGATAGAATTTAGGGAGTCTTGTTTTCAGATTAGCCTTGTTAAAATCCCCAGCTACAATGAATGCAGCCTCAGGATGTGTGGTTTCCAGTTTACATAGAGTCAAATTTTATTTATCTCTTGAAGTGGAAAACATGGCACAGTATATGATCTCCCATACAGAGTAGTAGCGGTCTTCACGGATCCAACAGCAATTCCAAGATCTGACCTGGGACCCGAGTGGGTCCGGGTCCTAAATTCTTACTTTTGTCTCGGATCTGGATCGGGTCTGATATAATTGTCAGTGGTCTTGGGTATGTGCAATAAAAATGTATTTACAGACTGGACCCGAATGGACCTGTCCTCAGTTAATTTAGTGTTTGTGTGATCTGATTGGACCTGTCTTCTGTTAATTTAGTGTTTGTGTGATGAGAACTGCGCAAGCTTGTTATCTGTTGCAACTCAATAAAACATATAGCTTATGTCCTGCTGAAACTGTGAAGATAGAGTCCTTTTTCATTTAAGTAAAACGAAAGTTAGAGGCGAAAGAGTATAGTGAGAAGAAGCCGACAAGGGCAATGTCCTCGGGGACACGTTTTAATATTGTAGTGGACAAAAATTAGAAGAGAATTTGGCGTGGCTATTCAGGTTTGATGCAATTTCCTACCTTTAATTTATTTATTTTTGAATTTATCATCATTATCATTATTATTATTATTATTATTATTGTAAATCATTATTATTATTGTAGGCCTATTTAATAATCTAAACCAGTTCTTTAAATAGCCTATGCAAATAGTATTTTGTTTCATTTTGGTGAGACATTTTGGTTTGCTAAATTACATTCTAACTGTCTTTTAAATGTTGTACTCCGTATTTAGTTTAAGGTTAAAAGTAGGCCTTTTGTCAAATAAATAGCATTAGCCTATTGCTGTCATTTGTTGGTAATAGCTGCAATATAGGCCTAGCCTGTTCAAAACCTTTTTGAAGGTTTTATTCTGTTGAGCCATTTTCTTTGGCCAAATTAAGTTCCAGCTGTAATGTTGTGTTTGCCGCAATACGATATAATTACCGGTAGGCCTACTATCCTACTCACACTCAAACCAGATCTAAGCTTGTCTCCCTTATTATTTATTTAAAAAAATATGAATATCATACAGTGGACGCCTAGGCCTATATGCATGCAATGCCCCTGTCACGGCTGTCGTAAGAAGAGGACCAAGGTGCAGCGTAGATGCATCAAAATGACGCCAAACAATAAACACTACCAAAATAAACCGTGAAGCTCAAAGGCAAAGTGCCCTAAACAAAGTCAACTTCCCACAAAGACAGGTGGAAAAAAGGGCTACCTAAGTATGGTTCTCAATCAGAGACAACGATAGACAGCTGCCTCTGATTGAGAACCACACCCGGCCAAACACAAAGAAATACACAACATAGAACATAGAATACCCACCCCAACTCACGCCCTGACCAAACCAAAAATAGAGACATAAAAAGGATCTCTAAGGTCAGGGCGTGACAGCCCCGATGCTTTTAGCGCTCAAATCTCCGACAGTTGAACCGTGAGGTAGACAATTATTGTTTTAGGAAAGTAAAAACCAATAAAACAAAATAACGTTTTGAATGTGCTACACATCGAAACACAACAAATATATTTAAATATATATTTAATATATTTATATATGTTATAGGCAGTTTTTATAAGCAGTATTTAAGGACATGTACAGTAACTGTAGATCATTTTCCAATATCACTTGTTTACGACCAGTTGGAAGTTTCTTTCTCTCTCTGTTTCTATTCTCTGGGATCCGAACCAGCACGGGTCTGTTCGGGTCGGTTTTCCATGTCCTCGCGTCCATTCGGAACAGGTCTCTGTTTTTTAAAATTAATTTATGCATATTGGGTCGGGTGGAAAAGCCACAGATCCATTTCGGAACTTGATATCTGTTTTCAGTTTTTTAAGTTTACACTGAAAGCATTTTTCTATTCCGAAAATGTATAAAAAATATTTATATACATTTTTTTTACACTGTTTGGACTAAGAAAGCCCACCATAGGATTTCAATGACAGAAAAATCTCTGGAAAGAGAGCGTGCGTCGGTACATTATTTGTTCACACGGTTAGCTAGCTACCTCCTGCCGTGAGTCAGAAGTGCCCGTGGTCCATAAACGCTGACGTTTACGTTGGAGGGCATTATTCTATGGGAATGGAGATCAGCCTGGCCCCACAATGACCTCTCCCAGACCTTTCTCGCTCCCAGGGGGTTTGGTCCGCTGACGTATACGTTGCAAGGTGAGAACAGAAGATTACACATAAGTTCTCACCAGTAGCAGCATCAGTGTGTTTCTGTGTGATATTGTAGCAGATCTGCACTGAAGCAGCTCAGTAAGTGTTTCACGGGAGACCTACTCAACAGGAGGCTTGATTCTAATTAAGAGTCATCAGGGATAAGGGCTTGTGAGGAACATGGAGCTTAATACAGCTCTTTAATAAGCAGGAAGCACAGCGCTGTGCGTGGTAGCAGCCCCATGACATCTGTAACTCGCAGCTTGGATCTCTGAGGACTGGTTCGTGATGTACAGTATGCATGAAAATGTGCAGCTTGGATTTTTCCTGTCAAGTTTTAGGCGTAGGTTAATCTGTGACTACGTTTTGTTCCAAAGTTAATCAAGATGAGATCGTAGTTGATTTGTTTTGCATTTATTATATTGTAACTACTTATTATTTGATATATAACAACAGAAATTGGTATAGTGGTTTTGGGGGTATAGTGGTGTTCTTCAGTTTTCAATGCAACATTCCTTTGATTGTTTTTCACAGAATTTGTGCTTGGGTTGTCCATTTAGGTAAGTGGAAAGTCCTCCACTATCTTATCTTTGGGGTTAGAATGAAGCATCCCTATTCCTGGGAGTTTTCCGTAAGCGTTCCCAGATCACCCCAATGCCAGCAGACACCCATGTGCCAGCAGGGGCAGGAGTGCCTGACGGAGAGAATTTGTGTCAGGGCTGTCTATGCTGCTCAGGCTCACCCCAGTCAGGTCTCTGCACTCATCAGGGCACAAGAATTGATGGCTGTCAGCGCTGTGCTGAGATGGCACTTCCCTACGCCACATGCCTCGGCCAAGGTTAGCCAGGCGCTGTGACATCATCAGTGACTCGCCACAGGCCTGCGGGCTGTGGCAATCGTCGGTTTATTTGTTTGTAAATAGAATAGACTGTTTTTAATTGATTGGGGTTCAAGGTAGCCAGCGAACGCAGATTTGTTCCATTAAACCTTTGCCTAAAAATACAAAAATACTGTCTTTTGACATTATAGTACTGTACGTAGTATTTTACCAACCAAACATCTATATACTGTATTTAGAGAGAATCTACCAATGTGACATCACCTTCCTCAAGCATGGTTCTTCACATGAGGAACACTTATCTTATTAGCAATCTAAGCCGATGAAAATTCCATGTTACCAGAGCATGGTGTTGCATGTTCTTCTTCCATCCACTTACCGGAGTGGTTTCTATCCTAAATCTGGTCCCATCTTAAATACCTGTAGTGCCTAGCTACCTGTGGGCTGGCTCCTCATCCAAGAGCAGCGGTATCTCTACAAGGCAGGGCCTTGTTAAATTGTCACATCACATGATTTGGAGCTGGCTGTGTGGGGGCCTCCTGGGAAAGTCCCCAGATTGCGGAGGTAAGCGTATCGTGACAGAGGACCTTAAGGGAAAATGAAAACTTCACAGAGCCCACATGGGAAAGGAGGTGGATGTGGGGCCTGCATGGGCAGGAGGGAATGGGGACTCCCTGTAGGGAGGGTGTTTGTGTGGCTCACTGTGCCTCCATCAGGTGCTGCAAGACAGGCTACGCTCCAGTCCAGCTCCCCCTGTTCCCTTTACTCCTCCAGAGAGCTCCACACAGTCCTGTGATTATGCAAAAAATATTCCCACACAACCATTTGCCCCAACTTAAACCTCCCATTCCAGTTGTTACAGACAGTGTTTGCTCTGCTTCCCCTGAAACAGAGGGGAGCCACGTTGCTTCACAGCCACAACACACATATTTGGCTCCTTGTTGCAAATCAACGTGTTTGAATCGGGTTCTGTTGGAGCATTAGCTTTGAAATGGAGGTTGGGAAAAGTGCTTGAGGATTCTGCGGAAATGCAGTGGCGGACCCCTAGCGAGCCAGTCTGCTGTTATGCACCTGCCTCATGCATGATAATAGAATATTGTATTGTTGTTGTGTCCCCGCAAAACAGAGGACACATAGGAACTGCAGCCAGCCTGGAGTATGGATGTCTGAAGTTAAAGGGGCAGTGCCATTAAACATTTGTTTTTTGTAATGATAGTTCCACACTAGTTCCATCATGAAAAGTATGATAATGCACTTTTTGTGTAAGAGCTGTTTGAGAGAAAAAAAACTGTAATTTTAGCCTATTTGGGTGGGATGTAATTTTGGCCCGACACATAACGTCCCCCTTCGATCTGATTATTAGAAACCAATGAACGTTCATTGTTTATTTAAATATTCCCTCCAAGTTTTGGTGCTGGTCCCGCCCAAAAGCAAGAGAGATTGTGCAGTATGGCTGGCTTTGCACTATATTCCATCCGAACAATCACTTTGTCTGATTTGGCTGTGGTACATTTTTCAAAATCAACTGTCAGAGATGTTCAGTCCAACTTACTGCACAGCACACTTTGCATTGGACTACATTGCAAATCAAGCTAGATAAACATGGATTTCCCAGCTGCTCCACCAAGCATCGCATGGATCTTGAAATCGGCAGCAGCAGCAACCATTCCTAAAGTAAGTGTTTAGATAGTTATTTTTCTATTATAAGTAAAAGGAAATGATATTCTTTGTTTGCGTGCTTCATCACAATATTGCGACAAAGCGTTCTCTTGAAGACCGGTGCCCAAATTAACGTTGAACTAGCTACTCAATGGCATTCTCTGAGCCTCCATGTGCTGAAGATTTAGTTTTTAAAAAACAATGACATTTCTAAATAAGGCAAATCATTAGTAGGAAAACCTCACTGTGATGTTGCCAGATTGACTTTCGATGGAGTATAACTTTAGCTAGCTAGCTCACATTAAGGGACAGGACCAGATTTTAGCTGTTGTTTCCTACTAATTACTTGCATAATTTAGCTAGTCATTGTATTTCCAGGCCACTATAGATTATATTATAAAAAATATATATAGGTCCATCCCCAAACCATCACACTACCACAATCATGCTTGACCATTGGTATAACGTTCTTACTGAGGAATGCAGTGATATTAAAAAATAAACATACACAGTGATTTATTAGAAATAAAGTTTTAAGTAAATGATTTAGAAATAAAAGTAAAAAGACTGCATGGGGGCTTTAAACAAACAGACCCATTTCCTTTCAGTCCCAGATCGAATATTTTAATTACGAACATAACAATCTCTTATGATGCAAAAATGTCTGGACAAAATTTGTCATATTATGCTAAGGTATTCTGGGGGCTGACTATGTTAAAAGCATGACTGTCTGTGATATTCGTAATACGACTAGCCTATAGACAGATAAATATTCTCACAGAAAGAAAATTATGCATAACATCCGCTATCAACCCAATAGATTTTTTTGCAATAAGATTGAATTGAACATGAGAAGAGGAATGAAAAACAGTTCAGTGTCAGATTAGTTACATTTCTTCCAGTGAGTGGAGCGGTTTAGAGTGGGTAGCGCTAAGCTCTGCAGCTAGGGAATAAGAAGTCATCAGGCGTATTACAAAGGACCGATTTGGGCATTTCTTGGCGGGCTGCTAAAAATATTTTAGCCACTGTGCTCTTTGTCTTGTGTGTCAGTGTCCTGTAAATAGCTTGAGTCTCTTCTGTGTGGAGTATATGAGTCTGTGGCCCTGTGGGCAGTCCCACTTAAGCTAGTGGCTGCTTGGCCCCTAGAAAGATTTCATAGTGCAATGTTCTCTCTGGCCTCATCTTCTGCACAGTGAGAAAAGACAGGATACGTCTTGTCCTTATACGGTTAAGTTTCACCACACTGTGTATAACCTGATGAAAGGGATTTCCTTGGGTCGCCTCTTGTCAATAGGTCATCAGGGCAAACATCTGCAATATTTTTCTCATTTCTGTGTCATTGTTTTTATTTCTGTAATTTACAGATTCATTGTAGTTTACCACGCCATAGATAGTGCGTCTGTAAAAACATATTTGTAGATGCTATGGAAACCCACAGAAACAAGACACATGTCGTGTACTTCACTAGTAAATAGAGCTCAAGTGAAGTCTACAATGCCTAGGGCTAAACGTTAAGAACTCATAAAACAAGCCTTGACAAAAGCCACAAAATAAAACGCTGAGAGGTTAACTGCTATGTTGAAATGTACATCGAAAGTGTACCTGCAAGCCCCATTTAACCAGGGTTCTGCTAAATGCCACCACCCATATGGCTAATAACCAGACCAATTACTGTAGCTCATCACTGGAACTTCAAAGTTCTTCAATGTCCTACCTTTCAGCTACTTTACCTGTGTAGTGCAAAATAATGGAAGTGATGACAATTTGCCATCATAATTCCATCATAAAGATATTCACATCACCTATAGATGCTGTCAAATATGTTGGCACCTTTGGGATTTACAATGGAATGGAATGTTTCCTCTTTTCAAAACTGGTTGAATGGCTATGTTTACCATGTAGGTTTACCTCCACTGTACTCACATCCTACCATACCCGGGTTTGTACATTATGCCTTGAATCTATTCTTCCACTCCCAAAAATCTGCTCCTTTTACTCTCTTTTCCAAACGCACTAGACGACCAGTTCTTACAGACTTTAGCCGTACCCTTATCCTACTCATCCTCTGTTCCTCTGGAGATGTAGAGGTTAACCCAGGCCCTGCAGCCCCCAGCACCGCAGCCCCCAGCACCACTCCCCTTCCCCAGCCGCCCTCATTTGTTGACTTCTGTAACCATAAAAGCCTTGGTTTCATGCATGTTAACATCAGAAGCCTCCTCCCTAAGTTTGTTTTATTCACTGCTTTAGCACACTCCGCCAACCCTGATGTCCTAGCCATGTCTGAATCCTGGCTTAGGAAGGCCACCAAAACTCCTGAAATTTCCATCCCCAACTACAACATTTTCCGACAAGATAGAATTGCCAAAGGGGGCGGAGTTGCAATCTACTGCAAAGATAGCCTGCAGAGTTCTGTCATACTATCCAGGTCTGTGCCCAAACAATTCGAGCTTCTACTTTTAAAAATCCACCTTTCCAGAAACAAGCCTCTCACCATTGCTGCTTGTTATAGACCCCCCTCAGACCCCAGCTGTGCCCTGGACACCATGTGTGAATTGATTGCCCCCCATCTATCTTCAGAGATTGTACTGTTAGGTGACCTAAACTGGGATATGCTTAACACCATAGCAACACCCACCCGTAGCACGCGCTCCAGCAGGAATATTTCACTGGTCATCCCTAAAGCCAACACTTCCTTTGGCCGCCTTTCCTTCCAGTTCTCTGCTGCCAATGACTGGAACGAATTGCAAAAATCACTGAAGCTGGAGACTTATTTCTCCCTCTCTAACTTTAAGCATCAGCTGTCAGAGCAGCTTACCGATCACTGTACCTGTACACATCCAATCTGTAAATAGCACACCCAACTACCTCATTCCCATATTGTTATTTATCTTTATGCTCTTTTGCACCCCAGTATCTCTACTTGCCCATCATCATCTGCACATCTATCACTCCAGTGTTAATTCTAAATTGTAATTATTTTGCCTCTATGGCCTATTTATTGCCTTACCTCCCTACTCTTCTACATTTGCACACACTGTACATATATTTTTTATATTGTGTTATTGACTGTACATTTGTTTACATGTAACTCTGTGTTGTTGTTTTTGTCGTACTGCTTTGCTTAATCTTGGCCAGGTCGCAGTTGTAAATGAGAACTTGTTCTCAATTGGCCTACCTGGTTAAATAAAGGTGTTTTTTTTTTTTAAATGTAAGTAGGCAGCTGCAACTCATTCAGTTTAGATTTGTTTTTCTTTCTTGGTCATGTGCTGTTGTAAATCAAACAGATACATGTGTGAACACCAAAAGATTTTTTCAATTTCAACTTATTTTAGAATAAATAGTGAATCATGCAAGCGTGCCAACATGTTTGACCTACTGTGAGTTAAGATTTATTTTTCAGTAAGAGTCCCGTGATGGTTCACCTCAGATGCTTTGCTTTACATTAATTAATGGGCCAGATTGCACACAACTTCAGTTTTCAGATCAGTGCAATCTTGGATCTAATAAGATTGGGCGTTCATTCTGCTTGATGTGGATTATGCTAAAAGCACTGTTCTTGGCTCAAGTTTCTTCTTTTTCAAAGAACTCTTACATAAGTAATATCCACTCCTGAGCGCCGCTTATTGAGTAGACAACTACCACTACATGAACCGTGTCATGTTTACTTGAAGGCATTAGAAAGTGCCAGTGTGCCTCATACTCCTGGTGGATGAAGCGCCATGTGAAGCGAGTGCATCAATAGATTTAAAGCTACCTTTTAAAGCTACTTTTATTAGGCATAATCCCATCCCATCAACCATGTTTTTAAAAGTGTACCCATAGCATGAAATAGAAATATGAAACTCAAAGCATTTAACACTCACCGTGATTGTACTGGAGAAGGATAGGCATATCTCTCCTTCGAAAACAGAATCTCTGAGTTACAGATTCATCCAAGTATAAAGAAGCCTCCAGATGCTGTTAGTTCCTAAAAACTGTTTTTTTTCTCTATTTAGGTTTCTCTAAATCTCTAGGTTCTCTACAGATTTCTGTTAAGATAACTCCACGGGTAGGTGAGGATTGAGAGATTGCTGAAGAATTGAAAGTCTCAGAGTTGTTGTTTTTCACAGAGTAACAACCAAGTTATACAACATGTTTTTCTTTTCACTTTATTACTAGACTAGTGCTTCTTTGGTGAAGGCAGCCTAAATATTTCAGGGATCCAAAAAGGTTTTCCTTCAAATAAACAGTATTAAAATTCCATTTGCTTTCTACAAACCAGCTTAGTTCTTCACCTTTTTACCCCTTTGATGGAGGTAATGTTTTCCTCTGGCACCTGTGATGTCTTCCTAGCAGTAGTGAGTTGTGTCTGGTAATAAATCGAATTGAGTACTTAACTCATTTTTGTGGGTTTAAATATACATTTAGATTAAAACATAGAGAAAATCTTCAAACACAGTGATGTCGACACATAGTCTAATGTGTGCATATTATGCTTTAAAGAATTTACAGCCTGATTATAAGACCTGTTTATAACGGTGCCCACAGAGATTTTAATTTAGTTTAATTAGGACTTTTTCCATATAGCCATTTTACCTTTTTTTACCTAGCAGGTATTCTAAAGAAATGCAAGTGATAGTGTAATCACTACATACAAATATATGCATGTGTTAAAATATAAAGTGGCGTGCAGTCATATTCAAGTCCTGATTGGTCAGTAAGCTTATTTGACGCTTCAAATAGTGTTATTTAACATGTATCTTTTTTGACATGCAGAGACCCAAACGGCGTTCCATAGTCAGGCATTGTTTCTGACATTGTGTGATGCCCCGAAAATATGTTTTGTACATAATGTACCACTGCGTAGCCTACATGCTCCAAGATGTCTGAAAAAAATACGCTCAACATTTCTACTTTTGAAATCACATATATTTTCCTGTGAAATTATAATCCTTCAGTGCCTTGGAGTATATTCAGCCGTCGTTGTATCTTCTATTCCTCCTCTCTCTGATAATGAATTATGCTCTCTCTCCCTCTGGGTCACTGCCTAGAAACATCTCAAATCTTTGCCTGACCCCTCCACATCCCATCCTGTGAATTGTGCAGTGAATCACTGACTCTAACTGGTAAACAGTGGCGCCTCCCTCCTGTGTTGAGACCTCCGTTCAGCTCACTCTTTGACTCCCTCCTTCCACATTGCCTGCCCTGCGGTGCTATCTCAAGCAGTTCACTAGTTCAGTAGTTTTTCCAGTCAAAAGGGAAGGAAATATGCTAGGTTGTTTAACCGTTCCTCCTCGCATGTTTTAATTGCTCTGGAAGGACTTGGGACTCTAATTGCATTAGAAGGGCTATGGCTTGCATTAGAAATGGATAAAGCTTAAACAAAAGAGCCTATGCTTTAAGCTAGGGAAATATACACGGTTCACTTTCATAAAAATGACTGCTTTCCTGGAAGATGTTTGGGGTAAGCTAATGAAACAGGTGAAATGGTAATTATGTCTTAGAACTACATAAGAGGGAGATAATGCAAATATTATGATCTTTTTTGAAAATAGATTAGCTTAGACACACTATCACTCAAATTCATATCTGCCTATAAGCTCCAGTGTACCGTGTGACCTTTCTCTTTGTTTGACATGAGCAATGATGATGATCCTTCAGCGTTTCAGATTTTGACAGAAGTGTCAAATTATTTACACTACAAGTTTGACCCTGAAGCAAACAATGTTATAACAAAACTCATACTGTATCTATTTCTGTTACTCTGCTCTGTATTAGAAAAATAGCATGTTTTTTTCATCAGCATGTCTTTGTTAAGAAAAGAGCAAAAATATTTAGCATATCACATTTAGGATTGAATGATAAGAACAGGGTTATCTCTTTTGCACCTTGACTCGTGATGTTAACAGATTCCTGTCATCAGGGTTAGTTGTGTAATATGGCTAATGGGTATTAACGTGGCTCTGACTATGACCTCTTTTCCCGAACATTTCATTCAGTTTAAGACTTTTCTTTTTCAGCTTAAGACTTTTTTTAACTTCATACTTTTAGATGGTGTGGAATAACAGGATCAAACACAAGATGTAGGTTGTCGATACTAAAAAAAGGTGGTTATTGTCAGAGGAAAACATTATTTCCAATGGATTTGAACAATTTTCTAAGGAGCAGCAAAATTGCTGGTGGCTGTTACACAAACACTGAGGCCATTTAGAGTGTTGTTTCTGCAAAATGGAGACTTCACACACTCTCTCTGTGGGAACGAACAATTCAGACACTTTTTAAATATATTCACTGTACATACTGTAGAGTACAGAATAGTCTGACCATAAGTGCCACCGAACACCCCTAAATAATGTAAGCAAAGACGACATGAAAGTTGCATGTGTCATCCTTGCTTTGTCAAATTAAGAACAGCGTTTTTGCATATAATCCCCATTGAGTCCTTTTATGACTATATGGGTTGAAGTAGACAGTCTTCAGTAACACATAAAAATGTAGTATGTTCTTTCAAAGGGCACGTTGTTTTTCTAGTTGACTTTAACATGCAATAAAAATGACTTGATTTGTTCCCGGTCCTTGATGTAAAGAGCTGATTGAGAAAAGACGTACAGTAGCAGTCTTGATTGCTTGTTGTCGTCACATCCAGCTCCAATTGAAGGAGAAAAAGTCCCAAAGAGCAAGAATTACAAATTACTTTCTGAGCACTCTCTCCAGACTTGAGAAAATTAAAAGTAAACAGAGTAAAAGGGCCTATTCAGTCAGGCGTATCACAGCATGTAGACACTGGGGTGAGGCCAGTAGTGAGATAGCATATGTGAATTTATATCTAGTTAGTGTCATTATGGTTCACTTAGTGAATATTATTTTATTGGTATAAAGCCTAACATGCATTCTGCCTTGCATTTTGCCATCATCCAGAATCATCTGCATACAGGTTTTGATTTAATGGACCCCCTACTAGTGAACCCTAAATGGGTCAGGTTTTGATTTAATGGACCCCCTACTAGTGAACCCTTAATGGGTCAGGTTTTGATTTAATGGACCCCCTACTAGTGAACCCTAAATTGGTCAGGTTTTGATTTAATGGACCCCCTATTAGTGAACACTAAATGGGTCAGGTTTTGATTTAATGGACCCCCTACTAGTGAACCCTAAATGGGTCAGGTTTTGATTTAATGGACCCTACTAGTGAAACCTAAATGGGTCAGGTTTTGATTTAATGGACCTCCGACTAGTGAACCCTAAATGGTCAGTGAGTATTGGTGGTAGGTCAGAATTGTTTCAAAATAACGATGTACTTATTCATTTAAAATTGATGATAGGACTCATTTATATTTAATGCACAAGATGATACACAATTGCTTTTTACTTTATTGAATATTGATCATGCCTTGCCTTTTCAAATCACACACATCCATAAACACAAATTTGCAGCAGTAGGCTCCCTGTTGCATTGGTAGACCCTTCCAAGCCTGTCCGTTGGCTGTGCATATTATCGATCTCACTGGACTTGAGTGCATACACAGTGCACACAGTATTCACACTCAAACTAAACCCAAACAACAGCATAGACATTCGCCAAGGTATAAAATATATTAACTAGTTAAATCCTATAGCTCTTCCAAGAGTAATAGAATGGGATGATGAGTTGTTGTAACGGCAGTCCTCCTCCTCTTCATCTGAAGAGGAGGAGTATTGAGGGAACCAAGGCGCAGCGTAGTGAAATGACATATTTTATTAACGAAAACACGAACTTGACTAAACTAACAAAAACAACAAACTGTGTAGACAGACCTAGACGACGAACTTACATAAAACAAGAAGAACGCACGAATAGGAAACATAGACTACACAAACCGAACAAACCGTAAACAGTCCCGCGTGGTGAACAGACACAGACACGGAAGACAATCACCCACAACGAACACTGTGAAAAAACGCCTACCTAAATATGACTCTTAATTAGAGGAACGCCAAACACCTGCCTCTAATTAAGAGCCATACCAGGCAACCCAATAAACCAACACAGAAACAGAAAACATAGAATGCCCACCCAAACTCACGTCCTGACCAACTAACACATATAACAAACTAACAGAAATAGGTCAGGAACGTGACATAACCCCCCCCCATAAGGTGCGAACTCTGGGCGCACCAGCACAAAGTCTAGGGGAGGGTCTGGGTGGGCATCTGACCACGGTGGTGGCTCAGGCTCCGGGCGAGGTCCCCACCCCACCATAGTCAATCCCAGCTTCCATCTCCCCCTAAAAATGTCCACCCACATCTTACCCCCACAAAATCCTCTTGGTAACATCCACGACAGGGGCAGCACCGGGACAGAGGGATAGATCAAGACAGAGAGATCGATCAGGATATAGAGGTAGCTCAGGATAGAGAGGAAGATCAGGATAAAGAGGTAGCTTAGGATAGAGGGGCAACTCCGGACTGAAGGGCAGCTCCGGACAGAGAGACAGCTCTGGACTGAGGGGCAGTTCTGGATTACTAGCCGCTTCTGGCTGAGGGGCAGCTCATGGCTGACTGACGGCTCTGGACGCTCATGGCAGGCTGACGGCTCTGGACGCTCATGGCAGGCTGACGGCTCTGGACGCTCATGGCTCTCTGACGGCTCTGGCTGCTCATGGCTCGCTGACGGCTCTGGCTGCTCATGGCTCGCTGACGGCTCTGGCTGCTCATGGCTCGCTGGCGGCTCTGGCAGATCCTGTCTGGCTGGCGGCTCTGGCAGATCCTGTCTGGTTGGCGGCTCTGGCAGATCCTGTCTGGTTGGCGGCTCTGGCAGATCCTGTCTGGTTGGCGGCTCTGGCAGATCCTGTCTGGTTGGCGGCTCTGGCAGATCCTGTCTGACGGACGGCTCTAGCGGCTCCTGTCTGGCGGGCGGCTCTAGCGGCTCCTGTCTGGCGGACGGCTCTGTAGGCTCATGGCAGACGGGCGGCTTTGCAGGCTCATGGCAGACGGGCGGCTTTGCAGGCTCATTGCAGACGGATGGCTCAGACGGCGCTGGGGAGACGGATGGCTCAGATGGCGCTGGGGAGACGGATGGCTCAGATGGCGCTGGGGAGACGGATGGCTCTGGCCGGATAAGGCGCACTGTAGACCTGGTGCGTGGTGCCGGAACTGGAGGCACCGGGCTAAGGACACGCACCTTCATACTAGTGCGGGGAGCAGGGACAGGGCACACTGGACTCTCAAAGCCTACTCTATACCTGGTGCGTGGTACCGGCACTGGTGGCACCGGGCTGAGGGCAAGCACATCAGGATTAGTAGGGGGAGAAGAAACAGTGTGTACAGGGCTCTGGAAACGCACAGGAGGCTTAGTGCGTGGTGCCGGAACTGGAGGCACCGAACTGGATACACGCACTACAGGGAGAGTGCATGGAGAAGGAACAGGGCTCTGGAAACGCACTGGTAGCCTAGTGCGTAGTGTAGGCACTGTAAGTACTAGGCTGGGGCGGGGAGGTAGCGCCGGAAATACCGGACCGTGCAGGCGTACTGGCTCTCTTGAGCACTGAGCCTGCCCAACCTTACCTGGCTGAATGCTCCCCGTCGCCCGACCAGTGCGGGGAGGTGGAATAACCCGCACCGGGCTATGTAGGCGAACCGGGGACACCATGCGTAAGGCTGGTGCCATGTAAGCCGGCCCAAGGAGACGTACTGGTGGCCAGATATGTAGAGCCGGCTTCATGGCACTTGGCTCAATGCTCAATCTAGCCCTACCAGTGCGGGGAGGTGGAATAACCCGCACCGGGCTATGCACACGTACAGGAGACACCGTGCGCTCTACTGCGTAACACGGTGTCTGCCCGTACTCCCGCTCTCCACGGTTAGCCTGGGAAGTGGGCGCAGGTCTCCTACCTGCCCTTGGCCCACTACCTCTTAGCCCCCCCCCAAGAAATTTTTGGGTAGTACTCACGGGCTTTTCGGGCTTCCGTGCAAGACGCGTCCCTTCATATCTGCAGGTTTTGGCTTGATTCTCCGGTCTCCAGCCTTGCTTCCTTGCTGCCTCCTCATATCGCCGCCTCTCTGCTTTCGCTGCCTCCAGCTCAGCTTTGGGGCGGCGATATTCCCCTGGTTGAGCCCAAGGTCCTTTTCCATCCAGCTCGTCCTCCCATGTCCATGAGTCCTGGTTACTTTGCCGCTGTTGTTGGTTCCGCTCATGCTGCTTGATCCAATGTTGGTGGGGAATTCTGTCCCTTACTCCGTTTACTCCGCTGCTTGGTTCTGGAGATTTGGTGGGTGATTCTGTAACGGCAGTCCTCCTCCTCTTCATCTGAAGAGGAGGAGTATTGAGGGAACCAAGGCGCAGCGTAGTGAAATGACATATTTTATTAACGAAAACACGAACTTGACTAAACTAACAAAAACAACAAACTGTGTAGACAGACCTAGACGACGAACTTACATAAAACAAGAAGAACGCACGAATAGGAAACATAGACTACACAAACCGAACAAACCGTAAACAGTCCCGCGTGGTGAACAGACACAGACACGGAAGACAATCACCCACAACGAACACTGTGAAAAAACGCCTACCTAAATATGACTCTTAATTAGAGGAACGCCAAACACCTGCCTCTAATTAAGAGCCATACCAGGCAACCCAATAAACCAACACAGAAACAGAAAACATAGAATGCCCACCCAAACTCACGTCCTGACCAACTAACACATATAACAAACTAACAGAAATAGGTCAGGAACGTGACAGTTGTGTTGAATTACGTGCTAATAAAATAATTTTAGTATATATAGCAGACACTCTATTGAAGAACTAGGAGCCAATTTGTATGTTTATGTAATTTCATTGTATATTACACCAAATAGTGTTATACAAATATAAGTGAAGTGACGGAGCATAATGCCTTTTCCGCTCCACTGTTAAGATGATGTATACAGTATGCACATTGAATCACTTCATATTTATTTCACATAGCCATTTAATTGTCTCATTCCTTTGAACGTAAATGTGATTATATACCAGATCATCACAGTGAGTCAGCCATTTCCTCCCCATTTCCTCCTCTCCCAACTCACTGATACATTTTTGTTCTGTTCATTCAGTTCTATCTCTTGTCAAACTTAAGGGAATGAGTTTTAAAAGGATATCTTTATGCATATGTTAAACTCTTTGACCCTTTCATTATTATGGTTGCGGCAGTGGCAGTGTACTTACTAGGGGGGGAGGGCATGTACAAACTGTTCTGTCTTACTTTGCAATGAAAAAGTCATGTCTATGAATCATATCCAACTAATCTTGTTTTTTCTGTTTTTGAGAAGACATAACTTAACAAGACAATAGTTTCAGTGACCTGCAAACTTGTAGCTAACTGTGATAAAAAAGAGAGTTAAGATTGTGTCATCACCAAACAGATGTTCTCTCACAACAGACAAACAACATTAACTGTCACCACACCTGTGATAGGTAAACAGGGTTGAGGAGTAACTGATTACATGTAATCTGATTACAAAAAAACGAATCAGTTACGTTACCAGCAAAAATATTGAAATCCGATTACAGATACTTTTGAAAAAATAGATGATTATTTATTGGATTACTTTTAATTTCAGAGAAAGGGGATACCTATTCAGTTGCACAACTGAATGCATTCAACCGAAATAGGTCTTCTGCATTTAACCCAACCCATTTGAATCAGAAGGTGTGGGGGCTGCCTTAGTCGACGTCCATGTCATCGGCGCCTGGGGAGCAGTTGTTGGGGGTTAACTACCTTGCTCAAGGGCAGAACGGACGATTTTGCCCCCTTCCTGGCTCAGGGACTCAAACCAGCGACCTTTTGGTTACTGGCCTACGGCTCTTAACCGCTAGGCTACCTGCCGTGCAATTCAGAAAGGATGTTTGCGAAAAAAATGAACATTCTAAGAAATCTAAAGGGGAAGGCTTTCAAACATGACCCTTTTGTCCTACTGAACACATTTGCAGTGGTTTAGAGTGATTGAGTCAAATGTTGACATCAAACAACCCAACATCTGTTGCACGAAAAGATTAGTAAGCCTAATGAAAAAGTGCAACCACGTCATGCCATTGAGGCGATTACTTAAATAGAATAAATAGTCAGTCTAGTTTGAGTCAGACAGTACATGTACGGGTGTTCTAGTAGGGAGCTACTGTACTCTACTGTACAGTGCAATGGATTGGAGGATACCAGGCAAGTAACACAGTTAATTTACCTGAACATGATTTAGCGAATTAATGAGACCATTAAAGAACATTCTTAAAAATAATAATATACGTTCATGTCACTCTTCATAATGATTTTCCTGTGATGAGGAAAATAATTGTTTTCAGCCCAAAGTGAAGGAAATTTGAGATTATCATGAAAACTACTAATGATGTTTATCCTTTTGAAATGATTATGTTACTACTGCTGTTACTGGTACTGTTACTACTGCTGTTACTGGTACTGTTACTACTGCTGATACTGGTACTGTTACTACTACTGTTACTGATACTGTTACTACTGCTGTTACTGGTACTGTTACTACTGCTGTTACTGGTACTGTTACTACTACTGTTACTGGTAATGTTACTACTGCTGTTACTGGTACTGTTACTACTGCTGTTACTGGTACTGTTACTACTACTGTTACTGGTACTGTTACTACTGCTGTTACTGGTACTGTTAATACTGCTGTTACTGGTACTGTTACTACTGCTGATACTGGTACTGTTACTACTGCTGTTACTGGTACTGTTACTACTGCTGTTACTGGTACTGTTACTACTGCTGATACTGGTACTGTTACTACTGCTGATACTGGTACTGTTACTACTGCTGTTACCGGTACTGTTACTACTGCTGTTACTTGTACTGTTACTACTGCTGTTACTGATACTGTTACTACTGCTGTTACTGGTACTGGTACTACTGCTGATACTGGTACTGTTACTACTGCTGATAATGGTACTGTTACTACTGCTGTTACTGGTAATGTTACTACTGCTGTTACTGGTAATGTTACTACTGCTGTTACTGGTACTGGTACTACTGCTGATACTGGTACTGTTACTACTGCTGATACTGGTAATGTTACTACTGCTGTTACTGGTAATGTTACTACTGCTGTTACTGGTAATGTTACTACTGCTGTTACTGGTACTGTTACTACTGCTGTTACCGGTACTGTTACTACTGCTGATAATGGTACTGTTACTACTGCTGTTACTGGTAATGTTACTACTGCTGTTACTGGTAATGTTACTACTGCTGTTACTGGTACTGGTACTACTGCTGTTACTGGTACTGTTACTACTGCTGTTACCGGTACTGTTACTACTGCTGTTACTGGTACTGTTACTACTGCTGTTACTGGTACTGTTACTACTGCTGTTACCGGTACTGTTACTACTGCTGTTACCGGTACTGTTACTACTGCTGTTACTTGTACTGTTACTACTGCTGTTACTGATACTGTTACTACTGCTGTTACTGATACTGTTACTACTGCTGTTACCGGTACTGTTACTACTGCTGTTACCGGTACTGTTACTACTGCTGTTACTGGTACTGTTACTACTGCTGTTACTGGTACTGTTACTACTACTGTTACTGGTACTGTTACTACTGCTGTTACTGGTACTGTTAATACTGCTGTTACTGGTACTGTTACTACTGCTGTTACTGGTACTGTTACTACTGCTGTTACTGGTACTGTTAATACTGCTGTTACTGGTACTGTTACTACTGCTGATACTGGTACTGTTACTACTGCTGTTACTGGTACTGTTAATACTGCTGTTACTGGTACTGTTAATACTGCTGTTACTGGTACTGTTACTACTGCTGATACTGGTACTGTTACTACTGCTGATACCGGTACTGTTACTACTGCTGTTACTGGTACTGTTAATACTGCTGTTACTGGTACTGTTACTACTGCTGTTACTGGTACTGTTACTACTACTGTTACTGGTACTGTTACTACTGCTGTTACTGGTACTGTTAATACTGCTGTTACCGGTACTGTTACTACTGCTGTTACCGGTACTGTTACTACTGCTGTTACCGGTACTGTTACTACTACTGTTACTGATACTGTTATTACTGCTGTTACTGGTACTGTTACTACTGCTGATACTGGTACTGGTACTACTGCTTATACTGGTACTGTTACTACTGCTGATACTGGTACTGTTACTACTGCTGATACTGGTACTGTTTACTGCTTCTGATGTTTGTCATAGTTTTTTAAAGACGGTTCTGTTACTTTTCATGGATTTGGAGTGCTGAAAGATAAACTTCTGTTTTGGGTGATTTTGTAGGTTATTGCTAGGTTAGGTATGTGGTTTCCCGAGGGCTGAAGAAGAAACACTTTATTAAATCTTCATGGCTCTGCACACTCCAAAATCAGGCAGAACCAAAATAATTTGTTACAAGATGACATCTTTTCATAGATTGCCCGGGAGGCAAAGGCTTTCGTCAGTTGGCATGCTGGTTCAAAGATGCCCACTTTTTCCACTAGCGAAACTTTAGCAATTATTATGCGGTCATCTCACTATGCTGTTGGTACCAAATCGGAGAAGTAAAAGATTGAACTTTCCACCCCAAAAATATTTCAAATGCCAGATTTTTCTGAAATGACGACAATTATCTGTCATTGTGCTTCTATTCTAAATTCAGATTTAGAGTTCTGTGTTAGGTTAACCCACATGCCTGTTATGATGCAGGCCAAACAGAAGATGTCTATTATGAATACTCAGACCTTCACTGTGGTGAGGATTATATCTTCATTCCCTTCTCTGACTCAAGTGAATAAGAAATAAACATGTGTGCTGGTTGGTTGCAGAGACTGGTTAGCCTACACACAGATATTGATCAGCTATGCACACTATCACTCTGAGAAGTCTCTCTGATCTTTTGTTTGCTTTGTCAGAGTACTGCTGACCCATATCAAGCAGATCAAATCCCATTTAGCATCGTCAACATTGTAATAAAGACCAAGTGGATTAGGGCTGCTACAATGTATACACATACTTACAGTATACAGTACACAGATTTGGACCTTTTCAGATGGCTGTCTAGGGAAATCTGAATATTAATCCAGATTTATTTCCACTGCGATAATACTCTCCTCGGCATATTTTGTTGTTCTACCATTTTGTGAACTCTGTACTAGACTGGAACCTGTGCATTTTGTGTGCCTATGAATTAGGCCAAAATTACTCTTCTGTCCTTGTATATCGTTGGTTATGCTATAGTTATCACGTTTCATGAGAAGACCCAGATGCAGACAGTGTCGAAGTAACAAAAGTTTATTACAAAAACGGGCTGGCAAAATGACAGGTCAAGGGCAGGCAGAGGTCCGTTATACAGATCAGAGTCCGAAAGGTACAGAACGGCAGGCAGTCTCAGGGTCGGGGCAGGCAGAATGGTCAAAACCGGGAAAACTTTAGAGAAAGGAGCAAGGGGAAAAACGCTGGTAGGCTTGATGAACAAAACGAACTGGCAACAGCCAAACAGAAAACACAGGTATAAATACACTGGAGATAATGGGGAAGACGGGTGACACCTGGAGGGGGGTGGAGACCATCACAAAGACAGATGAAACAGATCAGGGTGTGACAATAGTTGATATTCAAACCAACAAAGATGGCAGACCTGTGCTATATTTCAGCATGAACTAATCTCCCAGCTAGGTTTTCCAACAGGAGCAACAGTCTCAAAGCGACTTATTACCTCCTGGATATAATAGTGCATTTGGAAAGTATTCAGACCCGTTGACTTTTTACATTACAGCCTTATTCTAAAATGGATTCTTATGGCTGAGATCCCACTAACGGGATCGATATGACAACAGCCAGTGAAAGTGCAGGGCGCCAAATTCAAACAACAGAAATCTCATAATTAAAATTCCTCAAACATACAAGTATTTTACACCATTTTAAAGATACACTTCTTGTCAATCCCACCACAGTGTCCAATTTCAAATAGGCTTTACGACGAAAGCACCACGAACGATTATGTTAGGTCAGCGCCAAGTCACAGAAAACCACATCCATTTTTCCAGCCAAAGAGAGGAGTCACAAAAAGCAGAAATAGAGATCAAATTCATCACTAACCTCTGATGATCTTCATCAGATGACACTCATAGGACTTCATGTTACACAATACATGTATGTTTTGTTCGATAAAGTTCATATTTATATCAAAAAATCTCAGTATACATTGGCGCGTTATGAACAGTAGTTCCAAATACATCCGGTGATTTTGCAGAGCCACACAATTTACAGAAATACTCATCATAAATGTTGATGAAAATACAAGTGTTATACATGGAGCTTTAGATAAACTTCTCCTTAATGCAACCGTTGTGTCAGATTTCAAAAAAGCTTTACCGAAAAAGCACACCATGCAATAATCTGAGTACAGCGCTCAGAGACAAAAACAAGCCAAACAGATATCCGCCATGTTGTGTAGTCAACAGAAGTCAGAAATAGCATTATAAATATTCACTTACCTTTGATGATCTTCATCAGAATGCACTCCCAGGAATCCCAGTTCCACAAAAAAATGTTTGATTTGTTCGATAAAGTTCATAATTTATGTCCAAATACCTCCTTTTTGTTCGCGCCTTGAGTTCACAAATCCAAATTCATGACGTGCGAGCAGACGAAAAGTCAAAAGGTTCCGTTACAGTCCGTTGAAACATGTTAAACGATGTATAGAATCAATCTTTAGGCTGTTTTTATCATAAATCTTCAATAATGTTCCAACCGGAGAATTCCTTTGTCTGTAGAAATGCAATGTAAAGCAAGCTAACTTTCACGTGAACGCGCATGGCCAGCTCATGGCTCTCTGCCAGACCTCTGACTCATTCCCCTCTCATTCGCCCCCACTTCACAGTAGAAGCATCAAACAAGGTTCTAAAGACTGTTGACATCTAGTGGAAGCCTTAGGAAGTGCAATATGACCAATATCCCACTGTATCTTTGATAGGCAATGAGTTGAAAACCTACAAACCTCAGATTTCCCACTTCCTGGTTGGATTTTTTCTCAGGTTTTTGCCTGCCATATGAGTTATGTTATACTCACAGACATCATTCAAACAGTTTTAGAAACTTCAGAGTGTTTTCTATCCAAATATACTAATAATATGCATATCTTAGCTTCTGGGACTGAGTAGCAGGCAGTTTACTCTGGGCACCTCTGGGATCCTTATTCATCCAAGCTACTCAATACTGCCCCCAGCCATAAGAAGTTAAATAGTTTTTTCCCCTCATCAATCTACACACACCCCATAATGACAAAGCAAAAACTGATTTTTAGAAATGTTTGCAATGAATACATAAGTATTCAAACCCTTTAGTCAGTACTTTGTTGAAGAACCTTTAGCAGCAATTACTGCCTCGACTCTTCTTGGGTATGACACTACAAGCTTGGCACACCTGTATTTGGGGAGTTTCTCCCATTCTTCTCTGCAGATCCTCTCAAGCTCTGTCAGGTTGGATGGGGAAAGTCGCTGCACAGCTATTTTCAGGTCTCTCCAAAGATGTTTGATTGGGTTCAAGTCCGGGCTCTGGCTGGGCCCCTCAAGGACATTCAGAGACTTGTCCCAAAGCTTTTCCTGGGTTGCCAGCTCTAGGAAGAGTCGTTGTGGTTCAAAACTTCTTCCATTTAAGAATGATGGAGGCCACTGTGTTCTTGGGGAATTTCAATGGTGCAGAATTTTTTTGGTACCCTTTCCCAGATCTGTGCCTCGACACAATCCTGTCTCGATCCTCTACGGAAAATTCTTCGACCTCATGGCTTGGTTTCTGCTCTGACATGCACTGTCAAATGTGGGACCTTATATAGACAGGTGTGTGCCTTTTAAAATCATGTCCAATCAATTGATTTTACCACAGGTAAACTCCAATCAAGTTATAGAAACATCTCAAGGATGATCAATGGAAACAGGATGCACCTGAGCTCAATTTTGAGTCTCATAGCAAAGGGTCTGAATACTTATGTAAATAAGGTATTTCTGTTTTTATTTGTAATAAAATTGCAAACATTTCTACAAACCTGTTTTCTCTTTGTCATTATGGGGTATTGTGTGTAGATTGATGAGGGGAAAAAATATGTAATACGTTTTAGAATAAGGCTGTAACGTAACAAAATATGGAAAAAGTCAATGGGTCGGAATACTTTCCGAATGCACTGTAGTCTCTCGGAGCTGTGCTCTCCCACATTTTGCACTCCCATCAGCATTTTGTGTGAATAGAATGTGTTTCATAAGCCATTGGACTGAATAAAAGAAATCAATAAGCAATCTGGGTGATAATTAATTAGGGAGCAGGGAATGAATTACTGTTCCTCCTTTTCCCCAAGATGCAGGCCAGAGTCACACTTGATTTGGGAAGTGGTTTGTTTCTCCATTACAGCGTGCTCAGTGTTTCTGATGTGAGCCAATGAGCGATAGGAGCGCAAAGAATTGGGCTATTGTCGAGAGAGGTGGCACTCGGTCGCCAACAATGACATGATCAATGCTTGGGCCAGTGGTTACTGCCAAGAGAATTCCCTTCCCTCCCTTAGTCAGTTGAGTCAGTTGTTAGGATAGTTACAGGAAGCTCTAGCCTGGTCATACATCAGTGTCGCAGCTTTGAGCTTCCCGCCTGCCACACGCAGATGCTGTCGCAGCTTTCAGCTGGACTGAGTGTTATAGCTACCAGACTTTTCTTCCTTCAATGTTGTTGTAATATGTATTATTGGAAATACAGATTCAGACCTCTGGAAAATCTTAAATAAGTGCTAAATTACCAATTATATTTGTGATGTTTTGATGTCAAACACAAGAAAATAAACAGCAATCTAATGTTCTCCTTTCTAGTCCTAGAGAGCACAATGAGGCATACCCATGCTAGTCAGAATACATGTCTTCCATTTCAGTGGTGGCTCTGTTTTGTCTCCCATTTCAACATTCAATTAACATTTGAGCCCATGGGTATCTCTATTGCCTGTTGCACACACTCTGAAAGGCTTCCTCTGTTTTCCTCAGTAGCCTACATGCTCCATGCTCTTGTCTCCCTGCATACATGTACAGCACACTACAATAAACCCAGGCCCAATAACTCCCTCTGGCTGTGCAACATGGCATTCTTTCCTCTCTTTCCTCTTCCTAACTCCCTGCTCCAAATGAGTAGGGAGCAGACTTATCTCCACAGGCTAAATTCCCCATGGCTGCTATACTCTCCCTGGGCTCTGCAGCCAGCAGAATGAGACCATGGTTCAGCTGCAGGGGGAACAGGGAGGAGACTGGCATGGCTGTTGGCCCACAACCACTCCCTGCAACCCCCAATGTAGCTTTAAAATAGAAAACTATATAACCAAACAACCAACCAACACACAGTTAAACTAAGGATCATATAAAACAGTTATAACTGGTATGGCAGTTATTTTAAAGTATCAGATGTGATTACTTTGTACCCCAACATTTGTTTGGAGAGTATGTCGGGGAAACTGCAAAAAAAGGTAAGGCCGGACAAAGTTGAATTACTGTTTAACGGATGCCCCGTCTCACTTTTCTCCACACCCTGAAAAAATATTTTTAAAAATCAGATGTGTTATTTTTTGGCCAATATATGCGGCTCTTTGTTTATAATGCACTGTCTGCCCCCTTAATGCACTGTCTGCTCCCTTGAGGCTTTCCCAAGTTGATGCCCAAGAGACCAAACCGCCTCAGATCACGCGCTCAGAACATATTTGAGCCTCGGATTGGACAGTGAAACACACACGCAGTGAAACACACCTGCAGACGATGTGCAGACGTTTCATTTCTCTCTCATGCTGTCATGGCTGCAGCTAGCGCAAATTCCTACTATTTATGTGTCCAGGTTAAACGTGGGACGTCTGTAACGGCTGTCCTCGCTGACAGAAGGAGAGGACCAAAACGCAGAGTGGTTAGTGTTCATTATTTAATGAAAGTCAACAAAACACTTCAAAATACAAAACAACCAACAAACGTGACAAAACCGAAACAGTCCTGTGTGGCACAAACACTGACACAGGAACAAACACCCACAAAACACACGTGAAACCCCGGCTGCCTTAGTATGATTCTCAATCAGGGACAACGATTGACAGCTGCCTCTGATTGAGAATCATACCAGGCCGAACACAAAATCCCAACATAGAAAATCACACATAGACAAACCCACCCAACTCACGCCCTGACCAACTAAATAAATACAAGACAAAAGAAAACAGGTCAGGAACGTGACAACGTCCCTCATTATAACAAACAATCGGTTAAATTCATGGTTATTGCATCATTTTCAGATCTATTAGAAGCGATTAAAAGACGAAACAACAATGTAATTTAACCAATTGACTGGCCATAGATCAGGGCATTCATCAGCAAAGACTCAGTGCAAGATTATAGTATTTTGGACAACCAAATTGAAGTCAAAATGATTGATGAAATCGAAGTGTGTCAGCTGTATGGTGATTTGCGATTCATAACTTGCCGGTACTACCAGTAGTAGTAGGCCAACCGATAACCACGACGGAATGCGTTTGAAGTGATGATGCGCCGCCAAGAAACAGCTAGCATGTCCAGCAAAGTACAGTACATCGCCAGTGGCACACACACACTTCGTGCAGATCAGCAGGTGGGGGCTTTTCGTGGCAGCCAGACGAAACAATCGAAGGAGGATGCGGTGAGCAAATTGGGCTGGGCTCAAATTTGGGCTCAAATTTAGTCACGCTTGCTCTATATAGATTTTTTTTTTTTTTGATGATGATGAAAGGTTATACTCTATGGCTGGATTTATATATATTTTTCCAATGCTACATTAGTTTGGCAGACCTAACTTGATTGACCCTCTTTCTACAAGGCCTAGTCTATGAGAGGCCTAATAATATTTGTATTAATATTTTGTTAACGCCTAGGCTATAGAGATGTATTCAGGTAATGAACTCATTATTATGCATCAACATTTTAATTTGATTACAATTATTAAGTACAAGTACATTAGAGTGTCTAGTTTGAGAAACAGACGCCTCAAAAGTCCTCAACTGGCAGCTTCATTAAATTATACCCACAAAACACCAGTCTCAACTTCAACAGTGAAGAGGCGACTCCGGGATGCTGGCTTTCTAGGCAGAGGTTCTCTGTCTAGTGTTTGTGTTATTTTGCCCATCTTAATCTTTTCTTTTTATTGGCCAGTCTGAGATATAGCTTTTGTTTTGCCTACAATGCCAGCATCCAGGAGTTTACAGCTACAATAGTCAGTTACAACATTAACAATGTCTACACTGTATTTCTGATGCTTTTCTTTCAAAAACAAAGACATTTCTAAGTGACCCCAAACTTTGGAACGGCAGTGTCATTTTTTTTGGGCTCACTCGCCTACACTTCTGGGGAGAAAATCTGTTAAACGGTGAATCAATTTTGTCTGGCCTAAATGGTGCTCGTTAGATGTGGTTGTTTCAATGTGGATTTTGGTAATTCAGAGCAGCATAGCAGCAGAGGAGCTAGGTGAGGAATCAATGGAGATGGGGAATCAATAAAGCATGTTGGTGGTCTTCAAAATTGACTGGGGTCAACAGTGAATCCCGAGGGAGGGTCATCCTATGGGCCCCAGTGCTGAATGTTACACTGCATGCCCTCACTACCTTATCAAACATGTATGCCATGGAAATTTACCAATTAATACTTTCGCTCAACAATGATGATGATATTTGACCTCAGTTGGTAGCAACCATTTTTTATATAGTCCCAGTAGAGGTTGATGAGTCCTTGTGGTGACATCTTGGAACTGGCGATCAGCTCCACAAGAGGCCTTGTCCAAACCTTCAACAATGTGTCCTTAGTTGGCTTATGAAAGGCCTAAATGACTCCAGTCCAGTGTGAGAATTACTGGGAAGCGAGGGGGTCTCAGCTGCCCTGAGGGAGACATGAGCTCCCCTAAATGCAACAAAAGTCTAACTTTGGGGGAGTGTCTAAATATTGCACATTTAACTATTATTCTATTTGTTTAAAACACAATTTATACAGATAGTGGTAAATATGAAAATACATTTTTATTCCAAATGAAACGAAAAACCCCACCTCTCTGTCATGCTTAAACCATTTCCCCCCCATTTGGCTGCACTTACAGTGCATTTGGAAAGTATTCAGACCCATTGACTTTTTCCACATTTTGTTACGTTACAGACTTACTCATTAATCTACACAAAATACCCCATAATGACAAAGCAAAAACAGGTTTAGAAACGCAAATGTATAAAAAAAAGAACTATCACATTTACATAATTATTCAGACCCTTTACTCAGTACTTTGATGAAGCACCTTTGGCAGCGATTACAGCATCGAGTCTTCTTGGGTATGACGTTACAAGCTTGGCATACCTGTATTTGTGGAATTTCTCCCATTCTTCTCTGCAGATCTTCTCAAGCTCTGTCAGGTTGGATGGGGAGCATTGCTGCACAGCTATTTCCAGGTCTCTCCAGAGATGTTCGATCGGGTTCAAGTCCGGGCTCTGGCTGGGTAACTCAAGGACATTCAGAGACTTGTCCCGAAGCCAATCCTGCGTTGTCTTGGCTGTGTGCTTAGGGTCGTTGTCCTGTTGGAAGGTGAGCCTTTGCCCCAGTCTGAGGTCCTGAGCGCTCTGGAGCAGGTTTTCATCAAGGATCTCGCTGTACTTTGCTCCTGTCATCTTTGCCTCGATCCTGACTAGTCTCCCAGTCCCTTCTGCTGAAAATCATCCCCACAGCATGATACTGACACCACCATGCTTCACCGTAGGGATGGTGCCAGGTTTCCTCCAGACATGATGCTTGGCATTCAGGCCAAAGTGTTCAGTCTTGGTTTCATCAGACCAGAGCATCTTGTTTCTCATGTTCTGAGAGTCTTTAGGTGCGTTTTGGCAAACTCCAAGTGGGCTGTCATGTGCCTTTTACTGAGGAGTGGCTTCCGTCTGGCCACTCTACCATAAAGGCCTGATTGGTGGAGTGCTGCAGAGATGGTTGTCCTTCTGGAAGGGGATTCCATTTCCACACAGGAACTCTGGAGATCTGTCAGAGTGACCATTGGGTTCTTGGTCACCTCCCTGACCATGGCCCTTCTCCCCCGATTGCTATGTTTGGCTGGGCGGCCAGCTCTTGAGTTTGAGTTTGAGTTTATTTTATTTTTACAGGGACAGTGCACATTAATCAACGTTTCAGTAAAAGTGCCGGTTTTAGCCAGCCGGCTAATTTTCAACCGCAGTCCCTGGGCAGGTTATTAAAAACAATTACAATATAGACAATAGCAGCATGGAACAAGACGTAGCATACAGACAGAGCAACATAGAACAAAAAGCAGCAAGACAAAATTCATAAAAGCAACAAAGTGTTTCCACACCTCACAAGTTACAGACAACAGACATGGAAAGCGGCAACACACAGCTAGGGACCATGTTCTCTAGGAAGAGTCTTTGGTTCCAAACTTCTTCCATTTAAGAATGATGGAGGCCACTGTGTTCATGGGGACCTTCAATTCTGCAGACATTTTTTGGAACCCTTCCCCAGACCTGTGCCTCGACACAATCCTGTCTCAGAGCTCTAAAGACAAATTCTGTATCACAATTCTAGTGGGTCAGAAGTTAACATACACTAAGTTGACTGTGCCTTTAAACAGCTTGGAAAATTCCAGAAAAATATGTCATGGCTTTAGAAGCTTCTGACAGGCTAATTGACATCATTTGAGTCAATTGGAGGATGTACCCATGTACCTGTGGATGTATTTCAAGGTCTACCTTCAAACTCAGTGGCTCTTCGCTTGACATCATGGGAAAATCAAAAGAAATCAGCCAAGACTCCAGAAAAAAATGTTGGCCTCCAAATGTCTGGTTCATCCTTGGGAGCAATTTCAAAACGCCTGAAGGTACCACGTTCATCTGTACAAACAATAGTATGCAAGTATAAACACCATGGGACCACGCATTCATCATACCGCTCAGGAAGGAGATGCGTTCTGTCTACTAGAGATGAACGTATTTTGGTGCGAAAAGTGCAAATCAATCCCAGAACAACAGCAAAGGACCTTGTAAAAATGCTGGAGGAAACAGGTACAAAAGTATCTATATCCACAGTAAAACGACTCCTATATCGACATAACCTGAAAGACTGCTCAGCAAGGAAGAAGCCACTGCTGCAAAACCGCCATAAAGATTGTACGTTTTGTCCTCTGATCTGATGAAACAAAAATAGAACTGTTTGGCCATAATGACCATAGTTATGTTTGGAGGAAAAAGGGGGAGGCTTGCAAGCCGAAGAACACCATCCCAACCGTGAAGCACAGGGGTGGCAGCATCATGTTGTGGGGGTGCTTTGCTGTAGGAGGGACTGGTGCACTTCAAAAATAGATGGCATCATGAGGTAGGAAAATTATGTGGATATATTGAAGCAACATCCCAAGACATCAGTCAGGAATTTAAAGCTTGGTCGCAAATGGGTCTTCCAAATGGATAATGACCCCAAGCATACTTCCAAAGTTGTGGCAAAATGGCTTAAGGACAACAAAGTCAAGGTATTGGAGTGGCCATCACAAAGCCCTGACCTCAATCCTATAGAACATTTGTGGGCAGAACTGAAAAAGTATGTGCGAGCAAGGAGGCCTACAACCTGACTCAGTTACACTATCTCTGTCAGAAGGAATGGGCCAAAATTCACATACCTTATTGTGGGAAGCTTGTGGAAGGCTACCCGAAACATTTGACCCAAGTTAAACAATTTAAAGGCAATGCTACCAAATACTAATTGAGTGTATGTAAACTTCTGACCCACTGGGAATGTGATGAAATAAATAAAGCTGAAATAAATCATTCTCTCTATTATTCTGAAATGTCACATTCTTAAAATAAAGTGGGGATCCTATCTGACCTAAGACAGGGAATTTTTACTAAGATTAAATGTCAGGAATTGTGAAAAACTGAGTTTAAATGTGTTTGGCTAAGGTGTATGTAAACTTCCGACTTCAACTGTATGTCTATGTATGTGTTTGTGTACAGTACCTTTTAGATATTGGGGGCATCCTGTGATGTGCTTTTGTATTGCTTTAAGAGCGAGTTAGCTAGCATGCTCTAATTGTAATGATCTCATTAGCACCCTGCTAATTCACAGTTAATGCTAATTCACACGAATCTACAGCCGTCAACATACTGTTGTCCTGCACATTTAACCTCTTATGGCTGAGATCGGCTAAGATCCCGTTAACTGGATAGATTTGACAACAGCCAGTGAAAGTGCAGGGCGCCAAATTCAAACAACAGAAATCTCATAATTAAAATTCCTCAAACATACAAGTATTTCACACCATTTTAAAGATAAACTTGTTGTTAATCCCACCATAGTGTCCGATTTCAAAAAGGCATTACGACGAAAGCACACCAAACGATTATGTTAGGTCAGTACCTAGTCACAGAAAAACACAGCAATTTTTCAAGCCAAAGAGAGGAGTCACAAAAAGCAGAAATAGAGATGAAATTAATCACTAACCTTTGATGATCTTCATCAGATGACACTCATAGGACTTCATGTTACACAATACATGTATGTTTTGTTCGATAAAGTTCATATTTATATCCAAAAATCTCAGTTTACATTGGCGCGTTACGTTCAGTAATGTTTTGCTTCCAAAACATCCGGTGATTTTGCAGAGAGCCACATCAATTTGCAGAAATACTCATCATAAATGTTGATGAAAATACAAGTGCATGGAACTTTAGATAAACTTCTCCTTAATGCAACTGCTGTGTCAGATTTCAAAAAAGCTTTACGGAAAAAGCATATATCATGCAATAATCTGAGTACGGCGCTCAGACAAAAACAAGCAATGCAGATACCGGCCATATTGTGGAGTCAACAGAAGTCAGAAATAGCATTATAAATATTCACTTACCTTTGATGATCTTCATCAGAATGCACTCCCAGGAATCCCAGTTCCACAATACATTTTTGATTTGTTCGATAAAGTCCATCATTAATGTCCAAATACCTCCTTTTGTTAGCGCGTTCAGTTCACAATCCAAACTCAATCCAAGTCCAGGCAAAAGTTCAGACAAAAAGTTCAAAAAGTTATATTACAGTTCGTAGAAACATGTCAAACGAAGTATAGAATCAATCTTTAGGATGTTTTTAACATAAATCTTCAATAATGTTCCAACCGGAGAATTCCTTTGTCTTTAGAATTGCAATGGAACGCAGGTCGCTCTCACATGAGCGAGCGTGATCAGCTCATGCCACGCTGGCAGACCCATGATTCAATCAGCTCTCCTTCCCCCCTTCTTCACAGTAGAAGCATCAAACAAGGTTCTAAAGACTGTTGACATCTAGTGGAAGCCTTAGGAAGTGCAATATGGCCATATAGACACTGTATATTCGATAGGCAAGCGGAACCCCTATCCATAAGAAGCTTCATAATGTCAAAAAATGTGACAGGTGAAATGAAGAACCGGATCTGCTTTATCTCCTAACATATTGCACAAGTTGACTGCAGGTTTTTACTTAAAAGTAGCTACAAATATTAAAATGTAGTTTCAATGGTATTGACAGTATTGAAAAAACATCCCATGGCTATTTCCAAATAGCCTTGTATACGGTATATACGGAATACAGCCTTATCTACTCCAGTGTAGACCTGTGGTTTCATTTCTGACAGAATTCGTTAAACAGGTACAGGGCAAAGAGCATATTGTCAGCAGAAAATGTAGCCTATGATGGACATTATAAAACCATACCCTTCTCGTAAAAAGGAGCCCATATTTATTTCATGGATGTTACCACAACTCATGGTCATTTCCAAAGGTGCCCCAGCATCATACAGAGTGTAGTGTGTGTCCTAGTCTCTCTCTCTCTCTCTCTCTCTCTCTCTCTCTCTCTCTCTCTCTCTCTCTCTCTCTCTCTCTCTCTCTCTCTCTCTCTCTCTCTCTCTCTCTCTCTCTCTCTCTCTCTCTCTCTCTCTCTCTCTCTCTCTCTCTCTCTCTCTCTCTCTCTCTCTCTCTCTCTCTCTCTCTCTCTCTCTCTCTCTCTCTCTCTCTCTCTCTCTCTCTCTCTCTCCTTTAAATGAACATGTTGACACTAATGGGAGAGGGAAAGAGCAGATGCCTATATTATTAATGCCATCCTTTTCCCTTTCAATTACATTTAACATGACACTGAATGACGGTGCAAACTGGCAGAGAGGCAGTGCTTCACATGACATTAGCCGACGTCTTTGCCTCCCAGTTCATAGAGGTAATTGGCAACAGGAGTGACAGTGGGAGCGGGTTCTTTTTGAAGAGCACCTCTGAATGCTCTGTCAAATGATGCTCTATCGTTTTTAGTTCATGGAGTAACCAATATGGGCCTGTCACACGCTTCCTTCTTAAAGGAATAACAGACAACATGGCTTTTAAATGTGTCACTTTTTTTCTGCTGGCCCTTCAGTCAGCCACGTCCGTTTGAGAGCAAAACTGGCATTTGTGTCCATAGATCATTTTTTGAAGCAGTTTACAAATCATGTTTTGTTTCTATCACTGACATTAAGTTGAATATTGAGCTTTCGGGGAATTCTATACTTTTTTTTTTTTTATCCCCTTTTCTCCCCAATTTTCGTGGTATCCAATCGCTAGTAATTACTATCTTGTCTCATCGCTACAACTCCCGTACGGGCTCGGGAGAGACGAAGGTCGAAAGCCATGCGTCCTCCGAAGCACAACCCAACCAAGCCGCACTGCTTCTTTAACACAGCGCGCCTCCAACCCGGAAGCCAGCCGCACCAATGTGTCGGAGGAAACACCGTGCACCTGGCCCCCTTGGTTAGCGCGCACTGCGCCCGGCCCGCCACAGGAGTCGCTGGAGCGCGATGAGACAAGGATATCCCTACCGGCCAAACCCACCCTAACCCGGACGACGCTAGCCCAATTGTGCGTCGCCCCACGGACCTCCCGGTCGCGGCCGGCTGCGACAGAGCCTGGGCGCGAACCCAGAGACTCTGGTGGCGCAGTTAGCACTGCGATGCAGTGCCCTAGACCACTGCGCCACCCGGGAGGCGAATTCTATACTTTTTAAGTAACACCATAAGTAATAGACTTTTCACAGTGCAATTCACAGTTGCATTTCATTTATAAAGATTACATTTTTCTTCCTCCCTTTTTATTACCTGAAAATGGCAGTTTACATAATATTGAAGCACAATCAATTATTATATATTTCTCTCAGGTATTGCTGTATAGATATATATTTTTTATTGAATTGAATGTGATAGTTTAGTACTGAGCAGTTGGAAAGTTTATATGCTCCTCTCTTTTCTCCTAATTGTTCAGGAGGGAGTAAATCTGTTTACCTGATTGATCTTAAATCTCAATATGCCAGTCATATCCCCTACCTTTAAACAATCCCTAGTTCTGAGGAATATTAATAATTCTGCTGGAAAGTGGAGTCACGTGTGCTGTTGCTTGTAAGCATGAAATTCAGCCTGCAGCCCAACTCTATTGAACACAATTACAAGCTGTTGGAAGGAACATAGAATGTTCTTTTGATTGGTCCACCCCCAGGATTTGAGCACACAGCTGAAAATGCTCTGGGATGTCTCCCTGAATTAGGGAAATAAGAGAGGAAGAGATTGAAGACTGACTGACACACACAGTCCTTCTGAAACAATATGCAGCGTTGCCATGATCATTGTGGGTGGAAAGAGAAGGGAGGGGGAGAAGCTGTTTTGTGCTTTTTCAAACCTACAGTACAGTAGCTAGCTCTGAACAGTGGGTATTGGGTTCAAAGGTATGAGATGGTTCTTCAGGGATTTTGTTTTTGTTCGTGCATCCTACACTATCCTTCGTTTACCATTGAAATCCTCTGAAATTAGGCAGATTGGATCAATATTTTCTGCAAAGGCATAATTGGTAAAATGTCTAATAGAAAGTTCACAATTTATTTAGTCCGGGTTGTCATACTATCAACAAACTACAAGTATCTGTTGACAAGCAACTGCTTGCTAAGGTTAGGGTTAGGTTTAGAATAAGGGTAAGGGCAGTTGTCACCAACCGGTTGATCGCGATCAACTGGTCGATCTCCAAGCCATTCCTAGTCGATCACCAAATATTTCTGTAAAAAACCCAATGATAAAGCCTGTTTTTGTAATTTGTTTTGCGCTGTTGGCATTAGGTGCACTTGATTCAGCAGCCCTAGTGCCGGGAAGGCAAATTGTTCCCATTTTGAACCATTTCATGTGTCTGAAGGAGGAACTCTGCCCAGAGAGCAAAGAGCTGCTGTTTTTATGAATAAAATCATGTTTACGTTGTTATTCAGCACTGTCGACATTTTGTTCAATGTTCCCTTCAGACTGACCATCAGATGCAGGCCATCAGTCCGGTAAAAAGCTGTGACTCACAAGTAATACAACAAATGATCTATTATCAGTGTGATCATATACCAAATGTTTTCAAATATAATTTCAAAAGGGTCAGAGAAGAACAACATTGGCAGGGCAATTCAAGAATAGCCAATATGCGGTGATAATATAATGGGCCTATAGCCTACAGAAATATTTGTAATGGGTTCATGTTGCGTAGGCGTACGCTTTTGAAGTCATGTTTAAAAAATATTTAAAAATCTGAGCGGTAGATCTCGGATTGGATTTTGATTCAGAAAGTGATCTTGACTGACGACTGGGTTAGGGTAAGGGATATGTTTAGGGTTAGGATAAGGGTTAAGGTTAGGGTTAATAGATACTTAGTTCACATGTTACTGATAGTCTGTAGAGAATCTACAGATGGACTATACTAATACAAAACTATATACATACTGTAACCTACAGTATACAGGCAGCAATTAATCCTCCCATTCAACCTGCATCCTGATGTGTTTTTGTTTATGTTTGTTTGCTGGAATGACTGCATTTGCATATCCCGTGTTGGTATGCGTTCCACATAATAGGTCACTCTCCCGATCAGTGAATAAATAGGGACAAATAGGGATCACTGAAGAGTCTTTTCACCAGTTATAGATCATTGACTACATACTGTATACACAATGCCACATCAACCAGAGAAATAGTGATAAATCGTTAGCCATCATTAACGTTGCATAGACACCATTGGGTCGATAAGTACCACTGCAACCTATAATTCCGAGTAGAAATATGTAGATGGTGACTGCCATTGACACTTCTATACATCATCAAGAGTCAAGTTTCTACGAAAATCTTTATCAAGATTCTATGAAAATGTGTGCGTGCTGGTTAATTATATCATGACATTAGCCTTATCTCCAGTTGTGGAACAGGCTGACTTTTACATAGTGACATGGCAAAGGCATCCAACTTTCAGGGACGGAGGGTCCAGCCATCTGGAAACGCTAGTGTGTCTCCCTTGTCTAGACACTTGTCTAGTTAAAACAGCATCTAAGCCAAAATCCAGAGCAGCCATGACTTGGCCTGTTCCACTTGTCTCTGTGTAGTGGATGTCATATTTTAAAAAAACTCCAAAGTGCTTTAACACTGGGCACTACACAGTTGCACAAAGTTACACTTGATTCACTTTACTGTAGTGCCACCATAAGCCTATTGTATTGACACCGTTCAGTGCACCGCAGACGTTTTGGCTTGTGAGCAGCTTAACTTTCTGAAATAGAGACATTTTCTTGATGTTCAGAAGCTAAAGTGTCAGTGGCTGCCTATTGTGCGCTGCCCCGCTAGGAAGCCAGGCGTTCAAACCTAGCTGTCCATCATCTCGCACTAATACAGTGAGGTACCTTCAGCGGGAAGTGAAAGGGAGGCATACAGTAGGTTACCTGCTAGAAGATTATATGGGTGAAGGGGCAGCAAGGAGGGGGAAGGGGGGTATGCATGCACCCACCAAATACTAGGTTCACTACTGCTTGGATTGAAATAAATCCTAATGAGTGTTGTAATTTCATCATCATTGCCATAATTCCAGCCATGTGTAATCCCCTAGGTATGGAGCCATTTGCCAGCACATCCTCTAAATGTCATCCTTTACTGAAATGAACAATTGTACTGTATATTGACCTGTAAAATCTGGTAATGCTGAGAATAGTCAGATCTGAGATAAGTATACTTCTGTACTGTGCTGTGAGTCAGTGTCTGTGTCTGTGTCTGTGTCTGCGCCTGGGTTTTTCCGCACGATAATTGCCTCCGTCTTATTTGGAATACCAATGAAAATGGGCAGCACATGCCAGATTTGTAATAATTATAGTTTCCTTGTTGTTTTGAGGAAAACATCTGCCATGCTTACAGAGGGATATCGTAACAATTAAAGCATGAAAGACTGAGGAGTTGTCTGAGGTCTGCAGGGTATGCCTATCTCCCTCAGAGTCCAACATGAGAAGTTTGGTTTTTAATCACTCTGAAAACACTTCAGGCGCTGCTCGCCTGTGTTTATTCTGTTAAGTAGACTTAACATTTTGATGTGATCTGCAACTCATTTCTGATAACAACCTCATAACCAAAACTCATCTCACAAATTATGGAAGTTAATGTTTAAAATGTGTTAGCACTCTAGGGATTTTTTGCACACCTTGGTTTGCTTGAAAATAGGAAGTAGATATACTTGCTCAAAGGCTGTAGTACTTTGCTGTAGTCCAAAGTAAACACTGGTAATATATTGATCCATAGAAAAGACACCAGTGTTATTCTCATGAGTGATTTTTTTGGTAGAAAATACATGCACAAGCAAGACTATGACAGCGAGGGCACAAATTGGACCCCAGTGGTAACACTTATTGCCTTTGGACATAGCGAACTGGACATATCATGCTCTCAACACTTTGAGTAACTACCATTCCAATGATGTGTGACAAGACCTTGGCGACAGCCAGCCAGTATACATTCCCTCCATGCTGAATAATTGCTTCAACATAATAATGAACTTCAGAGCTCACTGTCAGGTAAAATGGCTGTCTGAAATCACAACTGGCTAATAGGGAAAGAGATTACATTCTAGCCCACGTGAGGAGAGGTGCTGTTGGGTTATCTGGGCTCAGCTGTCCCCTCACTGCCCTTCACTAAAGATTATAAAGAACTCCAGTGCGCCCTTAAATTTGGCACAGGCTCTGACAATGGCAGTTTCCCTCAGCATCTCACCCCCCCTAACCTCAGAACGGGCTGAATTGGAACAGTGGTCAGAAGTTAGAGGAACTTTCGTTTTGTGATCTTCTTTTTATATTCAGCCAAACTTCGTGATAGCACAGTGATGAGGGCAGTGATGCCTTAGGTTTGGGTTTCAGATAAAAGGTGTGTAACTTAGAGGTACAGAATTAAACGCGTCACATTGTGAACTGTAAATGTCTTGAGTTTTTGAATCTCAAAGAAATAGCAAAGAAGTCTAACTAAACTTCTAACACTGATCTTACATCTTGTCATGGAATGCCAAGGAAAATATGAATAACTATTAAAGGAAATTGCTTCTTTCTTGGTTATTGGTAGAAAACGTAAGAAGTTATACCAGAATGTGTCAGCTATTTTCAAAGGGTTGTTTTGATGTAGGATGACTCCCACGTCTTTTTCCTTCATTAAATAGATTTCTTGGCGTCCAATTAATTCAATGAAACAAAAAGACATCTTACCCCAAAGGACTTCATCAGTTTCTTGTCCTAATTCCGAGCCATCCTTTAATCTGAAATAAATCGACAATATCTATTTACCAGTATACAGTCAGACAACAATCCATGTCCTACTTCTTTCCTGTGCACTTGCCAGAAACCTGCAGTGAAATGATGATAGGTAGAATATGATAGAATTGCAATTAACAAATCACACTGGGGAGTAATACGGTATTGAAGTAGACACTTGTTTTCACTGTTGACAATGAACATAATGAACAGCAGTACAGCACATATGAAAATATAGCCTTAAGAAAATGTATCCATGTTTAAAGTCAGCAAAATACATATTTTTTGGGGATAGTGGAGCATCATTAGATAAATCAAAGTTCCACCACAATGAGTTTGTGTTAAAGTTGCAATATATAACTTTTTGGGACATAGAAAAGAGAGTTATAGATCTGTCATTCTCATTGAAAGCAAGTCTAAGAAGTGGTATATCTGTTCTATGTATGCTATTTCTATGCTTCCCGTTAAGTTTAGTTTTTGCTCCTTATACTTTTGGTTTCGTACAACAGCTTCAAACAGCTGAAAATACAATATTTTTGTTATTGAAAAGATATTTCACAGCGGTTTAGATGGTACAATGATTCTCTCCACTCTGAGTGCTTGTTTTGCCACATAAACTCAAAATTCAAAAGGCAGTCGCACATCTGAGCAAACCTTTTTCAGGTGCATGGCAACAGTTGAACAAGATGAATGAAAAAGGGAACCGCACACTGCTCTTGATAGTATCACTGATCTTTAATAAGCTTACGTATCGGCCTCACGGCCTTCGTCAGAGCTTTTGTGATTTTTAAAAAATTAGCACCCTTATGTAGACCTAGCCCCACCCACATCAGTTACACGCATGGAAAGGGGTTGGAGGCTAAGGAAAAACCAATAAGTGCTACCAAATATAACAATATGCATTTCATAAATATTCAAATAAAGTGTGTAAATAAGACGTATTAAACATGTCTGTAAAACCACAATGAGGACATAGCAAGTTTTCATTAATCATTGGGTACATCGTACGAAAAACATCAGAGTAATCTTAAATAGGGACATAATTCATGTTCAAATTCCCAACATAACATACATAGGCATTTCATCATTAAGTCCTTTAGGAAATAATGTCTGGAGGGTGAAAATCCCAAAACAATCTATTTTACTCAGAGTGTTATTAGTATCACCTCCGCTGTCTGATATCTTATGTCACGGTTGTCGTAAGAACGGGACCAAGACGCAGCGGATGTTGGGTTCCACATATTTATTACAAAGTGAAACTTAGAGCAAAAACAATAAATCAATAAACGAACAACGAAACGTGACTACATGGTGCACAGGCACAAACACAAAATTCAATATCCCACAAACACAGGTGGGAAAAATAGCTATTTAAATATGATCCCCAATTAGAGACAACGACAAACAGCTGCCTCTAATTGGGAACCACATTAGCACCAACATAGAAATAGATATACAAGATCACCCCCTAGCACTAGAAAGTAAAAATGTCACGCCCTGACCACGCCCTGACCCTTGGTTCTCTATGGTATAGTAGGTCAGGGCGTGGTCAGGGCATGACATTTTAACTTTCTCTATGCCACAAAATCTAAAAGGTAGAAATGTCATGCTTTAGGTCATTAAAATGTACTGCGACTGGATAATCCCTGTCATTTCTCCTGATTGAACTTTTATGTTCACTAAATTCTATGCACATTTCTACCTTTAGATTTTGTGGCATAGAGAAAGTTAAGATATCAGACAGGGGAGGTGATATTAATACCACTCTAAGTAAAATAGATTGGATTTTGGATTGGATTTTCACCCTCCAGACATTATTTCCTAAAGGACCTAATGATGAAATGCCTATGTATGTTATGTTGTGAATTTGAACATGAAATATGTGCCTATTTAAGATTACTCTGTTTTTCGTACGATGTACCCAATGACTAATGAAAACTTGCTATGTCCTCATTGTGGTTTTACAGACGTGTTTAATACGTCTTATTTACACACTTTATTTGAATATTTATGAAATGCATATTGTTATATTTGGTAGCACTTATTTGTTTTTCCTTCGCCTCCAACCCCTTTCCATGCGTGGAACGGATGTGGGTGGGGCTAGGTCTACATAAGGGTGCTAATATTTTTTTAAATCACAAAAGCTCTGACGAAGGCCGTGAGGCCGATACGTAAAGCTTATTAAAGATCAGTGATACTATCAAGAGCAGTGTGCGGTTTCCTTTGTCACATAAACTGAAATTAGGCGAACTATAAGAATTTTAGCAACCAGGAAATGGCGGATCGATTTCTGCAAATTGCACCTTTTAAGTCCAGTACCTCCACTGGTTGCATTGTCAACTTTAACGAACATTCCCAGTGACAAGCGGCCACTTCAGTCCAGTGAGTCAGCCTTACCCTGTCTGACCTTATCAGTGGGGGTACAGGCTGCACTCCTTGACTCCGCCGGTGGCATAGCTTCGCCTTGCACCAGCAGTCCTCTCGCTTAAGAGCACTGACCTGCTGCCATCCTGTCCATGGTGGGCCGGGGTTGGCAACATAGGCCTATGTTTACTTTATGGTTGTGTAATGTGACCTAACTGATTAATCGGGTCATGTTCTTTTGAATACATGAATACTGGAATTTCTCTGGTACTAGAATGTTGACAGAAAATACATGTGTGTTTGCATTTACTGAGGTGTTGGTCTATCTGTTCCGGTTGAGAAGGGATTTTAAGCTATTTTTACTACACATACACTATATGGCCAAGAGTATATGGACACCTGCTCGTCAAACATCTCATTCCAAAAACATGGGCATGAATATGTAGTTGGTCCCCCCTTTTCTGCTATAACAGCCTCCCTCCACTCTTCTGGGAAGTCTATCCACTAGATTTTGGAACATTGCTCCGCGGACTTGCTTCCATTCAGCCACAAGAGCATTAGTGAAGTCGGGCACTGATGTTCAAATCAAATCAAAGTTTATTTGTCACGTGCGCCGAATACAACAGGTGTAGACCTTAGAGTGAAATGCTTACTTACAGGCTCTAATCAAAGTGCAAAAAAGGTGCTAGGTGAACAATAGGTAAGTAGAGAAATAAAACAACAGTAAAAAGACAGGCTATATATAGTAGTGAGGCAATAAAAGTAGCGAGGCATACATACAGACACCGGTTAGTCAGGCTGATTGAGATAGTATGTACATGTAGATATGGTTAAAGTGACTATACATATATGATGAACAGCGAGTAGCAGTAGCGTTAAAGAGGGGTTGGCGGGTGGTGGGTGGCGGGACACAATGCAGATAGCCCGGTTAGCCAATGTGCGGGAGCACTGGTTGGTCGGCCCAATTGAGGTAGTATGTACATGAATGTATAGTTAAAGTGACTATGCATATATGATAAACAGAGAGTAGCAGCAGCGTAAAAAGAGTGGTTGGGGGGGGGCACACAATGCAAATAGTCCGGGTAGCAATTTGATTACCTGTTCAGGAGTCTTATGGCTTGGGGGTAAAAAGTGTTGAGAAGCCTTTTTGTCCTAGACTTGGCACTCTGGTACCGCTTGCCATGCGGTAGTAGAGAGAACAGTCTATGACTGGGGTGGCTGGGGTCTTTGACAATTTTTAGGGCCTTCCTATGACACCGCCTGGTGTAGAGGTCCTGGATGGCAGGCAGCTTAGCCCCAGTGATGTACTGGGCCGTACGCACTACCCTCTGTAGTGCCTTGCGGTCAGAGGTCGAGCAATTGCCTTACCAGGCAGTGATGCAACCAGTCAGGATGCTCTCGATGTTGCAGCTGTAGAACCTTTTGAGGATCTAAGGACCCATGCCAAATCTTTTTAGTTTCCTGAGGGGGAATAGGATTTGTCGTGCCCTCTTCACGACTGTCTTGGTGTGTTTGGACCATTCTAGTTTGTTGTTGATGTGGACACCAAGGAACTTGAAACTCTCAACCTGCTCCACTACAGCCCCGTCGATGAGAATGGGGGCGTGCTCGGTCCTCCTTTTCCTGTAGTCCACAATCATCTCCTTAGTCTTGGTTACATTGAGGGATAGGTTGTTATTCTGGCACCACCCGGCCAGGTCTCTGACCTCCTCCCTATATGCTGTCTCATCGTTGTCGGTGATCAGGCCTACCACTGTTGTGTCGTCTGCAAACTTAATGATGGTGTTGGAGTCGTGCCTGGCCATGCAGTCGTGGGTGAACAGGGAGTACAGGAGGAGACTGAGCACGCACCCCTGTGGAGCTCCAATGTTGAGGATCAGCGTGGCAGATGTGTTGCTACCTACCCTCACCACCTGGGGGTGGCCCGTCAGGAAGTCCAGGATCCAGTTGCAGAGGGAGGTGTTTAGTCCCAGGATCCTTAGCTTAGTGATGAGCTTTAAGGGTACTATGGTGTTGAATGCTGAGCTATAGTCAATGAACAACATTCTTACATAGGTATTCCTCTTGTCCAGATGGGATAGGGCAGTGTGCAGTGTTATGGCGATTGCATCGTTTGTGGACCTATTGGGGCGGTAAGCAAATTTAAGTGGGTCTAGGGTTTCTGGGATAATGGTGTTGATGTGAGCCATTACCAACCTTTCAAAGCACTTCATGGCTACGGACGTGAGTGCTACGGGTCTGCTGGGCGATTAGACCTGCGTTCAAATTCATCCCAAAGGCGTTTGATGGGGTTGAGGTCAGGGCTCTGTCCAGGCTAGTCAAGTTCTTTCACACCGATCTCGACAAACCATTTTCTGCCACAAAGTTGGAAGCACAGAATCGTCTAGAACGTCAATGTATGCTGTAGCGTTAAGATTCCCCTTCACTGGAACTAAGGGGCCTCGCCTGAACCATTTAAAACAGCCCCAGACCATTATTACTCCTCCACCAAACTTTACAGTTGGCACTATGTATTCAGGCAGGTAGCATTCTCCTGGCTTCCGCCAAACCCAGATTCGTCCAGCGGACTGCCAGATGGTGATTCATCACTCCAGAGAACTCGTTTCCACTGCTCCAGAGTCCAATGGCAGCGAGCTTTACACCACTCCAGCCGACACTTGGTATTGCACATGGTGATCTTAGGCTTGTGTGTGGCTGCTCTGCCATGGAAACCCATTTCCTGAAGCTCCCAATAAGCAGTTCTTGTGCTGACGTTTCTTCCAGAGGCAGTTTGGAACTCACTAGGGAGTGTTGCAACCGAGGACAGACAATTTTTATGCGTTACTCTCCTCAGCAATCGCCGGTCCCATTCTGTGAGCTTGTGTGGCTTACCGCTTCATGGCTGAGCCGTTGTTGCTCCTAGACGCTTCCACTTCACAATAACACCTCCCGGGTGGCGCAGTGGTCTAGGGCACTGCATCGCAGTGCTAGCTGCGCCACCAGAGTCTCTGGGTTCGCGCCCAGGCTCTGTCGCAGCCGGCCGCAACCGGGAGGTCCGTGGGGCGACGCACAATTGACATAGCGTCATCCGGGTTAGGGAGGGTTTGGCCGGTAGGGATATCCTTGTCTCAGTATGTAAAAAATGTAATAAAATGTATGCACTCTACTGTAAGTCGCTCTGGATAAGAGCGTCTGCTAAATGACTAAAATGTAAAATGTAAAATGTAACAGAACTTACAGTTGACCAGGGCAGCTCTAGCAGGGCAGACAGTTAATGAACAGACTTGTTGGAAAGGTGGCATCCTATGATTGTGGCACGTTGAAAGTCACTGAGCTCTTCAGTATGGGCCCTTCTACTACCAATGCTTGTCAATGGAGATTGCATGGCTGTGTGTTCGATTTTATACACCTTTCAGCAACAGGTGTGGCTGAAATAGCCGAATCCACTGATTTGGGTGTCCTCCAGTGGAGGCTTCTCAGAGGAGGAGGGGGAGGACCATCCTCCTCAGTGAATTATATAAACATTTACTTTTTAAAACATTTAAAAAGTTATCCTTTTTAGATAAAACTATACTGAATATAATCACACATCACCAAATAATTGATTAAAACACACTATTTTGCAAAGCAGTTCTACAGTAGCCTCAACAGCACTCTGTAGGGTAGCACCATGGTGTAGCCGGAGGACAGCTAGCTTCCGTCCTCCTCTGAGTCCATTGTCTTCAATACAAAACCTAGGAGGCTCATGGTTCTCACCCTCTTCCATAGATTTACACAGTAATTATGACAACTTCCGGAGGACGTCCTCCAATCTATCAGAGCTCTTGCAGCATGAACTGACATGTTGTCCACCCAATCAAAAGATCAGATAATTAATCTAGTACTGAAAGCATAAACTATAACTAGCTAACACTGCATTGCATCAAATGTGGTGAGTAGTTGACTCAAAGAGAGAAATAAAATAGTTGAACAGTTTTGAACAAATTAATTTCTTCCGAAATGAAGGAGAAGCAAGAGAGAAATAGAGAGAGAGATTTAGCACCATGGTGTAGCCAGTGCTAAACTTTCAGTTTCACTTACTTAGCAAGCAAATGCAGCTAGCTAGTTTAGCCTACTGAAACACCCTGCTCAAACAGAGGGATGCTACAGTATGTTAGCTAGCTGGCTATGACTATTCAACACAACACTGGAACTCTTCCAAGTCAAGGTAAGCTTTTGGTTTTACTAATTTATTTCCACCGGGGCCCGCCGGTGTAACTGCTCACTGACTGTACACTGTGATGTTAGTTCTATTAGCTATGCTGACTATAACATTACTTTAGCTAATATGGTGACAATGATGTAAGCTGTGTGTAGCGGTTTGGCTTTGAAAGTTTATTTTGCCTGTTCACATACAGCTAATGTGTTGTGCATTGAAGTCCACAAGCGAAGGGAAGAGGTAAAAGGAGTAGTCCACATAATGTAGATGCGAGAAGCAATACAATGTGGCTGCTATGAAACTGTGAACTGTGTTTACGTGTGATCAGGGGTGTATTCATTCAGCCGATTCTATTGAAACAGAAGCAAACGGAACAAAACAGGATAAACATACCTGAATTTGTTCAATAGAAACTACCGTTTCCAACAGTTAGACTAATGATTAAACCCAATATCAGATAGATGCAGGCAAGATGCAGGCAAGAGTGTGCAAGGCGGTATTGAATGTCACTGTCTGTCAAGGTGTCTGTCAAGGTGTCACTGTCACATCAAATTTGTCTCTCAACCTGTGTGCACCTACTTTCATTCATAGGCTAAGTCGTAGCAACCTCATAATGGGTATAGGGAAAATGTTAGTATCATGTAGTAGCCTAAACCTATCGCTGTTACATTTAACTGGGTGAATGGAATATGAATGACAGTCATTCAATATGCTGTAATAGAAATAAGGCCATGCTCATGAGAAAAAAAGTGTCCTCCCTAATCTGAAACGGCACTGACCACCACTGGTGTCCACATAGTTTTTTGTTGTTGCATACTTTCTTTTGTCATGAGCTGTCATGCATGATGAATAATTATGAGCGCGACGTACTGTAGATATAGAATGTTCATTATTTTTGCCTCAATCTAATTTAGAGCTCATTTCAGCAAGGTGCTCAAACAGGCTTTTTACAGTTAGCTGCATGATAATGCCCCAGTCATTATCATGTCTGTTTTGATCGTTTCCAAATATTTGTTTGTGAGGATAAGCTGTTCTAAAGCCCTCTTCTCTTAGCTGTGTACTCTCCTTCAGCTGATTTACAGTAAGGTCATTATCTAATGTCATTACAAGCTGATTTGATGAGATGAGAGAGAGGTGTTGTCTTGTGCTCAGCCAATATATTAAAGATTAAAGAGCATTGGCTTGGCTGTCATGATGATGATCTGCCGTTTAACCTCGTCAACAACCTTGACAACTTCTTGAATTACTTTTTCAACCAGGAAATGATGGACCTCGAAAGTGCCTACATGCTGCTTTACCTTGACTCTGGCTGATAGATTGCCCTGGCTGTTCCAAAATGTACCGCAAAATACCCCACTGCAGGGCTCCTCTGCTAAACACCTTTTTTTTTGTCATGTTCGAAGTAAATTAACACAATCCTAATTCACTCATCTGGAAACTCTAAGTCCTGTTCTCTATGTACACGCCAAGGCTTAGCTCAGTATGACTTCCATCAAATCATTTCTTTTTGCACTGAAATCCAATTTGAGTTTTTTTTCACACTGAGAAGATTTCCAGGTTGCACTGTATTCCAGGTAGTGTTACTTGCAGCTTATAATTGTTCCTCCCTGTATGTGTAAATGATTTTGGTTTTACATTGTGTTCTAATAATCTATTTTCTGGATCCATGAGAGACAGGGAGCAATTCATAGATGGACCTCAGATTAAGTCATAGGTTTCTTCTGGATTAGAAAAGGTTTAGGATTCTCGTTGGGTTCAGATTTGTGTTTCACAAACAAACATTCTCCCTGTGTAGTATAATGTATTTTCTGTTAAGGAATGGTAATACTCTTGCGGAAGCCTGTCTATTCATTTTTTTTTTTACCCCTGTTAAGAGATACGGGGAAAATAGAAAGAAAATGCAAAAAGGCGTATTTGTGGAGTTTCTTTTCATGTGTGTGCTGGCCATCTGTTATGGCTCTGAGACATACGCCTCGAGGTAGATGGCAGCCAACACTTCTGCAGCAGGCAGCCTGTTTACACTTCTTAATGATGATTCAAATATGTATCAAACACAATCCTCCTCCTAACAGGACTGAGGAGTTAATTCCTCCTTTCCCTCAGTAAGGATGTGACTTAATCACACTCGTATGGAACATCTCTAGTGAAGGCCTCCACAGCAGGGAAGACAGGGTTCTCTTTAGAAATCAAAGCAGAACAACCAGGACGGACTCAAACATGCCATCACTTCGGCCTTATTCTCTGATTGGGGAAATAAACTTTCAATCACTTGTGTCTGTGTCAATGTTTGAGACATTTATCTTAGAGACATAAGTAAAGCTATGTGTTTTCCTCCTGTTGTTGTCTCATTGATGTGGGATTATGTTTTGATGTCGTATTTGTCAGACCACCTTTGTGAGAGTTTGCTTGTTTATGTGCTGTCTTTTATTGATAGACTCTTCTTTAAGTGTGCATATTATCAAGAACATTTTGTTTATGAGTAAAATATTCAATAGGAGATAGAAAAAACGTTATTTCATCAGAAGAAACAAAATACTTTGGTAGAAGCTTGTAGAGGCTCTTTGAAGGGATGTGGGTGGGATGCAATTTTAACCTACTCTATGTAGTCCTATGGCACATGCCTTTCATGCCGAAAAAAAGAACATTCACTTCTTTGAATATAAATTGCATAACACTTTTTTTACAAGCATGATTATTAGGTACAAGTGACTGAAAAGTTGCATGTGATTATGCATAGCATATGAATCAGTGCAGATATTCCAATGCACAATTTAGTATTTTCTTGCAAACATACACTGTTTAACCCTGTTTTTAAAATCTGGAATATTTCTGCAAGAAAAAACAAAATGCATATGAATGAATGCGAGATATATTTTGCAGTGGCTAAATGGCAATATGTACTGTCTGTATATTTAGGCAAGTGAGTGTGAGATATACACTTGTCAACATCCCAGTTGTTGCTGTGAACTCCAGAGACCCAGTGGCATTATTTCACTGTGCCACCCTGCCTTCTCCTGTAGTTGGCCAACTATAAATTCAGCCTCTTTGATTTCTACCAGGCACTGCAAACCTGTTGACAATCAGAAAAGGCACTGATGGGAGTCCCCCATCAGCAAAAGTGACATATTTTGTTGCATGTTATTGGGGAGGTTGGGAAGGGAGTAATAAAATACGTGGCTTTGGGGAGCTGCTGAATGGTTTAGTCTAATGAAGAGAGATTCCCTGGAACTCGTGCCACTTACAGGCCCATTTGTCAATTAATTAGTAAACTGTTGACCCTTCAAGTGGCGTTCCTCTTTAGTATGTTTATTAGAAAGGCTTATGTACCTCTACCTAATGAAATCCTATTTGGTATTATTACTCAAACACACAGACTATTACCCAAACAAACATACAGACAAACACACATTATTACCAAAACACACAGATCCCTACACTCTAAAAAATGCTTGCTTTAAAACAACCCAATTTGGGTAAATATTGGACAGAACACATATTGGTTTATTTTGACCCAGCCAGTAGTGCGCACTAATATTTGATATGTGTATATACTGTACTGTATACTAGTGATGCACTATATATCGGTGAACATATCGGAATCGGCCGATATTAGCTAAAGATGCCAACGTTGGCATCGGCTCAATGTCTAGTTTAACGCCGATGTGCAAAACCGATGTCAAAGCTGACGTGCATACCTATATAATGTAGGTACATGACATAATGATGCCACGTAAAATGTAGCGCTACACGTGCAACACAGCATTCCTAACCTAGCACACAATGTCTGCTGTGTGGAGTAAGCAGTCAACAACTCAAGCAGTCATTTGAAAGAGTAAGAACATTTCAGCGAGACAACTCAAAGGCGAAATCCATTAACGGCAAGATAATGAAATTCATTGCCCTTGACAATCAACCGTTCTCTGTCGTGGATGATATTGGCCTTCGCCGAATGGTCGAGCACCGGTACACACTACCAAGTCCGCTATTTTTCAGATGTACTGGAGTTACACAGTAATAGCGTCACTACTATTAGCTTCACGACTGACATTTGGACTAACGATATCAGCCCCATGAGCATGCTGAGTCTGACAGCACAGTGGGTCGTCGAAGATTTCAATGGCATTTGAGAACTTGTTTGAAACTTGGAAACATGAACACACTAGCTAGCTCCATTCGAACAACTGACTCGAGAAATAAGCTCATCAACTGCGCCCGTAGCAAGACGTGATACCCTCTGTTATGGCATCGAAATGCCTGCTCAACAAAACTGCAGACACAGGCTGTGAACAAGCGATTCAGTGGTTTTCTCTCTTTACTGTGTCGCCACCATGCTCAATGCTATGTACAAGGACCGCTACTTCGATGCAGACAAGAAACAGGGTTTACGTGAAATGTTACGTACACAGCTGGACATGGAAACGGACACAGTGACAGTGCGCACCGAGGAAGAGAGGCCACGGACAGACAGAGCTGAAACTTCATTGCTTGACATGTATGATGAAATCCTGGTTGAGAATGAAACGACTGAACAAATGAACAACAAAACAGCACAGCAAGTAAGTGAAAGAAATAGGTTTTGATGATGTTTTACTGGTAACGGGGACATGCGTAAATGCCAACAAAATAACTTTTTGGTCAGTGTGGTGTGATGTGTGTGTGTGTTTGTGTAACCTTTATTTAACTAGGCAAGTCAGTTAAGAACAAATTCTTATTTACAATGACGGCCTAACCCGGACGACGCTGGGTCAATTGTGCGCCTGTCACGTCTGCTCCCGCTGTTCCCTTCCTCTGGCGCTAGAGGGCGCCAGATTACCCTGCATCACACGCTCCTGCCATCTATCATGCACACCTGCCCTCCCTCGTTACTCGCTTCAGCGTTATTGGACTCACCTGGACTCACTTATCACCTGTTATTTCCTCCCCTATATTTGTCAGTTCCCCAGCTCTGTTCCCCGCTGCTGCATTGTATGTTTTTGTCTTTAGTTTTAGTTCTTGACGCTGTTCCTGTCTCGTGTTATATGTCCGTCATTTATTAAATGTTACTCCCCGTACCTGCTTCGTCTCTCCAGCGTCAACTCATGTGACAGCGCCACCCTATGGGACTCCCAATCACTGCCGGATGGGATACAGCCTGGATTTGAACCAGGGACTGTAGTGACGCCTCTTGCACTGGGATGCAGTGCCGTAGGCGGCTGCGTCCGTGTTTGTGTGTGTTAACTATTTAATTGTACTAGAATGCTTAAAAGGACGCTAAAAATTTAAATTTTGGTTATTGGTATCTGTATCGTTTTTTGGGGGGAAAGGAAAATATCGGATATCGGTATTGAACAAAAATGTCATATCGGTATTTCACTAGTATATACCTCACATGCGACTCATAATAAGACTAAGCAATTAGCCTATTTTGCACTCTGATTTCCTCTAGGACTACACAGTCATATCAAGCATTTTCATAGTTTGGTGTGTCGCAATTCATTTTCCCAAGTAAAAACACAACTAGCTCTAGAATTAACATATTTTTCCGTTTTTTTTTCTTATGCATGCCAATATGTTGCCAGTAATGAAGAATTTAATCCTTAGTCGAATCAAATGTAAGATCATTCTTGCCTTTTTTGATCAAATCATTAATATGAGTCGATTTCTATAACTCAAAAATATAAATTGCTTGCATATCCACCATCATGTAAGCTACGTATTCGTTATATATCGGAGAATCTAATGGAATAAACTCAAATTCAGTCCAAAGTATCCAGAAAATACGACAAGTCGGAAGTCGCCATTTACTGTACCGCCAACTTTATCAATATAATTCACAAGTTCCTAATGATATTTTACGTCAGGTTCACCACTTACTGTAGTAGGCAGTAATATGTCATATGTGTATATACAATATATTATATATACATCACATGGGACTCTTCATAAGACTAAGCAATTAGCCTATTCAAATGTTTATTTGACTCCATAAAGATAATAAAAAATATACAAGTAAGCATTAGGCAATAATTTGAGTTTGACTAGCAAGAATTGGTCTGAGAATTGTCTATATAAAAAGGCAGATATTTAATTAACATTGTACAATGAATGGATTCACATACAAGGCATAAAGCTTAAGTTACAAAGCATTAACAAGTATTTTCAAAGCATACTTCTAGGCATATAGATCCTAAAGTTAACTTAGAAAAAGCATCAACAAAGAGATGCATATTAGGCCAGAGGCCTAGAAGCCTAGGAAATGAGAATTGATCATACAACCTTTCTCCAAGGACTGGAAACAAGATAAGAGAGAGAACAAAGGCATATAATTCCATTTCGCAACAACAGCGAGATACATTTTGGCCCTTCAGAGTGGGAAGGGCTGACTAGTCCTTGGGAATTGTCCTTCATGGTTTCCTTGTTTTCCTGGACCATTTGCCATGCAGCTCCAGGTGACAGATAGCACGTAAATTAGGGCTGAGCCTACACACGTTTGGTCACTCAGTTGGGTTGTTGGATTATTGATGTTGGGTTATTGAGCATATCAGAAGACTGGAGGCGTGGCTTAGTGGGGGCGTGGCGTTAAAATAATTTTGGGGGGGAAATCCATGAGCTTAAATTACAATTCCGGTTAATCAGTTATCAGTATGTTGAGCATTGTGTCTTTTGTGAGGCTTACCCAGGAGTATGACTGCCTATGCATGTCCCAAGGTTGGGAGAGTTACCACTTTGTTATAATATGCTGTATTTAAATAATAATGTTATTAATTTAATATTAAAATGAGTAATGTGCAAAAATATTGATGAAAAATGGATATTTGCAGTGTACAAACTTAACATGATGAACAGGAATGACATTTACTGTCACGGGTGGCCAAAAATAACTATCTGAACTGTATCTCTTTTTCATAAAATATATCTTGGAATTTTCTAACTAGTTTTCATTGGGAAGGCATATAAAGTGTTTTTATCAAAAGCAATCACTTTTTCATGGAAGAACACAGAAGCCTACCAATTACTACACATGCTTAATAATGTCACTTTTGAGGCGACTTCGATGCCGTACAGAGTGCGGCAATTGGCTCATGCCGGTGGGGCAGCCGGTATCAAATCGAATGTAGTCAACTTTCAGCTGGTGCAAAACACACCTACACTGGCGCTCGGGCGAGATTAATTGAACACCATCAGTCTGATGCTGTGTTCACTTGCTAGTCGGAATTAGGAACGAATCAGCAAGTCAGAAATGTCAGAGTTTCCTAGTTCCAAATAGCATGTTAACGCGGCAACAATACCAGTCTCTTTAGCTAACGTTCAACTCCTTGCCAGTCCTTGTCATTGCCAAAGAGACAGGCCTTTCGGCAATCTCAACGTTAAATATGCACTGGATTTACGGCGGAGTTGCTCATTTGTTGTTGTAAATAAGATTAATATTTTCCATGACAAAATGTGGTGCCTTGAAAATTTGAATTGATAACAAAGTAAAAAAGAAACATGTAATTGTTAGTTAGGCAACTAAGACGTTTTGTGGTTGGAATTGCAGTATTTACTTACTTTGAGAGTTTAGACATGAGCTAGCAACTTTTGACAGACTGGTTTGGTCTGGACAAACAAAAAAGGCTTGCTTAGCAACCGGAAACCTAACATGTTCTGTGGAGAAAAAGTTCCAATATTTGCATAATCGTTGTGATTGGAAGATCGCTTTGAGGGTTATCGAATCAGGATCAGGATCTCCTTGAGCTCATTAACGATAGAATGTTCATATTTGAAGATGGCAGATAGGCCAGTCTCTTTGGCACATGACATGGAGTACAGTGAGTGGATTAGCTAAAGAGACTGGTACCCAGGCTTACTGCCTTCTATTTTTGAAGACATTTATTTTCATTGTTAGAGCGGCCACTTGAGTGTTTGGTCAATATAATGGAGGGGCTAGTAGTGGGAGAATGCAGGACAGCGGTGGAAATGCGTAGAGAACATCTGGTCACCGGTGCGCAACAACATCTATCCCTAGTGGCAGTTTGTCCTGGGCTCGTAGAGAGAACCATAGGGGACATTGAACGTTCACACGTGACACGAACAGGTCCACCTCGGCTGTCCCGAACCGTTCCCATATTTGGAGAATAATGTCTGGGGTGCAGCTGTCACTCGTCGTCTCGGGTGACCCCCTCGAGACATGAGGTCTGCTCCGACGTTCTGATAGCCTGGAATGTGTGCTGCTGTCAACGAGCAAAGGTGCTCGTGAGCCCACAGCCACAATTCCTCCGCCAACCGGTGGAGTGCAGGAGATCTGACTCCCCCTTGACGATTTATATAGGCTATTGTAGTTCGGTTGTCCGACCAGACCAGCACGTCGTGGCCCCGTAGGGTAGACATGAAGTGGGTAAGAACCAGTAGAACTGTCTCCAGTTCCAGAAGGTTGATGTGGCGTCCCGAGGGACTGCCCGAGCCTGACATGTCCCTCCCCATCTAGTCAGACAAGCGTCTGTATACACTGGAATGTAGGATGACACTGCCTATTGGGACTCCTTGCGTCAAAACGCATGGGTCTCTCCAATAGTTCAGGTCCGCTCTGAGCGAGAGGGGAAATACCAACAACCGATGACAGTCCTCTCACTGGGTCCAGTCGTAATTGGGCAAACCATCGCTGTGTTCTGCGCATGTGCAGAAGTCCCAGTAGAACCACAGACTGGGCAGACGACATGAGACCCAAAAGTGTCATGACGGAATGCGCCGTCACCATGTGATTCGGATAAAACCTTTGTGGGGCCAGCAACAGGGCAGCCCGTCGAGGATTCAAGCCTTTATAGTCATAGTGTCTAGCTGTAACCCCAGGTAGACAATCCAGCGAACCCCAGATGTGTGAGATGAATCACTGTCTGTGTTGTGTGTGCCATTGCCAGCTCTGCTGACGGGGCTAGAACCAGTAGGGCATCTAGGTAGGCTAGTAGCCTTATCCCTTGATGACGCAACAGTTCCAATGCCGCCTCCACACATTTGGAAAAGGTGCGAGGTGCCAGGGCGTACCCGAATGGCATCCTCGCATACTCGTATGCCACCCCTTGAAAGGCGAAACGCAGAAACTTCCTGTGACGCAGATGTATCGGCACATTTGCAATATGCATCCTTTAGGTCTATGCTTATACAAAAGTCCTTGTTGTGGATACATTCCAACAGATGTTTTGTTGTGAGCATTCGGAAGGGCCGTTTGGCTCTCGTTGAGAGTGCGTAAATCCAATATTGGCCTCATTACCCCCATATGTTTTGGCACTAGGAAGTAGGGTGAATATAGCCCGCTGTTCCTTTGCTCCTGGGGAACTACTGTGACCGCCTCCTTCGCCAAAATTTCCATAATCTCTTTCACAAGAGCGCCGACTTTCTCTGGCGTCTTCAACGCCGTCGCCACCATACCCGAAAACGGGGGAGGAGTTTGGTGGAATTGGATGGCATAACCCTTCTCCAGCATCCGGCTTAGCCAGGAGGAAAGGGTGCAGCTTCGCTGCCACTCTAAATAATGCTCTAAGAGCGGGAGAGTGCGAAGCTGTGGTACCGACTGTAGGAAGGACCTGTTTTCCTCTATGGCCCAAGCCGCCACTGTCCCCTGACACTGAAGCGGTGGGGCAGCCCAGGGTGGGCCCCCTTCAGAAGGGAGAGGGAATATTGACACGTTCTGTGAGAAGCGGGTGCACCGACACTTCGGTTATACGTGTAGCCTTGTGGTTCCAGTCCTCCGTGAATGTAGCTCGGGTCGGAGCTACACTAACTGAGGTATCTGCCTGAGTTAGTGTGCCGTCTCCCAACAGCGATTGCGTCATCGGCCCAACATGGGGCTGTGTACGCAGGCTGCTCTTCAAACCCTTAGCTACTTCACTCCTAAGAGTATGTAGTGTAGGGTTTTTATGAGGTATAGCATGATGGCTCATTGAGAGCGTCCGTCTTGCTTTCCTCATGTCATTCCCACTCACAACGTCCTTCTGTGTGTGCTCAGCTACGCACTCATAGTGGGCTGTGCTACACGCAAAGTGATGAGAGGAAGAGAGAGAGATAGGGAGAGAGAGAGAAGGAAGCAGTCTCAGTTTTGTTATGGAAAAAAGGTTTTCTCGTGACAAAGTCAGATGGAACACATTCTTTATTAACAAAGGACGCATTGGCTCCTCCATCCCTTTGCAGGGGTGGGGGATGAACAGTGGGTGCTGTCACAAGAAGTACTGCGCTCTCTTCCGCCTCTCCCCCTCGTCCTGTCATGGTCGTCGTGTCTTCTGACTGCCTCTCGGCTGCCAGGGCGACGAAATGAAACCTCTCGTCGGTTGATCCGCTGTCTTCTCTGGTGCTGTCGGAGGGACGGGGCCCGCCCTTGGTACACCAGGTGCTGCTGCTCGACGGGCTCTCCGTCTGGCAGTAGACCCGGGCCTACTGGAGACGGTGGAGCGAGGGGGTTCCTTTGAAGCTGCTCTAGACCCTCCTGCCAATGGCAGGTGTCTAGATAGCTGCTTCTTCTCCTCCTCAAGCTTCCCGAAACGCACCGTTGCATCTTTAACGGGGGTTCCGCGGAGACCGCTGTCAGAGATGAGGGCGTTCAATAGGGCGGCTTTGTCGGTTTCCTTCATAGCCATCAAAGACAGCCAGAGGTGTTGCTCCACAACCACCGAAGTGGCCATAGACCTCCCCGCACATACAGCCGATGCCTGTGTGAGATGGAGGATGGCGCCGGAAATATTCTACGCTTCCTCAATCTCCTCTCTCAACAGCTCAGTCCTATCTGTGGTGAGACGGGATAGAGAGGCTGCCAGGAGGGCAATATTATTAGCTGCTGCTATAGCTTGTACACCTAGAGCGTAGGACTTCTCCACCAGCTGTGCTGTAAGCTGGTCCTTGGTCGTAGGTAGTGTGGGTTTCTTGGATGACGGCCAGGAGCTCGAACCTGGAACGAGGTACACAGCTAGTGCGTCCTCGTGCCTAGGGATCTCCTGAGGTCGTTTTTCCGTCCACTCTGGTGAATGGGGTGTACTCTTTCGCCGGCGCTCTGGCCGTTAACGGCGTCTCCAATGCACCCTCCACATATTTAGCGAGCGAGGGCATGGTCGGTGCCAAAGGCACAGCCACCCATCTTGATCTGGAGTAGGGACCGCCCACCATCATATCCACTTCCGGAATGGGGGGCAATATAATTTCCAGACAGCTCACGGCACGCTCAATAAGCCCTGTAAAATCAGAGCGCAGAGAGGCATTTGCTTAAGAGGGGGCTGCTGAGAATTCAGAGCCTGTCTCTTCCTCGCACAAGGATGTGAAATTCCCCTCACTCTCCCTAGGGAGGGGGGTAATTTCGGCCTCGGTCGGTATATCCTCTTCATCTCTAGAGGCGCCGCCGTCGTCCTCTGACGCCTCAGAACCTGAGGCTAACATAGACATGGCGTCCTCTAAAGAGGTATCCTTCCTGAAACCGCCCACCGCTGCTTCCTCTCCTTTAAAGAAAGGAGGATGCAGCTAGGGCATTCCGGAGGATCCGTGAGGCACAGCTAGTGCCCCTAGCATGCTTTGAACCCAAGCACACAAAACATAAGTTGTGTGGGTCCGAAGCCGCCATAGAGGAGCAGCTCTTAAAATAGCCTTTGGGGGTGGAAAGGCGTGCTCATGAAGGGCGATGTCGAGAACAGGATATCAACGGCGTGTTCGTCCTGAGATTTCTTCTCTTCTCAGCTTCTTCAGTCCAGTCCTGTCGCTGAAGAAAATGGGAGGCTGATTGAGGGGAAGCGTCTGATTATATAGGGACACCTGTACTCCTATTGGCTGCAGGTGTGTGCATACATTTCTCTCAGGCTATTCGCTGCCTAGGCAGCGGGGTAAACCACGAGGAGCAGAGCTCCCCTATGGGTCAGAGCTCCATTTTATAGAACTATATTTTCAGGGTAGCTTCCCCAACACTGCCAACTGGTGTCAATCTTTTTGACCATTACAAAAATAGTTACCAATCTATGCTTGAGTTATTTGACCATGTCCAGAAGAAAAAAAGTAGAATTCAGACAATAACAATAGGTTCCACTGCTTTGCTGTGAACCAACCCCTAATTACAGTCCATTCGGAAAGTATTCAGACACTTTTCTTTATCCACATTTTGTTACGTTACAGCCTTATTCTAAAATTGATTAAAATATTTTTTTCCTCATCATTCTACACACAATACCCCATAATGACAAAGTGAAAACAGGTTTTTAGAATTGTTTGTAAATGTATAAAAAAATAACAAGATACTTTATTTACATAAGTATTCTGACCCTTCGCTATGAGACACAAAATTCAGCTCAGGTGCATCCTGTTTCCATTGATCATCCTTGAGATGTTTCTACAACTTGATTGGAATCCACATGTGGTAAATTCTATTGATTGGACATGATTTGGAAAGGCAGACACCTGTCTATATAAGGTCCCACGTTTGACAGTGCATGTCAGAGCAAAAACCAAGCCACGAGGTCGAAGGAATTGTCTGTTGAGCTCCAAGACAGGATTGTGTCGAAGCACAGATCTGGGGAAGGGTACCAAAAATGTCTGCAGCATTCAATGTCCCCAAGAACACAGTGGCCTCCATAATTCTTAAATTGAATACGTTTTTAACCACCAAGACTCTTCTTAGAGCTGACCGCCCGGCCAAACTGAGCAATCGGAGGAGAAGGGACTTGGTCAGGGAGGTGACCAAAAACCTGATGGTCACTCAGACAGAGCTCCAGAGTTCCTCTGTGGAGATGGGAGACATTTCCTGAAGGACAACCATCTCTGCAGCACTCCACCAATCAGGCCTTTATGATAGAGTGGCCAGACGAAAGCCACTCCTCAGTAAAAGGCACATGACAGCCCGCTTTGAGTTTGCCAAAAGGCACGTAAAGGACTCTCAGACCATGAGAAACAAGATTCTCTGGTCTGATGAAGCCAAGATTGAACTCTTTGTCCCGAATGCCAAGCTTCATGTCTGGAGGAAACCTGGCACCATCCCTATGGTGAAGCATGGTGATGGCGGCATCATGCTGTGGGGATGTTTTTCAGCGGCAGGGACTGGGAGACTAGTCAGGATCAAGGGAAAGATGAACAGAGCTAAGAACAGCGAGATCCTTGATGAAAACCTGCTCCAGAGCGTTCAGGACCTCAGACTGGGACGAAGATTCACCTTCCAACAGGACAACAACCCTAAGCACACAGCCAAGACAACGCCGGAGTGGTTTCTGGACAAGTCTCTGAATGTCCTTGAGTTACCCAGCCAGAGCCCGGACTTGAACCCGATCGAACATCTCTGGAAAGACCTGAAAATAGCAGTGCAGCGATGCTCCCCATCTAACCTGACAGAGTTTGAGAGGATCTGCAGAGAGGAATGGGAGAAACCCCCCAAATACAGGTGTGCTATGCTTGTAGCGTCATACCCAAGAAGACTCAAGGCTGTAATCGATGCCAAAGGTGCTTCAACAAAGTACTGACTAAAGGGTCTGAATACTTATGTAAATGTAATATTTCAGTTTTTATGTTATATAAATTTGCAAACATTTCTAAAAAACTGTTTTTGCTTTGTCATTATGGGATATTGTGTGGGGGAAAACGATTTAATCAATTTTAGAATAAGGCTGTAACATAACAAAATGTGGAAAAAGTCAAGGGGTCTGAATACTTTCTGAATGCACAGTAGGTAACATAACACCACTATAATAGCCTTGTTAAGCCTTGGCATGGTTAATGCACCTCAATTGTCCACGATACCTTACATAACCTTTTGCTCCTTCATAGTTTCATAGTTTAACAGGTTGACTTGTTGACTCAGAATATCAACTGTCAGTGACTCTTATCAACTGTATGCAAGAGGTTTTATTGTCTTGTCAGGAATTCAGCCATCTTTGTGTTGCTCTTGCCATTCCCCACACCTCTTTGATGCAGATGTTCTCTTGTGATAACATCCTGTAGATCTGACACAGTATCTAATTGGAGGTTAACTTTACAGTAATTATTTTGGTCCACAACTCAGATTTTGAATCCAAACAACTCAGATGCCTAAAGGGTCTTAGGTTTATCGTCTCTTTCTCATTGTTCCTGACCTGCGCTGGTGAGATACACTCTCTCTCTTTCTCTTCTCCACCCCAGGGACTCTTTCAGACTATGACTACTTTCTCTTTCTCTCTCTCTCCCTCTGATCATGCCTAGAATAATTCATTGTAATGCTTGTTAATGCTTTTTAACTGAACCTGTATGCCTTGTTTGTGATTTCATTCATTTTACAATGCCTTTGATATAGAATACTCTCAGACATTTCTTGACCTTTCAATTACTGTAACTCAACTATTGTTTCTTGCATATTGTTAAATCATCTTTATGGAGTCAGATAATTAATTTAATAGACTTTGGTTAACATACACATTACGTAGTCTTATTACAGGTCGCATGTGAGGTGTAAATAATATACAGTGCCTTCAGAAAGTGTTCACTCCCCTTGACATTTTCCACATTTTGTTGTATTACAGCCTGAATTTAAATGGATTAAATGTAGATTTTTTTTTGTCACTGGCCTACACACAATACTCCATAATGTCAAAGTGGAATTATGTTTTTCTGAATTTGTACAAATTAATTATAAATTAAAAGCTGAAATGTCTTGAGTCAATAAGTATTCAACATCTTTGTCATGGCAAGCCTAAAATAATGGACTAAACAAGTCACATAATAAGTTGCATGGAGTCACTACGTGTGCAATAATAGTGTTTAATATGATTTTTGAATGACTACCTCATCTCTGTACTCCACACACATAATTATCTGGAAGGTCCCTCAGTCAAGCAGTGAATTTCAAACACAGATTCAACCACAAAGACCAGGTAGGTTTTCCAATGCCTCGCAAAGAAGAGCACCTATTGGTAGATGGGTAAGAATGAAAAAAAGCAGACATTGAATATCCATTTGAGCATGGTGAAGTTATGAAGTTATGAAGTTATGAAGTTATTAATTACACTTCTTTGGATGGTGTATCAATGCACCCAGTCACTACAAAGATACATGTGTCCTGCCTAACTCAGTTGCCAGAGAGGATGAAAACCGCTCAAGAATTTCACCATGGGGCCAATGGTTACTTTAAAGGAGTTACAGAGTTTAATGGCTGTGATAGGAGAAAACTGAAGATGGATCAACAACATTATATTTACTCAACAATACTAGCCTAATTGACAGAGTGAAAAGTAGGAAGCCTGTACAGAATACACATATTCCAAAACATGCATCCTGTTTGCAACAAAGCACTAAAGTAATATTGTAAAAATTGTTCTGAATACAAAGTGCTATGTTTGGGGCAAATCCAATACAACTCATTACTGAGTACCACTCTCCATATTTTCAAGCATAGTGGTGGCTGCATCATGTTTTGGGAATGCTTGTGATCGTTAAGGACTGTGGAGCTTATCGGGAAGAATGAAAAAAGGGGTTGGAGCTAAGCATAAGCAAATTCCTAGAGGAAAACCTGGTTTAGTCTGCTTTCCACCAGACACTGGGAGATTAATTCACCTTTTAGCAGGACAATAACCTTAAACACAAGGCTAAATCTACATTGGAGTTTCTTACGAAGAAGACCTTGAATGTTCCTGAGTGGCCGAGTTACAGTTTTGACTTAAAATCTTCTTGAAAATCCTGAAAATGGTTGTCTATCAATTATCAACAACCAATTTGACAGAGCTTGAAGAATTCTGAAAATAATCATGGGAAAATGTTGCACAATCCAGGTGTGGAAAGCTCTTAGAGACTTACCCAGAAAGACTCACAGCTGTAATCGCTGCCAAAGGTGCTTCTACAAAGTATTGACTCAGGGGTGTGAATATTTATTCTATTTCTGTATTTCATTTTCAATAAATTTGCAAACATTTCTAAAAACATGTTTTCCCTTTGTCATTATGGGGTATTGTGTAGATGGGTGAGAAAATAAATATATTTCATCCAATTTGAATTCAGGCTGTAACATAACAAAATGTGGTATAAGTCAAGGGGTATGAATACTTTCTGAAGGCACTGTACATATCAAATATTATCCCACTACACTGCAATATCTTCCTTCCAGCCCTCCACCAGTGAAACTCTGAAAATTAGGAAGCAATTAGTGAGCGAGTGGCAATGCTGCTGCTTTCTCTCTCTCTGCCCGTATGGAAGGAGCGTCGTTAACCAATAAGAGGTTCACATAAGGGGGGCATCTCTGCCCTCTGCAAATGTCAGCTCACCTGTGAGTTCTTCTGAGAGCCAACGCACCTAGTAGAGATGGAGATGGCAGTCCGAAGCTTTCTCTCTCCCAACTGCCTCCAGTCCAGCCTCAATGTAAAATGCACATATTCTAAAATTGACTTTTCACACTTCTCCTTGCATATTTCATGTAGCATTTCATTCAGCATTAGATTCTCTCCTGTGTGTGTAAGCATTCTTTGAAATATGAGGTAGCTGGATAAGTACTATAAAACCATTACAAATAGAAGAGGGAGAAGGAATAATATTACTGCTCTACAGCCAGGCTCTCCTGAATGTAAATGTGGCGCACATTTTCTGTTCAGCAACTGGCTTTCAAAATGAAATATCAGCATCAGAATTTTTTTTAATTATGCATTTAAAAACAATACATGAACATAATACGATAATGATCCATTGTAGGTTAGAGTGCTACAGACTACGCTAACTAAACCTAATTAACTCATAAATACCTAATAAGGAGCGTTAAAGAAAAAATCCACTCAAAAACGATCTTTTGGTATTTTCTTAATTAGTCCACTGTTAATACAGTCCCAATGTTTTGCATGTCAGCAGTCAAGTTTTCAAGATATTGGACTTTCAAGAATCAACGTGTCTCTTGCCACATCATCTTGATGATGCGTTTTGCAGTCTGTTACCCTCAGGCTCTGCTCACCAACCCAGACAAAGACACGGCTAAAAATAATCTCTGTCCTGTTTGCAGTGGCTGCTTTTGTGTCACCCTGTGACATGTGCCTCCATGACATGTGGCAGCCAAGACACCTATTAAAGTGTGTAGGTCACTAAGGAGCAGCTGAGAGTTCAATGGATGGACAGAGGAGTGTTAGGCGAAGCCCCTGACTGCAAACCTCTAAATCTGTGTCAAAAGATGGCACTGTCTTTCTGTCATTCCAATGGATGAGCTGCCTGAATAGCTTGACATCTCTGGCTGCTTAGTGAGGTATATTGCAATACCTCTGCCATAGGAAAACTGCAATAGTGGAATATAAATACTCATTCTTCCACAGCCAATTGAATGAGCATGTTGAAAATAGAGTGGGTATAGTCCATATTGTTGAAGAGGGCGATTGGTCATAAATTGAGGTGAAAAGAAGCTTAGGAAACGAGGGGGGAAATGTGTTTAGTTGGAGCATCACATTGCCTCACACCTGTAGCCAATCTTCATTCCGTTCTAGCTAGCTGTAACTGTGTCTGCTGTGGATTGGTCACCCACCAATCCACACATCGATTACTGTAGATGGACCTGAACACCCAGGCACAGCCAGCACCAACCCAGCCTAGTGGAGCAGAGCCAAGAGCCAAGACTTGTCAGCACATATTCAGGTGCTGTGACATGCTAGGCCTCAACCATCCAGCCATCCATCTATCCAGCCAGCCACACACACGGGGAGTGAAATGAACAAAGCCCCCCACCAAATCAACTCCGTCTTGGATCTGGGCCAAGTGGAGTCCATGTCTTGACGAGTCCTCGGCATGCCAAGCTGGGCGAGGGAATGATCTGTTTTTATGTTCTATTGAAGTGTTTTGGTTTGAGGAAATATCAGTCTTGCTCCCGCAGTGGGGCGACTTCATAGTGAGTCAGTATGGCATGGTGGAGCTGGATGATTGGCTCAGAGAATCACTGACTATATGTTAATGACCTGCTGGACAGTGCTGCTGATGGCACAGAGGGACCAGGACAGTGTCCCAGATGGCACCCTATTCCCTATATAGTGCACAACTTTTTACTGGGGTCCATATGGCTCTGGTCAAAAGTAGAACACTATATAGGGAATAGAGCTCAGTTCAAAAATAAATCGCTATATAAGGAATAGGGTGTTTTAGGGCCTTCCTCTGACACCGCCTGGTATAGTGGTCTTGGATGTCAGGGATTCGGCCCCAGTGATGTACTGGGCCATACGCACTACCCTCTGTAGTGCCTTGCAGTCGGATGCCAAGCTGTTGCCATACCAAGAGGTGATGCAGCCAGTCAAGATGCTCTCAATGGTGCAGCTGTATAACTTTTTGAGGGTTTGAGGGCCCGTGCCAAATCTTTTCAGCCTCCTGAGGGGGAAGATGCGTTGTTGTGCTCTCTTCAAGACTGTGTTGGTGTGTGTGGACCATGATAATTCCTTAGTGATGTGGACACCGAGGAAGCTCCACTACAGCCCCATTAATGTGGATGGGGGTGTGGTCAGCCCTCTGAGAATGAGATCAATTGGCTTAAACAAATGACTCCTTTAGAGAAACCTGGTTCATGGCAGTATTCTCACCCCAAACCATTTAGGCATCTTCATGCCTCTGATTCTCATACGACAATAAAGTGTCATGTCTGGAAATATGGGACTATTGGGGCAGTGGCCATGGACTGAGGGCATGGGGTTAATGTGGTTGCATAAACTGTACAAAATATAGCCTACTATATAAATATATTACCTGTCTTATATGACTAATTTAGATGACTCAACATGGTGTCAAACTCTAGTGTCATGACGTGGCCCTTTCTGGGTGTAGATCGTGGCTCCCCCCCTCACTCTCTCTCTTAAACCAGGTTTAGTACCTCAGGTCATAAATACCGGGTAGAAACTGCCATGCAGTATGGAGGTAGAAAGCCTAGAGAGAACAAGAAAGACTTGGCCAAACTCCTAAATCCCCAAAATGGGAGAATTAAACAATATTTCTACTTTTGAGAATGTGGGAATGGTCCGTGGACACTTAAGGGACAGTCATGTTGAGTGTTTTTCATTTGGTGATCTCATGAAGGACAGGAAACACACATAACGGTATCTCTTAAAGTGTACATTTCCCAGCTGTCAGGCTTACATCTAAATATTGTGAAACGTATGTGATTAAATATGAAACTATTTGTGAGAAGATATAATGTGATGTTAACCTTCTAAATGAGAAAATATGGGTTTTCATATAAAGTTAACCAAGTCAGTAAATCCACAACTGTGAACACAGACATCACATTAGGCGTCATAGAACCGCCCCTTCTTCGACAAATGATAAAACCCACTCCTGAAGAAATTCACGTTAGACCAAAATATGCCGGGTGACGTTGGTGTGTGAAGTGGTTTAAACTACAACGAGCCAAAGAGACCCACGGTAAGCCGGACGTCTCAAATGGTTAAGACCAGGCAAACCATAAGACTAGAAAACCATGCCATGTGGAGCATTGGCTACATGGCTGGAAATTGTTAAACTCTGAGACTATCGATTCACTACAGAAGGAGCTAATTCTAGACAACACAAACTATTAGTCTGCAGCTTTTTTCACGTTAACCTAGAATGAGATTACCGACAGCCGCCGAAGCATCTAGTCTATGAGAACATTTATGAATGTTACTCTGAAGTATCCATTCACCACCTACAACCACGAAAGACTTTGTGACTTCAATGAAAGTTAACCAGAGACTCTGATGAACCCTACAGAACTATTGAGGATTCCAACAGAGAAGACAACAATGACATGCATGCGTAAATATACATACATTGCAATTATTCTCGAATGAGTGGCCGTTCATGTGCAAAGGATTAGCATTTAAAATAATATAATTATAGACTGTGTGTAATGAATCCATTTTGCCTTTCCCGCTCTTGAACTGCCACACCCCTTTTCTTTGTCTACCAAGCCGTCATATTGGTTTCGTCCGCTAGGGACTTTTTCTTTGTATCATGTAGCAACCCAATGTATGAACTAATTGTGTGTGTTTTCATGTATTTCTGTGATTTTATTAGTTAGTTAGTAAATAAATATTTAAGCCAATTTGTATGTCGCTGATTCATAATTTATGCTAGGGTTCGTGCAGATAACCAAGAATCTTACGATGTTTGGAATGAGACTAACAAGGTAATAATAATACATTAATGAGAATGACTAATCGATCAGATATTAAAATACCTGAAGAGTTATATTCAGGAAAAGTATAGCTCTGTAAATCAACATTTTCCGTGGTGCCCCGACTTCCTAGTTAATTAAGTTGAAATGATTAGTTTAATCATGTAATAATGATTACACATAGAGAATTGATTTGATAAAATAACAGTCTTCACATTTAATGATAGTAAAGACACGGCACTAGCCATTTTATTTGGTACAATGCAGGGTAGAGATCCACACATCATTCTGATCAAATATCACTATACAAATGCATTTGTGTCCTGCTGTGTACTTGATTCATTATAATCCGTAATGAGGTTGTCGTCGGCAGAGGCTCACGCTTCCCTGGAAAAAGGGCTGCTATCAGGTGATCTCCTTATTGTCTGACCTACAGGATATTACTTTTATTAGGACCAAATGACATTTTAATAAAGCACAAGGGACGATAATTAAGAACGGACAACATTGTTGTTTATCATTGCCCCCCTATGATGGGCACACATGGCTCTGTGATACGACTGGCACATCAATAATAGACGTGGGGGCTGCGGGGCCACTCAGCTCGGTAACCCTAACGACACAGGTGTCTCCGGTGGGCGAATTGTTGAACTGGCTTTTGCCACACGCGCCACTGATGATGGATAGGTGTCAAGCACAGGTCTCCTCAGCATTTGTCTCGATTTCATTTAACACCTGTTCACGGGCCATTGTGGATGGCCTTTCGTGGCGCCACAGGCTGTGCCGCATGTCAGTGCTGCATAACGCAGAGCCGAGCGGTTCTACCCCTCAGAAACAATGAGCAGACGCTACAAAGGAAACAAAGACCCTTTTCACCTGACTATTAGCATATAGTAACTCCAGGGTGTTGTGGAAGAATAGAGTGAACAAATGTGAATGATGATGGAGGCCAGTGATGAAGATGCGTCTAGCAACTTGCATGCGCCAAGGCCCAGCGTGAGGACTCAATCACGATTTATGGCATTGTCTGGATGGCTGACCATATGAAGGATATCACAAAAGTCAAACACACCTTATCCATGGCTTTCTCCGGGGCGGGACTTTTACATAGAACCCTGGGAACACGGACATTGTCGGGGTGTGAAAACAGATGAATACTTCAATTCGCAAAATTGTATGAATTAAATTGTTGCGTTTGGATTGTTTCAAGAGTTTTGATATGTTCTATCTTATTGTTTCTTTTTACAGAATTTCTGTGTTATTCTGACCGTCGGACGGTGGTCAGTTTAAAGAGGGAGCGACACAGATGTGCGCGCCTATCATTTAGATAAGGGAGGTTAAAGAATGCGTGTGGTGTTTTATGCATTTTGTTTAATGTTTTGGCCGAGCAAAGTGATGATAAATAGACGATGGGAAATACTGAAATTTGGCGCACTGGTGAGAATCAAAGATCGGTAGAAACTTTGCTCATGGAGTCATTGTAAACCAATCCCCTGATGTAGCGTTCCGTTACACTATCGTGTCTTTTATACTTTTAGATATTTTGTGACATTGAAGACTTCTGGTATGTACCATTTGCTAATCGTATTTCTTATTGCTTAACTGTAGATCTGATTACTTTTAAATGGATATGAACGGAAGTATTATTTGAAGGTCTAATGGTAAATGTTATTCACACTACACATAGAATATATTTGTTTTTATTATGGATCCCAGCAGCTACCCTTCCTGGGGCCTGGCAGCTACTCTTTCTGGGGCCCGGCAGCTACTCTTCCTGGGGCCTGGCAGCTACCCTTCCTGGGGCCCGGCAGCTACTCTTCCTGGGGCCCGGCAGCTACTCTTCCTGGGGTATGGCAGCTACTCTTCCTGGGGCCCGGCAGCTACTCTTCCTGGGGCCCGGCAGCTACTCTTCCTGGGGTATGGCAGCTACTCTTCCTGGGGCCCGGCAGCTACTCTTCCTGGGGCCCGGCAGCTACTCTTCCTGGGGTATGGCAGCTACTCTTCCTGGGGCCCGGCAGCTACTCTTCCTGGGGTCCGGCAGCTACTCTTCCTGGGGTCCGGCAAAATTAAAGCAGTTATACAATTTTAAAAACATTACAATACATTCATTACAGAATTCACAACACACTAAGTGTGTGCCCTCAGGCTCATACTCCACTACCACATATCTACAACGCAAAATCCATGTGTACATGTGTGTATGTTATCATGTGTGTGTGCTGTATGCATGTGTCTGTGCCTATGTTTGTGTTACTTCACAGTCCCGCTGTTCCATAATGTGTATTTTTACCTGCTTTTTAAATCTGATTCTACTGCTTGCATCAGTTACTTGATGTGGAAAAGAGTTACATGTAGTCATGGCTCTATGTAGTACTGTGCACCTCCCATAGTCTGTTCTGGACTTGGAGACTATGAAGAGACCTCTGGTGGCATGTCTTGCATGGGTGTCCGAGCTGTGTGCTAGTATTTTAACCAGACAGCCCGATACCTTCAGCTTGTCAACACCTCTTACAAAAACAAGTAATGAGGAAGTCAATCTCTCTTCCACTTTGAGCCATGAGAGATTGACATGCATGTCATTAATGTTAGCTCTCCGTGTACTTTTAAGGGCCAGCCGTGCTGCCCTGTTCTGAGCCAACTGCAATTTTCCCAAGTCCCTCTTTGTGGCACCTGACCGCACGACTGAACGGTAGTCCGCAGTACGCTGCAACTTTTAAAAGGATGAACCCCTGTATATGCGTGCTGAAAGTCTGTTGTCAATTTGTTTACTGTGAAATAGCATTGTATCTGGTCAAACTCCATTTTTCCCAGAAGTTTACTAAGGGTTGGTAACTGATTGGTAAGGGGGGCTTTACAATATGCTTGGCATCTAACTATGACACTCTGAGCTAAGGTTAAGTCAATAAATTAATGCTAGGACATTGATCACGAGATATTAGCTCATTGTCTCTTAGCCTCTTACTAATAGCATAACAGTTATCTTGGACACATGTACAGTAACTTATAGTATTCCGAGTGGTGATGCAAGGCTCGCTAACTTGGCTAGACCCATCGAATACGCTTATGGGCCGATAGCATTCACATGATAATGGAGAGACTGTATTATATTATATTATATTATGATAATATTATATAATATTATATTATGGTCGTATTACTGCTCCACTAATTTCTGTCATCCTCAATCGGAGTGCATTATCACTCCTTTATGGCAACAGCTGACCAGTGGAAACTCACAATGAACTAATGCAACATTCTGCTAGTTACCACTCATCCACACTGACACACTCCTATACAAACATAGTCAAGCATGCAATTGAATTGTTGATTGTTGTTTCTCTGCCTTTACCCTTGCCGATGGAGTTATTATAGATTACTTGTCGGGGGGGGGGGGGGGGTAGATTTGTCTTTGGCTCCTTTTTGTCCTCTTTTATTCATCATAGTCAGCTGTGGTAAACACCCCTGCTTGTGCTTTGAACAGGTAAATATGTCTTTGGCAATGGGCTATGCAAAGTAAGCACTGTTCCACAGAAGCCAGGAAGTCATTTGATTTCCCCTCGTATGCATGTTTCATGAACACAGAGCAGATTATGAGATGGCCATGTGACGTTAAGTCGGCCCTATTGTAGTTGTTTTACACTTGCTTGCTTTGCTTATACAGTTTGTGAAGTTACGCTTATTCAAGCAGAAGGCTTTTTTTGTGAGGTGCTATACATAAGTGCATCATACCTAATTCAACGCCTAATGAAAGTCCTTTTCATCAGGAGTGGAGGGCCTTAATGCAGCCTAGTAAATGGATTTCAGATCAGCTTAGTCCTTCTGTAGCTACAGCTAACAACTTTGCACACTGTTTTATCAGTGAATCACTACTCTATTGCCCAGAGACATTATGCTATTCAAAATGTAGATGGCAACTACAGTGCATAGCTGAACAAAGGATGCAGTTACGCAACCTGAGCATTGGTATTATTACAATCACAGAGCGAGACATATGCCTAACAAGCAGATACAGTATGTGATATGACAATTTTTCACATCTGCTTGTGCAGACACAAGCTACGGCAGGATGGTGGATAAAAGAGTAGCCATGCAGTATCTCTAAAATGCTGTGTGCACCCTGGTCTTGGCTTCCCTATTCCCCGGGTCCCTGTGCTGTTTCCTGCCAGTGCTCAGCCCACAGACCATTACCGGCCTCTCTGTCTGTGTGGCGGGGCACTCTCCCTGAGACCAGGTGCCAGTCAAGATGGATGTTCTTGTTGGGCCAGGCTCCCATGTGACCGATGCGTCCAGCGCCAGTCTGTGTGTGCCAGTCCCGCAGGGCATGCCACGGAGCAAAGCGCCGCTCCGAGCCGCTCCACACTACCGCTGCTACTGCTGCTGCTGCTGCTGCTACTGCTGCAGAGAACCAGGGGTACAGGCAGCACACTACAGCACAGCCAGTCTGCTCACAGTCAAACTGGAATACTAAAACCATTGTTCCCATGTTCCTCTGTTCATCCTTCCTTTTTGGTGATAATATATTACGGTAATTCAAATATGGTCTGGCCACATCTGTTTTACTAATCAAACAGCTCAATAGCTCCTCAAATATCGTTTCAGAATGATTGGAGACAAGAAGCACAGCCTCTAGTATTGACAGTGCATCTTGTCCATTTACTGAAGCCTCCGTTGCAAAGCATCGTTTCATGGGACACCGCAGGTAGCCCAGTCTTCTTCACTTTTGATTGTGATTTAATCTTCCTTTGTCTCAGCACATTTACGAATGTACAGCGTATGTGGAGCTTTACGGCTGTTGACCTCTGGTTGCACCTGGCTTCCCTTATGACTCCCGTTCCCATGGACTTGTCCGATGTAGACTTTTCTACACTCCACCATGTCTTTCGCTGTCTGTGTGACTGAGCCGTGGCCAGGTCCTGATGTACGCTAGTGAGGTAGGTCACCTTACTGTTACTGTAGGTCAATCTTGCTGTTGTATAGGATTACACAGATCGCTACTAGAAAGAGCCAGGGCACTTGACACATCAAGGCAGATAAATAAAACGGCCCTGCTCTGATAATGGCTGCCCATCCCAACACTGGGTTCCTTTTATGAACCTGGGTCTCTGTGGCAACATCGCCCGGTCCCTGAGTCTGGAGGCTGCTGGGCTGTATGGAGGAAGTGAATCTTTTATTGATGCTGAACGACGGCCTGAGATACAGCTGCAGCCTTATCTGATAGCTGACAAAACCTTTCAGCCATCCATGCTCTCTGCTCCACAAAAGCCTGATGACGGAAGGTTTCCAGCTGAGAGAGTAGAAAAGTTATCTGATCCTAACTGCACCGTATGCAAGTCTCCCAGTCACTCAGATCCCATCGGAAATTAAGAGTCTCTTTTTCCCCCTATATAGTGCGTAAGCTCCTCTGTCTGCAAAAGCCACAACTTCTCCATACTCTGTAATTACATTTACTGTTGGCTGAAGAGATTGTGCTACTGTGCTTCCATCATATTTGGATGTTATCAGGTAAACCCTATTTTCTATAAACCAATGCTTACCTCGTATTGCAACACTGTTTCACCAAGCAGATGGTGATGAATGTTACCCACGTTGACAGTTAGCTAGAACACACTGTGGTCACGGCCAGTAGGCAGTATGTGTATCCTGTTTCCAGGTGGATTTCATTGTGACTGGGCTGTGTACAGTGGGTCCTGTCCAGCCATAGGGCTGCAATGTGGAGCTAATCTCCCCTGAAGGCTGACTGGGCTGGTTGCTCTCTGTCAGAGCCACAGCAACAGCACAGACTCACAGAGGGACCCAGGCAGCCATGTCTGCAGGCTACAGCGCTCGGCGCGGACAGAGACACGGCCAGCCCCGAGATGTCAGCTGTGAGGTTTGGGGAGAACGCCACAGAGGTCTGATGCTGATGAGGAGTTGGAACCAGTCCATCTGTTCCCACTCAGAGCTGCCCTCTGAGACTCGCTATCTCCTCTCCTTTCTTCCTCTTAACCCCTTTGACTTCCCTTCTCTGGACGGGCCTCTCAAACATGTCTCTCTCGCTTACCTTCTGGTCCCATCCCACTTCTGGTCCCATTCTCTTTCCCTCTTCCTTCTTTCCCCATTTGTCAAGTCTTTCCTCCTAATGTCCATCTCTATTTGCCTTCCTCTTTGTCTCCTTCTCTATTGCTCTCCGTACTCTTCTCGTTCTTTCTCTTTCCCTCTTCATCCCCTCTCTCTTTTTCCCTCCCTCCTCCTCCCTCTCTTCATCCTTCTCTCTTTCTCTATGCCCCATGCTCCCCCATCACCACAGTGGGTGTCATCAGTATGACATTTGCTGTCCTCCTGGTATAAACAGTGCTCCCTAACAGCCGAAAGCCGTCAGCCCTGCACATCCCAAACACCTTTGGTAATTGCCACAGTGCAATGGCAGTCAATGCGTTGCAACTCACATTTTGCTGTAATGCTATGCTGTATATTACCCACCATATTAATTTACCAACACAGGCCTTTTGTGGTTATTGAACTATGAGTGAAAAAGAAAGAGAGCAGGACACTCTCGCAGCTCAGATGCAATATTGAGCTATGCAATCATTCCTCCATAGCAGACAACAGGCTTGTTGTTCGAATTAGAGAGAACACATGCAATTAAATAGATCTACTGTGTTTGAAATAACAACGTCAAAGTGAGAGCTGTGGCTGGGTTTCTTAAAGGCCTCTGAGTGATCCAGAGAGGGAACAGAACAGGAGAGTTATTTGTTTTGATCAGTGTAAACTGGAGAACATCTGCAGGGAGATTTGGTAATTAGGCCAACTCGTTTCCTCATTAACTTGTAAAGGAACGGTAACAGGTGCAGATACTCACATTATGGTTCACCACTAAATAGATACATAATACTACGGTACATAGCTGGGAGAAATGAACAATGTAAATACAACCGTTGGTGAGAGAGGCAGAAGAGAGAGGCTTGAGTCTAGTCTTAAATTCCTACAGGCATTCGATCAGAAAGGTACAGTACATTGAAGCATATTTATTAATTAAAACTCATTCTCAGTCGTTAAATAATGAGCATAATTCAACTTCATATGATCTGTTTCTCCCTGTGGTCTATGGAATGACCGAACGTGGTTGATTGTGATCCGTGGTTGATGTAAATAAAGTAACTAGCTGCGTTTCTTGGGGCGTCAAACCTTTTTCTCGGACAGGTGGTCAAGGTTAGCTGGTTAGTGGTAAAACACGTCAGAAGTCTTTCTGCAGGACATGGTGGTTGGAGTTGTGACTGTGTCTGTGGGGCAATGTTAAATTGTCCTTGAATTATGAGGGCTGGCCACATATGAAAGGGATCTTTCGGAGTGTCTCTGGCACCGGTGCCAGCTCCGGCTCCAACAGAAAATCAAGTGTCTCATGAGAAGCGGCTAGCTAATGAGGACATTGAAGCATGGCACCATGGAACCACACATACAGCACGCGACAGTAGCAGCCAAAACAAGTTCTCAGAGTACCAGGCTATATTCTGCTCAGAAATTCAACATATCCTCATGCTGTTGCTGTACATCAATGCTAGTTTCACTTCATCTCAGGTCACTTGTTCGCTGAATATGTATTATTTTCACATTTCTATCAATTTTGGTGTATGTGTTATTGGTGTCCATAACAATATCAATATCATCAGTGTTCACAATAAGCCCTTGAATGATTTTTATAATTGAATAATGATTCAAATTAAGGTAATGCAATTGGATTTTCCAAGGCAGACTATATTTAAATGATTTTATTGGGTTTTAATGCTCACCATTTCAGAGTGATGAACTAATGTTATGAGATCAACGATACAGTAGACAGAAACTCCTTGATATTTCATACCCTTTAATAAAGTTATGAATCATTTGGTTATATTACTTGGCTGGGCTGGCATTGAGCAGGTAGTGTGTTGTGAGGTGGGTCAGCGAGAGAATGCTGCAGCCCAGACAAGCAGCAGGTAGCAAGGTGACACGACTAGCTGTGCTTCTGCTGCCAACTTGTGATATTATTGCTCTGTGCCTCCCTACTTCTTGGACAATACCCGCTTTAAAAATATGGCATTGACAAACACACACACACACACACTCCTGGATTTAGATTACGTTTAGAGCAGTGAGACTAATTCTGTGCGCTTGGAAGACCTTGATGTGTACGACGTAGATTAAAAGGCTAAATTCCCAGTAAATATATTTGATGTCAGGTGGCCTTCGCTTGATAATCGTTGGCCTCTCTTCACTCTGTTCAGGATCTAAGACTTTTATTTAAGTTCTCGAAGTGTTTAAAGAATGTATTGTATTAATCTACTACGGTACATCATTACAGTGATTAACATAAACCAGCTTTATGGAGACCTTGAATCTTTCTAAAAAAAAACAGGATTATTTCATTATTCCATCGTTATGAGACAACAGAATTATGTCTGTGAGTGAGCGGTTTCATCACGGACCCAGTTAATGTTCTTCATAAATAGACGGACGGTACAGTATTGACTGTACGTTGGCACATTGTATATTATCCTAATTACTGTAGATGGTATAAATAAGTAAGCCTAGTCCGAGCCAGAATGTCCCATAGGGCAGAAGCCTTTCCCTCTGTTTCTGGAGTGTGATGCAACTTGATGTAGTTGATGGTATAACTATGACTCTCTCTTCTCTCCAAGCGGCATACAGTATTTAAGATCTTTTGGATGTTAGCCATGTAAAGTGTAAAGGTTATGTCAGCCTTGGTGAGGATGGGGGAGGGACGTGATGAGGGAATCAACATTAATCCCTTGTTATCGTTCAAATGGTTAGTATATTGACATAGTGTCAGGGGGATTTTAGATAGATTAAGATGTGCACATAGGCATAATGTATGCTATCGATTCTGGGAGGGGTTTTTGCTTGTATTAAGCATTTTTAAAGTGAGGTTAGTTATAGTGTTCACTTTAGGTTCCGCTGTTAATGTTACAGTAGAGAAAGTAGGAGGGGGGAAAGAAATTCTGCTGTTTCAATAATTGTACAATAGCCATACATCCTGAATTAGTTTTCCAGTAAATTCTATGAGAGAGACCAAATCCCCCATCAACTGTTGTAAATTAAAGGTCTTTAAACTTAAACAGGTAGTGTAAATGATTAGCATTGCCATCTGCCCAGCTGAGCTGAATGACTGGGGGATAGTGGGGGAAATATGGAAGTCCTCACTGAGCTCCTATCCTTGGGTCTCCAACTTCGCTGCTACAGTAGGGCTCCCTCAGTTAGATGTGATTGACTGTCAGAGGCAAATGTCAATCTAACAGTGATGCACGGCGAGGAGAGGAAACATCAGTAACCAAGGAGGAAATGGCAGGCTGTCCAACAGCAATATGACAATGTGGTTTGAACTAGTTCATTAAGCAGCCCAGTGTATTCGGAACTCTCTCTTTCTCTCAGGCTCCGGTCTCTGTGGGGGCCCTGTCAGTGGACAGGTGCAGGGCCACTTCTCTTTATTAATGACAAGCAAAGTAAAGCAACCTGCACAAGGAGCTATGCTGGCTGCCAGCCAGCCATACGCACTGGGGCCGGAAACGGAGGAGGATGGGGAGGAGGGAGGAGGGAGGAGGGTGGAGGGTATACGGCGGAATGCAGCCACGCACCTTAGAACTGACAAATGCCCAGGCTACTCCACCACACTCCAGCGCCACTGTGACAAATGGGGTTTGAACACACAAAACACAGGATGGATTGAGTTCCTCAGAGGACAATGGTTTTAGAAAGGCAATGTCTGATGAAGTTTGTGGAGTGAGGTGACTGAGCTCGTAAAAGCCAGGGCTCCCTGTTCGTGAACATAACAAGCCCTTTCCTTTTCCACCGGTTGTTTTATTGTCCCAGGTGAGAGGGATTGGTACATTCAGAGGCCTCGCCATTGATCAAAGTACAATAATACAGTAAGAATGTACAAATGGCCTCAAATAAACTCTATAACCCCTGTATTTAAGCCATTTAACAGAAATACATTTTATTCTGAAAAAAACAACATGATAATGGTCATAACTCTATCAAGGAGTCTTAATGAAGAGATCTATCTTAAGGCATCTGCATTTTGACATTTCTGTAGCGTAATAACAATGGATTGTATTATGAAGGCTCACTGTGTTATTATTGTTATTACACATCCTGCTATCTGAGTGCAGAGCAGAATGACACTAAGGACATAAGCTGGAGTTAGATGTCTTTATGCCTTTTTGTCTGTGTGGTTCCTCTTAGAACAGGCAAGCCTAGCAGAATGAAAAACAGCATGTTGGGTGAAATACAATGCAAATCTATTTCCGTCAACAGAAATCAACTCCAGGCAATTACTGTCTATAGTGTGCATTTGATTATTACAGCATTTTTGAATTAAGCAGAGTCTTAAGCTGCCAGTTACAGAGACATTCATCAGTTGTCTTGCAGGGTGATTTAAATACCTTGTTCTCGTCCTCCTAGCTTTCTCTACCCTCGCTTTGTCTGTTTTCGCCGGCTGCTGACTCTGGAACAGTTATGTATTGATGCTCTGGTAATGGACTGCGGGATTCACTCAAATAAACAAGACAAACAGGGGAAGGAAATGTTTGGTTTTCCCCTCCATCCTTGTTTTATTTCCATCCATTATTCCCTGATTATTGATGTAAATGAACAGGGTAATTGTTTCCGGCCAAACCTGAAATGAAACTCATTCTTTCTCATTACGGACCGCTTCAGAAGATGTCGTTTTTTTCCCTCTGTGACATGATTGCCTTTCTATTTCAGTATCATTATCATCTGATTGTGTTATTTTGACCTGATTTCTGTTCTACACCTCTTATAGCGAGCTCAAATGAAAAGGCATTTGAGCAGGTAGAAAGAGGGTTTGTTATCTGCATAGAAATCACAATTGGAATGGCTTTTGATTTTCCTATCGACCGTGACATAGCGAATCATTAAAAATAATAGCTTGCAGTGGAACACTCCTCAAGTGTGAAATGTTTTTAGATGTTTCTGTTTCACATATTCAACAGCATTCTGTCATGTTGGCTCGTGGTCAATACATAACCTGACGATAGTTATTTTCAGTCAGACAAACAAAGCTCACACACATGCGCGCCTGATTGGCAGACATTGAAAGAGCAACAAAGCTCTCAAGCCACTCCATCTGTCACGCCCTGGCCTTAGTATTCTTTGTTTTCTTTAATATTTTAGTTAGGTCAGGGTGTGACATGGGGAATGTATGTGTTGTTTGTAGTGTCTAGGGTGGTTGTAAGGTTTAGGGGGTTTATTAGAGTAGTTGGGTTTATGTTTAGTATAGTAGTCTAGCTGTGTCTATGGTTGAGTGTATGTTTCTAGGTAGGTCTATGGTTGCCTGAGTGGCTCTCAATCAGAGACAGATGTCTTTCATTTGTCTCTGATTGGGAGCCATATTTTAGGCAGCCATAGACAATTACCCACAAATGCATGATGCCTATGTCGATGTTCTATGTTGCATGTATGCACTAGTTCATGCTTAGCTTCACGTTCGTCAGTTTTGTTATTTTGTTAGTTTGTAAAGTGGTTTCGTTTTGTGTTTGTTCTCTTCTAAATAAAAGAAGATGTTCTTTTCACGCGCTGCGCCTTGGTCCTCACTCTCTACCTTTGACGATCGTGACAGAATTACCCACCAATCTACGACCAAGCGGCGTGTCAAGCGGCAACAGGATCCACCTACACAGGATTCATGGACATGGGAGGAGATACTGGATGGTAAGGGGCCTTGGGCACAACCGGGAGAATATCGCCTCCCTCGTGAAGAGCTGGAGGCAGCTAAAGCCGAGAGGAGGCGATATGAGGAGGCAGCACGGAAGCAAGGCTGGAAGCCCGTGAGTACAACCCAAACATTTCTTGGGGGGGGCCTTAAAGGGAGTGTGGCAAAGTCAGGTAGGAGACCTGCGCCTACTCCCTGTACTTACCGTGGAGAGCGAGAGTACGGGCAGACACCGTGTTACGCAGTAGAGCGCATGGTGTCTCCTGTACGAGTGCATAGCCCGGTTCGGTACATTCCAGCTCCACGTATCAGCCGGGCTAGATTGAGCGTTGAGCCGGATGTCATGAAGCCGGTCCAACGTATCTGGTCACCAGTGCGTCTCCTCGGGCCGGCGTACATGGCACCAGCCTTACGCATGGTGTCCCCGGTTCGCCTACATAGCCCGGTGCGGGTTATTCCACCTCCCCGCACTGGTCGGGCGACGGGGAGCATACAACCAGGTAAGGTTGGGCAGGCTCAGTGCTCAAGGGAGCCAGTACGCATGCACGGTCCGGTATTTCCGGCGCCACCTCCCCGCCCCGACCCAGTACCACCAGTGCCTCCTCCACGCACTAGCCCTATGGTGCGTGTCTCCAGCCCTTTGCCACCGGTGCCTAAACCACGCACCAAGCCTCCTGTGTGTCCCCAGAGTCCTGTGCGTCCTGTTGCTGCTCCCCGCACTAGCCCTGAGATGCGTGTCCCCAGTCCGGTACCACCAGTTCCGGCACCACGCACTAGGCCTAATGTGCGCTCCCAGGGTCCAGTATGCCCTGTTCCTTCTCCCCGCACTAGCCTGAAGGTGCGTGTCCTTAGCCCGGTGCCTCCAGTTCCGGCACCACGCACCAGGCCTACAGTGCGCCTCAGCCGGCCAGAGTTTGCCGTCTGCACAGCGGTGCCTGAACTGCCCGTCTGCCAAGCGCCATCTGAGCCATCAGTCTACCCAGCGCCATCTGAGCCATCCGTCTACCCAGCGCCATCTGAGCCATCCGTCTGCCCCGAGCCGTCAGAGCCGCCCGTCTGTCCCGAGCCGTCAGAGCCGTTCGTCAGTCAGGAGCCGCTAGAGCCATTCGTCAGACAGGATCTGCCAGAGCCGCCAACCAGACAGGATCAGCCAGAGCCGCCAACCAGACAGGATCAGCCAGAGCCGCCAACCAGACAGGAGCAGCCAGATCCGTCAGCCAGCCATGAGCAGCCAGATCCGTCTGCCAGCCATGAGCAGCCAGATCCGTCAGCCAGCCATGAGCAGCCAGATCCGTCAGCCAGCCATGAGCAGCCAGATCCGTCAGCCAGCCATGAGCAGCCAGATCCGTCAGCCAGCCATGAGCAGCCAGATCCGTCAGCCAGCCATGAGCAGCCAGATCCGTCAGCCAGCCATGAGCAGCCAGATCCGTCAGTCAGCCATGAGCAGCCAGATCCGTCAGTCAGCCATGAGCAGCCAGATCCGTCAGTCAGCCATGAGCAGCCAGATCCGTCAGCCAACCATGAGCCGTCCAGCCAGGATCCGCCAGAGCCGTCCAGCCAGGATCCGCCAGAGCCGTCATCCAGCCAGGATCCGTCCCTCAGTCCGGAGCTGCCGTCCCTCAGTCCGGAGCTGCCGTCCCTCAGTCCGGAGCTGCCCCTTATCCTGGGGCTGCCCCTTATCCTGGGGCTGCCCCTTAGTCCGGGGCTGCCCCTTAGTCCGGTGCTGCCCCTTAGTCCGGTGCTGCCCCTTAGTCCGGTGCTGCCCCTTAGTCCGGTGCTGCCCCTTGGTCCGGTGCTGCCCCTTAATCCAGTGGGGTTAATGTGGAGGGTGGCCATTTGGAGGAGGCTACGGAGGCGGGTAGTGACTGTGGTGGGGTGGGGACCACGACCAGTGCCGGAGCCGCCGCCGTGGACGGACGCCCACCCAGACCCTCCCCTAGACTTTGTGCTGGTGCGCCCGGAGTTCGCACCTTAAGGGGGGGGTTATGTCACGCCCTGGCCTTAGTATTCTTTGTTTTCTTTAATATTTTAGTTAGGTCAGGGTGTGACATGGGGAATGTATGTGTTGTTTGTAGTGTCTAGGGTGGTTGTAAGGTTTAGGGGGTTTATTAGAGTAGTTGGGTTTATGTTTAGTATAGTAGTCTAGCTGTGTCTATGGTTGAGTGTATGTTTCTAGGTAGGTCTATGGTTGCCTGAGTGGCTCTCAATCAGAGACAGATGTCTTTCATTTGTCTCTGATTGGGAGCCATATTTTAGGCAGCCATAGGCATCATGCATTTGTGGGTAATTGTCTATGTCGATGTTCTATGTTGCATGTATGCACTAGTTCATGCTTAGCTTCACGTTCGTCAGTTTTGTTATTTTGTTAGTTTGTAAAGTGGTTTCGTTTTGTGTTTGTTCTCTTCTAAATAAAAGAAGATGTTCTTTTCACGCGCTGCGCCTTGGTCCTCACTCTCTACCTTTGACGATCGTGACACCATCCAGCGGATGGATGTAGCAGGACGTGATTATCATGTTGGGTTGAGTACACAACGATTTGACATGTCTCTGACGTCCACTGTTTCTCTCCCTTGACATCCTACTGTCTCCCTGGGGCTCCCCGTCTCTCCTTTATGCCTCCTGCACAGCTAGCTCCTTGATCAAGACATGTTGGCTGGGTCCTTCTTTTTTCACATACTAAGTAATAGTTTGACAAAGTTGTAGGTTAATCATTTCATGTACTACAATACTATTTTAAATTTACAAGGATCAAAGAGCCCTTAAATAGTATGCATCTTTTTGAGAAATCCATACCCCACATACATTATATCGCTGTATAATTTTATGCAATTCACTAGTCATACAACTAATAACATTTTCAAATTTAGGCTGTTACTTCAATGTGCTGGAGATCAGTAATTTAATGAAGAGATTATATAACCGTGGACAACAAGTCTTTTCCCTCTGTATAGTAATAAGACGGTAGTATCCTAGACACAATACGCTGTGGCATTATTTAACTCACTAGTCCCTCTGCATTACTGAGTAATGTGCTGTATAATAATGTGCCTGAGCCATATTAAAATTAGAGAGACTGGGAAAACAAAACAGTGTAATACCCGATCAAATATCCCTACAGAGTGTTTAGGTGTTTGACATGGCAAATAAATTCACATCCGTTTTGTGGTCTCGACGGGCCTCTGTGGTCAAGTCGATTTATTTAAAATGTCCTAAGTTGTGGGTTGATAAACTGCCTTTCCAGCTCAATAACAGAGAGTGGGCCATAACCCTCCCCACATCTCCATATTTATTTCCCTCTGATAAGATTGGTTTTGTCTGCGCCGGAGTGTAACTCATTTCTGGATTCATATTGAAATGGCTGCTACCCCTGGTCCCCAATTTTATACCTGTGTAAAGATACATGTCCACTGAAAGCTAGTCATTCACATTTTTCAAGAAAATAATAAACAAGCTATCAAATGCAAGTCGGGGACTGAAATTGCACATCAGCACAAAGTATTTGGTGGGCTATTGCTCTGACGTTGACTTTTTTCATCCTCTCAGCTGTCATGGCTGAAATTGCTATACTGCTTCATGATAGACTTGGCCAGTGTGCAGCAGCCAGGTCAAGCTATTATTATTGCAGCAGGTGCTGAGATCTACACAGGGTTTTACAATGCATTTTGGGTCTGTGTTGGGCTTAGTAACTGTGAGGGCTGACGACCAGCAACTTAACACCTCATGTACTGGATGACAGCCTCTTTATTTCATGATTTCATTTCGTCTGCTGCCTTTATTCACTTTTTTTTAGCAGGCTATTTTTCAGTTTTTCAGTTGTTTTACTTGAAAAGGTGAGAAAGTTTAATGGACAGTTTCAGGACATTGGGTTATTATATAACATAAGTCCACTCTGTCCACACCAGTGGGCTGCTAAGGTTTTGCAGCTATCTTTATGATACTGCCCTTTCCTTACTTCTTCACTCATACTTAATTCTAAGTTATTTTCAGACTCAAATTCGGGCCACATCCATATGCAAATATTAAAGGTGGCACTGTGCAAATAGGGATCCGGTGCAGCAGCTGACTGGAATGATATATCTGGCCGTGTTAGGCCTTGTCGTCGCAATTAATAGCTCCCCTCCTAAACCCTGCCACAGTGGCAAACACAAGAAGGCAACAATGATTGAATCATCCAGAAAAGTGCATTGCTGCTATGACCCCGGGCAACATATGGCTGCTTCTTCGGCGCCTGTTTATGTAATCTGTAACCTGTGCACTCAGCGATGGTTCGCTGTGCCTTTTGTCTTGAAAGACAACACATTAACCTAGCAGACCGAACTAATGTGTGCTGCTTCTGCTTCTCTTGCATCTCATCTTCCACACGTCTGAGCTCTCACAAATAAACTCAGGGAACATCACCTCCCACCGTAACCCCTCCCCTTGGCTCCAGCCTGCAGTTTGGAGCCATCACCCCCTCCTCATTTGATTGATGCCACTTCCCCACATCAATTTTTATTTCCTGGCTATGTCTGTAATTCATTTCCAACCTGGTGTGAGAAAAATTATCATAGTAAAATGTAAATAACAAAATCTATATGGTAAATCGGCATTGGTGGTAGGAGACCTCAACACAAATGATAGTGGACAGATTTTGAATGTATAACATTTTTATGGGACACATAGAGCGTGGAGATGTATTACCTGAAGTCTGTATGAACATACTTCTGTACTGCATTGATTTGGACCTACGTGTCTGTGTCGATTGGGGCTGCCAGCATAAAATGAGGGATACCTTACTTTTCTCTTTTAGTTTACCTCCTTATTTTTGTTCCTCTGAGTCAATGGCTATTATGACTGATGACAGAAATACTGACTTCATGTCTTCAATGTGTTGTCCAGCCATGTTACTGGCTGACCTGGCATTTGGGGTTTGGAATGTGAAAGCACATACTGTACTGTAGTCACGCAATGGGGAGAGTAGCATTCCATTTTAGGCAATTCACTAGGGATTTTTGTCCATAGACATAGAGTACAGTTAAACATTTTTACAGTACAGTTAAACATTATTTGAAAATTAACTGTGTTTTCAAGTATATTGCCTTCTTTGTCTTGCCTCAAGGCCTTATTTGCCTTTCTACAACAGCAGTTCCTTTGCTGCTAACTGGTGTATCCTAAATAACCCTGCATTAGTGTGACAGTGGCTACGACCTTCCCTGCCTCTCCTTGTCATATGCTATTGTTTCACCATGCGTCACGGGTTCAAAAGCTCACCACCATTAAGGCAATCTTGATTGACTCGTCATTACAGGTTCCTGTGGGGTTTTTTAAATATATTTTATTACCACTCCTCACCTATGAATGACAATGGAGAGAGGCTGCAAATTACAGAGTAGAACATGAAATACCTTTGAAGTCTAGCTAGAGAGCTCCCATTTTTGGATGCAAATGAAAATCCAAATGGAGGAGATTAATGTGTGATAGGATGACAATCATCCAAATGCATGGCGCTAGTGTGAATTCTTTAGGCTTCATTTGAATTTGACCCCCACAGTATAGTAGCTTCCATTGTCTATAGATCCATTATGCTGCTGGGTTTGCGTTGCTCCAATATGTAGGGTAAAGATTAGGCTCTTAGTTCCTTGTTTTAGTGTGCGTACAACAGCATACTCCAACAACCATCAGTTCCTAACCATGTACAACTTCCTCCTCCATAGTGGATGGCTGCATTGATTGGTCGGTGGACCTGAAGAGGTACCGGGTCCTAGCAGGGGAACCAGTGAGGGTGAAGTGCGCCCTGTTCTACAGCTACATCAGGACCAACTACTCCATGGCCCAGAGCGCCAAGCTTCGGCTCATCTGGTACAAAAACAAAGGGGACTCGGAGGAGCCTATCATCTTCTCGGGCCATCGGCTCAGCAAGGAGGATGACTCCATCTGGTTCCGCTCAGCCGAGCTGGAGGACAACGGCTTCTACACCTGTGTCCTGAGGTGGGTTTCTTTAGTCACTCCGTCTCTGAGGAGTTTAATCAAACGTTTAAGCTTTTCTTAACCCTCAACCAAACAAACACCATTTTTTCCCCCCAAATCATTCACAGTCCATTGGCAGCCTAACTTTTTCACGAATGGAATTCATTGGGTAACAGATTATGATGGATCCTGGCCCCAGTGGTCCCACCCACAAACAGTACAGTAGTTTGAGAGGCCCTAATTTACCTATCTACTTTACATCTACTTTCCAAGGCTACTGTAGTGTGTCAGTGTGTCTATTGTTATGCTAAACAGCCCCCTCTTTGCACACCCACCGCGACAACAGCCAAGCAAGCCCTGAGATGGCACACAGCATAAGGAGGAGGAAGGGATCCTCATCCTCATCGCATGCCATGTTCAGTTTTCCTGGTGGAGGAATGCATGACTGGCCTTGTGAGGTTGGCACAACCCTGCAAGGCTCAACAGGGACACTGAACTGTGGTTGACTTGTGTTGTGGAACATGTAACTGACATTCCACAAAAGAATAGGCTCTGCCACAATAATGAATATCAAATCAATAATGTTCGTGTAGGTCCCATGCGAGGAGTTGTGTTGTTAGAATTCCCTCCTGGGATTATGACATCAAACAACATGCGAATCATAAATCAAAGGTCTTTTTCTAACATCTAGGAAAAAAATATTTTCATGGTTCTTAGCGACTAGAGAATAGGTACCTCGTCGAGGAATAAGAAATGAGGATATCTTACTCAATTATCTTACAGAGGCTTCAGCAGAAAATCCTCTTTCCACAGATGATAATCCAGCTCCTCTCTGACAAAGCTAATGCTTCTTCCTGGCCAATAATAAGGTTTTTTCCCCTCTGGAAAGAAGTGCAGGTCTTTATTCCCCTCACGCTCTGCTGACAGTCTAATTAGGAGCAGGATCCTGTCACTTTCACTGGGCCTCTTATTATACTTACTTTCCCACCCAGTTGGACATAGCTGCCACAGCTCAGACAGCCAAGCGCAATGCATTCCAATGTGTTAGCTAGCTAGAGAGTCATCAAGCTGAACTTTCTTTTTTGCCTTGGGAATGACAGATTTGGAAGGAGAAGAAAAAAACACTTGAAATTGAAATAGCATGTCCCTGTGCTATGTCTTATTGAATGTAATATATACAGTGCTGTGTCTCTATGAAGTAATCTCAATATCCTCCGAATTGAATTAACTGTCTGTGAAAGACGTTCAAGGTGAAAAGAGAAGACGAGTCTCTTTGCATGTTTTTATTTCCATTAATGGTGATTGATCCCTGGAGCAAAAGAAGCAGGAATCCAAATAAATGGTGTTTTGGGCTTTGGATGATTCCCATGCTGCTTTTTGAATAAAATCCAAGAATACAATTGGAGCTCCTAATTATAATTTTAAAAAATATATGATCAGCATACAGAGAAGCAGGTAGGTAGGTACTCTCTGTGAAATGGGGGAGCTGTGCAGGAGCTGTGACACGCTTCTGAGAGAATTGTTGTAAAATATCATTCGCAGGGGCTGCTGTGCCTAAAATGACAGGATTGCTCTGGAATGGAGGAATCAATTTTCTACTGAGGGTCCAGTGACCCGCAGGAGGGATAATGCTCAGGATAATGCCCAGGCCACCTACAAAGACCACTTGGAATAAAACATACATGCACACCTACTGTACACACACACACATATACACATATACGCACACATAGACACACATACTGTATAAACACACACACACATAGATACACACACACACATAGACACACCTACTGTATATACACACACACAAACAAACATACGTATACACATAAACTACACACACACACACACAAATAAATACATACATACATACATACATACATACATACATACATACATACATACATACATACATACATACATACATACATACATACATACACATAGCACACACACACTTGTACACACACACACACACACACACACACACACACACACACACTAGCCCTGCCATCAAAGCCGGCAGTTATATAGAGTTCCAGCAATGCCTTCTGTTTTATTAGAACATGAACAATGACTAACCATGCCTGCATGCCAGTGAAACACACAGCACCAGCATGGCATGTTAAGCTGTAGTGAACGTGTCGATGCAATCTGCCCGGCTAATGCGCCGCAAGAGACAGATTCACCACCCCTTTATTTCCCATTCTCTCCAGCGAGGCTAGTCTGAGCAGCACTGATGGAGGTAGAAGCATTTCACACCTTCCCCCTAACAATGGATACACATTTATCTTTGTTCCATAACTTTATGGCAAGGAAAAATACAACACGTTGCCACTGTCTGAGTGATGCCTCTTGAAAGACTCCCGAGCACTTTTATATTCATTATCTTCCACTGTGCACGGCCAGGCTGGCTGCCTCATGTTTTTTTTACCGTGTTCTCACTAAACTGTGGCCAAGCCTGAGCTAGGCTATTCCCCCAGAGGTCTGAAGAGTAATCTGTGCCACCTGTCTTTTTCTCCCCTCATAAGATAATTCTCCTCTCTACAATCGCCCGGGTGTCACAGACCTCTTCTTACGAAGCGGTCCAGGTTTTTAACCTTTCTATTCATCTGGCCATCCAGGACCCCGTTAGAGAGAGAGCCAGAGAGATAGGCGCTTAGGTGCTTGGCACAGTCTGAATCCACGCCTCCACGCCTGCCAGTTCTTTTCAAATATTAAACACACGGGCTTTAGCGTTGACATTAATCAACTTTTAAGCTCTCTCAAAACCTAATGTATATTTATTGTGGGCTGAGACTATTTCTTTCTCAACGTCTACAAAGAGGGAATGGAGAGTAATCGGTTTGGCTTTGATGGAATCACATCTAAGCGAATCTTACTTAAGATGTCTGTGTCGTATCTATGTGTATCTTACTAAACTTATAAACAACGGTTGAGCAGAAGGTTTTCAGTAAATGCATTACCACTGGTCTAGACTTAAACAGTCACTGTTAAAATACTGTGTTCCAACATACTAGACGAGGAGTAACCGTTTTGAAATGTGAAGCTTCACAATATGATACTGCGCTTAAGGTAGATAGTATTTTGAAGAAAAATCTATCCAAACAACAACAACAAAAAAAACATGATTTTTCAATAATCTCTCTTGTGAATGAATGTTAGACTCCAGAAAAATACCTTCTGAGACAGTATTATTGAGAACTAAAACCATTTTCTCAGACAGATTGCATTTTCTCTTGTTCTTTCTTTGTTCAGTCTGGGTCAGACAGACAGAGATTCTCACCGAGAGGCAGCTAGGCAGGATGGCTGAGATATTCATTTGTAAGCCCCTCACTTGCCGAACATCATATATGACTCACTGCCTCGATTCAGTCTTATGTAACAACATTTTACATTGTGTTTTTTTTTTTACATGGGATAAGTAGAGACTCGGAGCTCGAAAATGGTATATGATTTACGAATGAATCCACGAATTAACATCTACAGCTCAGCTGTTCAGGGCAGCCGTGATGCTGAGAACAGTCCGACGTTATATCTTTCAAAAATCTGCAGTAGCCAGAATTATCTTCATATACTGAGCAACTCACGTTATCCGAACTCATCTCTCGGCATGTCCAGCCCATCCAATCATGGCTAATGGGAAGGTTCCTGGCTTTTTCCGGGGCTAAACTAACTAGGCTCATCATTTAACAATTTTATTTGTATTTACAGATGGCATACACATTTGTTATTAAGGCATATGAAAGTTCACATGTTCCAGAAGGCATTTCTGCAACAACACAAAAAAACGCATTTTGATAAAAATATTTTTAAAAGCTTTCAAATGCCTCTCCTGTGAAGTAGTGACGTGCAACATATGCCTAGTTTCTTGAAACGGGTCACATATAGCATGTTACCTCTCCAGCAGAGGAGTCACCTTGACTCTGGCTGCGGGTAGATAGATAGCTAGCGAGAACGACCACCCGCTTGTCATGGTACACAGCACCTGGTGTGAAGCCTTGTGTTCTGTGTTCATCGGGACGGGGTAATCTCACCCACTTTATTCCCCCTGTCTGAACACTTTTCCTGTCATCTGAGATACTGGGGTGTCCATGCCATTAACTGGTCAGGTCTCCAGAGATTGGAGAGGGAAAGTGTTGTCTTTTGCTGGACCACTGCCCTTTGTCCTTGTCCTAACCCCCTAATTATACTTCCTAATTGGCATTTTGAGGAAAAATATTTTTGAAATGTTTTGACGTCTGGTTGGACTCATTCTCTCTTTCCAACGTGTCTGATGAAAAGCTGTCTTTCTAGAGACTCCCCACAATGATGGTCATGGACTATTGCCCCCTCTGTATAAGAACACTACTGTGTGTTTGTGTGTGTGCGGGCGTGCGTGCGTGCGTGCGTGCGTGCGTGCGTGCGTGCGTGCGTGCGTGCGTTCGTGACAACCGCACAGTAAGCAGGTTTGAGACTGGAGAAAATCTACCTCTATCTTTGATGTGCTGCTCTACATAGCAGCCCCATAGGGACCGGCCTATTAACCCTTTCAACCCACGCACCCATTTAACCTTGAACATCACACAAACCCATTGATCCAGGCTGAACCAACCACTGCAGATTGGTGATCTGGAAGGTTTTATCACAAACAATGGCCCATGAGTCAACAGAAACGTCATTGTTTGTTGTGGCAAGGTGTTCTGATTCTTTCACACATTGACCTGTTTGTTTCCATGGCTTTTAAACAACTGTTTTTCATTTCCTGGTAACATTTTGTTTCTGCTCAGTGTGTAGTACGAGAGAGAGAGAGAGAGAGCAAGAGTTTAAAAAATATATATTTTTTTTAAAGGTCATTTACATCTGAGGTTTAATAGCTAAAGGAGTTGGGCCATCATGGTTCATTCTTAGAGTGGTTCCTATTGAAATTAAATTGGTGGCTCATGCTCTCTGTGAAATATTTAGCACACCTACGTATTTAAAACTTTACTAAATGTCCCTCTTCTTCCCTCTCTTACATGGAAATAGTAGAAATAGAATTTCTACCCCATTTTGATCAATGGAATTGGCCTACATTTAGATTCAAACTGTTGCATGTAATATTCTCCCTCTCTGAAATCCATCTTTATTAAACCCCTTTATTAAGTTCAAAGAGTTTACTCTGTCATTTTAAAACTCCAGTGCAAGCGAGGCAGGAGATTGCATAGGAAAGTTTCCCCATATAGAGTTTTAGGGACTTGCAATAGCATCTGGGGACCCGATAAAACCATTCATAAGCTCAGAAAGCTTTAGCAATGCATCATAATTCACACCAATAGGATCAACCATTTCAAACTAAACTACATAATTCGCTTGTATTGCTTTTCCGTCATTGACAAACGGATGGACTAGTACCTTCTAATTAAATATAATGTTTAATCTCTATAAAAAATGTGTGTTAAGTGCCAATATTCTGCTCTCTGTGGTATAGGCCATCTCAGCAGACAATCCATAATGAAAACAGGTCAAATCACAGTGGCAGACAGTGCTCATTTCTATGACGCTCATAGAGCAACACTTTTGTCAGTCAGTATAATTGGCCCTTGGGTCCTCCTAGGCACCATCTTCCATCCACAGAGAGTGTTACATGAGAGCTAGGGCTTGTGGAGGAAAGGGAGAGAATAGGGTTCATTATCAGTGAATTAATCATACGATTTCACCTCCAACTTCCTCCTCACCCTCTCCCTGTGTGAGTGGAATGCCCGTGTCACGGTGCCCCGGAGAGCTGTCCTGTGTACTGTATGTCTCCTCCTCCAGGGCTGGGAGCTCGCGATGTCACTGCTGCCGAGACACAAATCGCAAGTGATCTCCACAGACAAGCCTCTTCCAGATGTTTGTTCGCAGGCTATGTACTTTCTCAGGTGGTTCTGAGACAAAGCAGCAGAGCAGAGCAACATGGCCGACCTGCCTGCAGCAGGGCCTCAGTCACTTTCTCGGTCGTCTATGGATGTTTACCCGATAGAGCTCCAAGGTCAGATTGCTGCAATTAAGGGCTCCTGCTTCGACCTCTGGTCCTCCAGCGATATAGGAAACTACTTAGCACCGTTAATGTGTTATGGTCATTTACTGAGATCTACTGTGGATAGAGCCTGAAGCACGGTTGACCTCTACTATGAGAGCATGTACACAGTTTTGGCTCTCTGTGCCCTGGCTCACACAGAAACCTGTGTAGGGGAAATTACATGTGAAATCAGCTTGGAAGGAAGTCATGCAGGCTAATGGAAGTTCTCAATGCTTATTCATTCATGTCTCAAGAGTGTTAAGAGCCCGGGCATACTGACCCATGCGACGGACGGACGGACTCAGCTGGGCGGGCAGCATCTTGAAAGTTGCTGTGTTAGATTAATTGTCAAATTAATTTGAAGCTCACATTAACAGATGTAAACATGAACGGGGAAAAACACAGAAATACCTCTTTATTGAGCATATAATTAAATTGGCGAGCTGTAACCTGAGCATTTTCATATAAAAGTAATTGCAGGAGGAGAGTGATTAATTATTAATGCAGTGGAAGCAGTCGGATCAGGCTTGCACAATAGTTATGCAGTGTGATTAACTTCCAGCTAATTGTCGGTAACAGACCAGTGAAAATATCCTCCTCATTTTGTCCTGAGTGACTTCACACATCTGTCCTCTGTTTGTCCATGATTTGTCACGATATGAGACTGTTGTCACCAGACACAGTGAGCGCCCTTGTGAACAGTATTTTAGTCATAGTTCATTTTCTCCTAGAGTAAATAAAGTAGCCCAGGACAGCTGTACTCTCTATCTCTATTGTCTGGGACCGCAGCCAGGAATTCTACACACACAAAACAGCAGATATGTCAGACAATCCACACACACACACACACACACACACACACACACACACACACACACACAAACCCGTCTGATGTCACAGTCTAAAACCAACTAAATGGTTCATGCCGAAATGTTAAATCTTTGCATCAGACAGACTGAATTCACGAGTGGAGGTTCAGGGAGCCTTAGCGTTTCAGAGGCTGACACACAATGCCACTGCAGGGCAATCCTATGCCTGAAGTCCCTCATGCATTTTCAATGGGGGAGGATGCAGCAGTCACTCTCTGCGTACTGTAGCCTTGTGTAGTAGCCATGGCAGTTGCTGCGTGCAGAACTGGGTGTCACTTGCCCTGACACATGCCTCCCTGAAGGAGACTTGTACTTCTGGCTGGTGCCTATTGAAATAATATGCTAATTCATTCTCCATACAGCATGTGCTCTTGCCACTTCAGGGGGAGCTGCATCTCTTTACTAATTGAAGCATTTTGAAATATTTCATTCAGGTAACCTCCATGTTCAACTTGCCCATTGTTCTTGATGTGGTTAACTGGAAGCTAAAAAAGTAAAAAGAGGCCCCACTTCACATCATCACAGGTAGGCAGGGAGGCATTGATGGAATGAATGGCAGTGTTTAAGATCTCTGCTGGTTTACAGATGAAACCCCCCCTGGAGAAATCGATGTGTGCTTTTGTGTGTGTGATGACTGTTGGCTAGAGGTGAACTTGGGGAAACATAAAGCCTCCTGTGTTATAATCCCTGCCTGCAGAAACTCCACCTACTGCATGAAGGTGTCCATGTCCTTGGCGGTGGAGGAGAACGACGAGGGCCTGTGCTTCAACAGTAAAATACGCCACCTGGAGAAAGCCGAGATCACTAAAAGCAAGATAATCAACTGCCCCGACATCGAGGATTACCTCGCCCCTTACAAGCAGCCCCAGATGACCTGGTATAAGGTAACAACCCTTATTCTCAGAAAATTCCCATAGGGCTCTGGTTGAAATTAGTGCACTGTATAGGGAATAGAATGCCTTTTGGGATGCAGTACTAGTCTTTGTACATGAACCCATGAAGGTTAGGACTAATGGGTATCTTATTAAACTAAGCAAAAAAATAGTTGAAAGTGACATGATATAACATGGTGTGTGTGGTGTTGATGTTGTGTCCTGTCTGTCTAGGAGTGTGAGAAGAAGACATGGCGGAGCTCCATCATGGTGAACACCACCAACATCTGGTTCCCTGAGGTGCAGGAGGACGACGGGGGGAACTACACCTGTGAGCTCAAGTATGGCAGCCGGGTGGTGAGAAGGACCACAGAGCTCAAAGTCACAGGTGAGCCCCCCATATCATGTGGGTGTGCATATACTGTATGTATATGGCTGATTACATGTACAGTATTATTTTGTTTCATATTGTTGTGTGTATGTTTGTATTATATGTGCACAATGCTAAGAAGAGTTTGACCGCTGGCCACGATTATCATTCAGAATGACGTGATCTGAAATCAGCTGCCGTGAAACGTGAACGTAAAGATTTACATCAACGTCCAAACGCAGGATGCACTTTTGCACTCTTACACTTAATATTCTCATGCCCCTTCCTCTCAAAGTTTGGTAGATCAAAGATAAAACTGTGCGCTGTCTGTAAACCGGATGCACTGCGGAGACACACCATTTATCACAGGAGTATAGTGGAGCGTCACTTTGTGTCTGTGATGTATCAGCCTTCAGTGTAAACGCTGGCAACCACTGTGACGTGAGATGGGTTTATTTATTCACATGTTGGGCTTGTTCCTCCTCTGCTGCCTCTGTCATGCAGCAAGCAGGCAGGCTGGGATTCCAGGCCAGTGAGTCTGACCCTTGGGGTGTGTGCTGGGTCCTGACTGCAGGAAGAGCAGCTGCCAACTGCAGTGTGAAATCAACCCCCCAGCTCATTCACCCTGCCTGCCTGCCTGCCTGCCTGCCTGCCTGCCTGCCTGCCTGCCTGCCTGCCTGCCTGCCTAGCCCCCCTCTGAAACAGAGTGGAGCCAATCTGCTGGAGCCCCAAGACTGCACTAGGCAGGCAGCACTGACTCTGACTGTAGCCACACTACAAACAGAACAGAAACACACGGAAACTACACACAACCACGAGTCCACAACATACATACAGCAATGAAACTGAAACAGATAGGAGCCTAAACCAGACAATACAGAGTGAAAGACAGTGCTATCCACCATGCAAACTGCAACACACATACACACAGGGCCGTAAAAACCTCTGAAATGCTATTTGAAGAACAGCAAAAACAAGAAAAAATTACTCGAGCCATTATCACATTGATTGCTGTAACTTCATTCACCTCAGTCGATCTACAAACATATAGCCTATTAGCTACACAATTAGCGGCAGGTAGCCTAGTGGTTAGAGCTTTGGGCCTGTAACCAAAAGGTTGCTGGATCAAATCCCTGAGCTGACAAGGTAGAAATCTGTTGTTCTGCCCCTGAACAAGGCTGTTCCCTGGATGGCCATCATTGTAATTAAGAATTTGTTCTTTACTAACTTGCCTAGTTAAATAAAGGTTAAAAAAGAAAATATCTGATGACCTAGCCTCCACAATCATGTGACCTAAACCCAATTGAGATGGTTTGGGATGAGTTGGACTACAGACTGAAGGAAAAGCAACTAACAACAATTAACTCAGCACTGGGATTAAAAACTATAATTTAATACATACAGAGGGCTCTCTTAGCAGATAAAGTATTTTATTAACAAAAGGTAAATAAATACATTTGCTTTATTGGACCTTTTTTTGTTTTTGCAGTTGTATACCTAAATTGCTGCCTTTCTACACATTTTCCTATGTTTAAGTCTCTTATATAGGGGACTTGGAGTGGTTCTGACCAGGTTCCGACTGTGAACGGCACAACATCAATTGCACAACACTCCCTAAAACCGCTACTTGTCCTGATTCATATACTGTATGCTATTGCAATCCGCAGCTGTGAGATTTCCTGTGCCTGTGAAACTCACAGCTGTGCTTGCAGAAACGCATATGGAACAGGAGAGTCTTGTGGATGCAACAATAGTAGTTTCATCTCGCTGTAATGTTCTCAGGTGGATTTATAGCTCTCATCAGGGAAACATATCAAATCATTTCATAGAATTTTTAACAGCACCACCTTCTTTTGGTCACAGACGGACGAAATCACTTTGTCTTTAAAGCTGAAGTCGTAACGAGTCTGCACACATTTTAATGGTGTCTCAGCGCAGCTCAGAGAACGTTTGGCAGAAAAGTCTCTGTCGTTTATATGAAATGGTGCCAATATTGTACCGTCACTAAGTAGGATCATATTTATTTTACAGTTATAAGAAAGTTGAAATCTTAAAGTAAGTCATTTATAATTAAAACTATATTGACCCACTTTTGTTGAATAGGGGAAAAAATCATATGATTTTTTATATTTTCATAATATTTGTATTATGACTTGAGCTTGTGTCCTCAACAGTGAGTATACCTCAGCAATTTATAACTATTTTTTACCAGAAAGGTGAGTTCCAGACCTTTCTGAAACTATGCAGCATTACCAGTTATTGTTTATGGCCATCTCATGAAAAATTATTTGTTTTGGGTATGTCTATTTAGGCGTAAATCAACATTTTGCCATATCATTCAAGAGGTTTATATCTGAACGAGAGTGACTTACAAAATCAATGGAGGCAACCTGGAGGTCAGGGCCCCTGGGCACGTGCCGTGCGTGCCCGGTCGGTAATTCGGCCATGATTACTACAAGTTTAGATAGCTGGCTAGATTAACTAGACAAATTGACCAATCTATTTTTCTTTTGCTGACATGGGCTAATTGAGTGACTGTCTGTGAGTGGCATAACAAGACGAAAACTACTGATGCAATTTTCGAAATTGCACCTTGTGTATTGTACTATTCTAACTCTCAACAGACACACACACACACACACACACACACACACACACACACACACACACACACACACACACACACACAGAGAGAGAGACAGAGAGAGACAGACACACACACATTATTTTACATGCAACTCAGGGACCAAAACAGACACAGTACTATGCTTCACTAAACAACAGTATTCAATGAGCTAGCATTACAAATGAAGTACAGAGGCAGTAGCTGCAGGCTAATATAATCTGCTAAAATGAAAGACATCTGCTTCACTGATATGTGAAGAATATGCTTGTCTTGTCGGTTAACTGAGCCATTGTTTGTTCACTTACTCACATGCCTTCTGCTAAGCTAAGCGCTAGGCGTGCTAGTTCCAGTGAGTGGTGTAATGTTGGAGCTGGATTCCACATGGTTTACAGCCTGCCTGGGGCGCTGACCCGTAGGATCAGATGCCATGTTAGTGTGCTGCTGGTTGGGTGGTGAGCCAAGCCAGGGTTAGACAAGGCCTGGGTTAGTTAGCTTTAAGCACACAGAGAGGTCAATCAGGACACTCAGGCTTCCAGGGGGCAGGGGGCTTGCCTACTTTCTTCGAGGAGGAATATTAATGGGGTTGCTGGTCAGAAACTGTTTTAAGCTACCATGTTTGTGTCCATATGTCTTGTATTACTGTAGCATTGTATGACACCTTTGTTTATTTCAGTATTCAACGAGCGGCAGGTAGCTTAGCAGTTAAGAGCATTGGGCCAGTAACAGAAAGGTCGCTGGTTTGAATCCCGAGCTGACTAAGTGAAAGATTTGTCAATGTGCCCTTGAGAAATGCACTTCACCCTTATTGCTGGATAAGAGTGTCTGCTAAATGAATAAAATGTATTTCACTATCCTCATGTGACATGGTAAGAGGCAACAACAGAGCCAACGATCAGGCCTTGGAAGGAGCCTGTAGGGCCAATCTGCTACTGAATGGCCTGCAGTATAGTAGCAATACAGTACTGAACTCACGCAGAGTATAGGGGAGGCTAAACCTTGGCAAAGGTTCAGATTTGTGTCCAAAAACCAGAATGACCAATAAAAGCCTCTTCTCCCTCTCCATAGTCAGCACCCTGGTCATAAATATTTCAAAATGCATTTCAAAGTAAAATTCCTCTTTTGAAAGAACATTGCGTTCAGGCTAAATTTAACAGTTACTGCGAGAGGTGAGTTACCACGGTCATGCGTCTCCGAAACACATTCAAATATTGTAACACCTTCCGCAGCTGGTTAAGTCAACAATGGGAGAGATGATGGGCCGTGCATGAATCCTGAATCCTCTCTTCCTCTCTCCCTCCTTCTCAGCTAGGCCTGCGAGTTCTGCCTTTAGACTCTAGCCTCTTGGCTACCTTTTTACCCATGTGGAAACCCCATGACCTATTTATTTTATTACCTCATAATTCATCATGAAATTGTCTGTGTTCACATGGGCTTTGTCCTGCTCTTTCCCCAGATCAGCGTGACAACTTTTTTCTTTTCTGAGGAGAAGTGAAATGGAGAACAAGAAAAAGTATTCTTTGGTTTTTTGGGGGAAAATATGAGCCCATTAATTTAGGAAACATGTTAGAGTAAGGAGCAGTTCAATCCAGCAGATAGAATTGCCTCCTCAAAAAAGTAATATTAAGTGGTTTTCTGGCAACAGAAATCTATGTGCGTAAGAGAGAGTATGATTTTTTACAAATGGTGCTCGAATGTCCTCAAGGAAAGGTCAGTCCATCAAATATTAAGAAGCGTACAGAACAAAAATAAGACGTGCATGATTCTAAACTATCTGTATATTTCTGTGGTGTATATTGTATAGTTCTGTGGTGAGGGAAATTATTGTCAATGGTACCTATACAGATACCACTGAAAACAGCCGAGAAGATGTAGGGCATATATGCCGTTTATAAAATATATGCACTAAACCATTTTAAATACTTTCAATTAACTGTATTTAAAGTATATTGCAGTTTTGAAATCTATTGTATCTTTGTGATTGCTATATTTATATACTATACATGTTTATAAATGGCTGTAAACGTTGAAACATTTAAATGTTTGTGAAGTATGTCTGTAGTACAGCACATTACCTGTGATTATCCTCCCTCCTTTACTCAGGGAATCTGAGCTGTGTCACATATCTGTAAACCAGCATATGCATATCAAATGATACCCAAAATGGATTTGACTTGTTTCGACACTGAAAATGCATTAAGATTGAATAACGAGACACATACTACCCAAAACAATGTGGTCAAAAACCTTGGATAGATCACATTACAAGCAAGTGAAGCAGATACATTCAATTAGGAGTGAAGCCTACTGCTAAAGCAGATTGAAGTGGTCCCATATCTAAATGCGTGTGGTCACGGTTCCTAAAGTGGTGCAGCTACCCGTTGTTCCTGCTGAGGAGGAGAGAGGAGGGCGAGACTGCAGTCATGGAGAGGAGGACAGGGGAGGAGAGAGGAGAGGAGAAGAGTGTTTGATAATAAGCTAAAGGGAAAGAGCAGGATGTATGGCCTGTCCCGAGACACCAGCGTGTCCTGTTTGTCTTCATATGCCAAGTGACGCCACCGGACGATAAACACATTTGTTTCGGTGGAGTCAAAAGCTCTGGAATACTTGGGTTTGATGTTAAATAAGTCCACACCTTGTCAGGACACACACAACGGCCGGGCGTCTTCCCCAGATGAGGCGTGACAGGGCTGGCGTCGAGAGGAATCGATTGCCTGTCACTCTCTCTTGCCAGAGGGGGTTACCTTTTCTCTCCTTTCTCGCACGCACGCCCGCACACACACACACACTGGGGAGGGACATACCGCTGTACTGAGGGCATGTCCCTAAACCTTGTCCCCAAGCAACTGCCTTTGTGAGTGCATTTTATATTACACCTTTCGCGGATTTGACTGAAAGAGTTCAGAAACTATTGCAAACATGAGATTTGACTAAATTAGACTTAGGCTTTTACACAGAGCCATATTAAGTAATATTAACACTATAGGCCTACTTACTTTAGTTGAATCCCAATACCTTATATTATCTCAAGTTTACCCATTAACATTCTGAACAGTACCATTGGAGGACTTTTACTCTGGAGGCACCTTTTAAACGCCCGCTCTAATGGATGTCTCATATGAATAGGTGTCAGGTGAGGCGACAAAGGAAGTTGAAGTGAGCTCTCATTGTCTGTGTTAACAGCTCTAATAAACCTGGTATAGAAAGTTATCAGAGACCTTTATCCGGGTCAGGAGAGATGTATTATTTGAAGGTGAGTTGATACCCAGTGATTACCGATGGAAGCAGCACAGTGGGGACTCTTCAATTTGATTCACTCAGTGAGTTGGAAAATTAGAAGCATGAATAGGCTCATTTGTCCATCGACAGGAAACACTCTCAGTCACTGGTCAAGCTAATTGCATTATGTCACCTAGAGACATTTCCTCCTGAGAATAGTTTTGGGTTTTTTCCACTTTTACTCTCAAAAGATCATCTTAGGAGAGAAACAGACCAGATATGCAAATCTGTCTGCACATATCAATTCAGTCATAAGAGCTGTATTACACGCACTTTGATGTCTCACTGCAAATATGCAAATCGGAAGAGATAATAGATGAGAGTGTGTGACGCTAATGTGGTTGTTGCAATCCGAGAGTGCACCCTATCCAAAGTAGAATTAGTAAACTACTGCCGTGTTTAAATCCAGAGGCCGTCATCTTGTTTTTTAACCCTGAATAAACTGAGTCACTGAGGGAGTCTATAGTTTGACACAGTGCAGCATCAGCCTTGGACCCCGTCCTGCTTCTCTTTCTTCTTCTCTTTCTCTTTCCTTGTTTCTTTTTCTTTTCATTCGAATTCACACCGTGTCAAGATAAGCAGAAAGAAAGGCCCAGTCACTCCAGATCTGGTGACAATTCTAATGAATACAGCATTATTCAAAAGGGGGGCTCTTTAATATTATTGACTAATAGTTGAATAATGAAATCAGTATTAATAGATCATTACCATTCATAGTGGTCCACTGAGGGATAATTGGTTAATCAATACAGCCTAATTGTAGCCTCACAGTATTGTGTGTCTGGTGTTGCCAGCGACCTGGAGGTTGACTTCAAGCTTTTAAACAGCATATTGGTATTGATTTTACGTCTATATTATTTAGCATGACAAGCTAGTGAATTAGAGCTCTGTCATCCTCAGCGCTGCTCTCGTTATAATTTAGGAGCTTTGGATGAGCTTGATGCCCTGAATATCATTATGGCATCTTCACTTCCATGAACTTTATCATCTTTTGTTTTTGACAAGCGGGGTCTGGCAGGACCTGTGTTAGATTTGTATAATTGAAAAGACAGTTTCCTTTCTAATTCTGTCTGGTTTTCAAATCAAATTGTATTGGTCACATACACATGGTTAGCAGATGTTATTGCGAGTGTAGCGAAATGCTTGTGCTTCTAGTTCCGACAGTGCAGCAATATCTAACATGTAATCTAACAATTCCACAACAACTACCTAATACACACAAATCTAAGTAGAGGAATGTAATAAGAATATATAAATATAAATATATGGATGAGAAATGACAGAGCGGCATAGGCAAGATGCAATAGATGGTTTAAAATACAGTTTATACATACAGTATGAGATGAGTAATGCAAGATATGTAAACATCATTAAAGTGCCATTATTAAAGTGACTAGTGATCCATTTGTTAAAGTGGCCAATGATTTCAAGTCTGTATGTAGGCAGCAGCCTTGCTGTGTTAGTGATGGCTGTTTAACAGTCTGATGGCCTTGAGATAGAAGCTGTTTTTCAGTCTCTCAGTCCCAGCTTTGATGCACCTGTACTGACCTTGCGTTCTGGATGGTAGCGGGGTGAACAGGCAGTGGCTCGGGTGGTTGTTGTCCTTGATGATATGTTTGGCCTTCCTGGAATATTGGGTGCTGTAGGTGTCCTGGAGGGCAGATAGTTTTCCCCCTGGTGATGCGTTGCGGTTGTGGGCGGTGCAGTTGCCGTAGCAGGCGGTGATACAGCCAGACAGGATGCTCTCAGTTGTGCATCTGTAAAAGTTTGTGAGGGTTTAAGGTGACAAGCCAAATTTCTTCAGCCTTCTTCAGCCAAATGTTCAGTTTTTCCGTGATGTGAACGCAGAGGAACTTAAAACTTTCCACCTTCTCCACTACTGTCCCGTCGATGTGGATAGGGGGGTGCTACCTCTTCTGTTTCCTGAAGTCCACGATCATCTCCTTTGTTTTGTTGACGTTGAGTGAGAGGTTGTTTTTCTGACACCACACTTCGAGTGCCCTCACCTCCTCCCTGTACGCTGTCTCGTCATTGTTGGTAATCAAGCCTACTACTGTTGTGATGATTGAGTTGGAGGCTTGCATGACCACGCAGTCATGGGTGATGTCACGATCGTTGAAGGGAGAGAGATTGGACCAAGGCGCAGCGCGTGAAAAATACATCTTCTCTTTATTTTAAGAAGAAAAATGAAACAAAACAACAAACAGACGACCGTGAAGCTATAAATCCAGATAGTGCTGACACAACCACTACACATAGACACAGACAATTACCCACCAAAACCTAGTGCCTATGGCTGCCTTAAATATGGCTCCCAATCAGAGACAATTAATGACATCTGTCTCTGATTGAGAACCCTTCAGGCAACCATAGACACAGCTAGACATCTATACTAAACATAAACCCAACTACTCTAAAAAAAAACCTAACCTTACAACCACCCTAGACACTACAAAAACACATACATTCACCATGTCACACCCTGACCTAACTAAAATAATAAATGAAAACAAAGATAACTAAGGCCAGGGTGTGACATAACCCCCCCCTTAAGGTGCGAACTCCGGGCGCACCAGCATAAAGTCTAGGGGAGGGTCTGGGTGGGCGTCTGTCCACGGTGGCGGCTCTGGTACTGGTCGTGGTCCCCACCCCACCATAGTCACTACCCGCTTTCGTAGCCTCCTCCCACTGACCACCCGCCAACTTAACCCCACTGGATTAAGGGGCAGCACCGGACTAAGGGGCAGCACCGGACTAAGGGGCAGCACCGGACTAAGGGGCAGCACCAGGATAAGGGGCAGCACCAGGATAAGGGGCAGCACCAGGATAAGGGGCAGCACCAGGATAAGGGACAGCACCAGGATAAGGGGCAGCTCCGGACTGAGGGACGGCAGCTCCGGACTGAGGAACGGATCCTGGCTGGATGACGGCTCTGGCGGATCCTGGCTGGACGGCTCTGGCGGATCCTGGCTGTACGGCTCATGGCTGGCTGACGGATCTGGCTGCTCATGGCTGGCTGACGGATCTGGCTGCTCATGGCTGGCTGACGGATCTGGCTGCTCATGGCTGGCTGACGGATCTGGCTGCTCATGGCTGGCTGACGGATCTGGCTGCTCATGGCTGGCTGACGGATCTGGCTGCTCATGGCTGGCTGACGGCTCTGGCAGATCCTGTCTGGTTGGCGGCTCTGGCAGATCCTGTCTGGTTGGCGGCTCTGGCAGATCCTGTCTGGTTGGCGGCTCTGGCAGATCCTGTCTGGTTGGCGGCTCTGGCAGATCCTGTCTGGTTGGCGGCTTTGGCAGATCCTGTCTGGTTGGCGGCTCTGGCAGATCCTGACTGACGAATGGCTCTAGCGGCTCCTGACTGACTAACGGCTCTGACGGCTCGGGACAGACGGGCGGCTCTAATGGCTCGGGGCAGACGGATGGCTCAGACGGCGCTGGGGAGACGGATGGCTCAGATGGCGCTGGGGAGACGGATGGCTCAGATGGCGCTGGGGAGACGGATGGCTCAGATGGCGCTGGGGAGACGGATGGCTCAGATGGCACTGGGCAGACGGATGGCTCTGGCCGGATGAGGCGCACTGTAGGCCTGGTGCGTGGTGCCGAAACTGGAGGCCCCGGGCTAAGGACACGCACCTTCAGGCTAGTGCGGGGAGAAGGAACAGGGCATACTGGACCCTGGGGACGCACATTAGGCCTAGTGCGTGGTGCCGGAACTGGTGGTACCGGGCTGGGGACACGCATCTCAGGGCTAGTGCGGGGAGCAGCAACAGGATGCACAGGACTCTGGAGACGCCCAGGAGGCTTAGTGCGTGGTGCCGGAATTGGTGGTACCGGGCTGGAGACACGCACCATAGGACGAGTGCGTGGAGGAGGAACAGGGCTCTGGAGACACACTAGAAGCCTGTTACGTGGTGTAGGCACTGGTGGAACTGGACTGGGGCGGGGAGGTGGCGCCGGAAATACCGGACCGTGCAGGCGTACTGGTTCCCTTGAACACCGAGCCTGCCCAACCTTACCTGGTTGAATGCTCCCCGTCGCCCGACCAGTGCGGGGAGGTGGAATAACCCGCACCGGGCTATGTAGGCGAACCGGGGACACCATGCGTAAGGCTGGTGCCATGTATGCCGGCCCGAGGAGACGCACTGGAGACCAGACGCGTTGAGCCGGCATCATGGCACCTGGCTCAATGCCCAATCTAGCCCTACCAGTGCGGGGAGGTGGAATAACCCGCACCGGGCTATGAACACGTACAGGAGACACCGTGCGCTCTACTGCGTAACACGGTGTTCGCCCGTACTCCCGCTCTCCACGGTTAGCCTGTGAAGTGGGCGCAGGTCTCCTACCTGCCCTCGGCCCACTACCTCTAAGCCCCCCCCCAATAAATTTTTTGGGCTGACTCACAGGCTTCCTACCGCGTCGTCGTGCTGCCTCCATTCGCCGGTATCCCTCCTCGCACTGCGCCAGAGAATCCCATGCGGGCTCCGGCACGCGCCCTGGGTCGATCGCCCACCTGTCGATCTCCTCCCACGTTGTGTAGTCCAGATTACGCTCCCATTGCCATTCCTCCTTGCGCTGCTCCTGTTGCCGCTTATCACGCTGCTTGATCCTGGATTGGTGGGTAATTCTGTCACGATCGTTGAAGGGAGAGAGATTGGACCAAGGCGCAGCGCGTGAAAAATACATCTTCTCTTTATTTTAAGAAGAAAAATGAAACAAAACAACAAACAGACGACCGTGAAGCTATAAATCCAGATAGTGCTGACACAACCACTACACATAGACACAGACAATTACCCACCAAAACCTAGTGCCTATGGCTGCCTTAAATATGGCTCCCAATCAGAGACAATTAATGACATCTGTCTCTGATTGAGAACCCTTCAGGCAACCATAGACACAGCTAGACATCTATACTAAACATAAACCCAACTACTCTAAAAAAAAAACTAACCTTACAACCACCCTAGACACTACAAAAACACATACATTCACCATGTCACACCCTGACCTAACTAAAATAATAAATGAAAACAAAGATAACTAAGGCCAGGGTGTGACAGGTGAACAGGGAGTACAGGAGGGGGCTGAGCACGCACCCTTGTGGGGCCCCAGTGTTGAGGTTCAGCGAAGTGGAGATGTTGTTTCCTACCTTCACCATCTGGAGGCGGCCTGTCAGGAAGTCTAGGACCCAATTGCACAGAGGGGGGTTGAGACCCAGGGCCTCAAGCTTAATGATGAGCTTGGAGGGTACTATGGTGTTGAATGCTGAGCTATAGTCAGTGAACAACATTCTTACATAGGTATTCCTCTTGTCCAGATGGGATAGGGCAGTGTGCAGTGTGATGGCGATTGCATCTTCTGTGGACCTATTGGGGCGGTAAGCAAATTGAAGTGGGTCTAGGGTGACAGGTAAGGTGGAGGAGATGTGATCATTGACTAGTCTCTCAAAGCACTTAATGATGACAGAAGTGAGTGCTATGGGGCGATAGTCATTTAGTTCAGTTACCTTTGCATACTTGGGTACAGAAACACTGGTGGCCATCTTGGAGCATGTGGGGACAGCAGACTGGGATAGGGAGAGATTGAATATGTCCATAAATACACCAGCCAGCTGGTTTGCGCATGCGGCTAGGGGTGCCGTCTGGGCCGGCAGCCTTGCAAGGGTTAACGCGTTTAAATGTCTTACTCATGTCAGCCACGGAGAAGGAGAGCCCACAGTCCTTGGTAGCGGGCCGCGTCAGTGGCACTGTATTATCCTCAAAGCGGGCAAAGAAGTGTTTAGTTCGTCACGGACGTCGGCGTCCGTGACGTGGCTGGTTTTCCTTTTGTAGTCCGTGATTGTCTGTAGACTATCACATACAGTATGTCTCGTGTCTGAGCCGTTGAATTGCGACTCCACTTTGTCTCTATACTGATATTTCACTTGTTTGATTGCCTTGCGGAGGAAATAACTGCGCTGTTTGTATTCAGCCATATTCCCAGTCACCTTTCCATGGTAAATGCGGTGCTTCGCGCTTTCAGTTTCGCGCAAATGCCGCCATCTATCCACGGTTTCTGGTTAGGGTAGGTTTTAATAGTCACAATAGGTACAACATCTCCTATACACTTCCTTATAAACTCACTCACCGAATCAGCGTATACGTTGATATTATTCTCTGAGGCTACCTACCCGGAACATGTCCCAGTCCACGTGATCAATATTTTGCTGTATATTGGGTGACAAAAGATATTTGGGGGTTTGGTATTGGACATTTTCAACATGTTTGTGAAATTGCATCTTTTACATTAATAGACCCTTTGGTGTTGCAGTTGATTTGAGTCAGAACGGTCCTGTATTTTTTAAAGAAAATCTGCTTAAAACTGTGATATTTACTTATATTGATTAATTTCCTATTTATTTTCACAATTCACTGACCTTGTTATTACCTTTGACTGCCACGCTTGATTATAACCACATTTTCCCCAAACAGGCACCATGAGGGCTGACTCTCTTTTCTCTTCCAATCCTAGAGCCTCATAGTGTAACAGACTACAGCCCCATGTCTCCCTGCCTGCCTCCCTGCCTGCTGTACAGACAGACACAGACAGCTCGCTCTGACAGCTTGATTCCACACCCCCTTACTTCTCCTCCACATTCTGAGAGAAGAAGACAATGTTATCTTTCTCTGCAGAGCACAATAACCCCAAAATCATAGCTGCTCTGTTACTATTGCCAAGAGTTACTGCATTGAATAGAAAAAAGACATGCTCTATCAAAGTACATTTTTATATCACAGTTAAGTCGTAAGTGTTGTACTACTCTATGGATCTAATTTAGCTACGTTATTATCTGTAGTTAACTTCCACTTGCTTTGAAGCATGTAACAATAATAGTAAAGACTATATTTCATCTAAATGTCAATTTAAAGCCAGTCCATAGCAAAACAGGGCTATATTGGTACACTCTAAAATCCTAGAGAGGATCTTGTTGGCTGTCGGGAGTAGGAAGGTATCCAGCCACTGTGTTGTGCTCATTTGTCACAGTGATGGAAGGCTAGTGCAGAGCCTGCTGCCGTTAGAGTAATGTTCTGTGGTGCTGCTCTAAGAGACTTACTAGCTGTAATGTGGACATTTACATCCATCTGTACGTCCCATTACACTCCTTCAATGGCCTGCCTGATCGCTCATTACCGACAGCATAGCTGAGTGCCCAAACAGACGGAGTTTCCATACCCAAGCCAAGGGGGTCACCATTTCAGTTTGGTCCGGTTCCACTGGAAGATCACAACGTTTTGAGATCATTTCTTGTGTAGAGGCAAGAAGCCATCTTTGATTTTCCCTATAACTTGCGGGGCAGCATATCACTCAACTCACTGAATCAAACACTCAGAATGTACAGTATACTGCATAATGAACAGTCTGCACATTAGCCATCATACAGTAACTCCATATTTCCCACAAATAGTGAAGAAGACGACAACATTTAAAGTTAACAGAATGTTCTGGTAATGCAGGGATTTACCCCCCATGCACACAAACAATATCCTGGGAGCCCATGTTGGCAATAACAAGGTAGGTCCCATCCCAGAGTGCTCAGGAGACAATTTTTTGGCTGCCTATTTTGGCTGCCGGAGAGAAACAGCAGATTAACTTTTCTTCTGTGGCATTGTGTTGGATTTGGGCAAGGTATTGGTGGGGTACAGAGTGGAGCGAGAGAATGAGGGGAAAATAGTCCCATTATGCTGCAGTGTCATCCCCAATGTCACTGCAGTAACACTTCAGCAATTCTCTAAATGGGGGAGCGTTGGAGCACAGATTGATATACACTGATGTGCAATGACAGTGTGATTTATCAGGGGGCATGCAACCTTCTCCCCACAAGCCAGGCCGGGCAGGCGGAGGAGTGGAGCAGGGCAGGCGGGATCGCCCATGAGTCAGCACATTCTTACTCCACCACCAGTCCTCCACACCTGACATTATACTGGAAATCAACAAGTTAATATGCTTCTTCCTTAATGCCTGTGACTGGGTTATCGCCGTCCAGTACCAGTATCTGTGGTAGGACTATTGTATGGGATGTACGTTGAATTATGTAACAACAATTGTATTCCTATGAACAAGGAATCCAGTACATTTGGATACTACTGAATAATAGTGTTGGGTCTGGCTAGTTTGCTCAGAAAGAAAATATTGCTCAGGAAGAAATAGAGAAAAGAAAATGTTCCCAGTTGGCCTTGGCAATGTTTTTTTCAAGAAATCCTGAAGTAACCTTTATCATAATCAGAGCTCCGTCAATACTTTCAGCTTATGTTCTTAAAGGGATAGTTCAACCAAAAACAAAATGACACGTTGGTTTCATTAGCCTTTAAGCAGTCTATGGACAAGGTATGACAGCAATCCATGCTTTGGTTTAGTTTCCCTGGCACTGTTTCCACATGCTAACATTTTAGCATTTGTGGCACAAATCCCATTCAAGTCATGGGACCGATATTAGCATCGTCCGGGTTAGGGGAGGGTTTGGCCCGGGAGGATTTCCTTGGTTGCCAGTTGGACGTTGTGGCTTCTTGGTTAAGAAAACAGTGTGTTATGAAGCAGCGTGGCTTGGCAGGTCATGTTTCGGAGGACGCATGACTCTTGACCTTTGCCTCTCCCAAGACCGTTGGGGAGTTGCAGCGATGAGACAAGATCGTAACTACCAATTGGACATCACAAAAAAGGGGGTAAAAAATGACAAATAAACATTTTTAAAAAGTAAGGACACCAAAATATAATTGTAATTTGGGTGAACTATCCGTTTCAACCATTGTCACCCTAAACTGACCGCTTATGAAAATATATTAATAATGCTGGCCCATCAGATGACCAAAAATCTGATTTAATGTATTCTTATATCAACTACAGTATAGAAACTTTGGTTGAAATAACAGCTCTCTATCTCTCCATCTCTGAATGTGTGCTAAGTTGTGTCAGTACAAACAGTTTGTCTTCCGTCGATATCATGGCCAGGATTTGGCTTGAAACTGCATAAACAATGGCCCAAAATGGAGGTTGTGTGTGAGGTTTACATTTACATTTAAGTCATTTAGCAGACGCTCTTATCCAGAGCGACTTACAAATTGGAAAGTTCATACATATTCATCCTGGTCCCCCCGTGGGAATTGAACCCTGGTCCCCCCGTGGGAAATGAACCCACAACCCTGGCGTTGCAAGCGCCATGCTCTACCAACTGAGCCACACGGGACCACGAATCTTAACCTCTGTTCCGCCTGAACACCTGTGTGTCTATACATTACTCTGTAAACAAATACAGCCCATCCCCTAAAGCATGTTATGCAATCATTCCAATTCAGTTATGAAACCCTTTTTACGTCAGTAGTTGTCACAGTGCTTTTGCATAACCCGGCCTCATGACCATTCTCATCATTTCATTGTCATAATTTCCTTATCAGCTGTTAGTGTTGGCTATAAGGCTGGGAAAGCTAGCTGTTTTAGCATATCCGGTACACTTTTGTAGTTCGTTGTAGTTTTTTTCAGCCATTGTGAGGAGAGCTAACATCCCATCTCTACAGTTTTTGTTTAAACTTTAATTCACATTTTCATTTGTCATCTCTTCCTTTTTAATAGTTAATTAGTGTGAAGTGCTCGTCTCACAGCTGGTGAGACCCAGAGTAGAGATATTTACCCCACCAAACCCATCAATACACACCCGGATCAATCTGAAATATTCAGCAACGGATCACTGGAGGCTACTAGGATTTCATATGGCTGATGGCATTGAGTAATTATTCAGTTGGGCTAGCTTGAGATAATGATAAGAGCAATGCTCAGTCTTCTGGGAAGATATGTACATGCTATTTCACCCTGTCATCAGGTTCCACATAATTGTGGCTGAGAAAAGTGCTCATTCAATAAATTATCTTGTTGTCCTGGGCTGTCAATATATTAAACCTTTCCTGTGTCTCTGTGTGGGTTTAGTGACTGTGGTCGTCCTGTATTATTCAGTAGCCCACAAACAATGTCTTGCGTGGAAGCGTCTGCTTTCCTGATTCAATCTTAGATTTGCATCAATTTAAGCTCAATAAGATAATAGTGTGTGCATATTGATTGCCTCTTTATCTTCGTGGTGGCCTGCAGAAGTTTCTCCACAGTCTCAATCTCTTCATTAGTTTTGTGTCACTTTGCCTACTTGGGGTTCTTCAATAGGGCACCAGTCTCTGGGCTGGCCCCTCACTCTGGCCGGCTGTGACTATGAGCTTATCGACAGATTCCCACATTACCATTCGCTGCATGTAGGACGTTGCCATGCACAGATAAATGGGTTGCTGGCCCTGAGCTGGGGGTGCAGAGGTGAGGCCACGGGATAACGAAGGCACTGTCACTGGAACCCACTCTGTGGTGGTGGGAGGGGGACAATGAGGAGGATTTAATGAACCCTCCCCCCCCTCAGAGGTGGCTCGTGTATCTCATGGATTTCAGGATTCCTCTTTGATCCTCACCATTTGGTCACTGTGTGTTTCTGCCAGAGGAGAGGGAGGGAAACAAGAAACAAACTGATAAACCACAGAATCTCCCATGAAAGGAGGATTCCCATCACTGTTACATGAACCTCCCCCTCCTACTGTATGTGCTGTAGCATGACCGTCAGGAAGGCATAGAATCCTCCATGTATCCCCCTGCTAGGGCTCTGGCCCTGCTTGCTGTGGCTGCGAAGCTCCAGCAGGGCCATATGGAGATAGGCCTCCCTGCACTGCTGCGACTGCATTCAGCCCTCACTCCTAGCAGGAGGACACCGATAACCCCCAGCCCCATCACCAGCCCCATCACCAGCCCCAGCAGTACCCTCCCGCCCGAGCTCTGGCCCTTGCCCCAGCTCCATACCCAGCCCCAGCTTCCCTCCCCAGCTCCAACTCCAGCCTCAGGCCCAGCGTCCCTCCCCAGCCCTAGCCCCTGCCTCGCTCCACTAATGGGAAAGTCAATTTGAGCCCAGGCTTAATCACTGCGCTGAGGACTTTATAAATAAGTAGATTATTAAAGCCGCAATCATCTGCTAATTCTGCACTAAAAGGACTCTCATCATAAAGGGACTTGTTTTGTTTTCTTTCACTTTCAGCCCTGATCCAGGGATTACCAAGGTAATAGTGTTACAGGGGGGCAGTCAGAGGGGTGGGTTGGTGGTGGTGCCACATCAGGCAATGGGCAAACTAAGTTAGAAATCAACTGTGGGGAGCCCTAGCTAAAGAGGAGTGTCTTCCCAGCTAACAACAAAAGTTCCCACAACTTTAGAGAATGTTCCCTTAGGAGTCTCATTAGATCATTAACTAGCATTTTCATAGGAATGTTCCCGTGATGTAGAAGGAATTTTTCCAAGAGACCATTCCCTTAATGTCAAATAGAAATGACCCAGAACGTGATTACCATGTTCTGTGGGTTAGGAGAATATTCTATCATCGTCCCACCAAACATACACAGAACATGGTTGCCATGTTCTCATAATATAAGATATTAATGTTCTAGACACGTTTCATGGGAACATTGCAAGAACATCTTTGTGTCCTACATCATGTCTTATTACTGTTGCCGAGCCAATCAAGGCCCTGATTGGTAAACCACTGATCCATTCATAGCTCTTTGTCTGCTGGCAAGGTTAGGGATACTCACACACAGTACTTTTAAGATACAATGTTTTCAACTTACATATTTGACACACATGATTACATTGTGCATGTTCATTTAGACCAAAATTATTATTCAACATGTCCTCACCTGGAATTTGAACTCAAAACCTCTTGATTCACAGTACGCCGTTCTTCCTGCTACACCACCATGTCCGTGTCAGGTATCAATTCATCTGAGTATTCTCTCATCGTAGATTTTTAAACTTATTTCAGAAACGTAAGGGCTTTTTGTATAGTTGTCTGATGTTGGTGGGGCATAATAACTTGTTTTAATGATGCGCCTGAATTACTTTGATCAATAAAATATTTTCTTGAGTGTATTGTTAATAGAGCTGAGATTGAATTCAAAGTACATTCACCCTCTTGCTTACACCTATTAAGTTGTTTCATATCTACACAAGTGTCTAGGGAAGAGGGGTTAGGGTTTATTCTGGACAGGACCTAACTATACTGGCCCAATAAGCACATTCTCTTGAGATGTATTTTATTGGGACAGTGGTTATGGTGTTCATCATTGTTTCTGATGGCCTTGGTTCGAGACCCCTAGGGGAGTCACCCTACTCTCACATTCTTAGCAATAAACGGTATGTTAATGTCATTGTTGCCATTTTGAATTGCATTTATCAGACATTTCAATTGTTAATATGGTATTTATTTATTCAACTTTGTTTATTACCATTACATGTATAGATTTCTCTTTTAGGAATGTTACTGATAGAAATGCAATTACAAAAGCTGATATCAGAAACACGTTTGTTCTACGTAGTATATGTAGTGTAGATTTTAAAAAGAGTTCGTGATATGCTCAGCTATCTAGAATTCCACCGATTCCCATTTTTCAATAGCTAGGTTTCCATCCAATCGGGAGACAGATTTTCATGCAAATATTCTAAAAACGGAATATAGAAAAATGTTGAATTTCCCACCAATGCTGTGTTTCCACCAAACTGAATTCTTGCAAATAAATATCTGTGTGATGACGTAAGGCACACAAAATGTACTTTTTTGTTTTAGTTTTCATGTACCGAATATTTGTTTTATGTTTAATGTTTCCATCGCATTTTCAACTTTACCGATAGGTTTGTCACAAAAACAGTTGCGTTAAATAAATAAATGTGCCTAGTCTTGGCACGTGCGCTCTAACCAACAGCTCACAGATACGGTGTGGGTCGACCCTGCGGAAGGTTAGTCTACAAGGATGAGATTATTATGAATTTTTATTTGTCAAACTGCAGTCAAGCATCGATCATACTGCCACCAGAATAAGATCCTCAACATTTATTGGGAAGGAGCACCAAGCGCATACCTTGCATGTTCACCACCCTGTGGAGTTCATCATAATTTAAAGTACAGTATTTCATTTGTAGCCTAATAAACTGCAAAATGGTAGTCGTAGGACTACACACCATGTCATCGAGTGACTCCAAGTTTACTTCGATATGATAGTTATAAAATCAACATTTACGTATAAATGCGTTTCCACCGCCATTTCTCGTATAATCCATTTTACACGCACAAAAAAAATCCCACTATGTCTAACTACCAAATTATCTGTCGGCATTTGGAAAATTGTACCGAAATCTCTTGTCCATCACAACTTTTTTTCATTTTATTTTTTTATACGGTATGACTTTACTCCCGTAAAAACTGTGTATGGTAACATGGTTAATGTGTTGTGGTGTGTTTCCAAATAATGACATGAACATATATTGCTAAGAATGTGAGAGTAAGGTGACTCCCCTAGTGGGTCTCAAACCCAGGCCAACAGCACCAATGATGAACACCCTAACCACTGTCCCAATAAGGAATATCTATCTCTAGGGCATGTGCTTATTGGCCCGGTATAGTTTGGTCCTGTCCAGAAAAAACCCTAACCCCTCCTCTCTAGGCACTTCTATAGATCTGAAACAACTCATAACTAACACTCATAATTGACAAGAGGTTGTAAGATCAAATCCCAGATGAGGACATGTTAACTAAGGGATACAATGAACACAATGTAATCATGTATGTCCAAGTGTGTCAAATATGTACATTGAAAAGTTGAAAACACTATGTTAAAATCACTGTGAGAGTAAGCCTAAACCTAAGCATCAACAGACAAAGGAGCTGTGAATGGATCAGTGGTTCAGCAATCAAGTCCTTGATGGGCTTGGCAACAGAAACAATGCGTGATGTGTAATTCATGTTTAAGGAGAATATTTATTTGGGACCAACGGGTGATGACAACTGACAACTGATACACAGCCCTGACAACTGATACACAGAAATGTTCTTGCAACATTCCCATGAAAAGTGTCTAGAACTTTAGTATCTTACGTTCTGAGAACATGGCAATCATGCTCTGTGTATGTTTGATGTGACGTTGATGGAATATTCTCCTAACCCTAAAACTGGACGCAGGAATGTTCTTGCAACGTTCTCATGAAGCGTGCCTAGAACATTAATATCTTACAGTGCATTCGGAAAGTATTCAGACCCCTTCCCTTTTTCCACATTTTGTTACGTCACAGCCATATTCCAAAATGGATTTAAAAAAATGAAATCCTCATAAATCTACACACAATATCCCTTAATGACAATGCAAAAACAAATAAAAATAAAAATAAAAACATACCTGATTTACGTAAGTGTTCAAACCCTTTGCTTTGAGACTCGAAATTGAGCTTGGGTGCATCCTGTTTCCTTTGATCATCCTTGAGATGTTTCTACAACTTGATTGGAGTCCACCTCTGGTAAATTGAATTGATTGGACATGATTTGGAAAGGCAACAAACCTATCTGTATAAGGTCCCACAGTTGACAGTGCATATCAAAGCAAAAACAAGCCATGAGTCAAAGGAATTGTCCGTAGAGCTCTGAGACAGGATTGTGTCGAGGCACAGATCTCGGGAAGGGTACCAAAACATTTCTGCAGCATTGAAGGTCCCCAAGAATACATTGGCCTCCATCATTCTAAAATGTAAGTTTGGAACCACCAAGACTCTTCCTAGAGCTGGCCCCCTGGCCAATCTGAGCAATCAGGGGTGAAGGGACTCTTTGGCCTGTGTAACGGATGTGAAGTGGCTAGCTAGTTGGCGGTGGTGCGCGCTAATAGCGTTTCAATCGGTTACGTCACTCGCTTTGAGACCTTGAAGTAGTGGTTCCCCTTGCTCTGCAAGGGCCGCGGCTTTTATGGAGCGATGGGTAACGACGCTTCGTGGGTGACTGTTGTTGATGTGTGCAGAGGGTCCCTGGTTCGCGCCCGTGTTGGGGCGAGGGGACGGTTTAAAGTTATACTGTTACATTGATGCTGTTGACCCGGATCACTGGTTGCTGCGGAAAAGGAGGAGGTCGAAAGGGGGGTGAGTGTAACGGATGTGAAATGGTTAGCGGTGGTGCGCGCTAATAGCGTTTCAATCGGTTACGTCACTCGCTTTGAGACCTTGAAGTAGTGGTTCCCCTTGCTCTGCAAGGGCCGCGGCTTTTGTGGAGCGATGGGTAACGATGCTTCGTGGGCAACCGTTGTTGATGTGTGCAGAGGGTCCCTGGTTCGCGCCCGGGTCGGGGCGAGGGGACGCCATAAAGTTATACTGTTACACCTGAATGCCAAGTGTTGTGTCTGGAGGAAACCTGGAACCATCCCTATGGTAAAGCATGGTGGTGGCAGCATCATGCTGTGGCAATGTTTTTCAGCGGCAGGGACTGGGAGACTAGTCAGGATCGAAAGAAAGATGAACGGAGCAAAGTACAGAGAGATCCTTGATGAAAACCTGCTCCAGATTGCTCAGGACCTCAGACTGGGGTGAAGGTTCACCTTCCAACAGGGCAACTACCCTAAGCACACAGCCAAGACAATGCAGGAGTGGCTTTGGGACAAGTCTCTGAATGTCCTTGAATGGCCCAGCCAGAGCCTGATCTAACATCTCTGGAGAGACCTGAAAATAGCTGTGCAGCTACGCTCCCCATCCAACTTGACAGAACTTTAGAGGATCTGCAGAGAAGAATGGGAGAAACCTCCAAATACAGGTGTGCCAAGCTTGTAGCGTCATACCCAAGACTTGAGGCTATAATCGCTGCCTAAAAGGTGCTTCAACTAACCGGTGCCCCCGCACATTGACTCTGTACCGGTACCCCCTGTATATAGTCTAGCTATTGTTATTCTACTGCTGCTCTTCAACTACTTGTTACTTTTATTTCTTATTCTTATTCATATTTTTTAAACTGCATTGTTGGTTAGGGGCTTGTAAGTAAGCATTTCACTGTAAGGTGAATTCGGCTTTGTGTTCGGCACATATGACTAATAGAATTTGATTTCAACAAAGTACCGGGTAAATACTTACAGTACCAGTCAGAAGTTTGGACACACCTACTCATTCAAGGGTTTTTCTTTATTTTTACTATTTCTTCATTCAAGTAACAGACACATCTCAACATCAACTGTTCAGAGACTACATGAATCAGGCCTGCGTGGTTGAATAGCTGAAAAGAAACCACGACTAAATACTTGCTTGGGCAAAGAAACACGCGCAATGGACATTAGACCGGTGGAAATCTGTCCTTTGGTCTGATGAGTCCAAATTTGAGATGTTTGGTTCCAACCTCTGTGTCTTTGTGAGACAAATAGTAGGTGAACGGATGATCTCCACATGTGTGGTTCCCACCGTGAAGCATGGAGGAGCAGGTGTGACGGTGTGGGGGTGCTTTGCAGGTGACACTGTCTGTGATTTATTTAGAATTCAAGGCACATTCATCCAGCAGGGCTACCACAGCATTTTGCAGCGATACGCCATCCCCTCTGGTTGGCGCTTAGTGGGAATATCATTTGTTTTTCAACAGGACAATGACCCAACACACCTCCAGGCTGGCTAAGGGCTATTTGACCAAGGAGAGTGATGGAGTGCTGCATCAGACAGTTGTGGCTGCTTCGCGTGATGTATTGTTGTCTCTACCTTCTTGCCCTTTGTGCTGATGTCTGTGCCCAATAATGTTTGTACTGTACCATGTTTTGTGCTGCTACCATGTTGTGCTGCTGCTATGTTGTGTTGCTACCATGTTGTTGTCATGTTGTTTTGCTACCATGCTGTGTTTTCATGTGTTGCTGCTATGCTATGTTGTTGTCTTAGGTCTCTCTTTATGTAGTGTTGTGGTGTCTCTATTGTCGTGATGTGTGTTTTGTCCTATATTTTTATTTTTTAATACGAGCCCCCATCCCCACAGGAGGCCTTTTGGTAGACTGTCATTGTAAATAAGACTTTGTTCTTAACTGACTTGCCTAGTTAAATAAAAGTTAAATAAAACATTTAAAAATCAGATGACCTGGACTCCACAATCATGCGACCTAAACCCAATTGAGGACGTTTGGGATGAGTTGGACTGCAGTGAAGGAAAAGCAGCTAACAAGTGCTCAGCATATGTGGGAAGTCTTTCAAGACTGTTGGAAAAGCATTCCTCATGAAGCTGGTTGAGAGAATGCCAAGAGTATGCAAAGCTGTAATCAAGGCAAAGGGTGGCTACTTTGAAGAATCTCAAATATAAATTGTTTTTTGTTTTGTTTAACACTTTTTTGGATACTACATGATTCCATATGTGTTATTTCATAGTTTTGATGTCTTCACTATTATTCTACAATGTAGAAAATAGTAAAAAATTAAGAAAAACCCTATTACTGTATGTAAATTTGATATTTCAGACCTGTTTTTGCTTTGTCATTATGTCCTGTGTATGTTTGGTGGGACGTTGGTCTGCACTTGCTCTACAGACATATTCAATCTCTCCATATCCCAGTCTGTTGTCCCCATTTGCTACAAAAATAAATAAATAAAAGTAACAAATAATTAAAGAGCAGCATTAAAATACCAATAGCGAGGCTATATACAGGGGGTACCGGTACAGAGTCAGGGCACCGGTTAGGCGGGGGCACCGGTTAATCGAGGTAATTGAGGTAATGTGTACATATAGGTAGAGTTATTAAAGTGACTATGCATAGATAATTAACAGAGAGTACAGTAGCAGCAGCATACTGCAATACAAATAGTCTGGGTATCCATTTGATTAGATGTGCAGGAGTCTTATGGCTTGGTGGTAGAAGCTGTTTAGAAGCCTCTTGGACCTAGACTTGGCACTCGGTACCGCTTGCCTTGCAGTAGCAGAGAGAACAGTCTATGACTAGGGTGGGTGGAGTCTTTCACAATTTTTAGAGCCTTCCTCTGACACTGGTATAGAGGTCCTGGATGGCAGGAAGTTTGGCCCTAGTGATGTACCTGACCGTATGCACTACCCTTTGTAGTGCCTTGAGGTCTGAGGCCGAGCAGTTACCATACCAGGCAGTGATGCAACCAGTCAGGATGGTGCAGCTGTAGAACCTTTTGAGGATCTGAGGACCCATGCCAAATCTTTTCAGTCTCCTGAGGGGGAATAGGTTTGTTGTGCCTTCTTCATGACTGTCTTGGTGTGCTTGGACCATGTTAGTTTGTTGGTGATTTGGACACCAAGGAACTTGAAACTCTCAACCTGCTCCACTACAGTCGATGAGATAGGGGGTGTGCTCGGCCCTCCTTTTCCTGTAGTGCACAATCATCTCCTTGGTCTTGATCGCGTTGCGGGAGAGGTTGTTGTTCTGGCACCAAACGGCCAGTTCTCTGACATCCTCCCTATAGGCTGTCACATTGTTGTCGATGATCAGGCCTACCACTGTTGTGTCATCTGCTAACATAATGATAGAGTCGTGCCTGGACATCCAGTCATGAGTGAACAGGGACTACAAGAGGGGACTGAGCACGCACCCCTTAGGGGCCCCTGTGTTGAGGATCAGCGTGGTGGATGTGATGTTACCTACCCTTAGCACCTGGGGGTGGCCCGTCAGGAAGTTCAGGATCCAGTTGCAGATGGAGGTGTTTAGTCCCAGGGTCCTTAGCTTAGTAATGAGCTTTGAGGGCACTATGGTGTTGAACGCTGAGCTGTAGTCAATGAATAGCATTCTCACATACTGTAGGTGTTCCTTTTGTCCAGGTGTGAAAGGGCCGTATGGAGTGCAACAGGGATTGCAACTTCTGTGGTTTTATTGGGGCAGTACGCAAATTGTGTCTAGGATTTCTGGGATAATGGTGTTGATGTGAGCCATGACCAGCCTTTCAAAGCACTTCATGGCTACAGACGTGAGTGCTACGGGTCGGGAGTCGTTTAGGCAGGTTACCTTAGTGTTCTTGGGCACAGGGACTATGGTGGTCTGCTTGAAACATGTTAGTATTACAGACTCAGACAGGGAGAGGTTGAAAATGTCAGTAAAGACACTTGCCAGTTGGTCAGCGCATGCTCGGAGTACACGTCCTGGTAATCCGTCTGGTCCTGCGGCCTTGTTGACCTGTTTAAAGGTGTTACATCGGCTACGGAGAGCCTGATCACACAGTCTTCCGGAACAGCTGATGCTCTCATGCATGTTTCAGTGTTACTTGCCTCGAAACGAGCATAGAAATAATTTAGCTTGTCTGGTAGGCTTGTGTCACTGGGCAGCTCGCGGCTGTGCTTCCCTTTGTAGCCTGTAATAGTTTGCAAGCCCTGCCACATCCGACTAGTGGCAGAGCCGGTGTAGTACGATTCGATCTTAGTCCTGTATTGACGGTTTGCCTGTTTGATGGTTCGTCGGAGGGCATAGCGGGATTTCTTATAAGCTTCCGAGTCCCGCTCCTTGAAAGTGTCAGCTCTACCCTTTAGCTCAGTGCGGATGTTGCATGTAATCCATGGCTTCTGGTTGGGGTACGTACAGTCACTGTGGGGATGACATCATCAATGCACTTATTGATGAAGCCAGTGACTGATGTGGTGTACTCCTCAATGCTATCGGAAGAATCCCGGAACATATTCCAGTCTGTGCTAGCAAAACATTCCTGTAGCTTATCATCTGCTTCATCTGACCACTTTTTTGTAGACCGACTCACTGGTGCATTCTGCTTTAGTTTTTGCTTGTAAGCATTAATCAGGAGGATAGAATGATGGTCAGATTTGCCAAATGGACGGTGAGGGAGAGCTTTGTACGCGTCTCTGTGTGTGGAGTAAAGGTGGTCTAGTTTTTTTCCCTCTGGTTGCACATTTAACATGTTGGTAGAAATGAGGTAAAACTGATTTAATTTTCCCTGCTTTAAAGTCCCCGGCTACTAGGAGCGCCGCCTCTGGATGATCGTTTTCCTGTTTGCTTATGGCCGTATACAGCTCAGTGAGTGCAGTCCTAGTGCCAGCATCAGTTTGATGGTAAATAGACAGCTACAAAGAATATAGATGACAACTCTCTTGGTAGATAGTGTGGTCTACAGCTTATCATCAGATACTCTACCTCAGAAGATCAAAACCTTGAGACTTCCTTAGATATTGTGCACCAGCTGTTGTTTACAAATATACATAGACTGGCACCCCTTGTCTTACCAGAGGCTGCTGTTCTATCCTGCCGATACAGTGTGTAACCCGCCAGCTGTATGTTATTCATGTTGTCGTTCAGCCAAGGCTCGGTGAAACATAAGATATTATAGTTATTAATGTCCCGTTAGTAGGATATACGTGCTTGTAGTGTGTCCACTTTATTATACAGTGATTGTGCGTTGATCAATAGTACCGATGGCAAAGGCAGATTAGCCACTAGTTGCCGAATACTTACAAATCACCCCAATCTCCTTCCGCGATATCTTTTTCTCTTGCGAATGACGAGGATGATGGCCTCATCGGGTGTCTGGAGTAAATCCCTCTTGTACGTCTCATTAAAGAAAAATTATTTGTCCAGTTCAAGGTGAGTAATCGCTGTTCTGATGTCCAGAAGCTCTTTTCGGTCATAAGAGACGCTAGCAGCAACATTATGTACAAAACAAGTTACAAGCAATGCGAAAAACTTTCAAAATAGCACGGCTGGTTAAGAGCCCATAAAATGTCAGCCATCCCTTCGACGCCATTACACTCATAAAGTGTAAAGTGCTTTGAGAGACGAGTTAAGGACCATATCACCTCCACTTTATACCAGCAGTTCCCAAACTAGGAATTGCCTGATATGAAAATGGGGGTTGTGGGAGAATTTAAAAAATAAATAAATAATAATAAATAAATATATATAAAATATCGTATTTTATCGGAAAATCATTATAATGTGGTTCATCTTAAAAATCTAAATGATTTACAACATTACAATGATTAACCACATAATTATTTAAATTCATGTAAATATGATATTTCATGACATTTTGCAAAAATGTTTTTGCTTTGTCATTATGTGGTATGGTGTGTAGATTGATGAGGGGGATAATTTTTTAAAATCCATTTTAGAATAAGGCTGTAACATGACAAAATGTGAAAAAGTCAAGGAGTCTGAATACTTTCCGAATGCACTGTTTATTGTGAGAACATGGCAACCATGTCCTGTGTATGTTTGGTGGGACGTTGATGGAATATTCTCCTAACCCTCAGAAAACTGGACACATGAATGTTCTCGTAATGTCCCATAAAACGTAAACATTAATGTTGTATATTCTGAGAACACTGTAACCACATTGTAGATAAGTTCTGTTTGACAATAAGGCAATTTCCTCCTAACTTTAAACCCAAAACATGCTAAAAATGTTCTCAATGTTTTTGCTAACATAAATAGAATGTTCCCCTAACTAAAGGAAAACTGGACCCTCAAACATTACGGGTAACATTACAAAAAATATCTCTCTCCCTAGAATTGTTAGCTGGGTTAGTGGCAGAGTGAGGACATTACAGGCTATTTAATAAAAGCAGTAAACTGGAAGAGGAGGAGAGGCCTGCTGTGACCTCATTGTATCGGCCCTGATGGTGTCCAGATAAAAAAATAAAAAATGTATTCTCACCTGGTAATGAGCTGGATAATTAATAACAATGACATCCATCACTTTCTCAACAAGCCCATTGTCTTCGAAATTGCTCCTTCAATCCATTCATACCAATGAAGCAGGTAGGGGAATGTGAATCGACAAGAAAGTAATGAAGTGTGGGATTATTCAAGCACACTTTATTGAAAAAGCTAATAGTTTCTCTCCTTTTAATTTGGCGGGTAATAAAAGAAACAGGGAGCGTACATAATAATGATTGAGTCTTATGATCTGTAAATACATTACAGGCTGAGGGAGGCTGCTGTTCCTTTGTCTCTAGACAGACAGATGTTTTGGGGAGCTGTTTCTCGGCTCTAAAGTATTTTTCAGACTGTATTCGGGCCAATGGGGGTTTCCTTTGCTTTAAGTACACTGGGAAAAGCCCTTTGTTTCTCCCATAGAAATGGCTTTAGTATGTAGATATAGCATCTGTTGAACAGCATCCCTTCAGGTTGTCCAATCTGCAGCGACAATCAAATGTTCCAATACTCTGCTGCGATTGCTTTGCTACTCCCTTTTTCAGGCCCAGTCCAATATTGTTTTGACTTTGACTTTGTCACCCTAACAGCCCATTCACAGCCTGGTCTGACTCTGACTCTCAACCCGCGTGAGTGCAACCCTCCCTCCCTGATATTAGGCCCCCAGACGAGACGGCTGCCTACTTTACCAGAGGGCCAACTCCTATCATGCTTTTGCGTCAGGGGATGATGACACAGAGACTAAGTCCTCCATGACAGACATACTTTCAGACATCACACAGCGTTGAGATGAAGAACAAATATTTGTATTTCTTGACATCAGGGTAAACATCTCCTCTATGAGATTACTCACATGTTTCAGAAGAATAATAAAAACACTTTTAGAGACTTTTGGTTAGCATTGCGTAACTATGAAATGTATAGGAAAGGATTCACGGATGCAATTTTTACATTGGAAGGTTTTCCACCGTGTAATAAATAACGTATCCAATGAATGGAGGTGGTCCATGTGTCACTCAACCCTCCCTCCCAGCCTACAACAGCAGTCTAGACTAGCTGCGTTCTCTGCAACGAGAAACTACAGACAAGGATGAGATACACTAGAGAGAGGAATGAGCTGACCCAGGTACTTTAGGTCACTGTGTGATGCATGGTCTGGACCAGAGAGTCACCATAGAGGACAAGCCCAACAGGAGGGAGGGAGCTGCCGGGTTGTACAGCACTAGGACAACGCACAATGTCACATTTTTAATGGGAGAGAGAGAATTATTGAAAGTTGTTCAAATGTGCAGTGCCACATAACAATCCCACAGGCATGTGTTGGAGTTAATGGGGCTCAGCTGACAAAAAGGATTTGCTCAGTTACATGGTGCTGAAGGGCCTACAGACGTTTCCTCTAGCCTGGACGGCACTGTATTGTACTGCAGTCTAGCCCTTGTGTGGATAAGGCTATTGTGGTACTGTTGACTGTGTCTGTCTCAGCCATATTGATTTATGGTGTACAATTTCATCAAACAGATGATGGTTCCTTTGTGCCTCAGCAGCAGAGGAGGAGGCATTACAATATGACCTCCCATTCAATCAGCTGGCATAAGGGTCACACACAGTGTGTCTGAAATGGCACCCTAATGCCTATATAGTGCACTACTTTCTACAGGTCAAAAGTTAGGGTGCCATTTCAGACGCACTGTGAGTCACCCTTATGCCAGCTGATTGAATGGGAGGCCTTGTAATGCCTCCTCCCCTCTGCTGAGGCACAAAGGAACCGTCATCTGTTTGATGAAGTTGTACACCATAAATCAATATGGCTGAGAGGTGACAGGCACAAATAGGCCACATTGATTAGAAAGATGAAGCATGATCATTTAGGACTCGCAACATTGCTTACCTTGTCAGTGTCCTGAAAGCAAACACATGCACGGGTATTATAATAATAGAGCACCGCAGACAGTCAACCAACCTCTTAAGGAATTGTATGGCTAGAATATGATATTGAATCAAAACTATGTGTTTATACTTGTAAAGTTTAAGCAATTTCTCAGAATGTATTGGTTTGTCAGCCATTGGAGATATTTCCCTTTGATTCTGTTGAAACCAGTCATGAGTACTGTAGGCTCAAACTGGACTGAGGATACCCTGCATAGTGTATGAACTAGACAATGATAATGAATTTGTGGAAATTAATGTAATTTAGAGTGAGACACTTCAGTCCTTTAGCTATCATAACGGCAGTTAACATTTCTAGAGACAGACAGCATCCGATGTTTACTGTTTCATTACACTGCAGCGTACTCAAGGCAGTACTTGACATTTTAGAAACACTTCATACGATAATTTAAACAGTTAAACTTGTAGGGATAAGACAGAGCTGCAGCTGCTATAAAGGCTACTCATAATGGGACGAATATATGAAAGCATTTGAAAAGGACTTTGAACGCCTGAAGCCCTTATTTGTAGTCCCACAGAACCACAGGGTGACTTAAAAAGGTTGCGGAGGAAATTAATATTATTAAAACCTTTCGTTTATTTTTCTTCTGACGGAGAGTCTCCATTCAAGCTTCTCGTGGGTCATTTCAGATTTGTAAATTCATTCAGCTGTATTGCCAATTACACATTAGACTTTAATGAGCTAGGAGATGATGCCATTAAACACAGAGTTGATGTCATCCTGCTCTTTCATCCCAGTTGTAGAGCAAAAAAAATCTATATAAAAAATCAATAAAATAAAAACTATTTTAAAAAGCCTGTATTGAAAAAAAATGTGTTTCCATGGCCACCCAACAGAATGTGGAGAGTCAGTTGAACGGTGAGCATGAGGAAAAATAGTCCCTGTGTCGTGGTGGTTCAGACGCTTCACAGTCTCTCCACATGAGCTGGCTCTTTAGATAGAGTATCACCTCACTGGGAACTTTGCACATAGAGCGCTGTCTTGATTAGTAATGCAAAGGTGGCAGACCGATTTAGAGAAAATAAATGCATGGCAGATGCTAGACGTTTGGGTTTGAATGTTTCCCAGTGTGTCACCAACAAATTAGTTATTTTGGAGAACTTTCCACATTCCAACATAACACGACCCCAGCACAGATGTGGCGAACTCCCTTGATGTGATTTAATTGATTTCAGTTTTATATTTCATTCGCCGTGGACGGAGGCTTCATCTTCTGTCCCACCATTGATTTACTCACTCATATTCACTTCAAGCGCTAACAAAATATCCCACTGTATTGTGGCCAGAGCGGAGTGAGCATGTGTGCTTTGAGTCCAGCTCCTTTGAACCGTGGCCCAAACGGATGATGGAAATGGCTGCAGATGGGCCCCTTTGATGGGCCTCTTTCAGGGAGGAATGGCAGTCAATTAGACACCTTTCACAAGCAATTACTGATTTTGTACATAATCGGAAATAAACTCATTAAATGTGACACTGCGTGGAGCCGCCAGCACGTGCCTGTCACGCCCTGACCATAGAGAGCTTTTTATTCTCTATGTTGGTTAGGTCGGGGTGTGACTAGGGTGGGTTATCTAGGTGATTTATATATCTATGTTGGCCTGGTATGGTTCCCAATTAGAGGCAGCTGTTTATCGTTGTCTCTGATTGGGGATCATATTTAGGCAGCCATTTCCCCTTTGTGCTTCGTGGGATCTTGACTATGTCTAGTTGCGTGTGAGCACTATTGTAGCTTCACATTTCGTTTTGCGATTTATTGTTTTTTCTTTTTTGAGTTTCTCTTCAAAATAAAGAGGATGGAAACATACCACGCTGCATCTTGGTCCACTCCTTATAACGATTGTGACAGTGCCAGAAACTTTACTTTTGCCACTCAGCGACTGCATGGAGGAAAAAAGGCCCTTGTTTTTATACATCATCACAGAGCGAGCGGGCTCTCACCTCGGATCCATTACAATGTTGAGGGCAAGGAAGTAGACGAGCTCAGGGCGAGAATCGCCTTCCAGAGAGACATCAGGGACTGTAACATACTTTGTTTTACGAACTCATGTCTCTCTCCAGATATTCTGTCCCCATCCATTCAGTCAGTGGGGTTCTCCGTCCATTGCGCGAAGAGGAAGAAAGAACTCTTTGGGAAATAGAAAAACGAAGGGGTTTATTTCATGATTAACAACTCATGGTGTGATTGTGGTAATGTACAGGAACTCAATTATTTTTGTTCTCCCGATCTGGAATACCTCACTATCAAATGCCAACCAAATTACCTCCTGAGAAAATGTTCTTTGGTCATCGTTACTGGTGTGTATATTCCCACTCAAGCTGACACCGCGATGGCTGTCATGGAACTACACTGGACTATGTGCAAACTGGAAACCGCATAGCCTGAGGCAAACATTTATTGTAGTTGGGGACTAGAATAAATGAAATCTGAGGAAAACACTACAAAAAATTCGATCAACACATCTCCTGTGTTACATGCGCAACAAAGACCCTGGATCATTGCTACTCTTCCTTCCGGGATGGCTACATGACCCTCCCCCATCTTCCCCTCCATACTGCTCCTCCCCACCTATAGGTATACTTAAACAGGAAGCTCCCATGGTAAGGACTGTTCAACGTTGGTCTGACCAATTGGAATCTATGCTTCAAGATTGTTTTGATCACACGAACTGGGAAATGTTCCGGGACGCCACTGCAAATAGTATCAACGTATACACTGACTCAGTGAAGGGGTTAATCAGGAAGTGCATAGAGGATTTTGTGCCCTCTGTGACGATTAGAACTTATCCAAACCAAAAACCGTGGAGAGATGGCAGCATTCGCGCAAAACTAAAAGTGCAAACCACCACATTTAACCATGGCAAGGTGACTGGGAACATGGACGTGTACAAACAGACCAGCACAACCTCCATAAAGAAATTAAGGAGGCAAAACGACAGTTTAGGGACAAAGTGGAGTCAGAATTCAACGGCTCAGACACAGACTTACGTGGCAGGGACTCAAGAAATTATAAAAGGAAAGCCAGCCACGTCTCAGACACCGATGCCTCGGTCCCGGGCGAGCTAAACACCTTCTTTGACCGCATCAAGGAAAACAATCAACCCGACAACGCGGGCCCCTACGCTTACGAGGACTGTGTGCTGTTGTTCTCCGTGGCCGACGTAAGTAATTTAAGCATGTTAACCCTCGAAAGGCTGCCGGCCCAGACGGCCTCCCAAGGCGTGTCCTCAGAGCAAGTGCAGACCAGCTGGCTGGGTTGTTTACGGACATAATCAATCTCTCCATATCCCAGTCTGTTGTCCCCATTTGCTTCAAGATGTCCACCATTGTTCTTGTACCCAAGAAAGTGAAGGTAACTGAACTAAATGACTATCGCCCCGTAGCACTCACTTCTGTCATCATAAAGTGCTTTGAGTTTCTTTCCTTCTTAATGCGTTTGAGCTAAGCAGTTATGTTGTGACAAGGTAGAGGTCATATAAAAAAAATAGCCCTATTTGATAAAAGACCCATATACTAACCTACAAATCAGCTGGGCTAGACAATCTGGACCCTCTCTTTCTAAAATTATCTGCCGAAATTGTTGCAACCCCTATTACTAGCCTATTCACCCTCTGTTTCGTATCGTCTGAAATCCCCAAAGATTGGAAAGCTGCTGCGGTCATCCCACTCTTCAAAGGGGGAGACACTCTAGACCCAAACTGTTATAGACCTATATCCATCCTGCCCTGCCTTTCTAAAAATCTTTGAAAGCCAAGTTAACAAACAGATCACCGACCATTGTGAATCCCACTGTACCTTCTCCACTATGTAATCTGGTTTCCGAGCTGGTCATGGATGCACCTCAGCCACGCTCAAGGTCCTAAACGATATCATAACCGCCATTGATAAAAGAGAGTACTGTGCAGCCGACTTCATCGGCCTGGCCAAGCCTTGGCTTCAATAGCCTTGGCTTCTCAAATGACTGCCTTGCCTGGTTCACCAACTACTTCTCAGATAGAGTACAGTGTATCAAATCGGAGGGCCTGTTGTCCGGACCTCTGGAAGTCTCTATGGGGCTGCCACAGGGTTCAATTCTTGGGCCGACTCTTTTCTCTGTATATATCAATGATGTCGCTCTTGCTGCTACGCAGACGACACCATTCTGTATACATCTGGCCCTTCTTTGGACACTGTGCTAACAAACCACCAAATGAGCTTCAATGCCATACAACTCTCCTTCCGAGGCCTCCAACTGCTTTTAAATGCAAGTAAAACTAAGTGCATGCTCTTCAACCGATTGCTCCCCGCATCCTCCCGCCCGACTAGCATCACTACTCTGGATGGTTCTGACTTAGAATATGTGGACAACTACAAATACCTAGGTGTCTGGTTAGACTGTAAACTCTTCTTCCAGACTCACATTAAGCATCTCCAATCCAAAATTAAATCTAGAAATTGGCTTCCTATTTCGCAACAAAGCCTCATTCACTCATGCTGGCAAACATACCCTCGTAAAACTGACTATCCTACCGATCCTCGACTTCGGCGATGTCATTTACAAAATAGCCTCCAACACTCTACTCAGCAAACCTGATGTAGTCTATCACAGTGCCATCCGTTTTGTCACCAAAGCCCCATATACTACCCAGCACTGCAACCTGTATGCTCTCGTTGTCTGGCCCTCACTACATATTCGTCGCCAAACCCACTGGCTCCAGGTCATCTATAAGTTCATGCTAGGTAACGACCCGCCTTACCTCACTGGTCATCATAGCAACACCCACCCGTAGCACGCGCTCCAGCAGGTATATTTCACTGGTCATCCCCAAAGCCAACACTTCCTTTGGCCGCTTATTCTTCCAGTTCTCTGCTGCCAATGACTGGAACGAATTGCAAAAATCACTGAAGCTGGAGTCTTATATCTCCCTCTCTAACTTTAAGCATCAGCTGTCAGAGCAGCTCACAGATCACTCTACCTGTACACAACCAATCTGTAAATAGCACACCCAACTACCTCCTCCCCATATTGTTATTTATCTTTTTGCTCTTTTGCACCCCAGTATCTCTACTTGCACATCATCATCTGCACATCTATCACACCAGTGTTAATGCTAAATTGTCATTATTTCGCCTCTATGGCCTATTAATTGCCTTACCTCCCTACTCTTCTACATTTGCACACACTGTACATATATTTTTTCTTCTGTGTTATTGACTGTACGTTTATTTACGTGTAACTCTGTGTTGTTGTTTTTGTCGCTTTGCTTTAACTTGTTCTCAACTGGCCTACCTAGTTAAATAAAGGTGAAATACATTTGCTACATTTTTTAAAAAGATTGCAGCCCAAATAAATGCTTCACACAGTACAAGTAACAGACACATCTCAACATCAACTGTTCAGAGGATACTGTGTGAATCCAGCCTTCATGGTCGAATTGCTGCAAAGAAACGACTACTAAAGGACACCAATAAGAAGAAGAGACTTGCTTGGACCAAGAAACACAAGCAATGGGCGTTAGACAGGTGGAAATCTGTCCTTTGGTCTGATGAGTCCAAATTTGGTTCCCACCCTGAAGTTTGGAGGAGGAGGTGTGGGGGTGCTTTGCTGGTGACACTGTCAGTGATTTATTTAGAATTCAAGGCACACTTAACCAGCATGGCTACCACAGCATTCTGCAGCAATATACCATCCCATCTGGTTTGTGCTTAGTGGGACTATCATTTGTTTTTCAACAGGACAATGACCCAACACACCTCCAGACCACGTAAGACTATTTGACCAAGAAGGAGAGTGATGGAGTGCTGCATCAGATGACCTGGCCTCCACAACCACCCGACCTCAACCCAATTGAGATTGTTTGGATGAGTTGGACCGTAGAGTGAAGGAAAAGCAGCCAGCAAGCGCTCAGCATATGTGGGAACTCCTTCAAGACTGTTGGAAAAGTATTACAGGTGAAGCTGGTTGAGAGATTGCCAAGAGTGTGCAAAGCTGTCATCAAGGCAAAGGGTGGCTAATTTGAAGAATCTAAAATCTAAAATATATTTTTATTTGTTTAGCACTTTTTTGCTTACTACATGATTCCATATGTGTTATTTCATAGTTTTGATGTCTTCACTATTATTCTACAATATCGAAAATAGTAAAAATAAAGAAAAACCATTGAAGGAGTAGGTGTGTCCAAAATTTTGACTGGTACTGTATATAAAATATTATATTTTTATTTCAAAATCATTGTACTGTGGTTAACCTTAAAAATCTAAATGGAAATTATTCAAATCTAAAAAATGAAATTCAACCAGAGAGCGCACTTGACCGTTACACGTGTGAACAGTGAATGGCTTGACCTGATACGCTATGAAAGCACACACTATTGCAGAGGCACAGAAACTCACATCAATACCTTTGTCAGATAACACTCTTAAACAAATAATTTATGCTATTGCTAGCAATCAAGAGGACACTGACTGCACGACTCAAAAACTCCCCAGTTTGTGCTCTCCAAATGGACGTTAGCTGTGAGGCCCGAGATGCCCATTGCATTTACTTTTGTTCACTATACATGTTGGGGGATGCTATTTTCGAGCACATGTTGTTCTCTCTCACAATTCCTGAGTATGCAATGGCACAGGGAATGTTCAGTCTCCTGCGTGGCTATATTGAATGGTGGGCTTTTGCACAGATGGGGCTCGATCTATGGCGGGACAGCGGGCAGGCCTCTGCACTCAAGTTATGAATGTGTCTCCCTCTGCCATATGGACACATTGCATGATACACCGAGAGCAACTGGAGGCAAAAGAGCTGAGCACAGAACTCAGAGATATACTTCAGCAGGTAACTTGGATTGTAAACTACATCAAACCACATCCACTGTGTACATGCCTGTTCGCAAAACTATGTGGAGATATGGGATCAGAGCATGACAATGTTCTATTTCACATCGAGGCTTGGTGGTTGTCTAGTGGGAGTGTTGGAAAAATGTTCCCGCATTGAGAGAGGAACTGTTGTCATTCACAATGGATGTAAAAAAGCAGACTTGGTTGACTTTCTGTGTAATGAAAAGAAAATGTCTCTTGGGAAACTGAACGAACTGAACGCAAGCATGCAGGGGAAATACAAAAAAATTCTACAGATGAGTGACAGAAACAGAAAACAGCATCAGTAAGTGTCCCACATGAGTGATGACTGCTCACCTCCATCGCTTGGAAGAGCAATTTGGGACCTACTTCCCAATCCGTTTGACTGTGATCCTGGCTCAGTTGACATGCCAGTAAGTGGAATCGAACAGCTGATCGAGCTGTCATGTGACCAAAATAATTTACGGGTCACTACTGAGGAGTTTTGGTTCCTGACTCAAAGGAAATATCCTGCCGTCTCCCCCTGAGTATTAATGCTGTCTTCAAAACAACTAGGGAATTGGAAATCTCCGACTTCATGAGGTCCGACTGGGAAAAATTGCTTTGAACGGTCGTCCAACTCGGAATTCCAACTCGGGAACTTTCTAGAGCTCCGACTACATTAAAAGTATGTGATGACGAGTTGAGAAGACAACCAGAAATACTGTTAGAATGTTTTTCAATTTTATTTTATTTAAACTTTATTTAACTAGGCAAGTCAGTTAAGAACAAATTCTTATTTACAATGACGGCCTAAGAACAATGGGTTAACTGCCTTGTGCCAACAACGATGAGACAGCCTAGAGGGAGGAGGTGAGAGCCCTGGCGGAGTGGTGTGAGGAAAATAACCTCTTCCTCAATGTCAACAACAAAGGAGCTGATCGTGGTCTACAGGAGACAGCAGAGAGAACACACCCCCATCCACATCGACGGGCCGCAGGGGAGAGGGTCAAAAGCTTCAAGTTCCTCGGCATGCACATTACTGACAACATGAAATGGTCCCTTCACACAAACAGCCTGGTGAAGAAGGTGCAACAGCGGCTCTGCAACTTCAGGAGGTGGAATAAATTCTCTGATCTGATGAAACCAAGATTGTACTCTTTGGTCTGAATGCCAAGCGTCACGTCTGGAGGAAGCCTGGCACCATCCCTACGGTGAAGCATGGTGAAAGCAGCATCATGCTGTGGGGATTTTTTTCAGCAGCAGGAAATGAGAGACTAAATAGCTGTGCAGCGAAGCTCCCCAACCAACCTGACAGAGCTTGAGAGGATCTGCAGAGAAGAATGGGAGAAACTCCCCAAATACATGTGTGCCAAGCTTGTAGCGTCATACCACAGAACACTCAAGGCTGTAATCGCTGCCAAAGGTGCTTCAAAAAGTACTGATTAAAGGGTCTGAATACTTATTTAAATGTAATATTTCAGTTTTTGGGGGGATACATTTGCAAAAGTTTTTTTTTTTTTTAAGTTTTTGCTTTGTCATTATGGGGTATTGTGTGTAGATTGATGAGGGGGGGAAACAATTTAATACATTTTAGAATAAGGCTTTAACGTAACAAAATGTGGAAAAAGTCAAGGGGTCTGAATACTTTCTGAATGCACTGATCTCTGACGTCGCTCATTCTGATATTTCTTAATTTTTCTGGATTATGTGTGTATTGTTTAAAAATATATATATTATTATTGCTAGGTATTACTGCACTGTCAGAGCTAGAAACACAAGTATAACATCTGCAAATCTGTGTACGTGACCCATAAACATTGATTTGATTTGATTTGATGTTCTCCACAGCTATTTCACAGCCATGTCGCATTATGTACCTGCCAATCATGGTCTCACAGTGCTCTGAAGCAGAGCATGTAGGCCACAGTCCTGGTCATTCAGCACCAAACGTCTGCTTGTTGTTGACAACATGATTGGTGCAAGGGGTTTGCAGTGTGACACAAATCATATGACGAATAAGTTAAAGGCATGTGCATGGCTCTCGTAGTTCCTCACTAATACACTACGAAGCCATGTCCACCAAGTACTCTGTCCACGGCTGTCCATAGTGTATTCTAGGCTATTATAAGCCGTGTTAAAGTTAATTGTCTGTCTAATTTACAAATCCACTCAGGCCCTTTATATCTTTTAATTTACCCAATTATTGAAATTATTATTACTTAATTACCACTTTTCACCTGAGTACAATGTTGCCTGGAATGGAATTATCCACATAAGTGAAGTTAAGTGACCTCTATTAAAGTCCTGTAATGGGCTTTCAAAATGTGCAGCAATAAAATGTCTACTTAGGCTTGCTATGGTGTGTGTGTGTGTGTGTGTGTGTGTGTGTGTGTGTGTGTGTGTGTGTGTGTGTGTGTGTGTGTGTGTGTGTGTGTGTGTGTGTGTGTGTGTGTGTGTGTGTGTGTGTGGTGTGTGTGTGTGTGTGTGTGTGGTGTGTGTGTGTGTGTGTGTGTGTGTGTGTGTGTCAGTGTGTGTGTGTGTGTCAGTGTATGTATGAGATACCATGGACTACATTTTGTGTATTTACTTAAAAAAATGATCACCTGGCAAAACTGACATGACTGTAATTATCAGTACCATATTTGATCTTCTCTTCAAACATTTAGCCTAGGATCTGTGCAAAACGATGTGCCAAATGATAATTCCTCTTTTGTTCCTCTCGTGTTGCCTTCTGACCTTGGTAAGGCTTGCATAACATTGACCCAGTGTCAATACCATACATATGGATGGACTTTATACATTTAAAATAATTTTTTGGGGGGAAATATTTAATACTTCACTGCATTTTCACAGTGTTTTGGCTGGACTGCTCTTTCACGGCAAAATGCCAATCAGCTTTCTCAAACAGCAGTCAATGAATTAATCTGGTGCCCTGGATGGGGACAGAGCGCTCTCAGAAGGGATGGGCGCTGCTTAGTTGAAAATTGTAATAATAAGAAGCATATTCTGTGCATTTCAAATAATGATAAATAGTGTTTTGCCTCCCAGCTTTAGTCTATAATCTTGCAAAAAAACACTGTTGACTTTATTTCATCACTTGGCATTACAGTCCTCAGTCATTTTAGAAAGCAGGAAGGGTATAATTTCTGTCTCATAAACAAGGTGTTTAGAGATACTGTAGATTACTTCCATATTGTTGACAGCTGTCTGCAGGTAACTATTCTCTCTATTTGATGAAGGAGAAACAACTTTATTTTCCAATACTTTATTTTTGCTGTCTGAATTTACAAGTGAGATAAAATACTAATATATTTAGGTAAATGGAATTATGTTGGGAAATGTAGCCCTTCCGCTAGTCTATGAATTCATCAAAGACTGAAAATGGTTTCAACCACAAGGACGAATGTGGAGGTGTCTACCTATTGTTCTCATACACATTCACACTCACACACATCATCCCATCCTTGTATGCTCTAGGTGGCTGAATTCTGGACAGTATAATAGGTGTGGGTGTGGAGCCTTAGTATCAGTGAGATGGTAAAATGGTACTTCACCTATCCTTGGACCATATCGAGATCCAATCTGTTCGGGGTGAACTCTGTCAGCCAGGTGCATGATGCCATATGTCCGCCTGATTTAAAGGGCAAGGCACCTCCGCTTCCACAGGCCAGGAGGGATACGGGAGCGGGCTCATTATGAATTATATATTGTAGAAAAAACAATCAGATGATTGACAATTGGGCTGAAATGTCAGGCTGACGTCATTGTTATTATGGTTAAGCCATTGTCATTAGCTGTCAGTGGTGTCAGTTATGGGAACAGACTGACATAGACGGGGCCTAATCAGGTAACCCTTGGTTTGTCTGATTCAAGAGATGGTGAGTTGCTAAGAAACATGATGCTTACAGTAACTGTGAGCTTGCTATTTTGTGCCAGCAACTATTGTTGTAAAGCCTGTATTGTTACTGGTCACAATAGACCTTGAGAGATTTTAAAAAGATGGATATTCATTGCATAGTTATGGATATTAAACTACAAGATGTTTCGTTTGTGTAAGGGGTGCGTAACTGGTGGCAGTAAAGTCAGACGCAGGAGAGCAGAACTAGGTAATACCCGGAGCAGTTTAATTTCAAAAACCAACGGCATAAAGAAAATACCAATATGGGTACAAAACGCGCACCAGTAACCATGTGCTCAAGCACTTACAACAAACAATTCCACACAAAGACATGGGGGGAACAGAGGGTTAAATACACAACACTTAATGAGGGAAATGAGAACCAGGTGTGTAGGAACATAAGACAAAACAAATGAAAAGGGGATCGACGATGGCTAGAAGACCGATGGCTAGAAGATGGCTAGAAGACCGGTGACACCGACCGCCGAACGCCACCCGAACAAGGAGAGGAACCGACTTCGGTGGAAGTCGTGACAGTTTGCGGAACATCCATGTGGATGCCTACTTGCCATGTAGGCTAAATGACATACTTTTAACTGCATTACTTCAGTACTTTCAATTGACAAAATAATAATCTGTGATTTCCCGTCTCGAACAATAGTGGGTTTTGAAACCAAAAGGTGAAGAATTATCAAGGCAAGGCCAACGGAGGAAGTCCAGGGCAATTTGCCTAAGTGTCAATTGTATCTGCCCAATTGTATCTGCCCTTCTCCATTTGATTTCTACTCTGGAACAACTAGCATTATATATCCACCAGACCTGTCAGCTGAAACACAGATCCAAGCCTTAATTCGATACCGTTTCATCTCCTCATCCAAACGGGTTGACTCGGAGTGCACTGTCTTCAATTTATTAATTACTTGATCTCTGTCTTTCATTTTGATTCAACAAGGAATCCCAAACTCACCCTGAGATCACTCACTTGTGTTAAATATAATGAATTAAACATGATCATGCCCTGCTAAAGAGGGCCAGCAAACACTCACACAAGTTAAAGCAAAAGTTAACGAGACTGTCTGTTTGATATTGTGAAACATCGAACCACAGTAATAATTCATACAGTTCATGTGCTGGTATTTTGCATTTTGTGTGCTCCACTGTGGTATGGATAGCATGGCTGTGTGTACACAGAGTAAGTTGTTGTTTGTTTGTTGTTGACAGTGAGGTGTGTGTGTGTGTGTGTGTGTGTGTGTGTGTGTGTGTGTGTGTGTGTGTGTGTGTGTGTGTGTGTGTGTGTGTGTGTGTGTGTGTGTGTGTGTGTGTGTGTGTGTGTGTGTAACCCATCAGAAGGTTGTGATGTCCTCACCATCATTTTTTTTAATGCACAGTGGCACTGCATTGTTGTTTCTTTTATCATTGTCCCGGGTGGACCATCTATCGGTTTGTTTGGCATCACAGAATATTGATAGGGTATTGTTCATTGCGATTTGAGGGTTACAGAGTTTACCCCTGGACCTTGGCTCTTTCAGTGTGTGTGCGTTCATGCCTATTTGGGTATTTGCTGGATGAGGGTTGTTGTTTGTGTGTGTGAGGGGATGTGTATGTGTGTGTCTATTCATGGAGGCCTGGTGTTAGGCTAGCTGGGCGTCAGGTCGAGGAGCTATATGGGCGTGTTCCTGGAGAAGAAATTGCACCCCTTGTGACAGGTCCATAAAGCTGCCATTTTGCCACCTCAGCATGTCTGGAGAAGACACTCACTCAATATGGTCAAGAATATTGGATCTGGAGATAAACCACCTCCTACAGCAGAAACAGCCCCGGCCCTCTGCAACAGAACAGGGGGGGGGGGGGGGGGGGGCGTTTTCTTTGTCCTTTCAGAGTTCACATGAGCAAGGGTAGCAAAAATCAAATCTCTCCAACCTCTGGGGGATTCCATTTACATTTTTTATTTGGTCCTGAGACAACACAGCCTAATACTTTTCTATTCATGTATACAGCAGGGACGGGTATTTACCAGAGAAGCTCAGGTTAACAACAACAAGGCCCAGAGAGAGAGAGAGGCAAGCAGTCTGCTCTGGAGGCTAGAATGAGGTTAGAACAAGTTCACTTATACTGTAAACATGTTGTACTGTACTCTAACTACTGTATCTATTATCAGTGTGCTACAAAGACTTGTACAATAACTTTACCAGTGGGCGGTTTGAGGTGTGTTTGCCCATTACTTGGTCCTTGGCCTATATAGAACTTTGATTAGAAGGAGCCAGGCCAGGCCAGCCATTGATGAGTGTCCTTTCCTGTCGTGTGACTCACTTACCCCTCTATTGGAACTGGAATGTGATGATAACACTCAACTAATGACCCTGCTGCTGCCATCCCATTTCTCAATAGTGGCACGGGGAAGTGAGGTATTAATCTTATATCATTACACTTGTAATTTTCTGATAAAGAATTCCTCCTGTCTGTTTCCTGAGGAGAGGAGGCACACTGTCATCTGCCGGTGTTCATACGGGAACAACAGGGACTTTTTATGCCTTCATAGTTTATTTTGCCTTTTCTCTCTCTCTGTCTCTTTGTCTCTCTGTCTCTCTGTCTCTCTGTCTCTCTCTCTGTGTCTCTCTGTCTGTGTCTCTCTGTCTGTCTCTCTCTCTCTCTCTCTCTCTCTCTGTCTCTCTCTGTGTGTGTGAGGAGTGCCCCTGCCACGGCAGCATCAGCTCATTGAATGAGGTTGGATTTAGGCCAGTTGCAAGCTGTCCTAAAGCTCTGTAACGAAGCAAACAGAGCTGGTTGTGTGAAATCACACCCTCCGACCACCGTTCAACACAGGGTCATTTGTTTCAATCCCATATTTATGGTTTCATTGGCGCTGCTCTGGAAGCCATACTTTGCAAAGGAAGCGCAGGCTAATGTAATAAGGATAAACCTGGGTGCCAGATAACAAGGTTACAGTATCTATCATCTCACAGAGGTACAAGTCCAATGGGAAAAGCAGTAAGTTGATTGATGATTTCAGTGCTCTGCAGTAATAACAACTTTCCTATTTTATGATACATAGCTGTAGATTATTCAAACGTTTGTTTGACACAAGTAAGAGAATATTGAATTAAATCAATGCTCATTAAATGATCGGTCCCCACACTATAATTCATGTGTTTGACTCAGACGTTTACAGTATTGATGCATTTGCATTATTCCATCAGCAGGAATCAATGTTGTGCTGTAAAAAAAGCATTGAATAGTTTCATATATATTTGTTTCAAAAGGTTACTCGATTGAATGTTGTATTATTTTCATGTTTCACTCCCGAGGGATCGTGTTTTGTGCTCTTGTGTTATTCCATTTCGGTTTGAGGGAAAATCAAACAAGGGTCAATGTTAAGGTTTTCTCAGGCCACAATCTATAAATCTAAATCAAAACGGAACCACCAAAATGTTTCATGTTTATCATTAACATTGACAGATTTTTATGGTTAATTAGTTCCGATTTCCTCCCAAACACCTAGTCTCCTCTCTTGTGATGTCATTGTTTTTTGACACAGCATATGTGTCTAATCATTTGCTCTATAAAACATCCTCTCCAACATTAGAGTGCATCAAAGCTCGTTCTGCATGAGTGAGCACAACTGACTTCACTCACTCTTCTATAGTACTCTAAGGGAGGGATCTCCACAAAAAGAGGGATCCTGTGTCTAGTCAGAGAAGGATGTTGCCTAAGCATACTTTTACTCCTGTGCAGCTAATATTGTACATTTTCAGGAAGCGGAACCGTGTTCCCACTCTGTCTCAGCTCTGACGTAGAGCACAGCTCCCTGCCCAAAGATAACCTAGTTTAGCTGCTCTAGCTGAAGAAGACATCACCGCCTCGCCTGCCAGACGGTGCTGTGGCATCTCCAACAGAGTCTCCATTGTCTCTGTATCTAGTGATAGGTGTGATGAGCATACTGTACCTGAGGCAGAAGCAGAGAGACAGAAGTACCAAGCCAGGTTTTGGCACAGGCTTCCACCAGACAACTAGTCACCCTATATATGGGCTCCACAGGGGTGGGGGGTAGCCTAGACTCCCCTAAAGGGAAAATAGCCACTGTCCAAGTCTGTTTTTCCCCCTGTTCTAATGTAACCATTTTGTAAGGCCCATACAGAGAGAAGTGGGAACCTCCCTGCTGTTACCTCCCATCTGCTCTCCACAGCCCAGCCCAGCTCCCCTCTCCACCTAAAGCTAGCTGAGGACAGTCACTATGTCTCTATAGCTTCTGTAGCGAGATGACCGGACCTTTCACGACTAGGCTCTTCCGATGGCTAGTACATATGACTTAAGATAAGAGTGTGTGCTAAATGAGGAAATGTTAATACATATAGTTGCAGGACTGCTCCTCTACCATCATCCTCCACAGCCTGATGCTACTTCAATGTGACCAATGGATGTTTTATCAGCTCCAGAGCTTCAGCTCTTCAAACCTCTTGAGGGTAGAGTGTCAGCTCCCTTCTCATTGTGTTGCTTTAAAAATGAAGTAAAGTTGGCTGCCAACAATCACATGCTACAGACCAACTGAGATCAGTTTAAACTTTGTAAAAAATGGTAAACAATCTCCAGTACATTTTATTGTTTTACCCTGACTGTCAGTGTTCCCTCTTTCCTCTCTCCCCAGACAGTGGTCCCTACGGCCCTGTCTACTTCAGTAGTGGCTTCCCAGTGGACGTCTGTGTGCCGCTGTGCTCCATGGGCAGGCTGAGAGATAGGCCTGTCACACTGACTGACAAGACCTACTGCCCCCAGACTGTCACACAGCCATCTGTACTCTCCAGCCTTAACATCCTATCAACCCCAGTCTCCACACAGCCATCCTGTCTCCACACAGCCAATCCCAATCTCCATCACTAACATGGGGCTTGCCTGTTAGACCAGTGACAGCAGGGTGGTCTCTGGTCTCTTCTCCAACTTTCAAGAAAATAGAATTTCATTCAATGAATAGTAGGCACATTCTGTAGTAAGTTTATGGCCTCTAGTGGTGATGGGAAAGGTAGCTTACTAACAGTAAGTTTTTTTTGTTTTACGATCTTTTCGTGATATTACGTTCTTGTCTCATCGCTGCAACTCCCCAACGGGCTCGGGAGAGGTGAAGGTCGAGTCATGTGTCCTGCGAAGCCCCCCCGGACGACACTGGGCAAATTGTGCGCCGCCCTATGGGACTCCCGGTCACGGCCGGTTGTGACAGGATCAAACCCCAGGCTGTAGTGATGCTGCAACACTGCGATGCAGCTTCTTAACACTGCGATGCAGCTTCTTAGCTTCTGCGATGCAGCCAATCAGGAGGTCACAAGTTCTGTGTTTTTGCTGCTGTAGAGGTCTGAAAGGAAAGTTAATCCGTAGTACAGAGGAAGAGAAGTTTTTCTCTTGCAGGAATACATTTATATTAGAGAACCGATGATGAGAGCTATGATTATGTTGTGCCTCTATGTGCCAGCATTTCATTCCTCCACAGTCAGGGGTTCACAGAATGGTGGGCGACGCGAGCCCGGCAGAGGAGAAAAATGTTTGCTGAATTCCGTAACCACTATAATGACAAAGTGTTCAGGTGAATGTAAAGACATTGCATATTTGAGTTTCCTCCGTAGCAATTGTTATCAGGTAACTCTCAAGATGAATGTGTGCGGAGCGTAATGTGTGTGTCGCCAGGAATGCCTGTGAAGTTCCTAGTTCCTGGTGGAATTATTTCGGGGCCGGGTACTAATGCGACTGCACGATAAGGGAGCCTGCTGTTTGGTGTACTTTATGAGCACAGCAGCTATATCTCTTCTCATCGCAAGCTCTGACGAAACAGTCTGATGGCTTCTTTCAGTGTTTCCATTAACTGTCGCCTCTTTCCCCCTCTCTGCATGTCTGTCTGTCTGTTCAACGGCTGTCACTCTCTCATGACAGCACCAAACAAAGTCTTTTAACACGGAACACACCCTCATCACCCATAATCACTGTGATGAGGTTAAAGACATCTAAGCTGAAAGCTTAGAAATACAATAGCATATTTTGAGTTTGATTATGTTACTGATCTGTACAGCCTATAGGCAACATGGCTGCGCCATACACATGAAATCAATAAGCCTCGTTGTTTTGTTCATTAAACAGACAAGAGTAGGCTTAGAATACAATGAAAATACGGAATGAAATACCAATAATATTTACTCACACAACTTGCATCACGGCAATGTGTGGAACTGCTGTCGTAAAAAAAGTGATATTTTGAAACGGTCAAAGGCAAGCCCATGCTTTTTTGATCCACGTTTCATGTCTTTCCTCACCCTATTCCACTTTGTTAGGGTCTTACATTGAGAGTATCTTCATCATGATACCGATAGAAAATAATAGCATGTGAGTCTTGTGTTCATATTTCACAACCTTTGCAGGCTTTTCAAATCAAATTGCATTGGTCACATACACATATTTAGCAAATGTTATTGTGGGTGTAGCGAACTGCTTGTGTTCCTAGCTCCAACAGTGCAGTAGTATCTAACAGAGTTGCCTATACGTGATCGAGAAAAATAATAAGCCTACCCTTCATTTAGACTACATTATTTAAGTCATAATACCAGAGAAGCCAGTGTTAGGAGGATGTATTGTCACAGGTGTTGTTAGTCCCGAGACCGGCTTCTCAGGCATTATCACTTTTATACAACGGGTTACCAACATATTCAAATAATGATTGAAGTATTTTCATAAAAATAAATATTTAGATGAATTTATTTATACTATTTCATCCTTCTACAAGATATAGTCCCGACACAAATCTAGGGTTGCTACCCAAGCCGGCTGGTCGTTCTTTCTATCGGTTCGGTTGCCAGAGACGCGATCTTTGGACGCGACCAAGTCATTCGTTCTAAATGTTCCATTACCATATTGGCTGCTGGTAACGTTCTTATCCCTTGCTTGCTAGCTAGCCAACTACAGCTGACTTACAGTCATGTCAAACAGTGCAGCCAGAATAACAACGAAGTAGCTGCATTTGCATTTGTTTAAGCTGTTTTCTAGTGACATTTATTTGGATACATCAATAACAATGAGATAATGATGCGCAATTTGACATGGCATGGAAAATGTGCTCTCTCATCAGAACACTGTTGTTCAGAGGAGTTAGCCTACAACACAGCTAACACAATAACTTCAAACTGAAGCTGGAAAGACTTCAAACTAGCTGCACTTAATTTCGTTTTACCAATTTTTATATTGATAGTTCTTTGTATATATCCATAAAAATGATGCTGATTCGTGATTTCGACTGGCTGAGAAAAGCCGCCTAATTGTCTGTCTCATCCCGAACACGTTCATTAATATGGGAATATTTGAATTAATATGGGAATATTTGAATATTGAAACAATGTTGCAAATGTCGGAGAGACAGACAGCAAGGTTTATTCAAATCTCCGCTGTTAAAAACGAAATGTTAGTCTAAAAGAAATGTGAGATAATATCGAAATGATTTGTATAGTGGAAATCAAGTTAATAAATTACCTGGCTGGGCTGATGAGACAGTGGATTGCGCAGTCAGATGGAACAGAGTAAATAGGCAATTTAACGTCATAGATTTAGCCGGTGGTAACTTGTGGAATAGACAGCAGCTGGACTGCGGTTTTAACCAATCAGCATTCAGGATTAGACCCACCTGTTGTATAATGCATGTTAAATGTTTCTGATTAGTGATAGATGAGCAAAGAAATGGATGATACCATCTCCACTTATTTGCCCAGACAGAGAATTAACCAAATATACAGACTGAGATTCAGTGAAACAAAATCACATTGATTGAATAAGACAAGTCTCAGGCTTTTGGTCGGGAGTAGGCCTAGGCTACTAAACGACTGCGAGTGAAGAGCAAAATAATCCACTTGTTAAAGCTACATAACATAAAGGCAAAATGTTCTGATCAGTGCTAATAAACGAGCCAGCTAGACAAGATGATCATGAGCAGCACTCACCACGGCTAACGTTTCCACAGCCTAATTGTAGCCTAACCAATATCCAAACAGAGATTCAGTGACAAGAAAAATCTGACATTGATTTATCGAGACGAGTCCCCACACTTGTCTCAAAGGAATGCGAAACGGTGCTGAAATAGTTGGCAGCATGCGGGTAGGCTATTGCTCCAAATCCGCTATTGCTCCAAATTGGATGACTTGGAGTTTCAGTAAGCAACAAATTGATTGCTTCATTCGTCATTCAGTGATATTTATTCCCACAGTGATTCTTTATGGAATCATCCAGTTGTGTTTAAGAAAACAGTGCATGTTCTAACATTGGGGGCGACATGGCAAAGGTTCCTATGCCTTTTCCATAGTGCTCCCCTAATATCCTGCTTTGAAAGTTGTGGTTTGGTTTCAGCCTCAGGCTCTCCAACAGCATTTGAAGTGGGTTTTCAGTACTTTTCACTCATTAGTCATCTTCTCATCAAATGCATTAGTGGCATGGTCATCAACCTGCACTTAAACATGTACATAAAGTGCCTAGAAACTGCATCATCAGCTTACTTGTGAGGTAGGTGAATATTTTATCGCATTGCCTGGTCCAAAATAGATTTGTGCACAAAATTATTTGGTGCATGGAAGTAATATGAAAGGGGAAGAGGAAATGTTGTGTAATATAGTTCATTATAGTGTAATGAAACAGGCAGGGAGCAGGTCTCGAACCCTCGACCTTCTAGCCTCGACCTTCTAGCCCGAGGTCTGGCGCGTTATCGACTGTGCCGCAAAAGCATGCTCAAGCGGCAGAGTCGATTTCCGCGCTTATAAACCCAGGGTCGTTGCACTACTCCCTCCTTTCAAAGAGCGCATCCTTGCGACTCTACTTCTTACAGGAACATGCTCACCGGCCAAGCACACGCACGGATGCAAGGTCCGATCACTTCTGACACCAGTGTAATGAAACAGGCAGGGAGCAGGTCTCGAACCCTCGACCTTCTAAGCCCGAGGTCCGGCGCGCTATCGACTGTGCCGCAAAAGCATGCTCAAGCGGCAGAGTCGATTTCCGCGCTTATAAACCCAGGGTCGTTACACTAGTCTAGCCATTGAATACACTTTGTTTGTTTGTTGTTTATAATGAGCATTGTCCCTAGTAAGAGTTGCCATTAAAAATGCTGAGGCAAGCACAGCACATCGTTTTTTTGTTTTATGAAATGTAGGCCTAAATAATGTTGCTCAAACTTCGTATGGTATTTAATGATGGCTAAACCAAATGAGATTCCTATTTACACAGACCAGAATTTAAATGAACATGAATGTTTTACAGGTTAAAGAAATATGAATTGGACTTGCTAGTACACCTGATTTTCAATTATTTCAGAGAGAAATGTTCAATTATTTCAGAGCGAGAGAGGGAGAGATTAATTGAAAGAGTAAACAACATACAGTACCCTCAAGCTTACCTGTTGAGCTCAGCTAAATCTGTCTGGTCAAGCTTCCATTATCCTCTCTCCCTTCAGCACTAGCCTACAGTACTTCAACTAGCTCGTTGAAGGTACATTTTTCCCACCTCTTGCTTTCAAACTCTCAAACTAAATCAAGTTCAAATCAAATCAAGTTTATTTTATATAGCCCTTCGTACATCAGCTAATATCTCGAAGTGCTGTACAGAAACCCAGCCTAAAACCCCAAACAGCAAGCAATGCAGGTGTAGAAGCACGGTGGCTAGGAAAAACTCCCTAGAAAGGCCAAAACCTAGGAAGAAACCTAGAGAGGAACCAGGCTATGAGGGGTGGCCAGTCCTCTTCTGGCTGTGCCGGGTGGAGATTATAACAGAACATGGTCAACATGTTCAAAATGTTCATAAGTGACAAGCATGGTCAAATAATAATCAGGAATAAATGTCAGTTGGCTTTTCATAGCCGATCGTTAAGAGTTGAGAATTAACTAAGAATTAACTAAGTGCTCGCAAAAACGATGCTTATGGAGACATGACCATGACAGCCCCTTCTGTTTTATCCACAGTGATATTGAGCTACAGGTAGAGGACTGTAGGGAAAAGAATACATGGAATTGTCAGAAATACACTGAGTGTACAAAACATGCTCTTTCCATGACACAGACTTAACAGGTGAATCCAATTGAGACAATTGAGACATGGATTGTGTATGTGTGCCATTCAGAAGGTGAATAGGCAAGACTAAATATTTAAGTGCCTTTACGGGGTATGGTAGTAGGTGCCAGGCACACCGATTTGAGTTTTTCAAGAACTGCTACGCAGCTGGGTTTTTCATGCTCAACAGTTTCCTGTATGTATCAAGAATGGTCCACCACCCAAAGGACATCCAGCCAACTTGACACAACTGTGGGAAGCATTGGAGTCAACATGGGCCAGCATCCCTGTGGAACGCTTACGACACCTTGTAGAGTCCATGCCCTGACGAATTGAGGCTGTTCTGAGGGCAAAAGGAGATGCAACTCAATATTAGGAAGCTATTCCGAATGTCTTGTCCACTCAGTGTATACAATTGTTAGTGGTGTCTTCAGTTAGTCGTTAGTATGTCCCTAAGGTGTGCTTGCCAATTCATTGCCCTCCCCATGCATGCACTCAACCTAAAGTCATGCCAAATAAAGCTTTATTGATTCTTTGAGCATTCGTAGTATGTAACATAGAGCTTCAATAAACATGTAACAGGGTGATCATATCTAAGGGCCAGAGTTTATCCCGGTCAGGTCAATTGGTCCGGAAACACTCAGGGCCAACATAAGCTATACACATAAATATTGTAGCCTCTTTACTGTACTGTAATGTAAATCATATCCACACTAATTTGTGCTGTATTGTATATTAGATGTAACTTTGTGTGATCATCTATCTGGTTTAGTTAAGATAACCTATCCCTGTTGTGTGGATTTTGCACTGTGGTCAGATGTTCTATTTCTCTCCATTGTTTGCTTAGCCACAGCTAATTCCCCTACAGCTTACTGTGGGACAACACCAGCTTAGTCACACAAGGCTCCTAATCCTCCAAGGTAATGATTTTTATAATCAATAAGCATCTTTTGATCACTAGCTATTTGACCCAGATAATAATGATACGGCAAATAGCCTGCTTATTAAATCAAAGGCACAAGCAGGAGTTTGCATCAGATCAAACACCCAAACCAAGAAACGTTTAACCTCAAAAAGATTACTGCGAGTCACATTAAAAGCATTGATCACTTGCAAGTTTGTCATCTGCTTGGAATATTTGACACTTGACGAATACTCTGCAAGTGTAAACAAGTACCCCTCTTGTCGTGGTGAGTTTTTTAAATTAAAATAATAAATTAAGAAGACCTCTTTCTGTGGAGGCAATGCATTCTACTTTTGTTGTGGTGGTGCTGAGTTTGTTGTGGGTTGGATGCTGCTGCTACTTCACTCTGTGTTTGAGGCCATGCAGTTCTCTCACATAATGACCCTAAGTAATCACTTCACATTTGTTTTATTTTGTGCCGTGTAATCTTGTCTATTATCTGTAGTTTGTGTTTACATTGTAGGATAATGACATTGAATGCAGCTGATTCGGACTGTAATTTGAGGCTGTGGTGAGGAGCAATGAGCATAAGCTTTGTGTAATGGAGTTTGAGTGCTATGCCCAGCTGTCAAGTATCCAGTTCCCCCTAGTACCTGGAATGGCCTCATTACTATCTCATTCCACACAGGAGGCCTCCCCACAGACCAGTCCAACAGGAGACCAGGGGCCACTCTCACAAATGGAGATAAAGTAATTATTCAGGATAACTGGAGGGGTTGGAGAATCTGATTTTTTATTTATTTAATGTCACTTCTATAAGTTGATAAGGGCTTCATTTCAATGTCGACTCATCGAGGGTGATCGTCGTACCTCGCCTGAAGCAGGTGACCACAAAAATCTTAATAGCTTTGATTCAAAACTTTTGAAGAGATGTTGAGCTTTAGCCAAGTTTCTCTAGATGCCCAGAGCCTATAATCAACCATTGTCTAAATAATAGATCGGGAAAAAAGTAGATAGAAGACCCACACACGATTCCAGAACATTGTTGGAAGCACAGGCAAGTAAGTAAAGTTGATCTATAAAGTAGTTGAACTTTATAGAAATGTTCTTGAGGAAAAGAGCTTTCAAAAAGCACAATGTTACCTTTGTAGACATATTTGCGAGAAGTTGTCCTTTGTCCGTTGCTGTGTTTTGATGTCTGTAGCAAGATGGTATCAAACACGCACATACAGTAAGTATCCTGCTCTCCAGATCTCTGTGGATGTAAAATCCCAGCCTATCAGATTGTATAACCTGACAAAGACAGAAACATTGTAACTGTTTCAAAGTATTCCCCCTGCCACTGCTAAAAATACAATAGAAGCAGATTAGGTAACACCACAGGTCAATATAATGTTGAATACCGTGTAAAACAATGAGCTGTATGCAGACACGTTTTGTTTTGGAGCTAAGACAGAGAGTGAGAAGAGACTGTGTTAATGTTGCATGTGGTAGACTAGTCAGAGCTGTGTGTAATTTGAAAGTGCATTGAAACACAGTCACACTGTTCATTGCTGCTATTGCATGAGTTGACATGCGATCCGGCATGATTCCACTTTGTAATACTCCCTCTCCTCAACGGCAGTCTTAGCATCCTCTTGAGTGCGATTGTGTCAGAAATGTGTAGTCTAAAGGCATTAGCATAATTGTAGCTATTTGGTTCGGTATGGTTTACTCTTCAAACACATTTTGTTCACATCTAAACGTGTGTCCTTGATTCTCAGTACAAAGTGTTCTATGCATTACATGGTCAAATGCTGTGTCCTTCGCCTGCGATCTTTGTGCATTTGATTTGAATACATTATAACATACGAGTTTCATTGCAGCTGATTTTAAATCTCTTGATGACATCACTGTAGAGTACTAGTTCCCCTATTGATCGATACAACTGTATTCTTGTAATGTAGCAGATAGAATAGCAGGTAAAATAGCATTTAGAATTCGTTTGGTGGCATGTTGAAAAGGTTTACTAATGTTTTTATTAAATTGTTACACTTTTCCCTTAGTAACGTAGGCAAAGTACAGTATCATTAGGATATGACTAACAACAATTGCTCCATCGGCAATTATAATGAACCCTTGATAAAGATGAGTAAAAAAGACTGTATAACATAAATACTGAGCTACAGTACCAGTCCATTCAAGGGTTTTTCTATATTTGTACTATTTTCTACATTGTAGAATAATAGTGAAGACATCAAAACTATGAAATAACACATATGGAATCATGTAGTAACCAAAAAAGTGTTCAACTAATCAAAATATATTTTATATTTGAGATTCTTCAAAGTAGCCACCCTTTGCCTTGATGACAACTTTGCACACTCTTGGCAATCTCTCAACCAGCTTCACCTGGAGTGCTTTTCCATCCGCCTTGAAGGAGTTCCCACATATGCTGAGCACTTGTTGGCTGCTTTTCCTTCACACTGCGGTCCAACTCATCCCAAACCACCTCAATTGGGTTGAGGTCGTGTGATTGTGATGGCTAGGTCTTCTGATGCAGCACTCCATTACTCTCCTTCTTGGTCAAATAGCCCTTACACAGCCTGGAGGTGTGTTGGGTGATTGTCCTGTTGAAAACAAATGATAGTCCCACTAAGAGCAAACCAGTTGGGATGGCGTATCGCTGCAGAATGCTGTGGTAGCCATGCTGGTTAAGTGTAGCTTGAATTCTAAATATATCACTGATAGTGTCACCAGCAACATCTAGGAGCGGCCGTTGTTGCTCCTAGACATTTCCACTTCACAATAACAGCACTTACAGCAGGAAAAGGTGGCATCCTATGAAGGTGCCACGTTGAAAGTCACTGAGCTCTTCAGTAAGGCCATTTTTACTGCCAATGTTTGTCTATGGAGATTGCATGGCTGTGTGCTCAATTGTTATACACCTGTAAGCAACAGGTGTGACTGAAATAGCCGGACCCGCTAATTTGAAGGGGTGTCCATATACTTTTATATATATAGTGTCTGAGGTTATTTTCTGCACATGCATCCTTTTTTCTACGCCAAATCCACCACTGGTGTGCGTGGCCAAAGAGCTTTTATCTTCCTGTCATCTGACCATAGCACCGGTTCCAATCCAAGTGCCAATGCCCTTAAGCAAACTCCAGGCGTTTAAATTTGTTGGTTGCTCTCAAAGGTTTTTTTCTGGCAACCCTTCCAAAGAGCCTATTGGCATGGAACTAGCGTCTAATTGTAGATTTGGAGACTTGGTGACCTGAAGATACGACCAAGTTCTGTAATTCTCCAACTTTGGCCCTTGTTATATTTGTTTTTTCGGCGTGGCTGCACATCCAACTTTTCTGGACCTTTCTTCCTGACAGCTAAAGGTCCCGATGATTCTGCACATGTGCGGGATTCTTTACTTTACATACAGTCTCTTCTTTTAGTCATAGAGAACAGGCTACTCTGGCGAATGGTGCTCGTTTAATAAAGTTAGATCAAATCTGAATACATTTCTGCAAGATCACATAATGATAGTATTTGACGTAACAGAACAAATATAATAGCATAGTATAATGTTACTGTAAGAGAAAAAACACCACTTATTTTAGGATGATTGAGCGAAAGGCCATATTTTTTCTCATGTGACCACAACCCAACAGCTGTCACGGCCGTCAAAAGAATTGGACCAAAGTGCAGCGTGGTGAGCGTACATATTCCTTTTATTTTAGAAAATGTCGCCAACAAAACAAGAAACGAAAGAACAACCGTGAAGCTTACAGGGCATAAGTGCCACTAACAAAAGTCAACTACCCACACTGAAAGGAGGGAAAAAGGGCTACCTAAGTATGATTCCCAATCAGAGACAACGATAGACAGCTGTCCCTGATTGAGAACCATACCCGGCCAAAACATAGAAATAAAGAAACATAGAAAACAAAGCATAGAATGCCCACCCCAAATCACACCCTGACCAAACCAAATAGAGACATAAAAAGGCTCTCTAAGGTCAGGGCGTGACAACAGCGCTCCCCACTATGCACAATATGTGCTTTGATTAAAACAAATCACAGGTATGCTAAAGTTTGTTAACACCATTTGCTCAAAACTGTGCTCACTGTACATAATTTGAAAACAACACTGTACATAACTAAGAAGATCTAAATGCATATTCCCATGAAACTGATAGAGATCAAATAGTTAGCAGGCAGATACTGGATGGATATTTCACCAGGAAAAGTCATTCATCAATCACGATTGACAGTGAGAAATTTGAAGGGATGGTGACCACAAAAATGTGTGCGTAAAGTAAGACGACGACATCAACAATATTTTCAAAACAATTTGTATTATTTGTATTCTTTATTTTATACTGTTTCTTTATCAAGATAGGGAGAAAGTTGTAAAAAACGAAACGGTACCGAAGCACACACATCGCCACTCGCCAGTGACCTGATAAGCTGATTGTGGCCTGGCTGACTGATCAATGCTAGCTAATGATGTGAAGTTCGCGAACGATTAGTTCTTTTTGAACAACTCTTTTTACAGACTCGAAAGTCATGATTTGTTTTTCTGACAGACTTGTTAATTTTAGTCGTTCAATTGACCAGCTGGCGGCAATGTGTCCTAAAGTAGGATTGGTATATGCTCCTCTGGCTCAGCGGCAATACGATATTGTGCTTATCACTCTCACGGCAGTCAAGCAATAGGGTCCGCTGAGAGTCGTTCACAATCTAGTCCGATTCCGGCCACAACTAGACCTCTTTTCAAATGTATCAAGAAATAATCATATTTGTATGCCTATCAATCAACAAATGTACATTGTTTAAAGTAGACTTTTACACGTTTCGGTCACAATAAGCCTCCTATTGTGAACGAGAGGCTTGTAGAACCATGACTCTATCGAGTTTTTAGTGTTCATCGTTCGCTGGTAGGGGGTCCTGCAAGCTCTGTGCGTTACTGACTCAAATGAACGAAATGAGTCAAAAGGTTTGTTCTTTTAACTAAAGGAGTCGTGTAGCTTGTGCTTTATTTACGATAGTTTGACAGCTTGCAGATTATGAAGTTATAGACATGTAATTGTTCTCAGAAATCAGTCCTGAGCGCACAGCCAGACTTTCCCGACTAGATACATTGTATGCAGTGACTAGTTTTTTTTCTTGAGAAATACTGCACTTTAGCTAGATGTAAAATTGCACGATTATGACCTCCTCTGCAAAAACATCTACATTAATGACAGATTTCTTGATTTATCTTAGATTCATTCGGACTATTTTTAGGAAGTGATAGTGGCTAGGTTGTTGCTACGGTGACTCTGGAGGGACAAACAACAGTAACTGCCAGGGTACGATATGTGAACATAAAACACCCACATCTAACAACACCCCCAAGACAACTCCCGTTTGGCTTCAGTCATGACGCTAGCATTTCTTAATGAGCAATCTTCAAAACAAGGCCAAATCAGTCTCTTCCTTGTTAATAGCCCATTGAAATCATTTTGAATTGCTTGACTTTTTTTCTCACAGTGAGATCAGTCAATGCCTTGAGTTGTATGGCAGGGCAAAAAATCTATGCTTTTCCAGCTGTACGCGTATAGCTGCCTTTGAACAGCTAGAGGTGTCCTTTGAGATATCCTATATTGTTTGACCACTTCACTTACGTAATAAGCATCTGTGACAACACACTTACTGCCATGTTTTGTCATGTTTTCAGAGGACCAATCGAAAACATCACACATGTTACGACTCTGAAGGAACATTTCACACCCTGCTCCAGTAGTGTTATTTCCAATGCAAATTTGACTCTGAATCCATTTAAACTACATGAAAGCTCAGCATTTCCCTCTGTAGTGCATTAGCAAAGTGGATACAAACACACACAAGTCAAGTATACTGAATATTGCAACAGGAGCTCTGAAAATTCATGAGGGGAAACGGACAGAGTGTAAAATGGTGCAGCCGGGCGGAAAATTATTTTTAAGATCTTTAAGATTACCGTAATATTTGAGAATTTTACCCCACATTTAAAAGCAAACCAGGCTAAGTACTTGATAGGGAGAGGAATGATCATCTCAGGGTTGCTTACTTTCAAGTTCCAGAGCAGAATTCTGCTTAGGGAATATGCAGATGTGAGGTTTCAAACTGCAGTGGTAAATAAAGAGTCCACTGTGTTGATATGTACAAAACATTCCCATACCATAGCCACACTGTGTTTGATGTGTTCCCTTTGAAGAGTATTATCAATAAGGCATAAGCATGGCAACATACAAAATGTTAATACTTCATTTGTGTGTCCAAGTGAGTGTTATCTCTCTCTCTGTGGAGAGAGGGCCCCTGAGCTGAGGGGGCTGCTCTTTCAGGAGCAAGGTGGTGCCGCAGATAGGGGTCCGGCCGCAGGTGACCTACAGGGGCTGCAAAGGGGCCGGGAAGGGCCGGCACCCAGCGAGGGTGGTCCTGCCGGGTGGAGAATATTAAGTGGCTGTGGGTCTGCAGGCGTGTGGGCTCTCTCTGGCTCCTTGCTTGACAAGAATGATAGCTTTCATTTGCATGCTAAAGCTCCAGCTGTCCCCCCAAGATGGATGAGGGGTCCCAGCTTCATCCCTCACTCCCGCTACCGCCGCTCCTCATACAATGGAGAGAAAATTAAGTGGGGGCCAAAAAGATAAAAATGTTCATAACATACAATTTTCTTCTCTCTCCTTGAATTGAAGGTTGCTCTGAGGGTTTTGGCCCCTTTTCTCCCGGTGAATGGGCAGAGTAAACTGTGCACTGCCAGATATGCAGAACAAACTAACGTCATTGCTGTTTATATCATTAGTGTTTGTGTATACAGTGAATGCAGTGTCAATATTTTCGCTGACTCTGCACATTATATTCATTATGACCATTTTTATATACAGGGCAACTGCAATTTGAACTTTTCATGCAGCAAGTTTGTCTTGTATTGTACAAGGATTACATTAGTAGCTAATATTCTGACAGTTAGAAATGGCTTGAAAAGTTCAAAATTATTCTTTTTAACAAGTCGGTTTCTTTATGTTGGCTTTAATGCTCTAGCAAAATAGATTATGCAGCTAAATAGAAAGAAAACATGCATTTTAAAACGTACAGATATAATGAGCGTGTCAGGCAGTTCTAGCACTAATACAGTTCTATCCAAGAGTGTGTTATGCTCTCTCAAACTGTAAACATGAAAGCTTGCTGCTGCGATGTTTCACTTAAAATATACTCCAGCTAGCCCTATACCACAAAGTTCTCTCACTCATGTGTGCACCCAGCTTTTAAATACTGTATCTGCTTTAATTTACCTTTGTCAGGATATTCTAAAGCACAGAAACCATTTCAACACTCTTAACTAAACTCAGGGAGATCAAATACTTTCAGTGCACTCACATGTTTTTAGAGCATATCTCTAGATGATTTTATGTAATTAATCCACCGAGTTTTTACATTATCAAAGTGGCCCACGATTATTCAGCTCACTTCTGTATCCCACACTCTGCTAACTGTCCTGGTAATGCAAGTCTCTTGAGGTCTGAAGTGGTTCTAATTTACACATTTTCCCCTTCTAGTGTCCTCAAACTGAAATTGTGTGTGTGTGTGCGTGCATCTGCATTTTGGAATGATGAAACTCAGCACTCCTCAGCAAATTGCTGGTGTTCCCACAAGCTAACTGATTACAGTATATAATATAATGATATTTGTAAATTATGTTTGTGGAAGAGTTTTGCCCGCACTGAAACAGCTCCATTCTATTTGCATGGATTACTGATCCTCTCAACATTGCTCAGTATGAGAAGCTGTGTAATCGCCTGCACAACAATATGTTTATTTTGTCTGTCCTATCTCTGTCTGTCCTATCTCTCAATGTGTGCTTGTTCTTTTACAGCTCTCCTCACAACCAGACCCCCGAAGGTCCTGTTCCCCACTGAGAGACAGGCCAGTGTTATAGATGTCCAACCGGGTAAGTCTTCCCCATGGGAGCCAGTGCTAACGCTCTCCTCTCCATAGAGCGGACAAGTGTAATTATAGACTGCAATAGTCAGGGGCTCCTTGCTGCTTTCTCTCCAACCGGGCTGGCCTGTTCTTCAAAATACATTTTACTGCAGTGCCTTTTGGATGGGGATACATTGCCATTGCTGTGTCAATATAGTTTTGGAGCTCTGTTTGTTGGAATGTCCTCTACTGTAAAGCAGCAGAGTGATCACCAACACTGCGTTCTAATGCCTGAGTCAACCTCATTAAAAAGTGTTGCTGCAATCAGCCAAATATGCCTGAGGGGGCATTTGCAATGCATACATCTGGGGGCTAATAGAAAGTATAACACACAAGGCAGGCAAATGTTCCGAGAGATCAAAACAGAACACAGTATCACCACTGGCATGCAGGATTCCCCTGACCCTTGTTTCCATATTTAATTATGAGCTTGTTCTAACCTGGGGGAGGTGCCCGGCCGTAGCCTCTCAGCTCATTCTCCTGCACCTTGTACAATGTAGTCTAGAACATTTTAATAAAAGGGCTAAAATCCACTGTTATCAGCGTGAAACAACACAATTCTTTCAAATCTGTGTCCATACAATGATTGTGTCAAGATTACACTTAATTTAAAACATTTTACCGGAACGTTACAACCACATATTCATACTACAATGTGCTTTCGGCACTTACCATGCAAAAAACCCTGCCTGCGAGATATACAAACACTCTTCAAATATTATTCTGGAGCTCAGGACCAGTTGACAATAACAAAACAAGTGCGAGGAAGGCATATTTAAGCTGTCAAGTTGGGGTAAATTATAGGCCATTATTCCACATGCATCAACACAGAGACTGGGAGGAGACAGCTGAAGGGATGGAGTTTCCGAGCTCCTGCAGAGCCAAGGAGATGTCGTCGTCTTCTTCTTCTCCTCCTCCTTCCTCTTCTTCACTGTTCGGTATTTAAATAATACACTTCCCCTAACAACTGGCTCTGACATTATTGGTTGGCGTAGCACTCTACTACCTTGTGCAGTGTTCACATTCAGTTCTGCCATATTGTGAACACTATTCAGTTCTACTACTTCATGCAGTGTTCACATTCAGTTCTGCCATATTGTGAACACTATTCAGTTCTACTACCTCGTGCAGTGTTCACATTCAGTTCTGCCATATTGTGAACACTATTCAGTTCTACTACCTCGTGCAGTGTTCACATTCAGTTCTGCCATATTGTGAACACTATTCAGTTCTACTACATTGTTGCATGTAATTTTACGGTTTCCATGAGAAGTTACTTCATTTGGGCTTTTGTTAACCTTGCTTTACAGATACAGTAATTGTATACTCTGCTCTAGGTCAAGGTGTTCTGTGGGTGATTGGCACTTGGTACACCAATTACCCTCAGTGTTCAGTAGTCTTGCTAGAAGAAACCAGGCTGAATCCAAGCTGTTTAACAAATGATGTGTATTTTTCCCAGTTTAAGAACAACCCTGTTACCCAATCAGTGCATAATAGCTTTCTGGATAATACACAAACTGGACCTTATATGCCTTGCTTTACAACCCCAGGACATTTATTGCAGTTCTTCCTATGGAATAAATATCTTTACTGCTTTGCCATTCTCAATCGTTACCTTTCTCTGCGTGGTTATTATATTTCTGATAGGATGAAGAGTCGGGCAGCCCCAACCCAATTAAACTTAATAGAGTGAGCAGTCTGTATAACACAGCATAAATCTCTCTCATCCAGCAAGCCCCCTGCGCCCTACAATGGATTTCACACCTTCTGTCACAGGCATTCCATCCATGCGCATCAGGATTTATCGAGTGCCTGGGCGTCTGGAGAAAGAACCCCTAACTACGCCTGATACAGGAAAAAAATATCTCTGGCAGGGTGTGTGTGGTGAGCGTTTGCTCCAAAGGTATTGCCGTGTGAGTGAACGTTAGTGTATGTTAATAATTGCTCGTAAAGTGTAAACACGACTTCCTCGTACAATATTGTCAATTTCTCTTATGTTGTTGTTGTTTTTTAATCTCAGCAATGGGGTACGAGGATTTCGTATCGATTTTATGTATTTGATATGAAAAAAAATGCTTTTTTTATGTTAAGTTGTTTGTTTGAATGATGAATAGATAGGGAACAGGGAATGGTCTGGGCTGCTTGAAGGAGAGAAAGTATAAACCTTGGGTGTTGCTAAGGTAATGGCTTTCTCAAGGATCCATTCTCCCTCTGAGGCGAAGGAACTGGTCATTTGTACTGAAATAGGCACCCTAATAACAAAAAAGATATTTACAGCTTTGTGAGCCATGACTATACCCAGTCTTGTGGTCATTGTTGCTTTATCTGCAAAAAAAATAGTAGGAAGAGTGACACTGTCTCTAACTGACACACAGTTTTGTTATACTCATAGACTAACAAATACTGAGAGTGTTGAAATTAACAAAGGCTGGAATAAATATGGATGTAGATTTGATCAACCTGTCCCTTACCATTACTCCTTGTAATCCACATAAAACATTTATGACGTGAATGTGAATATGCTTATGGCTCAAGAGACCTAACAGATTGAATTAAGTCCTTCTATATGATATCCAATCCGCATCTCATCAAATTAAATGTGAGCTGTTAACTGCTCCGCCTCGAATGGGCAAAACAGCAGCGTCCCCTGAAAAAGGAAAGGGCTCCTTGACAAGAACCTGTAGCCCCACAAAATTGGTAATTAATTGTTGTGCGGCAGGCACTGTGGTGAGTTCTGGCGGCTGGACCATTAGGCCACAGCTGTCAGTGTTTATTAGCTGAGGAGACGCTAAGTGCAGAGAAGATTTAATAGCTCCATGGAAATCAGCTCCCCCGTACCCTTTACACGAGAAGGGCCTATTATTAGCCACAGGGCGCCTGATTAGCCGCCGGAGCATCTGAGAGGAGTGACACGATAAAGGAGAGGACCAAGGAGAGGAGAGCGTTGCGCCGCTGTGTCTCTGCTCTGTCTGTGGTTCTGCCTACTCTTCATGGACAGCCCCACGCCACAAGGGCCCTTCCAGCAGAGGAGGCGGAGAGAAGAGGCCATATTAAGACACAACGCCTGAGATTACACTGAGGCTCCTGGCTAGATGGATACACTGCAGGAGGAGGGTGGGGGGGTATTGTTAGCACGATGTTCCAGGAAAGCACATTATTCATCTCAAAAAGGGCCTATTTTTTGTGCATTAATGTCATATCATGAGCAAAATCCTCATACTGTATATAATGTAGGATCTTAATTTGACCAGTTTCTCGGAGCAGGAAAAAATATTTATCCTGCAGCAACAGGAAATGTGAATTATTGTGTGGATTAAAATGAATGGACATTTTTGTAGGGGCTGATACATTTTTAGTTAGGGCAAATCAAGTCAAATAAAATAAAAGTGCAAATTACAAACTTTAGAAGCATTTTTAAACGTAGAATACATTACAAGTTTGCATTTCCTGCAACAACAGGATGATCAAATTAAGATTCTACATCTGTAGTTTGTCTTGACCTCAGGTGTGCAATAACCCAAAATGGCAGACCATAAATACCACTGTTGAATGAACGCCACATTCCCACATATTCACCTTGATCTAATCACAGGGTCGGTGACAAACGGGCAGTGTCATCCTCACGTAGGCCAATCCAATTATGTGAATGCATTCAGTTCCCCCACAGTGCACCAAGCATGGCTCCAGCATCTCCTGCTTCTGCTTGGCTCTTCAGTTTCTTGGAATTTGTGACACATAGGAAGACAAATATGTCTCTGTAATGCGGAGGGGTGGATTGGCACTCCATCAGTGTCTGGGTATTTATGCTTGATATAAATATCCAGAGAGTGACAGGAAACAGAGTTGGAGGCCCATCCCGTTGAGCGCAGAGAGAGCTGGGTGTCAGAATGATAGAGTAACGGCAGAGCGTTTGCGCTCTGTGTAGGAACATATCTCTCTCACTATAATTTGTCATCAGAGTTGGTTGCAAGACTCATAAATATGTTAATTAGCTGTGTTTGCAACCTTGAGTGAGGGAGAGAGGGGGAGAGTAAGAGGAGGAGAGGAGTCAGTGGGGTGGGGTACAGAATCCCGCTGTGTGTTGTGTGTATCTGAGAACTACAGAATCAAGTTGTAATACTTAACATTGATCAACCGCAGGGTATTATGGCAGTAGGAATAGCTTTGCCTTCAGCTTATTGTTTTATGATGTGTTTGCTGTGTGTTTATTCCCATGCTTACACTGTACGCCCCATACAGTATGTAGTACACATTTATAAAGGTCTTAGCTTCTGGCAGTAGGTCGTTCTACCTCTTCTTGGAGCTGAAGTACATTAACAGAGCCTGTTAAGAAACATTCATATTAAGAAACATTCATTCCTTTGACACAACTCTCACAATAAAAAGCAAGCTAATTAGTGCTGGTTTGTTAGAGCAATGATGTACTTTTAATGCCAGTTTACCTTGGAAGTTGCTATATATGGCATATTTACTTTCATTTGTTTCAAACAATGTGTATAGTACACAGTAGTATATGATTTACAGTACCAATCAAAAGTTTGGACACACCTACTCATTCAAGGGTTTTTCTTTATTTTTACTATTTTCTACATTGTAGAATAATAGTGAATACATCAAAACTATGAAATAACACATATGGAATCATGTAGTAACCAAAAAAGTGTTAAACAAATCCAAATATATTTTTGATTTTAGATTCTTTAAAGTAGCCACCTATTGCCTTGATGACAGCTTTGCACACTCTTGGCATTCTGTCAACCAGCTTCACCTGGAATGCTTTTCCAAAAGTCTTGAAGGAGTTAGCACTTATGCTGAGCACTTGTTGGCTGCTTTTCCTTCGCTCTGTGGTCCAAGTAATCCCAAAACATCTCAATTGGGTTGAGGTCGGGTGATTGTGGAGGCCAGGTCATCTGATGCAGCGCTCCATCACTCCTTGAATTCTAAATAAATTACTGACAATGTCACCAGCATAGCACCCTCACACCTCCTCATACGTCCACCTACTCTGCGTCTCACAAAGACACGCCGGTTGGAACCAAAAATCTCAAATTAGGACTCATCAGACCCAAGGACAGATTTTCACTGTTCTAATGTCCATTGCTCGTGTTTCTTGGTCCAAGCAAGTCTCTTCTTCGTATTGGTGTCATTTAGTAGTGGTTTCTTTGCAGCAATTCAACCATGAAGGCCTGATTCACACAGTTACTTGAACTCTGTGAAGCATTTATTTGGGCTGCAATTTCTGAGGCTGGTACCTCTAATGAACTTATCCTCTGCAGTAGAGGTAACTCTGGGTCTTCCTTTCCTGTGGCGGTCCTGCTTGATGGTTTTCGCGTCTGCACTTGAAGAAACTTTCAAAGTTCTTAAAATTTTCCGGATTGACTGACCTTCACTTCTAATGAGTAATGATGGACTGTCGTTTCTCTTTGCTTATTTGAGCTGTTCTTGCCATGATATGGACTTGGTCTTTTCCCAAATAGGGCTATCTTCTGTATACCACCCCTACCTTGTCACAACATAACTGATTGGCTCAAACGCATTAAGGAAAGAAATTCCACAAATTACATTTTAACAAGGCACACCTGTTAATTTAAATGCATTCCCAAGCTGTCATCAAGGCAAAGGGTGGCTTCTTTGAAGAATCTCAAATATAACATATATTTTTATTTGTTTAACACTTTTTTGGTTACTACATGATTCCATGTGCTATTTCATAGTTTTGATGTCTTCACTAGTATTCTGCAATGTAGAAAATAGTAAAAATAAAGAAAAACCCTTGAATAAGTTGGTGTGTCCAAACTTTTGACTGGTACTGTATATCAAATATGTATTATAAAACATTTTACCAAGCCAAGAAAGAACAAAGACAGTGATCATCATGCACGTTTCATTCCAAAATCCACATCTGCAATTTCCGTTCTGCCATTTCGCTGATCCTTTTGTTCTGTTTTGTTCTCAATTTTCATGTCATTCTGTTTCCCAAAATATACTTGCCAATAAAACTGTCACTTGTGATTGTTTCAGAAAGGTCTGCAGATTTTTGTTTCCAATAACAAGGGTGGGAGGTAGGGGGAATGACCAACTGGATATCACAGTGTCATTCTAATTGCAGGGGGAATATTTCTTGATCTTTTTATAATTAAAGATTGCCAATCTGGTGTACAAAAGCCCAAGGAGGTCCCATTCCTCATGACTCGTTACTAGTCAGTCAAAGATTAACTTGACATGGCAGTTTGCTAACATTGATCAAATGAAATATGATAGTCCTCAAAATATAGAGCACATAGCCTACTGGCCATGATCATAGTCCATAATGGTTTTCAGCAATTAAATAAAGAGTGATATCTCTCTCGGTCGTCAAAAGAGTGTGAACCTCAAACTAGCAAATGAACCTCAAACCTCGTTTCAGTCTGAATGAACTTCCCTTTCGTCCATAATTAAGCCACTGTCTTCAAAGCCTTGATAAAGACAGTAATTACCCTGTTAACATCAGAAAAACGTAATTATTTTGTATCCTATATAAATGTTTTTCTCCTGGTTGCTAGACCACATCGCCAGGCGCCATTGGCTCTCTCTGTGTCTGTTGTTAGCATGCAGATGCACAAGTCAGATCATCTGTAGTAAAATAATAATAAAGGCAGCTAATTAGTGGTATAATGACTTGTCCTTGACAGGAGCTTCTCTCCTCTCCTCTGCAGCACAGAGAGCAGCCATGAGAGCTCTATTAGGGATGTGTATAGAAGTCCAACCTTCCAAGTCCTTTCATGTTGCGTGTGCTGCCTGCTAAGTATACAGCCGCTCATCTAGAGTGCGGAGGCGGTAGTGTGTGTTGTGTATGGATGGGAGATAGCTAGCTATCACAGTCATTGACATGGGGTAAATGAACTCGTGAAAATCATATTTTTAAATTCCCTGCTGTCTTTTATCGGTTCGATACAGCATACAAAGTACTGTCTTGAGACCAGATATCATATTCATTATGTACCATGTTGTCTATGAATATGTTTAGTATTAATTTATCTTCCAGTTTAACTAGTTCAACAATGTTTTTATGTCGATTAGTGCCATTAACCTCTTGACACGTGCAGATGTGTCTAAATCAGACCCTCGTCCCACCTCATCCTATCCCTCTCACCCCACCACAAACACACACACCACTTCTCTATAACTCAGTTTGCGATGCAGCTGGCCTCAAAGACCAGTCAAACTATAAAGCAAGTCATAATGCAGGCACCAGGGATGAGGGTGTGAGCATGTGGGTCTGGGCAGATGAGATGTAGTTGTTGTTTGTGTGCGTCTGTAAGTTGATGTTCTTATGTGTATGATTGTATCTGGCTGATTTAAAAAATAAAAATAAAAAAAAATAAAAAATAAATATATGACCAGGGTCACTCACCATCCCCCAGGTCCCCTATCTACAGAGGAAAATCAGTCCCAAATTGGCAAACATCCTATCGGTCTAACTCTATCCTGTGCTGAAAAGAACCGAGATAATGGAATAGAATTACCTCTCTCTGTCACCCTGTGGGAAAGGAATCAACTTTCTGGTCACTGTTCCAGAGAGTGAGTGGATATTAAATAAAACGGTTGGCGCCAAGGGAATGGGCACTGGGCATGGGCTGGTCCTGGGGTCAAAGGTAACCCTGTGGCATGGCCAGAGTACCAGACACAAGAAGCTAGCCTCTCTATATTAACACACACATCCCTCTATAGGCTGCTGGGAGCTGGGTTACATCACAGCACAGTGCAGGCCAGGTGACACATCCACCTGACAGGCCAGTGCATTGCAGCAGTTGATTGTGCTGCTCCAACAGCTCCCTTTGAAAGGACGACAAGTGAAATGAAAATGTCAAGCCATTTGCACGGTTTGTTTCACAACACATTTATGCCTATCACAGGTGTTCTTTTAAAATGCAAATGCTGGCCGTTTTTTTTTTTACGTTGAAAGCTGCAGAAAAGGCTCTTTGTGCCCAGCCTAGTCATGAATAAATCCCTTATTGAAATTGCATGATACCTTTTGCCTTGAATCTGTAGTACTAGGAAGTCTTTACAAGGATACGGCACTAGATGAACGCTCAAAGACCCCCTTTTAGCGTTCATCCAGACTCATTTGGTGCTCTCTGATGATAGGGTGACATTAGATATGTGTATGTATTGGGCAGGACCAAATATACTTGTTATTGTGGACTGCAGGTCTGGCAGGCTTATCCAGTTATCAGTGTGTGTGAAGTCAGATTCAACATACTGCGGTAGATGAGGAGCTTGTGTGCCCTTTTAAGGCCTAATGTTAATGACCTTTCTGTGAGCTCTGCGGTACAGCATGACACGTAGCTACAGTATCCACAGGCAACGTTACAAAAGATAAAAAATCATACAGAACTTTACAGAATGTGTGATAAAAAATGCATGAAAAAAAAAACTAGTACTGTAGTAACAAACCCATATTTTTCCTAAAGGTATTTAGGTTCCTAAAGGATTCCTAAAGGTAATCAGTATCCGTCAGTTGCATTTTGTGTTTTTTTTTTTTTACATTGAAGCTTTGACTACATTTTTATATCTCACCAAGACTATGCCAAGTCACCAACTAATCAGTTATATACTGTACAGCTAGCTTCATGTATGACCTCCAGTGGTGTCAGTGTGTGGTTTGGTTGTTTTTACGCTTTAAGACTTGTGGCACTCAGGATAGCGATGGAAAGTTCAGCTCTTTTTACTGACTCAGATCTTTTCGACTCGTTCAGTCAAAAGAACTAATCTTTCGACTCATTTCGTTCATTTGAGTCAGTAATGCCCAGAGCACGCAGGACCTCCTACCGGTTAACGATGAACTGAAAACTCGAAATAGTCATCATTCTACAAGCCTCTTGTTCACATGTCGTTCACCATAAGGGGCTTATTGGAGCTGTCATTTGTGAGTGAGACTTGTGAAAGTGTGTATGTTTTGGTTCTACAAAGCTGTGCCCATCATAACATTCAATACAATGTACATTTGTCAATAGCTAAGCATACAAATAAGAGCATTTCTTGGCACACTCTTAGAAAAAAAGGTGCTATCTAGAACCTTAAAGGGTTCTTTAGCTGTCCCCAAAGGAAAACCCTTTTGAAAACCCCTTTTGGGTTGCAGGTCGAACCCTTTTGGGTTCCATGTAGAACCCAGCATTCTACATGGAACCCAAAAGGGTTCCACCTAGAACCAAAAATGGTTCTACCTGGAACGAAAAAAGGTTATCCTATGGGGACAGCCGAAGAACCCTTTTGGAACCCTTTTCTCTAAGAGTGTACATTTGAAACGAGGTCTAGTTGTGGCCGCAAACGGACTAGATTGTGAACGACTCTTGGCGGAATGCATTGCTTGACTGCCGTGAGGGTGATAAGCACAATATCATTTGAAAACTGCAGCACCCTAAACGATTCGTTCCGAAGTTCGAGTTTGTTGAGGATAAACTGTGTGTTTTGGTTTGACAAAGCTGTGTCCACCATAACATTCAATAATCAATGAATTGCATTCATTCTTGCACCATGCGATTAATTATCAGTTCTGAACATGTATTTTTCTTCTCTATGCTAACTGCAGCATGATCTATTATGCATATATGACAGACAGTTGTCGGTTGGAGCACTTCTCCTGAGTCAACGGAGGAGCACGTATTAATCCTGCTGTAGAATTCATTGCGGCCAGCAGGTCAAACGAACGACTAAAATGAACGAGTCACTCAGAAAAATAATCATGGCTCTCAAGTCAGTAAAAATAATCATTCAAGGCCTCCCGGGTGGCGCAGTGGTCTAGGGCACTGCATCGCAGCGCTAGCTGCGCCACCAGAGACTCTGGGTTCGCGCCCAGGCTCTGTCGCAGCCGGGAGGTCCGTGGGGTGACGCACAATTGGCCTAGCGTCGTCCGGGTTAGGGAGGGTTTGGCCGGTAGGGATATCCTTGTCTCATCGCGCACCAGCAACTCCTGTGGCGGGCCGGGCGCAGTGCGCGCTACCCAAGGGAGCCAGGTGCACGGTGTTTCCTCCGACACATTGGTGCGGCTGGCTTCCGGGTTGGAGGCGCGCTGTGTTAAGAAGCAGGGTTGGGTTGTGTTTCGGAGGGCGCATAGCTTTCGACCTTCGTCTCTCCCGAGCCCGTACGGGAGTTGTAGCGATGAGACAAGATAGTAATTACTAGCAATTGGATACCACGAAAATTGGGGAGAAAAGGGGGTAAAAAAAAAAAGAGTCGTTCACGAACTGCATAGCACTAGTTCAGGAGTGAATGTTTAAAGGAAAAGGTCAGGTGTGTTCTGTTTCGACAGATATGACCTCGATGGGGCAGTTTTATGTAACGTGCGGTAACCACAAATGTTCTTTCCATAGATTGTGTCTGACATAAACAATGAATACTTTGTGGCATAAACCATTCCTAATGAAAGGTGCATGTCAGCTTTCGCATCTCTGACCTGTAAAGGAGTGAGTGTATTTGATATATTCATATTTGTTGTTGAGGAGTTTGTGTGTTTATCTATTCCCAACAGAGATGATGGATTATGTTTGAATCAGTAATATAGTGGTATGAAAACACCATAGTATAACCTCACAATTGCTTATGCTACATTGATTTTGAATTAATAGCTCACATGCAGTGCACTGTCCTTTTTCAGCACATGGCACGGACCATATCCTAGTTTAAAACTCTAATTCCGCACCAATCTCTTCCAAAACCAAAGGAAATTGAGTGAAATTAGATTTGTATTAAAATGAAATCCCTGGCAGACCCCTAGGAGGCTCAGGATGTGATTGTGAATATGAAGATTAGTCTTGACCCAATGTGTTCAGAATGTCACCTCTGAACTTCAGACAGCCACAGAATAGTTTTAATTCTAGATTGCCACATGTAAGTTTTACCTAAATCCGCCGCTCTTTTCAGTCAGGATAGTTAGAAGGTTAATTCATACAGATCTGCATTGCCCTGTTCACTCTCTCTCTCACTTCCACTGTCAGACCTGTACTTCTGACGTACATTTCCATGAAGTAAGTCTCTCTGGAGTCAACCTGAGGTCAAGGAGTTTCTCAGTACTTACTCTTGGGTCCCATAAGTGCAGTCTGACCATTCCATACTGTACATCTTTACAAATCTCTAATCAGAGGGGATTTGCCCTAAAGTGACATGTTTTGTCTTGTTTCTTGCACCACTTTTACCATGCATTCATAGACTGGATATACCAGACAATAATGGAAGACAGAAGCTTCTATTACCCTGCAGTGGTCAGACCTGAGGAGAGCTGTCAATCGACCACTGTTACCCAATAAAATCCCTTTGCCCTCCATCTGTTGCAGTCCTATAGCTATTCTAAGTTTATGCCCTAGTTTCCTTACTCATTTCTATCTCATAATTATGATACTACAGTGACAGCCCAGTAGTGACTCACGCTGTATCAAGATATATACTGGTCGTCGCAGTGGTGGCACAGGGCTACTCATTTCTCCTAGGTGGAGATTTTCTCTTTTCCCCCTCTTTCACCTGTCCATCTCCTTATTTGAATTCCATGCTGTCACTGTCACTTGTCCACTCATTGTTGTCATCTATCGCCCACCATGTGCCCTTAGAGAGTTCCTCAAAGAGCTTTGACAGCTTGATAAGCTCATTTCCTGATGATGGCTCACTGCTCTTCATACTTGGCGACTTCAACCTCCTGACTTCTGCCTTCTAATAATTTATTTCCCTCCTTGCCTCTTTTGACCTCACCCTTTCCCAGTCCCCTCCCACTCACAAGGCAGGAAATATGCTTGACCTCATCTTTACTAGAGGCTGTTTGCCTACTATTCTCACTGCAATCCCCCACCAGGTCTCTGATCACTACTTTGCTTCCTTTTCTGTCTCCCTTTCCTCCAACCCTAGCCACTCAGCCCCTACCCAAATGGTCATGCGCCATCTCAATCTTCTCTCTCTCTCTCTCTCCCACTACTCTCTCCTCTTCTATCCTATCATCTCTCCCTTCTGCTAAATCCTTCTTCCTCCTGTCTCCCTTTTCTGCCTCTTCAACCCTACTCTCCTCCCTTTACGCATCCTATGACTCTCACTGTCGGCCCTCCTCTCCTTTTCCATGGGTGAGTGACTCATTGTGAGCTTACAGAACAGGCTGCAGGCAGCTGAGCAAAATTGGAGGAAAGCTAAACCTCCAGAGGACCTATCATCCTTCCACTCCTTTCTCTCTACCTTCTTTTCCTCTGTATCTTCTGCTAAAGCCACTTTCTATCACTCTAAATGGCAAGCTTCTGCCTCTAACCCTAGGCAACTCTTTTTCACATTTACCTCCCTTCTTAGTCCTCCACCCCTCCCTCCTCCCTCTCTGTGGACGACTTTGTCAACCACCTTGAAAAGAAGGTTGACGACATCTGCTTCCCATTCATTCAGCCTATTGAGTCCACTGGTTCCATTCACACAGAACTACCCTACACCTTGACCTCTCCAGATGAAATCTTGCGACTAGTGAGGTCCGGCCTCCCGAAAACCTGCCCACCCAACCCCATCCTCTCCTCCCTTCTCCAGACCATCTCTGGAGACCTTCTCCAATTCCTCACTTCCCTCATCAACTCATCCCTGACTACTGGCTGTCTCCCTTCTGACTTAAAAATGTCAGAGTCGGTCCCCTCCTCAAGAAACTAACACTCGACTCCTCTAACGTCAAAAACTCACGGATGGGCGTCTCAGGCTCTGCAAACTTTTGGATTGCAACTTCTTGGCAGGCCACTCCAACCAGGTTTCATTGAGAGAATCTGTGTCTGCACCACATACTCCCATGACTTGGGTCCCCCAGGGCTCGGTTGTAGGCCCTCTCCTCTTCTCTCATATCCTCACATGGTCTCTCCTATCATTGTTATACGGATGACACTCAAATACTTTTCTCTAAACCCCCTTCTGACAGCCAGGTGTGCCTGGCCGATATCTCAGCTTTGATGTCGGCCCACCACCTCTTGCTCAACCTAGTCAAGATGGAGCTGCTCAAGATGGAGTTGTCAACTAGACGGTGTCTGCCTCCCAGAGAGCAAAGAACCTTGGTGTGACCCTGGACAACACCCTGTCGTCCTTTGCAAACTTCAAAGCAGTGACTCACTCCTGCAGGTTCATGCTCTAAAACATCCGTAGAGTACGACCCTACTTCACACAGGAAGCGGCACAGGTCCTAATCCAGGCCTTTGTCATCTCCCGTCTGGACTACTGCTACTCGCTGTTGGCTGGGCTCCCCGCTTGTGCCATCAAACCTCTGCAATTTATCCAGAATGCTGCAGCCCGCCTGGTGTTCAACCTTCCCAAGTTCTCCCATGTTACCCTGCTCCTCCGCACACTCCACTGGCTTCCAGTCAAAGCTCGCATCCACTACTGTTTACAGAGCAGCAAGAGGAACTGCCCCTCCATTCCTTCAGGGTATGCTCAAATCCTACACCCCAAACCGAGCCCTCTGTTCTGCCAGCTCTGGTGTCTTGGCCCTTCCACCCATATGCGAGTGCAGCTCCCGCTCAGCCTAGTCCAAGGTCATCTCTGTCCTGTAACCCCAATGGCGGAACCAACTTCCCCCTAAAGCGAGGACAGCAGAGTCCCTGCCCATCTTAACAAAAAACCCTTCAAAGAGTATCTTAAATTATCACACAGCCCCCCCCCCCCCTCCCCCTCGCACCCCCTTCTCACAGCAACCTCTAACACTCTCACTTGACTTTTTTTTAAAAATCCTTACTAACTCTGATTTTGCTGATAACTACTTGATTGAGGAAAAATGTACTTACTATGACTTTTTATGTGGTTGTCCCACCTAGCTATCTTGAATGCTCTGGATAAGAGCGTCTGTTAAATGACTAAAATGTAAATTTAATACCATCATAATGATTCTTCATTTTGTTAATCTGGGTAGTTGTGCGTTTGAAATAGCCCAAAAGGCTGAGAAGGTAATTAACCTGTGCACAAATTGAAGATAAGGTTGAATCTAATTTAATATTTTTTTAACGATGGTCATGAACCCCATCATTTTTAAGTTACCCATCAAGTACTTGTTAATTAGATGTCTGCCAAGATTGGACTCAATACGGAGATGGTACTGGACTTTCTTTAGACCGCATACTGGAACGCTGGAAGTTTTCTAAGTATCAACCTCCCACCCATCCTGGTTTAGTTTAACAGATACGAGGAATTGCTCCAAACCATGGCAGCTTAATTTCCTGTTATACAGGATATTGAATGTATCCATTTCCAGAGATGATGAATTGTTGATTATCTGTTCTCTCCTAAAGTAGTTTGGTGTGTTTTTGAGGTTCTGGTACCGTACCTTAAGTGTGTGAAGCCTCTGAAAAGTATCTTCTTTTCAATGGTGTCACTTATTTTAGTAAGGCCATCTTTGATTATTATTTTTTTTATCTATGTTTATCCTCTGATCCTGGGTTTATGTTCGCCAGTCAAGGTAATCAAACAAAGCAATAATATCTATTTGTTTCTGTAATAAAATAAGCTTGATGTTAGGAGAGGGAGAGATGAAACCCTCCTGCCCACTGACAATAAATAATAAGTCCAGGGAATTAATAATAGCAATAGAAATGTCTTGGATTTACTTATAAAATGATTAAAGGTTAATCACGTTGTTAAGAGTCCACGTTACCACAATAAACAGTTGAAGTCGGAAGTTTACATACACTTAGGTTGAAGTCATTAAAACTCGTTTTTCAACCACTCCACAAATTACTTGTTAACAAACTATAGTTTTGGCAAGTCGGTTAAGACGCCTACTTTGTGCATGACACAAGTCATTTTTCCAACAATTGTTTACAGACAGATTATTTCACTGATAATTCACTGTATCACAATTCCAGTGGGTCAGAAGTTTACATACACTAAGTTGGCCCTTCCATCCATATGCGAGTGCTGCTCCCGCTCAGCCTAGTTCAAGCTCATCTCTGTCCTGTAACCCCAATGGCGGAACCAACTTCCCCCTAAAGCGAGGACAGCAGAGTCCCTGCCCATCTTTAAAAAAAACATCTGAAACCCTACCCCTTCAAAGAGTATCTTAAATTATCACACAGCACCCCCCTCCCCCCCTCGCACCCCCTTCTCACAGCAAGGGCCTTTAAACAGCTTGGAAAATTCCAGAAAATGATGGCATGGCTTTAGAAGCTTCTGATAGGCTAATTGACATAATTTGAGTCAATTGGAGGTGTACCTGTGGATGTATTTCAAGGCCTACCTTCAAACTCAGTGCCTCTTTGCTTGACATCATGGGAAAATCAAAAGAAATCAGCCAAGACCTCAGAAAAAAAATAGTAGACCTCCACAAGTCTGGTTCAATTTCCAAACGCCTGAATGTACAACGTTCATCTGTACAAACAATAGTACGCAAGTATAAACACCATTGGACCACGCAGCCGTCATACCGCTCAGGAAGGAGACGCGTTCTGTCTCCTGGAGATGAACGTACTTTGGTGCGAAAAGTGCACATCAATCCCAGAACAACAGCAAAAGGACCTTGTGAAGATGCTGGAGGAAACAGGTACAAAAGTATCTATATCCACAGTAAAACGAGTCCTATATTGACATAACCTGAAAGGCCGCTCAGCAAGGAAGAAGCCACTGCTCCAAAACCACCATAAAAAAGACAAAGACAAAGATCATACTTTTTTGGAGAAATGTCCTCTGGTCTGATGAAACAAAAATAGAACTGTTTGGCCATAATGTCCATCGTTATGTTTGGAGGAAAAAGGGGGAGGCTTGCAAGCCGAAGAACACCATCCCAACCGTGAAGCACAGGGGTGGCAGCATCATGTTGTGGGGGTGCTTTGCTGCAAGAGGGACTGGTGCACTTCACAAAATAGATGGCATCATGAGGTAGGAAAATGATGTGGATATATTGAAGCAACATCTCAAGACACCAGTCAGGAAGTTAAAGCTTGGTCGCAAATGGGTCTTCCAAATGGACAATGACCCCAAGCATACTTCCAAAGTTGTGGCAAAATGGCTTAAGGACAACAAAGTCAAGGTATTGAAGTGGCCATCATAAAGCCCTAACTTCAATCCTATAGAAACTTTGTGGGCAGAACTGAAAAAGTGTGTGCGAGCAAGGAGGCCTACCAACCTGACTCAGTTACACCAGCTCTGTCAGGAGGAATGGGCCAAAATGTTCCCAACTCATTGTGGGATGCTTGTGGAAGGCTACCTGAAACGTTTGACCCAGGTTAAACAATTTAAAGGCAATGCTACCAAATACTAATTGAGTGTATGTAAACTTCTGACCCACTGGGAATGTGATGACAGAAATTAAAGCTGCAATAAATCATTCTCTCTACTATTATTCTGACATTTCACATTCTTAAAATAAAGTGGTGATCCTATCTGACCTAAGACAGGGAATTTTTAATAGGATTAAATATCAGGAATTGTGAAAATCTGAGTTTAAATGTATTTGGCTAAGGTTTATGTCAACTTCCGACTTCAACTGTATCATGGGTTCATGATATAGAAAATGGCGACCGGCAAGTTCGGCATGGTGGCAGCACTTTTACTTTATGTGTTTGTTTTAAATATCACTGGAAATAATTGCATCTGCAATCTAGATGAAAGAATGGTAAATTATCAGCAACTTCTCAGTCATGCTAACACTTTTGATGGCATCAAGCACGTCGGATTGGAAAGAATGTTATATACCTAACTTTCATAGCACCTTGGCACAAACGAAAACGATCATCTAAGCCAGTCTGAAATCTCAAATGAATGGTGGAGATCTTATAATAACTCTATGCCTTTTCTTATCGGGTGATATCCATCAATGTCCTGGACCTCAGTTTATCACAAACACCATTAAAGGCCTATGCACTCATGATCCTCTTGCGAACATTGAATAAAGAGTAACAGCAAAGCTTTGGTATGTTTGGAATGCGCGCAGTGGATTCATCTAACATGCAGCAATCCTAGCTTTAGGCATGGGGTCAATGAAGCTTACCTTTGCTCTCTGTGTGCTGTACCCATGGGGTGTGTGAGCATTGAAGGTGGAGTGGGACCAGAGGACTTACCGAGGGTGGAGAGTGCACCGGAGGAGGGGGGGGGGGTCCACAGCGGCGAGAGGGCCACCAGAGGCGAGTGACAGGGGACACGGTGGTGAGGACGTTGGAGCAGCCTCTGGGGAGGGGTGCTCCATGGTGGCAGAGAGGCCACCGGAGGCAGTGCAGCGGGAGGATGGTAGTGCAGTGGGAGGCGAGTTACAAGTGGATCAGGAATTCAGTGAGGCCTTTGGCAAGAAGGGTGTACATTTTGTGCACTTAAACATCCACAGCTTACTACCGAAGATTGATTTGCAAACCAACAGGCGTATCTCATCAGCGGTGGGTGTCTTATGTTTTACTGAGACATGATTGGATTCATCTGTTTGTGACTCGGAAATTGAGATAGGCAATTACTCTGTTGTCAGGAAGGATCGGAACGGTGGGGGGTATGTGCGTTTGTAAGATCGGACATTGCTTTTAACGTCAGATCGGATTTAAGCGTTGATCTGGAGATTGTCTGGCTGGATATCTGCCTTTGCAAAACCAAGCCGATTTTGTTGGGGGTGTGTTACAGGCTGCCCAATCAGAATGCATTCTATGAAAGTCTTGAAATTGTGATGTCAAACTGTAATGATTCCCTGGTGAAGGAAATAATTTTATTGGGGGATTTCAATACTGATGTCTGCAAAAAGGATAGCCCAACCCACAATGTATTTATGCACTTCTGTAGATCACTTGCTCTGACCAACATTATAAAAGATCCCACCAGGGTATGTGAAACAGTGCAAAGTACGATTGACTTAACTTTTACTGCCTCAGAAACCCGGATCCGGGAGCACCCCCCACCCCCCCCACACTGATTAGCATAGCTAGCATAGCTTCACAAGTAAATAGTAGCATCTAAATATCATTAAATCACAAGTCCAAGACACCAGATGAAAGATACAGATCTTGTGAATAAACCCATCATTTCTGTTTTTTAAAATGTTTTACAGGGAAGACACAATATGTAAATCTATTAGCTAACCACGTTAGCAAAATACACCACTTTTCTAACTCCATCAGTTTCTTACTCCATCACTAGCTATCACCAATTCGGCCAAATAAAGATATTGATAGCCACTAACCAAGAAAAAACCTCATCAGATGACAGTCTGATAACATATTTATGGTATAGGATAGGTTTTGTTAGAAAAATGTGCATATTTCAGGTAGAAATCACAGTTTACAATTGCACCCACCATCACAACTAGACTAGAATTACTACAGAGAGCAACGTGTATGACCAATTTACTCATCATAAAACAGTTCATAAAAATAGACAAAGCATAGCAATGGAAAGACACAGATCTTGTGATTTCAGACAATATTTCAGATTTTCTAAGCGTTTTACAGCGAAAACACAATAAATCGATAAGTTAGCATACCACATGTGCAAACGTTACCAGAGCATCGATTCAAGCCAAAGAGAGCGATAACGTAATCATCGCCAAAATATATTAATTTTTTCACTAACCTTCTCAGAATTCTTCCGTTGACACTCCTGTAACATCATATTACAACATACATATATTGTTTGTTCGAAAATGTGCATATTTAGCCATAAAAAACCGTGGTTATACAATGAAAATAGTAGCAAATCAAGCCTCAAAATGTCGGACGTCATCTTTCAGAGTGATCTAGTTTAATCGAAAGCTAATCATATACTTGACTAAAAAATACAGGGTTGACAGGAATCGAAAGACAAATTAGTTCTTAATGCAATCGCTGATTTACATTTCTAAAATTATCCTTACTGTGCAATACAGGGTTCGCCAAGCGAAGCGATACCAAACAAAATGGCGGAATATGGGTTTAAAATATTTCGACAGAACAACGATTTATCATATTAAATATTTCTTACTATGAGGTGATTTTCCATCAGATTCTTGGGCAATGTATCCTTTCTTGGGTCTAATCTTCTTTTGGTCGAAAGATGTCCTCTGTCCGTCGAAATGCCCGCTAACGTTCGACCGGGACCCCGAAACGTGCCCAAAGCTTCATAGAGCATCACATAGAAATTCCTCAAAATCGCACTAAACGGATATAAATTGCTATAAAACGGTTTAAATTAACTACGTTATGATGTTTCTAACTCCTATATCGAATTAAATTACAGACGGATACATTTCACGTTGATAACCGAGCCTTTGAAAATGGCATCCTGAGGTCCTCTTCTGCGTAATGGCCAGAGTCGAAAGGGGGGCTACCCTCACTCCTTGGCCTTTTATAACCTCTGAGAGCTACGCAGAAAGCCCATTCCACTTCTCATTGGTTACTGACATCCAGGGGAAGGCGGGTGCAGTTCATGTCGTTCCATAGGATACACACAGACCCTAAAAACTGATCTGAAACCAGAGCTTCGCTCTCAGACCTTCGCACTATCTGTCATGGATTTCGCTGTAGAAAGAGTTCTGGGTCACCCACAGACATAATTCCAACGGTTTATGAAACTAGAGAGTGTTTTCTATCCAATAGAATTAATAATATGCATATTGTACGAGCAAGAATTGAGCACGAGGCAGTTTAATTTGGCGACACCCAGAAAAAATAAATGCTAACTGCTCCCCCTATTGACAAAAGGTTTTAATATTGGTGTCTGATGAATCCAGAATATCACAGAGTGGAGTAATAGTATATGGAATCAGTGATCATTTTATTACATTTTGCTCAAGGAGGGTTTTTAAATATATATTTAAGTGTTACAAAACCGTTAGAATCAGAGGACCCAAAAAATACTGTGTTGAAATGTTTAGGGAGCAAGTGGGTAAAATTGACTGGTCACCTGTGTTGGATAGTGTAGGGGTAGACAGTGCCTGGGAAACCTTTAAATGTAGATTCCTTGATGTGGTGAATGTGATGGCTCCCATTAGACGGGTCAGGGTAAAGCAGAGATCTAGCCCTTGGTTTAATCATGAGATTCTGGAATCTATCCAAGCAAGGAATAAGACCTTTAAGAAATGTAAGAACTCTCAAGAGCAGCCTGCTTTTGTCCTATATAAACGTCACAGAAATGAAGCACAGAGCAGGATGGATGAAGCTAATAGGGGTTACTTTGCTGAGAAAATCATTGAGAACAAAAATGAACTAGGCTGTAGTAGTACTACCAAAAACAAACTAAACAGTATGGGAGATGGTATATGAAAAAGCAGAAGTTGCCAATGAATTCAACTCTTTTTTTACTTCTGTTGCCAGCAAGCTGCCCACCAGTTCTGGTTTGTATGGAAACAACCAAGTCAATAAGTATTACGCCGAGTTAGGGGTTCAGCCAAACTCTTTTTCCTTTGCAAAAGTAGCAACAGACAAAATAGTCAGCATGCTAGAAGAGCTTAAATGCTCCAAAGCCACAGGCCTTGATAATATTCCTGCAAGGTTTCTTATAGATTCTGCAGAGAAAATTGTATTACGCATATCGTTAATTTTTCTCTTGAACAAGGTATCTTTCCCAGGGACATGAAACAAGCTAAAGTTATACCTCTGTATAAGAAAGGGTCATAGTCTGACCCTGGGAATTATAGGCCTGTATCTATTCTCAGTATAACATCAAAGATCCTGGAGAGAGTTGTACATGAGCAAATGTATGAATATGTCAACAAACAAAGTCTAATGTATGATTTTCAGTCTGGTTTTAGAAAAACATACTCCACTGATTCATGTCTACTTTACTTGACTGACTTCATCATGAAAGAGATTGATGAGGGAAATCTCTGTGAAATGGTACTGCTTGACCTACAAAAGGCCTTTGATACAGTTAACCACTGTCTCCTAATCTCCAAAATGGAGGCACTGGGGTTAAGCAGTATCCCTCTAGGCTGGTTAAAGTCATATTTATCAGGTAGGGAGCAAGTAGTAGAGGTTAATGGTTCACTGTCTCAGGCAAAACCAATGAGTTGTGGCGTTCCGCAGGGAAGTGTGCTTGGGCCTCTACTGTTTTTACTGTATATTAATGATATGAAAGATGCTTGTTCTTGCCGTCTTTTCCATTATGCGGATGACTCTGGTGTCTCACAAAAGTAAAATTATGTTGGAGAGCATACTTAGCACAGAGCTTACTAACATTAGAAAATGGCTTGCACTTAGGGAAAACTGAGGTAATTATTTTTGGATCCAGACCTAAATTGAGTAGGTCCTCTGAAATCAGAGTGGAGTTAGGGGGTGAGGTGCTGACTACTTAAACCTCTGTTAGCTACCTGGGATGTATCCTTGATGGAAGCTTGGGAGGTGTGAGAATGGCCAATAAAGTGCTAAGGAATGTTAATGCCAGGACTAAGTTTTTGGCTAGAAAGTCCAAGCTGCTTTATGAGGACTCCATAAAAATGATAGCCACTGCCCTCTTTCAATACCATTTGACTATGCTAGTACTTCCTGGTTTGGGGGCTTATCTAAGCTTATGAAGGGGAAGCTCCAGATAGCCCAGAATAAGCTGATCAGGGTAGTATTGAAGGTGAGTCCATTTACTCACATAGGCAGGAGCTGCTTTCAGGAACTAAACTGGCTGCCTGTTGAGGCTAGAGTGTCCCAGATTAGACTAGGTTTGGTTTACAGGAGTATTTATGGTTCTGCGCCCAGATATATAACTGATTACTTTCCCCGTGTTAGGGATACACACAATCACAGCACCAGATCAGGTGTTGTTGATGTGTGCTTATACAGGTTCAGGAGTAATGCTGGGAAAGGTACTTTGTATACTGGAGCCTCAGAATGGAATGAGTTGCCTCTGCCCATAAAAACGACGTCCTCTCTGGGCAGCTTTAAAAATAAAATAAAAATATGTTTGATGTCTTCTGTGCCCATATGAATAACCTCTACGATGTAACTGCAATGATAAGATAGATGTTCTGCTTCTTTGTTTTTATGTTTTATTATCTCAATGCCATACTGTGTTTAACTGTGTTCGATCTTGCCTAGCCATCATGTCTCAAGAGGACCACAATGAAAATAAGTCCCAGGCTTTGTGTGTTATCCTCGATGATTTTACTCATGTGCATGTATGGATTAAGTTTTATGTGTGCTTGTTTTTTTAAATGGTCGAATTAATAAACTAAAGGACCAATGCAGCGATTTTTTTTCTCAATATTAAATCATTTCTGTGTAACAATTAACCTGTGATTATTTTCAATACAAATTGTCAAAAATAAACAAAAATAGCTTCTTAGCAAAGAGTAATTTCTCATGGAATATTTTTTCTAGTACTGTTTGGAGTGGTCTGAGTGGGGAGGGGAAAACTGAAAACAAGCTGTTGTTGGCAGAGAGGTTTGGAACTCTTTCTTTTTGGTCTATTAATTAATGTAACAAAACTCCATTCCACCAAAAGAGGCTGAAATTTCAGACAGTCTTTTCAAACAGCTCTTATACTAAAAGGGCATTATCATAATTTTCACAATTTCACAGTATTATTCCAACCTCATAGTGTGGAAATTTACACTGAGTGTCCAAATCATTAGGAACACCTGCTCTTTCCATGACATAACAAGCTATGATCCCTTATTGATGTCACTTGTTAAACCCACTTCAATCAGTGTAGATGAAGGGGAGGAGAAAAGTTCAGGTGGTGAATGGGCAAGACAAAATATTGAAATATTATCAGGTATGAAGGTAAGATCCAGATGCAGACAACGTCAAATGAACAATGGTTTAATAATCAAACAGGAGCAGGCAATAGACAGGTCAAGGCAGGCAGGGGTCGGTAAACCAGAGGTGGGGCAACAGTACCGGACGGCAGGCAGGGTCAGGGTAGGCAGAGGTCAATAATCCAGAGGTGGGGCAAAGGTACAGGTCGGCAGGCAGGCTCAGGGGCAAAAAGAGTGGTCAGACAGGCGGGCTCATAGTCAGGACAGGCAAGGATCAAAACCAGGAGGGAGAGAAAAAGAGAGACTGGGAAAAGCAAGAGCTGAGGCAAAAACTCTGGGTAACTTGACAAACAAGACGAACTGGGAACAGACGAACTGGTAACAGACGACAATCACAAAGACAGGTGAAACAGATCAGGGTGTGACAGTAACATCCCCCCCCCCCCCACTCTGTCGTCCTACCTGGTTGACCGGGGTGCTGGTGCTCTCCTCCGGGCCACCCCGGGCCATAACCCTCCCAGTCAACCAGGTACTGGAAAACCCTGCCCCGTGGTCGAACACTCAGGAGGCGTCTCACCGTGTACGCCTGATGGCCATCGATGACCCGGGGAGGAGGGGTGGGCCTGGAAACAGAAGACAAAGGGCTGTGAGACACGGGCTTAATCCCAGACACATGGAAAGTAGGGTGAATATGGAGGGTACGGGGTAACAAAAGACGTACAGCAGTGGGACTAATGACTCTAGAGATGGGGAACAGGCCGATGAAACGGGGGGAAAGTTTACGGGACTCCACCCGGAGGGACAGGTTCCGGGTGGAGAGCCATACCCTCTGCCCGAGAAGATAGCGTGGAGCAAGGGTCCGGTGGAGATCCGCTTGTCGCCTATACCTGGAAGTGGTCTTCAACAGAGCGGCCCAGGCTCACTAACAGGTACGGCGACAGCGGCAGATGAACATCTGGGCAGAGGGATTGCTGACTTCCTCCTCTTGCTCGGGGAAGAGCGGAGGCTGAGCGTGCAGAACGCCTTCCAGAACCGGGAAGAGAACTGCGGACCCTGGTCGGAGACCATGTCCACCGGGAGTCCGTGGATCCGGAAGACGTGCTGCACCATAAGCCGGGAGAGGAATGAAGTGGGCGGCTTTGGAAAACCAGTTGACCACAGTCAGGATGGCAGTGTTGCCCTCAGACGGGGGGAGACCCGTGATGAAATCCAGGGATATATGGGACCAGGGACGATGAGGGACAGGCAGTGGTTGGAGAAGACCAGCCGGAGCTTACCGAGGAATCTTGTTCTGTGCGCAGACCGTGCAGGCGGCGACAAACGCGGCAACATCCAGAACCATAGTAGGCCACCAAAAGCGTTGTTGCACAAAGGCCAGGGTCCAACGAGAACCCGGGTGACAGGCAAGCCTGGAGGAATGGGTACACTCTAGGTCCGCCAAGCGGACAGTGTCAGGCACAAACATCTGGTTATCTGGGTCCCCCCCAGGGTTCGGTTGGGACCGCTGCGCCTCCCGGACCTGTTTCCCTGTACCCCAGCTGAGTGCTGTCGCCAGGCACGAGGTGGGAAGGATGGTCTCGAGCTCCGGGGTGGTAACCATGGGGTTATAGCGGCGAGACCGGGCATCCGGCTGGACGTTCTTGGACCCCGGCCGGTAGGAGAGGGAAAAGTTGAACTGGGTAAACAGCAGGGCCCATCTCGCTTGCCTGGAGGTGAGGCGCTTAGTGGTGCGGAGTTCCTCTCGGTGGCATTGAGGCGGTGAGAGAAGAATGCAGGGATGCTGCTTAAGGTCCAGGGCAGAACGTTGGGACAGGACAGCCCCCACTCCGACATCCGAAGCATCGGCCTCCAACACGAACTGACAGGAAGGGTCAGGATGAACCAGGATAGAAGCAGTGGTGAAGTGGTGTTTAAGGTCCCGGAACGCCCGGTCAGCGGCAGAGGACCATGTGAACGGAACCTTGGTAGAGGTGAGTGCAGTCAAGGGGAGGCCAGGGTGCAGCTGGATAAAGCGGTGATAAAAGTTGGCGAACACCAGGAAGCGTTGCAGCTGCACCCTGGACGTAGGCTGAGGCCAATCCACCACCGCTCTCACCTTCTCGGGATCCATCTGGACACTCCCAGCAGAGATGATGTAGCCCAGAAAGGGAATAGTGGAGCGATGGAACTCGCACTTTTCCGCCTTAACAAACAACTGGTGCCTTCTCCAGAAGGCGCTGGAGAACCTGTCGGACATGGAGCACGTGTTCTTGGGGGGAGTGGGAGAAGACGAGGATGTCATCAATGTAAACGAAGACGATCCGGTTCAACATGTCACGGAGAACATCATTCACGAGAGCCTGGAACACGGCAGAGGCGTTGATGAGGCCAAAGGGCATGACTAGATATTAGTTGTGGCCGCTGGCCGTGTTGAAGGCAGGCTTCCACTCGCCCCCCTCTCGTATCTGCACCAGGTGGTAGGTGTTTCGTAGATCCAGCTTGGAGAAAACAGTGGCCCCCTGGAGCGGCTCGAAGGCCGAGGAAATGAGTGGTAGCGGATAACGGTTCTTCACAGTAATGTCATTGAGTCCCCGGTAGTCAATGCACGGGTGCAGCGTCTTGTCCTTTTTCTCCACGAAGAAGAACCCTGCGCCAGCGGGAGAGGAAGAGGAACGGATAAATCCTGTATCTAGGGAGTCCCCAATGTAGGTCTCCAAAGCCTTGGTCTCTGGTCCCGACAGAGAGTACAGACATCCCCGGGGCGGCGTGGTGCTAGGGAGAAGGTCAATACCGCAGTCATAGGGGCGGTGCGGCGGAAGGGAAGTGGCCCAGGACTTGCTGAACACCTCTCGGAGGTCCTGGTACTCCGTGGGAATGGCGGAGAGGTCCGGAGCAACTTCCGAGCCCCCAGGAAGACGTCCCGGGGCAGGTTGCACCAACTTCAGACAATGGGCGTGGCAAAACGGACTCAAGCCCATGATAGCACCCGTAGACCAGCTGATGAGGGGATTGTGTCGCTGGAGGCAGGAGAATCCCAAAACCACGGGAATCTGGGGGGACTTGATGAGCAGGAATTGAATGGTCTCGCTGTGATTCCCTGATACACGTAGGTTGATGGGAGTGGTGTAATGGGTAGAGGTCGACCGATTAATCGGCATGGGCCGATTTCAAGTTTTTATAACAATTGCCTTTTTGGACGCCGATTATAGCCGATTACATTGCAATCCACGAGGAGCCTGCGTGGCAGGCTGGCCACCTGTTACACGAGTGCAGCATCAAAAGGACCTTGTGGCTGCAAGGAGCCAAAGTAAGTTGCTAGCTAGCATTAAACTTATCTTATAAAAAACAATCAATCTTCATATACTCACTAGTTAACTACACATGGATATAATCAAAGCGGTGCCTGTTAATTTATCATCGAATCACAGCCTACTTCAACTTCGCCAAACGGGTGATGATTTAACAAAAGCACATTTGCGAAAAAAGCACAATCGTTGCACAAATGTACCTAACCTTAAACATCAATGCCATTCTTAAAATCAATACACAGAAGTATATATTTTTTTAAACCTGCATATTTAGTTAAAAGAAATGCATGTTAGCAGGCCATATTAACTAGGGAAATTGTGTCACTTCTCTTGCGTTCAGTGCAAGCAGAGTCAGGGTATATGCAGCAGTTTGGGCCGCCTGGCTCGTTGCGAACTGTGTGAGGACCATTTCTTCCTAACAAAGACCGTAATTAATTTGCCAGAATTTTTACATAATTATGACATAACATTGAAGGTTGTGCAATGTAAAAGCAATATTTAGACTTAGGGTTGCCACCCGTTCAATAAAATACGTAACAGTTCCGTATTTCACTGAAAGAATAAACGTTTTGTTTTCGAAATGATAGTTTCCGGATTTGACCATATTAATGACCAATGGCTCATATTTCTGTGTGTTTATTATAATTAAGTCTATAATTTGATATTTGATAGAGCAGTCTGACAGAGCGGTGGTAGGCAGCAGCAGGCTCGTAAGCATTCATTCAAACAGCACTTTACTGCGTTTGCCAGCAGCTCTTAGAAATGCTTGAAGCGCAGCGCTATTTATGACTTCAAGCCTATCAACTCCCGAGATTAGGCTGGCAATAATAAATTGCTGATAAGAACATCAAATAGTCAAAGGTATATGAAATACAAATGGTATAGAGAGAAATAGTCGACATGTCATAATTCCTATAATAACTACAACCTAAAACGTCTTAAACTGGGAATATTGAAGACTCATGTTAAAAGGAACCACCAGCTTTCGTATGTTCTCATGTTCTGAGCAAGGAACTTAAATGTTATCTTTTTTACATGGCACATATTGCACTTTTACTTTCTTCTCCAACACTGTGTTTTTGCATTATTTAAACTAAATTGAACATGTTTCATTATTTATTTGAGACTAAATTGATTTCATTTATGTATTATATTAAGTTAAAATAAAAGTGTTCATTGTTCATTCAGTATTGTTGTAATTGTAATCGTTATCGGTATCGGCGTTGAAAAATCATAATCGGTCGACCTCTAGTTATGGGTGACCCGACCTATAGAGCGCCCATCCAGCACTCTAACCTCCATGGGAATGGAGAGGGGCTGGGTGGGGATGTTCAGCTTGGAAGCCAGTGTGGCGTCCAAAAAAGCGCTCATCGGCCCCAGAGTCAATGAGGAACCGGAGAGATTTGGACTGGTTTCCCCTCAGCAGAATGACATGAAAAGGGGTGCGACTAAGGGAAGCAGAAATGTTCTCCATATGGCCCACCACAGTACTGGCTCCGATCAGTGAGCCTGGTTTTTTATTGGGCAAGAGGACACAAAATGACCAAAAGTCCCGCAATACAGACAGCTCCAGTGTTGATCCTGTGTTGCCGTTCCGCTGGCGACAGCCCAGCTCTGCCTAGTTCCATAGGCTCGGGAAACTGTGCCGCGGCCGTCTTCGGTGACTCTCGAGGAAGGTCGGAAAACCTCGGGTGCTCTCAGCAACGGGACCGTCGGGAACTTCCGGGATGACTCAGAGGCGAGGTGGAATCCCTGGACGTGCGAGCTAAATCGAATTTCCTCTCCATCTGTCGTTCCCGCAGTCGCCCATCAATGCGGATGGTGAAAGCGATGAGGGAGTCAAGATCCGTGGGTAACTCCCAAGCAGCAAGCTCATCCTTAACCTCCTCCAAGATGCCGTGCAGAAACATGTTGAACAGTGCTTCCTGGTTCAACGCACTCTCCGCTGCCAACGTGCGTAAATCCACCTTTATAGACGGCCACCCTGCGGGCGTCCTGCCGGAGCTGAATTAGCTTCCGGGCAGCTTCTCTCCGGGAGAGCGGGGCATCAAAAACCTTCCTCACCTCTCCCACGAACCTCTCCAGACTCACGCACATGGCCGGCTGTTGTTCCCATACGCCGGTGGCCCAGGTGAGAGCCCTCCCAGACATCTTGCCTGCCCCAACTGCAGCCTCAGGTGAATCAGGACAAGATTCAGCCCCCTGAACAGCTTTCACAAGCTCTGCAGAGACTGCTGTGCAGAGGAGGCACTCCCTTCTTTGTATGTGTGGGGTTACAAGTGCCTTTCCCAGCTGCTCCAATAACACCCTCCTCTTGTTCCACTTATCAGGCATCCAGGTATGGTTGATCTTGTTCCATATCACACATGAATTATGTTATAGAAGATTTTTTATTTTATTTTATTTTTTACCTTTATTTAACTAGGCAAGTCAGTTAAGAACAAATTCTTATTTTCAATGACGGCCTAGGAACAGTGGGTTAACTGCCTTGTTCAGGGGCAGAACAACAGATTTTTACCTTGTCAGCTCAGGGATTCAATCTTGCAACCTTTCGGTTACTAGTCCAACGCTCTAACCACTAGGCTACCTGCCGCCCCAAGATGACCAGGGGCCAGCGGGCAGTCATCCTCCTGCACCTGTAAGTTCCAATCACCTTGTCCAGGTTGTCCACGCCTCCTTTGTTGTGGTTGTAGTCCAGGATGATGGCTTGCTTCCTGTCCACACGATCACTGATCTCAGCCATTTTGTGCAGTGTGCTCAGGAGGACCACATTCTTGTTCCTCTTTGGGAGTAAAGCAACTAGAGTGGGGGTGGGGGTGAAGGCAAACTTTGATGAGAAGGCCTCTCTCCCACATGTTGTGAGGAGTGCGGGGGGGAGGAGCTCAGACTTGTTCTTTCTAACTGTGCCAACCATGGTGATCTTCCTCTTTAGGAGCTGTTGGCTGAGTTCATAAGAGGTGAAGAAATTGTCACGTGACATTGTGCCCCATCAGTCCATCTGTCACATCAAGCACAACCCGCATCCCCTGGTTCTTCTTCGGGCCTCTACTGGTCAGCTTCCCTGTGTAGACTTGCATCTTCCAAGCGTAGCTGGATTGTGCGTCACAGGCCACCCATATCCTGATGCCATACTTTGCTGGCGTGCTGTGCATATACTGCCAGAAAGGACAGCAACTTTTTGACAAAAGAGATTACTATAAGTAATTAGTATCAGTGTCACAGAAAACAATCACATAAATCAATGATATTACAGCAATACATAATAAAATTAACAGTGAAAATCACTTACAATTACAGATATGAAAAAAAAAAAAAAAAAAATGTACCTCTGAATGGAACCAGTTGCTCATCCACGGTTACTTCAGGCCCAGGGTTGTAGAGGTATGGCAGATGTTCCACCCACTTCTCCCAGACCTCTCTTATGGCCGCCAGTTTGTCTCTCACACGTCTTGCAGGTCTTGTCTCACGGTTATCAAATTGTAGCATTATTGAGAAAGTGCGAAAGACTTTCAGTGGCATCGTGGCATGAAAAATCACCCTTCCACTCTTTGCATCCCAGAGACTACATGTGGCCTCGCCTCGGGACCTATACACACCCGCTAAGATTAGCAGCCATCCTTTTCCAGTTGTCTCCATATTTACGGAAACCCTCCCAATTTGTCATCTCCAGGATGTTTTTTTCCGATGGCTGGTGTGAACATTTAGAATGTTGAGGCGATGTCCTGGGCATGGGCAACTGCATGTCTTGTGGCCCCAGGGGTCATCCTTATGAGATGTTGTGCTGCCATCCTGCCCTGGTTGTCATATGGTGACAACGACCATGTTATTTTGCTGTTCTTTGACAAAAATATCTCTTTCAGCTTGGGTTGTATTCTTCCCCATCTTCTTCTTCAGATACCTCCTCCTCTTCTAAATCATTGTTCTCTTGTTCCTCCTGGACATCTGAAAAAATCTGATCTACGACCTGTTGGGCACTGAAATGTGCCCTCATGGCTTCAGCAAAGAGAGAACTGGGGGGACTGTCATCTGCAGCACCTTTATAGCCTCTGACTGCATTCCCCATTAGTAAACAATGCTTTCAAGAAATTTTTATTTTGTATATTTTGTCAGAAATGTAGTTTATTTTGTCTGTGAACTTGAGTCGTGTGGGGTCGTGGAGGGAAGATGCTGCACATGCACAAGAAAGTTTTAGTTTTGTCTGAGCTTAATCAGTAGCACACATAATCTCAATTTCTCATTGTGTGTGTGTGTGTGTGTGTGTGTGTGTGTGTGTGTGTGTGCCTTTGTGGTTTTTGTGGTGTGTAAATTATTTTATAACTGCCAGGTCAAAAATGACCCTAAGACAATCTTTGTACCCTGGTGGTGTACAGCTTTCATAGAAATATGAACAAAGGCGATGTTTCACTTTTTCTAATGTTGGGGTCACTCTAGGAAAAGTAATCAAATTTCAAGTTGAAAAAAATTATTTAGGGGGTTTTCTCTGCTGTTAAATATAGTGGTGGGTCATTTTTGACCCTTAAGACAACACAAGGGTTAAGTTTCCCTGCATTAAATTCCCCGGCCACTAGGAGCTCCGCGTCTGGATGAGCGTTTTCCTGTTTGCTTATGGCAGTATACAGCTCATTGAGTGCAGTTTTAGTGCCAGCAGCTACGAAAAATACAGATTAAAAACTGTCTAGGTAGATAGTGTGGTCTACAGTTTATCATGAGATACTCTACCTCAGGCGAGCAAAACCTCGAGACTTCCTTAGATATCGTGCACCAACTGATGTTGACATGCATAGGCCCCCCGCCCCGTGTCTTACCAGAGGCTGCTGTTTTATCCTGCCGATAAGAGTGTTTAACCCGCCAGCTCAGTTCTTAATGTCGTTGTTCAGCCACGACTCAGTGAAACAAGATATTACAGTTTTTAATATCCCGTTGGTAGGATATACGTGCTTTCAGTTCGGCCCATTTATTTTCCAGCAATTGAACGCTAGCTAGCAGGACAGAAGGCAAAGGCAGATTAGCCACTTGTCGCCTGATCCTCACAAGGCACCCTGATCTTTTTCCACAAAATCTTCGTTTCCTTCTCCAGCGAATGACGTGGATCGGGGCCTGGTCGGGTGTCTGTAGTATATCCCTCCCGTCCGACTCATTGAAGAAAAACTCTTCGTCTAATCTGAGGTGAGTAATCGCAGTTCCGATGTCCAGAAGCTCTTTTCGGTCTTAAGAGACGTTAGCAGCAACATTATGCACAAAACAAGTTATGAACAACGCAAAAAAAAAATACAAAAAATATCATGGTTGGTTAAGAGCCGATTAGACGGCAATTATTCATCGCATTGTGTTGTAATAAAAACACAACCCTCCCCAAAGCAAACTTTTTTTTTTAAACTCCCCTATTTTGACCCCTGTGGCCCCTGTGACTCAGTGGTCTGAGGTAGGGGTGAGGGGGGCTGAGGTCTGGGGTTGGGGTTGTGATGGTGCAGCTGAGGGTAATGTGCTGAGCGCCACAGCAGGCAGTGAGCACAGCTGCAGCTGCCCGTGCAGATGGTGACTTTGCATCTCAGATGTTTGCTTCCTGGCTGCCTAGGAGGCTGTTTACTGCACCGCTCTCTAGCTCTCTGCACATATGCCACGGTCAGATTGTGGGGAGAGAGCTTCTCCACAAAAAAACACAAACCAAGTGTACAATAATATGTATGAAAACGTACAGAGAGTGCTCGAATGTCCCACTTCTGTTGGCCCATTTTGTCAACAGCAAAAGCCTCTCACCACCAGCGCATGTTAGAGTACTGTAAACAGAGGCACTGGAGGCTCTGTTTGTGTAGTGTGTTAAATTAGAGATGTGCCTTTCTGAGCAATGCTCGTTCAAATCAATGCCATCTCACCCCTGGTTGACCCTAATCCTCAACGCTAGCCACATATGCCTCAAGCCATGCATTGTCTGCCGTCTGCCTGCTGCATGGCCTCGTATCACATTGCTGTTCTGTTTGAAGTCCTAACTCAGGTCGACCCGGCTGCAAACTCATGACCCCGTTTACAACATTATCCATATCACTGACCTCGCAGCTCTCATCTCCCTCTGCGTCATCCTTTCATCAGCATCCCAGCCGGGGCAATGTGGGCAGGCTGTTTATCCTGCCGACAGGTTTGTGTTTTTATCATCGACTGCAAGAGATTCACCTGCATAGGACTGTATCACAATAGTACGCTATTCTAAATATGAGTGTATGCATGAGATGTAATTAGAAAAATAAGCACTATTAAACAATTATTATGCCCGGTGTCCCTCTCTCTTTTTCTCTATTTCTCTCTCTCTCTCACACATTCTCTCTCTGTCTCTCTAAGGGTTAAAGAGAAACTTTCTCTAAGTGATAGAGCATGAATATTAGCAATTTAACTTTTATTTCATGAGCAAGTCACCAGGAGAATCTGGGCTACCAGACCACAGTTGCAGCACCAGCCGGGCCCCACTATTCGTCATTTGCCAAAACTCCCTGCATATCCCCAACTGTCTGGCAACCTCTCTCCTCACACTCTCCAGAGGTACAATTGCAGAACTGCAGAATTAATGCGTTAAGTAATCGTTGTTGGGCAAATCAATTTACTTCCACAGAAACCCTCTGTAGTCACATATCTGGTAACTGTTGGCTCAACATTAGATTATTTATATTCTCTCTTTCTCTCTCTCAGATGAATGTTTATTTCTCTCTCTCGCTCCCAGACTGTCTCCCAGACACTCAGGCATTTCTCTTCTCGCTGGCTCTCATTTCATATCAGACATTTTTGCACTTATGAATTATGGTCCCACCAATTATTCAAATATGGTCTCAGAGAGGATTAAATCCCAACCACTTGCACTTTGGGAGGAAATTATCTTTTAAGTGGAATAATTAGCTAAATTGGCCCATTTAACCTCAAACCAAGTTTTATTTCACATTATTGTATATAGTAGTATGTCAAATATGTTGATATTGAACATGTTAGGATGTAGTAATATGTATTACGTGTCCAGGATTATTATCTTGCTCATTAAAATATGCCCTATTCCTTAGATGTGGTGGTTTCATCCTGCAACCTCAACTAATAAGACTTTTTCTAGGGAAAATAATTTGAAAGTGTTGAGTTTATCGACCGATTGTGTGAACAAACATCTCCAAATGCCTGAGAGGATTTTCCCTTTTAATTACTTGGCTTGAATGTATTTAGGTTGGGAGATTCACTACTTTTTTCCTCCTCTGTGTCATAACAATTATTCAAATGAGGCTTGTGAGTGGTGACTGGTCTTCGTTAATTTCCCCCGTTGTCTGCTTGTCTGTGGACCCGTCTCGTCGAGTATGAGTGAGCTGTGTGAGAGCTGGGTGAGCCGTTCTATAGGAGACTGTGTGGGGAGGATGGGCAGTCAGATTCCAACCGAGGCAGATGTTGATTTCAGCATGCCAAATCCTGCACAATTGATTGTCAGAGCCGAACGTGCGGATGGAAGGGAGGGTGATACTGCTGGGATGGGTCAATTGCTCTGAGCAGTGTTTTTTGCTGCTGGCTGCTTTCATGTTTGACTTTGGGCACTATCAGCTAATCAATAGCCCTAAGTGAACAGATGCACAGTGTTCTGCCTGTTAAGGGAGACCAAAACAACATTTGCCAAAGTCAATTTTAGTTATCTTACTCATCCCCCTCTCTACCTGCATTCCCCTATAGATATGCCTGCAGTATAAATAAATATCTTGTTTAAAAAGTGTACCAAAATCCATTATGTTATGATGCTTCTGTTATGGTGTTGTGGCAGATTGATTAATAGTATATTTCCTTTTTAACATGTTCACCTGAGATACATTTTAGTTCCTCCCCCCAGTCCTTCCCTCTTGTCCCCTGGTCCCAGTGTCAGAAAGGCAGCCAGGCAGGGAGCCACTGATCTCAGCTGTTTGTAGGCACCTGTCTGTCTGCTTGGCCATGGCTCCTGTGACTCTGGACTGACTCAGTCATTCAGGTGCCTCATGGCCATCTGGGGGCTCAGGGTTAGGAAAGCCGGGTAGTTCCCCCACCATGCCCCTTAACCCGGCCGTGCCCTTCACATGCCCACAGTACACCCATCCCTGAGCCCTCTGACTAACAAAGTCTGCTCTCCTCCCTAACTGACTACTATCCGCCATATGCCTGCTTATTCAGAAATGTTTATTTTTTGAAAGTGTCTCTGGATATGGTTTCCGAATGACAGCAATTCCATTATGTATTACATTCAGCTTCCTGCTCTGTTAAGCACAGGACTACTGATTGTAGTCGTGCGGTAACGAAGACATTACCGACCCTCAACTCATCACTATTAAGTTATGTAAGGCCAATATCTTATATTTTATACATACAGACACAGGTCCATTATCGACTATGTATGGACACCACCCAAAACACACTGATTGCATCCCAAATGGCACCCTATTCCCTTGATAGCACACAATGGGCCCTGGTCAAAAGTAGTGCACTATTAAGGATAATAGGGTGCTATTTGGGACACGTCCACTGAAACAACGTGGCCCACTTGATATCCTATCACAGCCCTCCTCCATCTCTCTAATCAGGCCAAGTGGCCCTCTATTCTAATCACAGCTAATTCAAGATGAAAAAGTCTCTTTTGATTAGTTTGCAAAGACGATCCTCCGGGGCCGAGGCTAAAGGAGCTGGGGTTGTAAAGGTAGTGACGGACATGCGAGGACAGGAGGAGAGGTAGAGGAGCTTACAGTGCCGTTCTCATAGATTCAGGCCAATTAGGACTGTTGACTCGGCCACATCCCCACATCACCACTGTCAAATGAAGCCAAGGTCGTCCCTGACATGACACTGCCTTACCTGGGCTGATACATTACAGGACGAGCTAGTTTCACCCCCTACGTTGCTCTGATACTAATATCTCCTCCTCTTGCTGTACAGTACACCAACCCACCCCCACTCCGGTCGCCATGGTGCCCTTGTTTTTCTGAACCACCATTCAATCCTGCAGTAGACCACCCACTGCATAGAGTCAAAGTGAAACTGTCGGGGGCTAATGGGGAAAAATATATCCAGGCATTTAATTGCATGTACAGTTGTGTGAGGTTGTTGTCAGGGAAATGGCTGGGAATGGCAGCCAGTAAATCATGTCAGATTACAGTGCACCAGAGGGCATGTTCAGTATGGTGGATATATACTCACAAGTCATAAATCTCTCTCAACAAGATGCTCACTGAGTATACCAAACATTAGGAACACCTTTTTAATATTCAGAACAGCCTCAATTCGCCAGGGCATGGACTCTACAAGGTATCGAAAATGTTCCACATGGAAACCCGGCAGCGTTGCAGTTCTTGACACAAACCGGTGCGCCTGGCACCTACTACCATACCCCGTTCAAAGGCACTAGAAATATTTAGTCTTGCCCATTCGCCCTCTGAATGGCACACATACACAATCCATGTCTCAATTGTCTCAAGGCTTAAATATCCTTCTTTAACCAGGGGAGGAGTCCCCTTCGTCTACACTGATTGAAGTGGATTTAACAAGTGACATCAGTAAGGGATGGTCAGTCTATGTCATGGAAAGAGCAGGTGTTCTTAATGTTTTGCACTGCACTAAGGTCCTGTCTAAGACCCGCGACGAGCAATAAAAAGGTCTGTCTTAATTTAGCATTTAATGCGGCCAAGGCCATTAAATTGGATGTTAATATCTCATCATTATATTGATAGCAATGATTATGCAGATTGCAGTCATCAACAGATTGTATTAATGAGTCATCTTGGGGGCATTGGCACCATCAGCGGTCTTCATCCTCTCTCTCTCTCGGCATGACTCCCCATTTCAAATAAGGACTGGTTGTTAACAGTGGTTGAATTTTAACACCTAGGCATTGTGACAGATTGTTACATGGGCAAAAATAATTGCAGAGGGAGACGAGTTGCACAATGCTTTCCCCTCCCCCTCTCTCTCACTCTCTTTCTCTCGCTCCCTCACTCTCTCAGTAGCGGCTAGAATATTGGAGTTGCAAAGGCTACCTTAAGGGGAGAATTAGACTTTACAAAATCCTGTCCAAAAAATTATTAAAAAGTATGAGTTGTTTGGAGCCTGCGAGACCTGAAACACAGATGCACTGTGCAGTGTTTTATTAAAGACCTGCTGTGCTTATGCTATTGTGTGCTCATAGTGCTCATGAATGAGGCAGACAGTCATCAGTGCAGTAGTACAGTATAAAGAGGGTTCCATTTTGGACTGGATATTGTTCTAGAATACGTAGATGACCCAGCGTTTAAATAGCCTGATGTGTTTGCAATTATTATGCGTTGTGGTCCATGGAAGGGCCTGGAGGATTTGACCGCCGTGTTCTCGCCCAGTTACGGTTATTAAAATCATCAACCTCGTCTTAGTGTGTTAGAATCGCTCCATTGGCAAACGTTTTCTAGGCACACCGCCCAGCCCTAATAATTTATTCTTCGGCATTAACAGGGCACTCCCCAGGATTCAATTTAGCTAATGTGGTGGCAAAATATTTAGAGGTGGAATTAGTGGGTCTGCTCGTTAACCAAGGCGATTAAGAGGAGGTGTTGCAGCCATTGTGATCTTCTCTATCCATTCCTCCATGATTTTATTTAAAATACCAAATTTCAATTATCTGAAATATTTGCTTTATGATGGTAAAGATTGAAAAATATTGCAAATGTATCCATTCATTCCACACCCTTTACCATATACTGTACCATCAACAACAGTGCTATATTACTTTTCGATTTTTAGGAAGCTGCAGTTGAACAGATCTTCCCACACACTGAAAGAACACAATGAACAGGGCTTGTTTGGATTTGTTGGCAGCAGCACGTCTTGGCAGGATGTTCATTCCTCTATCAGTATTGTACTTCAAAGCACTTCATCATGTTTAGCATCCACACCTCTATTCTCACAATCAAAGAAATAAGTAGCATAAATGTGTGCTCTACAGTGATTATAAATGATTTGGTCTTACACTCTTTATTCTACCTGGAACCAAAACGGTACTATCTAGAACCAAAAAGAGTTCTTTAGCAGTCCCCATAGGAGAACCCTTTAAATAACCCCTTTTGGTTCCAGGTTGAACCCTTTTGGTTCCAGGTAGAACCCTTTTGGGTTCCATAAAGAACCCTTTCCACAGAGGGTTCTACATGGAACCCAAAAGAGTTATAGCTGGAATGAAAAAGTGTTCTCCTACGGGTACAGGTGCAGAACCCTTTTGGAACCCTTTTTTCTTAGAGTGCCCTATACTTTGACTGTTGTTTCCCCATCAGACAAAATAAGAGTAAATTCCATAGTGTTGTAAGTAACTAATCATCTCCCGCCTTGTAAGTGCCACAGTGAATATCAGCAGAGCCCATTGTGTGATGTGTTCACTGCTGGGGTCCCACTCATCCTCTTTCACTGGCTTGATTCTTTCTAACTATCCTCTTTTAAAACCTCTCTGTAATATTTCCTCTAATGTCAGTCTGAGGTTACATCCCAAATGGCAACCTATTTCCTACATAGTGCACTACTTTTGACCAGAGCCCCAGGGGCCCTATAGGGAATAGGTTGCCATTTGTTAGTAAAGCTGTTGAGGAGTCAAAGGAGCCTTTCAGAAATATTTGCATTTAATCAGCACATCTGGAGGTACAGGAGATGTGGCTTTGTCCACCTGGAGAGTGGCAGAAACACAGAAGAAATACAGAGGAATTGTTACCATGCAACAATACCACAGCAAAAACACAGCACCATTTCAATCATATGGCAATGGCACATTTTCAAATATTCCCTCATTCTCTGTTTGAAGCAAAATGAGGCCTCACATGGTTAGTTTACAATGCAGGGTGAGAGAGAGAGAGATAATTGTTTTTAACGGTTGTTTATGGTTATGGTTGCCGTTAACAACAGGTTCCAGATAGCTGCACAGATCATCAGTCCCCAGACCTCTCTCGGAGCTGTCACTTCTACATCACAAAGTCATGTTGATTCTAATGTTTATTCAAACGACTCGACCTGTGACCGCTTTTGCTACCTTGTAAAACCTTCGGAGCCATCGGCAAAGACTAACCTGCCACACCTCATTTGCCTATAGCTTTGTGAACATGGGGAGAGAAAACACACGCACACACACACACTCCACTGCCGAAAACAAAGTTGCAAAATCCAAAGTGATGCTTCCTCAAACAGCCTGGGAGGAGGGGGGTTGACTGACGGGTGGTGGAGGGGACAGGCAGGTGTAGACCGATGGTGCTACTAAATGAGGAAAGCCACTTAATCTTAAAATCATTTATTTTACTACAAAAGCTTGTTTTCCTGGATCATCTGAGTAGCCTAATCTTAGCCTTTGATTTCTGGCAGTGCCGCCACGCTAACACCCAGCACAGGCTGACAGTCGGGAACCAGGGATTACTGTAGATTGTCATACACATGGTGTTTGGAACCAACCGACGGCCTGTGTTTCTGTAGACACCCCTGGGCTGGATGGATGCAGTAGGTTTTTCCCTGTGATACCAGGGGGCACTTAGCCTGCACTCAATAAACAAAACTACTTCTCCACCTGATCACACACCCAGCCTGTGATATTGCTGACCCACCATCATGTGTTGCTAGGATGGGGGAAGGCGGTGGGTTATTTGCAATGGGTAGTGGCTTTACACTGAACAAAAATATAAAATGCAACATGTAAAGTGTTGGTCCCAAGTTTCATGAGCTGAAATAAAAGATCACAGAAATGTTCCAAATGCACAAATGTTGTCCATATCTCAAATTTCAGCACAAACTGTCAGAAACCGTCTCAGGGAAACTCATCTAAATGCTCGTTGTACTCGCCAGGGTCTTGACCTGACTGCAGTTCTGCGTTGTAACCGACTTCAGTGGGCAAATGCTCACCTTCGATGGTCACTGGCACGCTGGAGAAGTGTGCTCTTCACGGATGAATCCCAGTTTCAACTGTACCGGGCAGATGTCAACGTTATGAACAGAGTGCCCCATGGTGGCGGTGGGGTTATGGTATGGGCAGGTATAAGCTACGGACAACAAACACAATTGCATTTTATCAATGGCAATTTGAATGCACAGAGATAGCGTGACGAAATCCTGAGGCCCATTGTCGTGCCATTCATTCGTCGCCATCACATCATGTTTCAGCATGATAATGGACAGCCCCATGTCCCCTTGTCACATAATTCCTGGAAGCTGCAAATGTCCTAGTTCTTCCATGGCCTGTATACTCACCAGACATTTCACCAATTGAGCATGTTTGGGATGCTCTGGATTGACAACATTCCACAGGCCACAATCAACAGCCTGATCAACTCTATGCGAAGGAGATATGTAAGGCAAAGGATGGTCACACCAGATACTGACTGGTTTTCTGATCCACACCATAACCTTTTTTAAGGTACACTACATAACCAAAAGTATGTGGACTCCTGCTCGTCGAACATCTCATTCCAAAATCATGGGCATTAAAATGGAGTTGGTCCCCCATTTGCTGCTATAACAGCCTCAACTCTTCTGGGAAGGCTTTCCACTAGATGTTGGAATATTGCTGCGGGGACTTCACTAACATTAGTGAGGTCGGGCACTGATGTTGGGCGATTAGGCCTGGCTCGCAGTCAGCGTTACAATTCATCCCAAAGGTGTTGAGTTGAAGTCAGGGCTCTGTGCAGGCTAATCAAGTTCTTCCACACCTATCTCGCCAAATCCAGATATTCATCTGTCGGACTGGCAGATGGTGAAGCGTGATTCATCACTCCAGAGAACTCGTTTCTACTGCTCCATAGTCCAATGGCGGTGAGCTTTCCACCACTCCAACCAATGCTTGGTATTGCCCATGGTGATCTTAGGCTTGTGTGCGGCTGCTCGGCCATGGAAACTCATTTCATGAAGCTCCTGACGAACAGTTTTTGTGCTGACGTTGCTTCCAGAGGCAGTTTGGAACTCGTTAGTGAGTGCTACAGACGATTCTTATGCGCTACGCACTTGTTGCTCCTAGACATTTCCACTTCACAATAACAGTGCTTACAGTTGACCGGGGCAGCTCTAGCAGGTCAACAATTGGACGAACTGACTTGTTGGAAAGGTGGCATCCTATAACGGTGCCGCAGTGAAAGTCATTGAGCTCTTCAGTAAGGCCATTCTACAGCCAATGTTTGTCTATGGGGATTGCATGGCTGTGTGCTCGATTTTATACACCTGCCAGCAACAGGTGTGGCTGAAATAGCCAAATCCACTAATTTGAAGGGGTGTCCGCATACGTTTGTGTATATATTGTATCTGTGACCAACAGATCCATATCTGTATTGCCAGTCATGTGAAATCTATAGATTACAGCCTAATGAATTCATTTAAATTGACTGATTTCCTTATATGAACTGTAAGTCAGTAAAATCTTTGAAATTGTTTCATGTTGCATTTATATATTTGTTCAGTGTAGTTGACAATGTTTTAGATGGACTGTGGTTTTAGAGGGAGTTTGGGATGGAATTTGGAGTGTATGTGTAAGTGCGTGCGTGTGTGTAGGGCCGTAACTACATATGAGGACACTGAAAAAGAAAATATAATAATCAAAATATATATTTTGTACACAATAAAATAAAATAAATGACTGGTCAACTAAATATTGCTCCCAGCATTGTTCAAATCTCAGAACGCTCATATTCTTATTCTTGAGCTTTCGCCTGCCTTTTTTGCGAACAAGTGGAAACATGAAAAGTGGTTTGTTCATTATGTTCACCTGCGTCACAAGGCCCTCTCATGGCACAGCCCGAGGGGTTGAAACATGAGGCAATTTTAAAACCGTCCTGCGAACCCTGTTGTGTCTACAGACAACCCCCAAACAAACAAAAAATAGTAGTTTATAGAAAGTATTCAGACCCCTTGACTTTTTCCACATTATGTTACGTTACAGCCTTATTCTAAAATTGATTCAATTGTTGTTTTTTCTCATCAATCTACACACAATACCCCATAATGACAAATCAAAAACAGGTTTTTATTCATTTTTCCAAATGTATATAAAAAAAGATCACATTTACATAAGTACTTACTGTAGCACCTTTGGTAGCGATTACAGCCTCGAGTCTTCTTGGGTATGAAGCTACAAGCTTGGCGCAACTGTATTTGGGGAGCTTCTCCAGTTCTTCTCTGCAGATCCTCTCAAGCTCTTTCAGGTTGGATGGGGAGCATCGCTGCACAGCTATTTTCAGGTCTCTCCAGAGATGTTCGATCGGGTTCAAGTCCGGGCTCTGGCTGGGTCACTCAAGGACATTCAGAGACTTGTCCTGAAGCCTTTCCTGCGTGGTCTTGGGTGTGTGCTAAGGGTTGTTGACCTGTTGGAAGGTGAACCTTCAACTCAGTCTGAGGTCCTGAGCACTCTGCAGCAGGTTTTCATCAAGGTTCTCTCTGTACTTTGCTCTGTTCATCTTTCCCTCGATCCTGACTAGTCTCCCAGTCCCTGCTGCTGAAAAACATCCCCACAGCATGATGCTGTCACCACCATACCAAATTGACGGTGGCAGGTTTTCTCCAGATGTGACACTAGGCATTCAGGCCAAAGAGTTTAATCTGGGTTTCATCAGACCAGAGAATCTTGTTTGTCATGGCCAGGGCTCTTTGCAGAAGGTGCCTTTTGGCAAACTCCAAGCGGGCAGTAATGTGCCTTTTATTGAGCAGTGGCTTCCGTCTGGCCACTCTTCCATAAAGACCTGATTGGTGGAGTGCTGCAGAGATTGTTGTCCTTATGGAAGGTTCTCCCATCTCCACATGAGAACTCTGGCACTCTGTTAGAGTGATCATCGGGTTCTTGGTCACCTCCCTGACCAACGCCCTTCTCCCCCGATTGCTCAGTTTGGCCCGGGTGGCCAGCTCTAGGAAGAGCCTTGTTGGTTCCCAACTTCTTCCATTTAAGAATGCTGGAGGCCACTGTTCTTGAGGACCTTCAATGCTGCAGACATTTTTTTCTACCCTGCCCCAGATCTGTGCCTCGACACAATCCTGTCTCGGAGTTCCACAGACAGTTCCTTCGACCTCATGGCTTGGTTTTTGCTCTGACATGCACTGTACTGTCAACTGTGGGACCTTATATAGACAGGTGTGTGTCTTTCCAAATCATGTCCAATCATCAATTGAATTTACCACAGGTGGACTCCAATCAAGTTGAAGAAACATCTCAAGGATGATCAATGGAAAAAGGATGCACCTGAACTAAATTTTGGTCTGGGGTCTGGGTTTTTAAAAACCTGTTTTCACTTTGTCATTATGGGGTATTGTATGTAGATTGATGATGGGAAAAAATAATTTAATCAATTTTAGAATAAGGCTGTAACGTAACAAAATGTGGAAAAAGGGAAGGGGTCTGAAAACTTTCCGAATGCACTGTGTCAGTCAGTTAGGTGGCAAGCAGCCGGCCGTGACTTCTATTGCAGTAACGTGGAAGGGCTCTGGCTAGTATTACTTAGCCAACTAGAAGGATGAAGTAAGAAGCTAAAGTTAAACAGAGCCTACCTCAGCAGATGCAAAAACAGGCTACTAAGTTCTCTTTGCTTTACAGAGAGTAGGCTACAGAGACAGACAGTGATGTGGTGCTCAGTGGTGAGGCTGAGGCAGGCTGCAATGCATGCAGGAGGAAGGAGAGTAGACAGAGAGAAAGAGGAAGCAATCAGAGAGAGAGGTTAGTACAGTGGTTCCCAAACTTGGGTTCGGGCCCATGTGGGGTCCCCTGAGAAAATCTGTACAAATCTTATCAAACAACTTAGGAACTTAAAAAAGAGAAGATATATTTCAATATGAACATCTCCAGATGGCCTACCTTCCCTATAGGTCTACATGAAAGTGCAATCAAAATGCAAAAAATACAGTTCTAAGAATATCATACATTTTAATTTATATCAGTGGTTGTTCGTCTTTTCTCGATCGCCCACTGGAGTTTATAGTTTACCCATTACCCACTTTTTCTAACCACTACATCACTGATATTAATGGGGAATTGTAAGCAATATTCTAATAATTCATGTGAATGTGATGGGAGAGGCTATACCGCCTGCCTGGTGCCCAAATTGATAACGTATGTCGCGCAGCTGATAGTCGAGTTTGGAGATGAATGGATTCAGTTCAGTAATCCTGATGAGCCCTTCCCAGCTAGTTAGTTTATGCTGGCTAGCTGGCAACAACAGCAGCATGGCAAAGTTAAAACTTGTTAAATAAAGTGATGTTTATTTCATTGGGCGAGGGAGAAATAACTTTTAGCAAGAGCAATTAGGTTTAAGTACCTTGCTTAAGGGCACGTTGAAAATTGTTTCACCTAGTCGGCTCTGGGATTTGAAAGAGTGACCTTTTGGTTACTGACCCAACGCTCTTAACCGCTAGCCTATCTGCCGCCCCAGTTGTAGTATTGGTCACAGTCTGGATGTCCCCGTGACATGCCACATAACTAACGTAACGACAAGCCAGTGCGAGGTGCTTGCCGACGTGAGATTTGCTTCCCACTGTGCAGCTGTAGGCTATCACAATTCACCAGCTGTAGCTAACGCCAATTTAACATTAACATTAGCGAGAGCAACAATTTAGTAAATATTTTCTTAACGCTATTTCTTGAACTGCATTGTTGGTTAAGGGCTTGTAAGTAAGCATTTCACGGTAAGGTCTACACCTGTTGTCTTCGGCGCATGTGACAAATAAAATGGGATTTGATTTGATTTGAATTGCACTGTACAGCCTTACCTATGGATTTTGGTTCCATGAAATGGGGCATCAGCCTATTCGGCGACAGCCACAGGCTACAATTCTGAAGAGTTCATTTTGAGTAGGATAGCAGCCTACACGAGCAATAACTTGTAATATTGGTAGTAACCATCTGGATGTCACCGTGATACAGTCTACTCAGATAACATTTTATATGTCACATGCTTCGTAAACAACAGGTGCAGGCTAACTGCTAAGGCTAAGGCTTACCATCGGGCCCTTCCCAACAAAGCAGACAATACTCCTCAATGGGTAGGTTTTGCTTCGCAAGCTGGCAACACAACCACACTTGGCACAGTGTCCTTCACTCCCACATGCTGTGCAGTAAGGGGGAAGTAGCTAGATAGTGTAACCAATATCAGGCATGGGTGACAACTAAAGCACACTTATTGTAGTGATTTTCATAGAAAATCAAATCAAATTTTATTGGTCATATACACATGGTTAGCAGATGTTATTGCGAGTGCTTGTGCTTCTAGTTCCGACAGTGCAGCAATATCTAACATGTAATCTAACAATTCCACAACAACTACCTAATACACACACATCTAAGTAAAGGAATGGAATAAGAGTATATACGTACATATATATAAAAAAAATATATATTAAAAAAAAAGGATTTCACCTTTATTTAACCAGGTAGGCCAGTTGAGAACAAGTTCTCATTTACAACTGCGACCTGGCCAAGATAAAGCAAAGCAGTGTGACACAAACAACAACACAGAGTTACACATGGAATAAACAAACATACAGTCAATAGCACAATAGAAAAAGCCTATGTATAGTGTGTGCAAATGAGGTAAGATAAGGGAGGTAAGGAAATAAATAGGCCATAGTGGTGTCACGGCTCCTCCTCTGCGGTGCAGGGGCGGTTCCTCCTGCAGGCAGAGGAGGGTCGTTAGTGATTGGAGTCACCTGGGCTCTAAGTATTTAAACTGTCACTAATCACTTCTCTCTCTCTCTCTCTCTCTCTGCTCCTCCAGGTATGCTCATGATTTGTTTGTTCCTTTGTAGTTTTGCATAGTTTTCACTCAGTCATGTTCACACACACATATTCACGCATCCATGCACTTTACATACACCTTACATTATGATACTTCCACACCTCATTCTTTTTTCTTAGTTTAAGTTAATAGTTTGTTGTAGAATAAAGAACCTTTTTAAATTGGCCTATACCTGTTGTTCGTGTCCCCTCATTTTTGTCACAGGCTATGAGCCGGCTTGTTTCGAAATAATTACAATTTAGCAATTAAACACTGGAGTGATAGATGTGCAGAAGATGAATGTGCAAGTAGGGATACTGGGGTGCAAAGGAGCAAAAAAAGAAATAACAGTATGGGGAGGAGGTAGTTGGATGGGCTATTTACAGACGGGCTATGTACAGGTGCAGTGATCTGTGAGCTGCTCTGACAGCTGGTGCGTAAAGTTAGAGAGGGAGATATGAGTCTCCAGCTTCAGTGATTTTTGCAATTCATTCCAGTCATTGGCAGCAGAGAACTGGAAGGAAAGGCGGCCACAGTAGGAATTGGCTTTGGGGGTGACCAGTGAAATATACCTGCTGGAGCACGTGCTACGGGTGGGTACTGCTATGGTGACCAGTGAGCTGAGATAAGGCGGGGCTTTACCTAGCAAAGTCTTATAGATGACCTGGAGCCAGTGGGTTTGGCGACGAATATGAAGCGAGGGCCAGCCAACAAGAGCATACAGGTCGCAGTGGTGGGTAGTATATGGGGCTTTGGTGACAAAACTGATGGCACTGTGATAGACTGCATCCAATTTGCTGAGTAGAGTGTTGGAGGCTATTTTGTAAATGACATCGCTGAAGTCAAGGATCGGTAGGATAGTCAGTTTTACGAGGGTATGTTTGGCAGCATGAGTGAAGGATGCTTTGTTGTGAAATAGGAAGCTGATTATAGATTTAATTTTGGATTGGAGATGCTTAATGTGAGTCTGGAAGGAGAGTTTACAGTCTAACCAGGCACCTAGGTATTTGTAGTTGTCCACATATTCAGAGTAGTGATGCTGGACGGGCGGGCAGGTGCAGGCAGTGATCGGTTGAAGAGCATGCATTTAGTTTTACTTGCATTTAAGAGCAGTTGGAGGCCACGGAAGGAGAGTTGTATGGCTTTGAAGCTCGTCTGGAGGTTAGTTAACACAGTGTCCAAAGAAGGGCCAGAAGTATACAGAATGGTGTCGTCTGCATAGAGGTGGATCAGAAAATCACCAGCAGCAAGAGCGACATCATTGATGTATACAGAGAAAAGAGTCGGCGAGAGAATCTGGAGGTCTGGACAACAGGCCGTCCGATTTGACGCACTGAACTCTGTCTGAGAAGTAGTTGGTGAACCAGGCGAGGCAGTCATTTGAGAAAGCAAGGCTGTTGAGTCTGCCGATAAGAATGTGGTGATTGACATAGTCGAAAGCCTTGGCCAGGTCAATGAATACAGCTGCATAGTATTGTCTCTTATCGATGGCGGTTATGATATTGTTTAGGACCTTGAGCGTGGCTGAGGTGCACCCATGACCAGCTCGGAAACCAGATTGCATAGCGGAGAAGGTACGGTGGGATTTGAAATGGTCGGTGATCTGTTTGTTAACTTGGCTTTTGAAGACCTTACACAGGCAGGGTAGGACAGATATAGGTCTGTAACAGTTTGGGTCTAAAGTGTCTCCCCCTTTGAAGAGGGGGATGACCGCGGCAGCTTTCCAATCTTTGGGGATCTCAGACGATACGAAAGAGAGTGTCACGATCGTTATAATAACATTCAGACCAAAGCGCAGCATGAAATCGGTTCGACATTTTATTAGAAGTGAACCGCACAAAAAACAATAAAGAGCAAACGACACGTGAAGCTATGGAGTGCTCACAGGCAACTACACATAAACAAGATCCCACAAAAACCAGTGGGGAAATGGCTGCCTAAATATGATCCCCAATCAGAGACAACGCTAAACAGCTGCCTCTGATTGGGAACCATACCAGGCCAACATATAAATAAAACAACCTAGATTACCCACCCTAGTCACACCCCGACCTAACCAAAATAGAGAATAAAAAGGCTCTCTATGGTCAGGGCGTGACAGAGAGGTTGAACAGGCTAGTAATAGGCGTTGCAACAATTGCATAAATATATGGATGAGCAATGACAAAGTGGCATAGGCAAGATGCAATAGATGGTATAAAATACAGTATATGCAAATGAGATGAATAATGCAAAATATGTAAACATTATTAAAGTGGCATTATTAAAGTGACTAGTGATCCATTTATTAAAGCGACCAGTGATTTCAAGTCTGTATGTAGGCAGCAGCCTCTCTGTGTTAGTGATGGCTGTTTAACAGTCTGATGGCCTTGAGATAGAAGCTGTTTTTCAGTCTCTTGGTCCCAGCTTTGATGCACCTGTACTGACCTCGCGATCTGGATGGTAGCTGTTAGGAATTTTGTGAATAATAACTAAAATAATTTCTAGATTTAGATAAAAACTATAACTAATTGAAATCTGCACGCCTAGTGAAAGAGATTTGTGCTGTGGGTTATTAAGTAAGTAAAAAGGGTCGTTAAACTATGGTTGAACTGACCCAACTTAGCCCTGAGATGTTTAGATAAGGCAGTGAGTAACTTTTTAGGTCTTCCATTATCTTGAGTTGTCTGCTAAAGTGGTAATAAATTATAGTGAGCCTTCAGGAGAATAAATTATATTGTGTGTCGTGTGTGTGCGCTGGGGAGTTGGAATGAACTTTTGAACCTGTTTTATATTGGTCAAGAGGAGGAGATTTATTCTGTAAACCAATGATGTCATATCTTGTATAAAAACTGTTGTTTATGGTTGAATGGGAGCGTGCTCCAAGAATAAATACTATTATCTAATTTTAATAAGACTGTATCCTGTCTATTTTATGTTAATAAGTATCTTACAAATTCTTATAAATAGACAGATTGATTTTAATTAATGAGTACATAGAGGAATTATTTAATTCCCTTAACATAGCGGGGTGAACAGGCAGTGGCTCGGGTGGTTGTTGTCCTTGATGATCTTTTTGGCCTTCCTGTGACATCAGGTGCTGTAGGTGTGCTGGAGGGCAGGTAGTTTGCCCCCGGTGATGCGTTGTGCAGACCTCACTACCCTCTGGAGAGCCTTGCAGTTGCGGGCGGTGCAGTTTCCATACCAGGTGGTGATACAGCCTGACAGGATGTTGTCAATTGTGCATCTGTAAAAGTTTGTGAGGGTTTTAGATGACAAGCCATATTTCTTCAGCCTCCTGAGGTTGAAGAGGTGCTGTTGCGCCTTCACCACACTGTCTGTGTGAGTGGACCATTTCAGTGTCCACCTTCTACACCGCTGTCCTGTCGATGTGGATAGGGGGGTCACCCTCTGCTGTTTCCTGAAGTCCACGATCATCTCCTTTGTTTTGTTGACGTTGAGTGAGAGGTTGTTTTGCTGACACCACACTCCGAGTTCCCTCACCTCCTCCCTGTAGGCTGTCTCGTAATTGTTGGTAATCAAGCCTACTACTGTTGTGTCGTCTGCAAACTTGATGATTGAGTTGGAGGCGTGCATGGCCAAGCAGTCATGGGTGAACAGGGAGTACAGGAGGGGGCTGAGCACGCACCCTTTTGGGGCCCCAGTGTTGAGGATCAGCGAAGTGGAGATGTTGTTTCGTACCTTCACCTCTCAGGAAGTCAGGAAGTCAGTCGGGAAGTCCAGGACCCAATTCCACAGGGCGGGGTTGAGACCCAGGGCCTCAAGCTTAATGATGAGCTTGGAGGGTACTATGGTGTTGAATGCTGAGCTATAGTCAGTGAACAACATTCTTACATAGGTATTCCTCTTGTCCAGATGGGATAGGGCAGTGTGCATTGTTATGGCGATTGCATCGTTTGTGGACCTATTGGGGCGGTAAGCACATTTAAGTGGGTCTAGGGTGACAGGTAAGGTGGAGGTGATATGATCCTTGACTAGCCTCTCAAAGCACTTCATAATGACAGAAGTGAGTGCTACGTGGCGATAGTCATTTAGTTCAGTTACCTTTGCCTTCTTGGGTACAGGAACAATAGTGGTGGCCATCTTGAAGCGTTGGGGACAGCAGACTGGGATAGGGAGAGATTGAATATATCTGTAAACACACCAGCCAGCTGGTCTGCGCATGCTCTGAGTACGCGGCTAGGGATGCCGTCAAGGCCGGTATGAATAAAAGTCCCAACTTCGGCAGAGAAGTTTCAAATTCTAACTCAAATTTCTAGCCACAAACATAAACTAGCTGGAAAGGGCGCATCAGGACAACTGACTGAACTGACTGAACCGAATCCATTGGTCTCAATTCTATTCTCGCTGTGCGACGTACGTCATCAATTTGGGCACCAGGCATGTCCGTATAGCCTCCGTGTGCTCCATTGATGCCTGTTTGTGTGGAGCTTGATTAATAATGCCTAGGAATACAAACGTGAACGCTATGTAATTTGAGAAAATAGATATTATGTAAAGAGTTTTTGATTTTATGCAAAACATCATTACAACTGACTGAACATTCGCTGATGCTATGTGGCAGTGTGAATCATTTATCATATTTTCCCGCTTTCAGGGGTATGCAATAACAATTGTATAGCTAATAGGCTATGTGTTTGTAGATCAACTGAGGTGAATGAACCTACAGCAGCCAAGGTGATAATGGCTGGGGTCATTTTTTGCTGTTCTCCAAATAGCATTTTCTAAACTGTTTTAGTTGTATAGAAATGCAGTAAATGAGCTACAACTTTCAAAAAATACCCTGCCCCCTTCCGGACCTCATTAAAACTCAAACCCTTGTTACGGCCCCGTGTGTGTGTGTGTGTGTGTGTGTGTGTGTGTGTGTGTGTGTGTGTGTGTGTGTGTGTGTGTGTGTGTGTGTGTGTGTGTGTGTGTGTGTGTGTGTGTGTGTGTGTGTGTGTGTGTGTGTGTGTGTGTGTGTGTGTGTGTGTGTGTGTGTGTGTGCGCGTCTGCATGAGCCATGTGTACGTGTGTGTGCCACTGGGGGCTCTTTCCTCAGTTCTCTCAAATAAACGCTGACCAGTGTGTTGCCGTCCTTCCTTCCTTGTCATTCCAGGTATGCCCCTCAGTCTGGACTGTAAGGCCTTCTTCGGCTACAGCGGGGAGTCCAGACCTATCATCTACTGGATGAAAGGGGAGAAGTTTGTGGAGGAGCTGGCAGGTCACATTAAAGAAAGTGAAGTCAGGTACTGTATCTATCACTGCAAACTTTTCCTGTTTTTATTTTTCTGATGGTGGATGTTTGTAGTTTCTGCTTACATACAGATACTAGAGTGGATGTGACTGACAGTGTTACTTGTAGGAAGAAAAAAAAACATCCTCCCCAATATTATCCCCTTTAGGTCTGTGGAGTAATGTCTTGTGGGTGTGAAACATCATCAGGAGTCATTAGGAGTGTGATGTGCCAGCGGCCACATCCTGTGCTGTCCAGTGTGAGGTATTAACTATGACTGACAGCTTATAATACCTCCATCGGCAGGGGGGATTTCTGCTTCAATATCAGCCCCAGGATTTGTACTACAGTCTGAAGGGGCAGAAGCAAAATCTTCACTCGTACATTGAGAAATCATGTAACATGAATTTAACGAAAGCAGACTGCTACTATTGAAAGTGGTAAGAGTGAGAGCTCCTCCTCTTGTTGGAAACGTTGATCTCCACAAAGAGAAGGAAGCTAGTAATTACCACATGAAGCTGTCATGTAAATTGAACCAATACTATTAAATGACAAGTAAAAGTCTCTCACCTCCCCAGCCTGGAGTAGCGAGAAGCATTTCAGAGTCATAAAGTACACAATGGATTTCAAAACAACTGAACTGACTCCTCCACACCAGAGCCCACCTCTGCAATTAGACATCTGCTATCTAACGTTACTCCTGGCTCCCGCTCCTATCAAAATCCAGTGTCTTCTCCCTGGACTGGCTAGGAACAATGCCTGTAACTGCCACCACATCCCAGCACACACGACCAAAACAAAACCAACCAATTTTTCTCTCTTACTAACCAAACGAGGCTGGATGTCTACAGCTGTACAGACGAGAGCGGGAAGATACTGAAATGAATTATGAAAAGCAGATAAAAGCACTTGAATGGTCAAAGGGGGTTGAGACAGAGGAGATACAGTGAAGAGTTATTATTTGTTGACAGGCAGACTGTAATTTTCTGTCTGTCTCAATATTGGTGAACGGCCAAGAATTATGACTAAGAAGGGAGAGTAGAAAAGTCTGCTTATTTAAGAGGGTCTAATAACCCTAAGAACAAAGGCTGTGCCAGTTTTCAGGATAAATATTCATACAAAGAAGTCCAGGTCAGGTTAGTACAGTAAAATCCTCTGACCCAGTTTCTTTCAGCGCTCCTGGTGTACTAATGCAATCTGAGACAGAGGGAGAGAGAGAGGGTGTGCATGTGTGTGTTTAGTGTGTGCGTGCGCGCATGCACGTGTGTCTCTGTCTGTCTTTGTCTACACGTGTGTGCCTGTGTGCTCGTGAGTGTTTGTGAGGATGTGCGTAAACGTATGCGTGTGTCCGACTGAATATTCTGGAGAGTTTTAGCAAGTGGCTCATCATTCAGAATGACCTCTCACACTACACAAATCGCCTGTCAGAGCCGAGCATCACATCAGTCGTTCCCACTGACACTGCAAAGAGCTGCTCTGTATTTTGGGGTGGAGGAGTTGAAGTGCTCCTGTGGGGGAAGAGTTTTTTTTTATGCCGCAGACTGACCATGTCTCCTCTGCTCCGGTTTTGTTTTCCTCCAGCCAAGCGGAGGAACACTGCCAGGCAGCAGGCTCACTAACACCCCCACTAATTACACCATCGCCTCCTTTCCACCACTAGAAGCGCGTCCTCCTTCCTAACATAGATGTACAGGTTCGGATGCCGCAGTGTCGCCCACATGGCCCCTGTCCCTCACTCCCCCGTACCTCCCTCCTCCCTGAGCCATGACAGCTCAGCCCCCGCACTGCACTGCCGAGACACATCAATCTGCTGGCAATGGGCCATGGATTTGGCCCGAGACGGGGATTACCACGAATAACCCCCGTACGCCATCCTGCGGACCGGCAGCACCACAAGTCAATCCAGGCCTGACAGACCCTCCAACCTCCCCTCCGCACAGCAAGCAAATTGCCCACAGAACGCTCCATCAGCCAGGCCTGGGCTGTCAGGCCGCCAGCCTCCCAGCTCTCCCCTGGATAAACATACAAGGCCACGTGACACAGGCCATCCCAGGCTGTGAGATGAGGCTAGAAAGGGTGAGGGGTGGGAGGGTAAAGCATAAGGATACGCACATACATACATACATACATACACACACACACACATACATACAGTTGAAGTCGGAAGTTTACATACACTTAGGTTGGAGTCATTAAAACTTGTTTTTCAACCACTCCACAAATTTCTTGTTAACAAACTATAGTTTTGGCAAGTCGGTTAGGAAATCTACTTTGTGCATGACACAAGTAATGGTTCCAACAATTGTTTACAGACAGATTATTTCACTTATATTTCACTGTATCACAATTCCAGTGAGTCAGAAGTTTACATTCACTAAGTTGACTGTGCCTTTAAACAGCTTGGAAAATTCCAGAAAATGGTGTCATGGCTTTAGAAGCTTCTGATAGGCTAATTGACATAATTTGAGTCAATTGGAGGTGTACCTGTGGATGTATTTCAAGGCCTACCTTCAATCTCAGTGCCTCTTTACTTGACATCATGGGAAAATCAAAAGAAATCAGCCAAGACCTCAGAAAAAAAATTGTAGACCTCCGCAAGTCTGGTTCATTTTTTGCAATTTCTAAACGCCTGAATGTACCATGTTCATCTGTACAAACAATAGTACGCAAGTATAAACACCATGGGACCACGCAGTAGTCATACCGCTCAGGAAGGAGACGCATTCTGTCTCCTAGAGATGAACGTACTTGAACGTGCGAAAAGTGCAAATCAATCCCAGAACAACAGCAAAGGACCTTGTGAAGATGCTGGAGGAAACAGGTGCACTTCACAAAATAGATGGCATCATGAGGTAGGAAAATTGTGGATATATTTAAGCAACATCTCAAGACATTAGTCAGGAAGTTAAAGCTTGGTCGCAAATGGGTCTTCCAAATGGACAATGACCCCAAGCATACTTCCAAAGTTGTGGCAAAATGGCTTAAGGACAACAAAGTCAATGTATTGGAGTGGCCATCCCAAAGCCCTGACCTCAATCCAATAGAAAATTTGTGGGCAGAACTGAAAAAGTGTGTGCAAGCAAGGAGGCCTACGAACCTGACTCAGTTACACCAGCTTTGTCAGGAGGAATGGGCCAACATTCACCCAACTTATTGTGGGAAGCTTGTGGAATGCTACCCTAAACTTTTGACCGAAGTTAAACAATTTAAAGGCAATGCTACCAAATACTAATTGAGTGTATGTAAATGTCTGATCCACTGGGAATGTGATGAAAGAAATAAAATCTGAAATAAATCATTCTCTCTACTATTATTCTGACATTTCACAATCTTAAAATAAAGTGGTGATCCTATCTGACCTATGACAGGGAATTTTTACTAGGATTAAATGTCAGGAATTGTGAAAAACTGAGTTGAAATGTATGTGGACACCTGCTTTTTGAACATCTCATTCCAAAATCATATGGAGTTGGTCCCCCTTTGCTGCTATAACAGCCTTCTGGGAAGGCTTTCCACCAAATGTTGGAACATTGCTGTGGGGACTTCCATTCAGCCACAAAAGCATTAGTGAGGTCGGGGGCTGATGTTGGGCGATTAGGCCTGGCTCGCAATTCATCCCAAAGGTGTTCGATGGATTTGAGGTCAGGGCTCTGTGCAGGCCAGTCAAGTTCTTATACACCGATCTAGACAAACCATTTCTGTATGGACCTTGCTTTGTGCACGGGAGTATTGTCATGCTAAAACAGGAAAGGGCCTTCCCCAAACTGTTGCCACAAAGTTGGAAGCCCAGAATCGTCTATAATGTCATTGTTTGCTGTAGCGTTAAGATTTACCTTCACTGGAACTAAGGGGCCTAGACCGAACTATGAAAAACAGCCCCAGACCATTATTCCTCCTCCAACAAACTTTACAGTTGGCACTATGCATTCGGGCAGGTAGCGTTCTCCTGGCATCCGCCAAACCCATATTCATCCATCGGACTGCCACATGGTGAAGCGTGATTCATCACTCCAGAGAACGCGTTTCCACTGCTCCAATGGTGTGAGCTTTACACCACTCCAGGCGATGCTTTGCATTGTGCATGGTGATCTTTGGTGTGTGTGCACCTGCTCGGCCATGGAAACCCATTTCATAAAGCTCCTGACTAACAGTTCTAGTGCTGACGTTGCTCCCAGAGGGAGTTTGGAACTCGGTAGTGAGTGTTGCAACCGACAACAGATGATTTTTATGTGCTTCAGCACTTGGCGGTCCCATTCTGTGAGCTTGAGTGGCCTACAACTTCGCGGCTGAGCCGTTACTCCTAGACGTTTTCACTTCACAATAACAGCACTAGTGTGTGTATATGTACACATATACACCGACCGCATGTTCTCTGGCATCTGCATTCTGTGTGTGTGTGTGTGTGTCTGTGTTGGCTCTCCAGCTCCAATCTAATGGCAAAAGTCAACAGCAGGACTCCGGGGCAGAATCTATGCCTAACAAGGATGACCTCAGTGCTGAACTCTTGTTAGCTGCATTGTGGAACCAGGGCCTGGCTCTGAAAACAGCCACTATGCGAGATGTATCTCTGTCCCCCACTATCTATCTAAGTAGGATCCTCTATGCTCCGGGCTATGGCACCACCCCTGAGGTCTCTCTCTCTCGTTCTCCTCCTCCTCTACACAGGGTGTTGAAGGAGTATCTAGGGGAGAAGGAGGTGGAGCTGTCCCTAACCTTTGATGCGGTGGAGGAGACGGACCTGGGCAACTACACCTGCTTTGTGGAGAACCATATCGGGCGGAGGAGTGGCAGCGCCATCCTGCAGAAGAAAGGTATGCTTGGCCTCAACTGCTGCTTCTGCTAAAGCTGCTGCTATGACAGCAACACTTTAGGCTAACAGATTATGGGTAATGTCTCCCTGGGGAGGGGTGCGACGGTGCAGCGTCAGGCCTCAGCGCCATCCCACCTCCCTCGCCATCCCCTCCTGGAGGGGGGTGTCCCGCTGTGTCTCTTCTAATGGGACAGGTGATTAAAGCCACAACTAATGACGACTTCCTTCTTCCGGTTCTGTCCTTCCAGAGGAGTGGTTAAGTATAGGAGGGTAAACACCCAAGGCTCACTGAGAGACACTGATAGTGTCCCTCTCCCTATCTCTCTATCTGTCTTTATCTGCCTTTATATCTCTCTATCTCTGTCTTTATCTGCCTTTCTATCTCTCTTTTCCTATTTTTCTGCATTTCCGTCTCTCTCCCTCTCTCCCCTCACCCCCTCTCTCCCGCTCTTGCTCTCTCGCTCTCTCCCTCCCTTCTTCCCTCCCCCTTTTTCTTTCTCTCTGCCCCCTCTTTCTCCCTCCCTCCCTCTCTTTCTCTGATTATGCGTAGGGAGGAGCACAACCTCTGACTCATGCTAAGCAGTTCATTTAGTTCAGATTCAGCCTAAGACTGGTCAGAGGAGACAGGGGGTACCATTGTCACCTAGTATTCGTGCAAGTAACAGGCAATTAGGGGTGAGAGCATTATCTCCGTTTCCCATTTGGGCAGTGACTAATTAAAACCCCATTTCCTCCTGCCAAATTTGTCTAATAATACTGTGTCATTCTATATGTATCATTCAATGAGGGTAAAGGTAAGGAACCTGGCTAAACTTAGATGTATACTTAGAGAAATACATTTAGGAAGCAATTGTGTGGAGATGAATGTTGCTAGGTAGGTAGTGAAAACCATGAGTTCTGAAAGAGCATGAGTTTGCAGACAGCAGACGTTGATCCCCGTTTCTCTTTGTCTTGGAAAGGCAGATATGCTTGAGTCACAGCTTTATAAGTGCATTGTAAACTAGATTTTGGCTGAGAGCAAATGTATGTTTCATAGCCTCAGCACAATGAAAAACTACAACCGTGAATTGTCTGCTTCGTATGCACCAACAAAGTATTGTAGCAGGTCACAAAGGGCAAAATTATTCTAATGGAATCAAATATAATACTTACGTATTTTATGTTACAATATTGCATGAAAGATTAATCCCAAATGCCCTCCTAACCTCCCAAAGAGCTGAGTCATCATCTCAAGGCATTATTGTGGCTTAAGTGTCTCGTTTCCCAAGGAAAACAATTAATTCAAAAATGTATTTCAGACCCTCGAGCACATTCCTATATCCATTAATGAGGAAAACAGCGTAATTTGTACCTATTAACTTTAGATTCGTCGGCATACAGTGTACTGTATAATTTTGATAGCCATTCAAATTGAGGAAAATATGTAAACAAATAGCATGTAGGGCATCACAGACTAGATCAGACAAGGCTGTGTTGGGGAAAAAAATGCATCCAAATATTTGGTCCATAAATATTTAATTCCCCATAAAACATGAGAAATCCTTCCCGCTCCAGTTTTGAAATATTGCTCAGCAAATGAGTGTCCTGAATATTCAGTATTTAAATATTAGTAGGAAGTACAGAACTGTACTATTACTTTGGACGTCAGTTTAGTTCAGTTCAGGTTTCTCCATGAGAAGGAATGAGTGGTCCTGTGTTCCACACTGTCTGGTCTTGGAGTGAGGCTACAGAGACCTCTACTGGTCACTGCTCACTGGGCTAAACACTAATCATCACGGCCCATAGAACACATGACAGAACACATGCAACATAATGGAGGAGCACATTATAATCAAGAATAAACATTGAGGGCTCTACTCACAGTATTGATCTGTGTTGTATATGTGTGGGATGTTAGAGTAATGCTTGTAGTGAATGGCAATGGAATCTCCTTGTATTGTTCAACGGCAGCTGAATTGTGGTTTCACAGGGATGACTACAGGGCCCCTGTTCATAAAGCATCTCAGTGTAGGCGCGCTGATCTAGGATCAGTTTTGCCTTTTAGATCATAAATGAATAAGATGACAAGGACAGTGGGAACCTGATCCTATATCAACACTTCTGCTCTGAGATGCTGTATGAATACAGGCCCAGATTGCTGAAGTGGTTTAGCTCAATAGGACATATACCTATTTTGATCAAAACAGAATGTATAAGGAAATGGCACGCCGACCCATCATCCCTCTCTTCTTAAAGGTTTTATGATTTCACAGATGAGTGCGTTCACACACCAACCTACCAAGTACCCCAGTGCTGTGTGTCAGTGACGAGTGGCCCGACAGTGTAATGTCTGACAGATGCAGGATGAGAAATTATGCTGCTATCATCTGGAGTGACTGCAGCTAAGATTTATGGCTCATATTTGGTGAATGGCAGCAGAGCAAACATGAACGATTATAGCTAGTTTTGCACCCCCTCAGCCCCCTTTCATACACACGTACGCACGCACACACCCTCAGTATTGCGTGTGAAAGCACCGAACGAAGAAATGTTCTCACATCTCTGTCTTTCTGCTGTGTTTCTCATGAAGAATATATATATGACAGTTCAATTCAACTCATTTCAGATGAATGCTTGGTTCTTCATGCAGTATTTCCTCACAGAACACTTGGAAATGACTTAATTTAACCCTATAGGCCCCCAAGAACTGTGAACGTAAGCTTCTGGTGACATTGCAACGAAAACACTATTTAGTAGAAAGATACAGAGGAATTGTGGTAGGGGAAAATGTCTTGAGTAATGTTAGTATGTTGTGGCAGTAAGTGTCTTATTTCTCTGTTTCTCCTCACTCTTCATATCTATCTCTCTCTGTATGTCTATATTTGTTCTCTACCAGACATGTATCATATCTATCTATCTTTCTGTCTCTATCTCCTGTACCAGACATGTACAGGCTAGAGCTGGCTGGTGGACTAGGAGCCATCCTGCTTCTACTGGGCTTCTTCACGGCCATATACAAGTGCTACAACGTGGAGATCATGCTCTGCTACCGGAGGCACTTTGGGAGTGACGAGACAGAAGACGGTGAGTGTGTGTCACCTGGGGCTGGGCTGGGTGTGTCCTACACGACCAGCTCTGGGCCTATAGCCCACCCAGTGAGATTCTCAGAGCAGGGAAAAGGTCAGTCACAGCTCTCAGCGCCCCCGGAGACTGTAACAAAAGCGGTATTCTCACCGTATTAAGGATTCATTCATGAGAACTAGAGCTGATGCTCCTTATTTTAGTGACACAGAATTACTTACCATTCTGGCCACTTATCCCATAGTTGTCTGTATCCACACTTCTTTGTTTTAGGATTTAAATTTCACATTTCTATGACATGGTTGTCACTTTCTAGGATAGATCCCCTTGCTATACATTCACAATAGAGACAAACAGCATTTTTGTTGTTAAACAACTATGTCAAGGAGAGGGGGTACAAAAATGATCAGATTAATAATGCCATTGAGAAAATTCAAAACAAAACGAGACATGACCTTTTTCAAGGGCAGTCTCGCAAAAAGACGCATTCTTGCATTTTAACTACCCGCTATTCAAAGCGCTCTGAACAAATTAAGGGAATCGTTCACAAACATTGGCATATTCTTAAATCCGATGATAGTCTCGGTAATGTGTTTTCTGACCTTCCCTTGGTCGTATTTTCGCGGGGCAGAAATCTCCGAGACCAATTGGTACACTCTGATTTAACCCCCCAAGATATTCCTGAACAACGTCTATTTGCGCCCCTATTGGATGGTAATTATAAGTGTAATGGCTGTGCCCAATGCAATGGCACTTATAAATGCAGATCCTTTAAACATCCACAAACAGGGACATCGATCCCAATCAAAGGTGTTATTACGTGCTCCACTAAGGCAGTTATTTATCTCATAACTTGTCCTTGTGGTAAAAATTATGTGGGTAAAACAAAGCGTGAATTAAAAGTACGTATCTCAGAGCATCGTAGCACCATTAGGTGCAAAAACTTGACCTACCCAGTTGCGGCCCACTTTTTGGAGGCAGGCCACTCGATTTCATCTTTGCGTTATATTGGCATCGAACATGTCACCCTCCCTAGGAGAGGGGGTGACCTTGATAATTTATTGTTAAGACGAGAGGCTGCTTGGATATTTAACTTAAAGACCCTTGCTCCCTTCGGTCTTAATGTGGACTTTGATCTGAAGCCATTCTTGTGATTGTTGTGACTTTGCCATTGTGGTTGTTTGTAGGCTTGTGTGGTCTTTAGTGTGTCTATGATCGTATGCTATCCATTTGTATTAATTGTATGTTGCTCATTCTATGCCGTTTTAATATGAGTAATTAACCAATGATATTAGGCCACTGTTGGCCATGATTACAGACACCTGTGTGTCTTGACACTATATATAAACGAGTCATCCCGCAGTGTCTGTGATTGTACCCTGAAGAAGACAGCTTGCCTGTCGAAACGTTGGTAATTAAATATTTTTGCATCTGAGCTCCTAGAGTGTGCGGCTCTCCTTTATTTTCTAACAACTATGTCATGTCATACTCATATTCATCTAGAATTCTCATTTGGTAACAGAAAACTGTCTCTTTGTCTTTGTCTCTTCACCCACAGACAACAAGGAGTATGATGCATATTTGTCCTACACCAAAGTGGAGCTGGATTCGATGAACAGGGGCTCCAGTGAAGAGGAGCAGTTTGCTCTGGAGATCCTCCCAGATGTTCTGGAGAAACACTACGGATACAAGCTCTTCATCCCCGACCGGGACCTCATCCCTAGCAGTCACAGCAGTGAGTGATCCCTCCCATCCCTTCGTCCCTCCCTCCACCCCCCCCATCTCTATCCCTCATGGGAGGGCTTCTCTTTGTGATCTAGGTCTACCTCCATCCTCTCTCTCTCTCTCTCCCTTCCTCCCTCTATCCATCCATCCATCCATCCACCCATCCCTCCCTCTCTCCATCTCCCCAACTCTGTCCCTAGTGGGAAGGCTTCCACCCACTGCCCAGAATTCATTTGACTGTCAAGAAGAATCAAGACAGACGCACATCTTAATCTCCTTTGCCGTGGCTGTATTTGTTCTGTCATCGCCAATATAAGGGTGGTGTGTGTTGTGGTGTGCTTTGAGGGCCTGCATATATTGTGTTATCTATCAATGATGGATCTCCCATCTCCACAAGGCAGCTACTGTACCGTTTATTGGTGTTGGCATCTTATTTGGGAGTGTAATTGGTGTAAAATAGTTACATGTATGGTAAAAGCAGCGAGAAAATGTAATTCAGCAACTGTATGTATGGTTTACCAGTACATTACATAAGCTTGATGTACAGTGCATTCGGAAAGTATTCGGACCCCTTGACTTTTCCACATTTTGTTACGTTACAGCCTTATTCTAAAATGTATTAAATCGTTTTTTCCCCCTCATTAATTTGCGCACAATACCCCATAATGACATAGCAAAAACAGGTTTTTAGAAATGTTTCCAAATGTATCTATAAAAAATACATAAGTACTCAGTACTTTGTTGAAGCACCTTTGGCAGCGATTACAGCCTCGAGTCTTATTTGGTATGACGCTACATGCTTGGCACACCTGTATTTGGGGAGTTTCTCCCATTCTTCTCTGCAGATCCTCTCAAGCTCTGTCAGGTTGGATGGGGAGCGTCGCTGCACAGCTATTTTCAGGTCTCTCCAGAGATGTTCGGTAGGGTTCAAGTCCGGACTCTGGCTGGGCCACTCAAGGACATTCAGAGACTTGTCCTGAAGCCAGTCCTGCGTTGTCTTGGCTGTGGTTTGGGTCGTTGTCCTGTTGGAAGGTGAACGTTCACCCCAGTCTGAGGTCCTGAGCGCTCTGGAGCAGGTTTTCATCAAGGATCTTTCTGTACTTTGCTCAGTTCATCTTTCCCTCGATCCTGACTAGTCTCCCAGTCCCTTCTGCTGAAAAGCATCCCCACAGCATGATGCTGCCACCACCATGCTTCACCGTAGGGATGGTGCCAGGTTTCATCCAGACATGACGCTTGGCATTCAGGCCAAAGAGTTCAATCTTGGTTTCATCAGACCAAGAATCTTGTTTCTCATGGTCTGAGAGTGCTTTAGGTACCTTTTGGCAAACTGTGCCTTTTACTGAGGACTGGCTTCCGTCTGGCCACCCTACCATAAAAGCCTGATTGGTTGAGTGAAGACTCTCCCATCTCCACAGAGGAACTCGGGCGCTCTGTCAGAGTGACCATCGGGTTCTTGGTCACCTCCCTAACCAAGGCCCTTCTCCCCCGATTGCTCAGTTTGGCCGGGCAGCCAGCTCTAGGAAGAGTCTGGGTGGTTCCAAACTTCTTCCATTTAAGAATGAGGGAGGCCACTGTGTTCTTGGAGACCTTCAATGCTGCAGAAAGTTGTTCGTACCCTTCCCCAGATCTGTGCCTCGACACAATCCTGCCTCGGAGCTCTACGTACAATTCCTTCGACCTCATGGCTTGGTTTTTGCTCTGACATGCACTGTCAACTGTGGGACCTTACATAGACAGGTGTGTGCCTTTCCAAATCATGTCCAATCAATTGAATTTACCACAGGTGGACTCCAATCAAGTTGTAGAAACATCTGAAGGATGATCAATGGAAACAAGATGCACCTGAGCTCAATTTCGAGTCTCACAGGAAAGGGTCTGAATGCTTATGTAAATAAAGTATTTCCGTCTTTTATTTTTAATACATTTGCACAAATTTCTAAAAACCTGTTTTCAATTTGTCATTGTAGGGTATTGTGTGTCGATTGATGAGGGGGAAAATGTATTTAAATCATTTCGAATAAGGCTGTAACGTAACAAAATGTGGATGAAGTCAAGGGGTCTGAATACTTTCCGACTCCACTGTATGTCAATTCATCTTGTTATACTTTTATACACACAGCCAAAGGTGCATGCACACGAGCACACTCACAATCACATTGGCCCTACACACACATCTCTCCACCTATGGCATTTTGCCCCATACAAAAAATGATGTTCCCACCTTGCACTACAAATATATTGCAAACTAATGTCCATTCCTTGCATAATTTAACATGCAGTGAATTCAAAATAAATCAAAAACTCCTTAGGCTGGTCAAAGTCATGCTTACATAAATAAACTGCTTTCTAAGTGTGTTTGCTCGCTGGCACGCCATGGGGCTCAGTAGGGTGTATTGATAGTGCTGCATAGGTAATGAATTATAGAGAAATGTTCAGTTCCTTGAGAGGCAGGCTGCCATCATTAGTACCAACGCACTTACAGATCAGGCCAACACGACCAAATAACAACGTGTTTAAATGCCTCATTTGTTCAGAATGAGAGAGGGGGGGAAAGAGAGAGGGGGGGGGGGGAGAGAGAGAGAGAGAGCAATTATTGATAATAATTGATTTATGTAATCATCAGCATATGAAAAATGGGGAGAGAAATGTTTTAAAATAGCACTCTAGCTCAGTCCCGCCCATACAAATTGTACTATTTATGCACAGCAAATTGACCGTGAAATTGCAATGTGTTGTTGCTCTTCCATCATTAATTTTGTTAGGAACTGGCAAGAAATGAAAGGAAGAGCATTTCAAATCAAATCCACCAACATCGCAAGGTTAACATATTTATACATATTTCATTGCCAATTAAACATCTGAATGTTTATTAAATTTATATCAATACATGTTAATGTTACATTGTAAAGATATGAATCTATCGGACCCTTATTGAACTCTCTCAGTATAGTGCCTCTGTATTCGCAGTCTGAACAATACCCCCAATACATATTTCTGGTTGAATCTATTAGGGATATGTCCATGAAAAACACATTATCTCAATATCCATACTAGACGAGACTTGGGGCCCTGCAGGAAAAACACCACATAACAAAGGGTTGAGCTGCTGCCCCCGCTAAGTGTATCCTTTATTTAACATTGGCCTCATTATTTCTCCACTACATTGCTAAAGTTTTATACACAAGTAAGGAGAAAGGATTTCATTTGTGAGGCTTGCTTTGGTGCTCACTGTGCTCAGAGTACTATTTTCAGGCTGCCGGTAATACCTCCATATTGAAAAGGTCTGACAAGCTATCTTTCATCATAAGCCATAAAAAAAAGGTTGATAGACAGTCTCAAGCTCCTTTAGCTCTGGTGCCACTGCCACATAATGTGTGTGGTAGATTACTTTGAACAAAGTCCCCCACACAGCACATTCTTCAGCTGAGGTCGCTGCCTCTTAATATGTGTGAGGGGAGATCCCATTCCCCCATAAAAAAGCATTTCTAAGTGAATAGCCAAATACAAGACAATCTTGTATATGTCATCTTTTCATGTTAAGCCACATCGATTAAGCTGCAAAGAATGATCATTCAAATGTAAATGGCTCTGAGTAACATTTAGTTGGAATACATCAGACTTAACTCACTCTTTAGACTAGATAATGCAATTGTGTGCTGCCTGAGGGGAAGTGTGGTGTTTTTTTTATAGCCTTCTATATTCCGGGGGTTTATTCTTAAATACATGCACCATTAACCACAGTCTGGATACTGTGCTGTGTAAAGGAAGTTAGAGATCTGGGCCCGTGTCCACAAAGCGTTTCAGAGTAGGAGTGCTGATCTAGTATCAGTTTTGCCATAGATCATAATGAATAAGATTACATGGACAGATCCTGGATCAGCACTCCTACTCTAGGTTGCTTAGTTTGGCCCAACAATAATAAGATGATGTATCAAGTGTTTTAATCAACTGTTTAGGCCTTTTTATGTTTATTTTTGTGTTTTCTTTCTTGTGATCTCTGTTATAACGCTATTCATGTGATTAGGCCTTATGTTGACTTTCATGCTAATCGCCGTATGTATAGGAATGTGCGTTTGTAGTAGGATATGGAGGTGGGGCACAAGTCGTGTGGTGGCACTGGTTCCTGGGGTGGTGTTGGGTGTCAGGGAAGGAAGATGTGGGGTTTATGGGTGTGGTGTGTGGAGCAATGTGTGTGCAGCAGTGGGGTGGGCGGTTGAGGTAGAGGGCCAATGTGTGATGTGACATGTGCAGGTGTAAAAGACAGGGCCCCTGCAGGGGAAGGCAGGACACTATGGACCATTACCCAGCCTGAGCCAGCCATCCGCTAAGAGCTAATATGGAATTTACCTCTCTACATATCTCTCTCTCTCTCCCATTAACTTCCTGTTTTCTATGACTCATAGACACCCTCTTTCGCAGTGTACATGTTTTGCCTGCTTTTCAACAGGCTAATGACATTACTATTGGAATATGTTCACCTACAGGTTTAGGATTAATACGTCAGGGTAGTGAGAAGCCTATATTGACTAAAGTGATGTGTTTTTAAAGTGTGGTGTTGTCCTGATGCTATCTGTTTGGCGGTATAGTGGGAGTAGTTATAGGGGGTGTAATGTGACATAGATCAGTGTTGGTTGCTTCTGTGTTTTGTAATGTCTCGGGGTGTTGTTTTAGACCTGCAGCTTCATACTGCTGTGATCTCAATTCTAAATGGACAAATATGAATGTTTTGTTACACGCTATTCTTTGACAAGCTCTCTCTCTTTCTTTCCCTTTCTCTGTATCATTCTGTCTTTCTCCCTCTCGCTGTATCTCTGTTTCTTTTTTTCTCCCTCTCTCTCTCTCTCTCTCTCTCTCTCTCTCTCTCTCTCTCTCTCTCTCTCTCTCTCTCTCTCTCTCTCTCTCTCTCTCTCTCTCTCTCTCTCTCTCTCTTTCTTTCTTTCTTTCTTTCTTTCTCCCTCTCTCTCTCTCTCTGTATCTCTCCCTCTCTCCCCCTCTCCCTATTTCTCTTTGTATGTCTCTCTTCTCCAGTCTACATCGAGGACCTGGCGCGAAGCGTGGAGCAAAGCAGGCGGCTGATCATCGTGTTGACTCCTGAGTTTGTGGCCAAGCGTGGCTGGAGCATCTTCCAGCTGGAGACACGGCTCCACAGCATGCTGGTGACAGGGGAGATCAAGGTCATTATGATCGAGTGTGCTGACCTCAAGAGCGTCATCAACTACCAAGAGGTGGAGGCCCTGAAGAACACCATCAAAGTGCTCACCATCATCAAGTGGAGGGGCCCTAAGAGCAACGAGCTCAAGTCCAAGTTTTGGAAGCAGGTGATTTACGAGATGCCGGTAAAGAGGAAGGAGATGCTGTCTCGCCGGCAGGTGCTTGACTCCGGAGAGCAGGGCCTGTTCGGCGACCTGCAGACGGTCTCCACCATCGCCATGACGACCACATCTGCCTCGCTGGCGCCCGCCCACCATGCCGAGATCCCAGACTTTAACCAGGCCGGCCACCCCCAGATGAGACACTACTGCACCCGTAGTTACGAGTATAAGATGCCCGGTTCCCCCGTGCAGATAGCCACCTTGAGTAACCGTCACATGTACTGCAATATCCCCATGACGCTGCTCAACGGACAGGTGAGTCAGAACAACACGATGGGAAAGAGCAAGCAGGAGATCCACTTGAACAGCACATTCGTCCCTCTATCTGGAAGGGAACTCACAAGTGATATCTGGTAGACTGATATTCAGCAACCGGCTTGATGGCACCATCTTTATTTATTTTTAGCTTTTTTTATCTGCATGAAGACTCATTTAGACAAAACACTGATAAAAAAAAAAGACTGAACACAATCATTTCTCACGGACTACTTTCATTGGCGATTAAATGTTTTATTTTTTTCATTCAGCCATAAGAAAAAAAGGGGAAAAAAGGAGTTGCTCCAGTCATAATTTTCTTACTTGAAAAATGTCTCCTTTTCGGAGATAAGTAATACATTAAAAAACCTTGTTTTTAATGTTCAAGGTATTGTTATTATGTACAGTTTTCATATCTTCTATAAACATTCATGATGATTCCTTTGAGATGTTAATGGTGTATGAGTATGTGAGTGAATCCACATTAAATGATTCTGACCTGGGATACTTCATGGGAAAGGGGGACATTTCTCATTGCGGCACAATTCTGTAAAGACCGACTGAACACATTCTCTGTGAGCTTTAAACATTTTACAGTATATTTAAGCAAATCAATAATGTTTGAAGGTATTGTCATTGTTTGAGGCCAATTAAATATGAATATTTGAAATGTTTGATAGGATATTTGTTTGAGTTGTGTTCTGTGACTCTAGTTGCTGTCTCTTGATTTCTGCCAGTTACTTTGCTAATTCTATTTGGTAAAAACAAGAAGCCCTCATCAACTTTTTTTCTACTTCTCTGCTGAAATCCTCCCCTGCTTCTCATGCCTTCTTTCCTCCCTTTCGGCCATATTGTTTTCAGATTACTATTGAGTTGTCTCCTTGAGGATGACCTGCTCTCTAAAGGTTACAGATGGACTCAGTGTGGTGCTTTGGGAACCGATCGTAGTTTTGACTGACTGTACTGTAGAAATGGAATGGAACTGGAATCACCTGAGATATTTGCATTTGTATCTATTTTATTTTATTTTTTTGCAAAATGAGAAGAGAATAGTCTTAAAGAATCTTCCTCTTCTCCGCATAAGTTGCTTTGCTGCTTCTATCCTGGCTCCACCCTAGAGAATTCATCCTATTTGTCTGCTTTGTTTTTTAATATAGCACCCTCTATCTGTCTCATTGCGTTATAGTCGAAATACCAAGATTGTAAAAAAAATTACTTAGACATGGTCTGAGCTTGGTGACCTTCAAGAGCAAACTAAAATAATAACCGCAGGAGGTCAAAGAGATTTCAACCATCAGTCTGAACCATTGCTGAACTGCCCACAGATGTCTTCTCCAACATCAGTTATAATTCATAAGTTTATTTAATGCCTTTTTTTTCTGTTTGCAAGCTGATGGATTTTGATAGTGATTCCATGCCATGAATAGCAAGGGCATCAATGTGCATATGATGAAATCAAATAAATAATTTTATGGGACCCTTGCGAATGGCTGTATATTAAATCATGTTGAAATCACACAGGTTGTTTACTGCTTGATTTATTCCATAGGCACTTTGTTTGGTTTTGATTGTCATGTAATGCTGTCACTTTACCTAAGTGGAGTAATAATATTCATCTATGTGGTGGAGTACAATATGTCATGCTTTCAATGGTCATACATGTCAGCAACAGGAGCTTTAGTCTTTCCACGTCGCAAAAACTGAAATACTGTATGTTTGTTAGGCGGCCCTCTATTACCTATGGAAGCCCATTCCCACAACTTAAAAAAAAAAATGGCGATACAATCAAAACATTTCGAGATACTAAGTCAAAATTGAGACACTAACGCAGAATTTCAAGAAACTAACTTGACATTTCGAGATCGTAAAACATACATATAGGATATATGTCTTCATTTGTAGCATTATGTGGCGATTTCCATCTAGCCATACGGCAAAGATAAGCAAATGTGTGGCGAACTGGCATATGCCCCAACACTTTTGATTTGGTTTAATAAAAAATATTGACACAAAAGCATTGAAAATAGGGACAAAGTACTGTTGTTCAGACTAATTTGCCTCATAATTTGTCAACTTGTGCACAATTAATCTGTGCTTCAGTCTGATCAACTGTAGCCTACTGATAACACCCACAACTGCAGGTAGCCTAAAGAAGCCTATGCACTCTGATCCCCTCTGGCCAGGGGAAACGAAGCAGTAACGTCATGTATTTATAGCCTAAGCTACTGTATGTACTTATAGCCTAAAATAGGCCTATTTATTTGTGTTAAGCAAAAATGTGATCGGTTTATATTCAAACTTTGAATGGCTAGGCTACCTAGACATTTTTATTGACTGAAATGAATCAATCAACTCAATAGTGATGACATATATTAAGTAACTTTTTAATTACACGATGCAACCCTGCATAAAGCAAACTCAGCCCTGTTAGTTTGATTGTCCAATTGCAGTTGTCTGATTAAAAAACATTTGGTCCCATCATAGCCTATATAAAACCATTTTACAGCTGATTTATTACTTTGTCGTACCTTCCAACTAGAGTCCAGAGTTTTACCTGGTTAGGTTAGCCCCAGTGGTTCTCAAACTTTCTCTCCTCTGGGACCCCCAGAAGTTTCACTAGTTCACATGATTCACCTAATCAATGGTTAGTTGACAAGTTGAGTCAGGTGTGCTAGTTCTGAAATAGATCAAATACATGAACCTGCTGGCGGTCCCCGAGGAGAGGCTAACTACCAGATCATGAAAAACTCTGGGACCCAGGAACCCCCTCCTCCCCCACCACATCTTGGACCTGTGGTGCCACCTCTGAAATCACACAATGTTACAAATGAAGAAACATGTCCTTTAAGTATGTTCTACTATCTAAAAATGTTGACTTAGTATCTCAAAAAATAATTATAGTATCGAGAAATTTTGACTGACGTAACTACAGATTTCGATTTGTATCTAGACATTTTTAGATAGTATCTAAAAATGTTGACTTAAGTATCTCGAAATGTTTACTTAGTATTTCTAAACTTTGAGATAGTATCACGAAATGTTGAATTAGTATCTAGAAATGTTAAGATAGTATCTCAAAATTTTGACTTACGTATCTAGACATTTCGACTTAGTATCTAACATTTTTTAGATAGTATCTTGACATTTCTACGTACATATCACAAAATGTTGACCTAGTATCTAGAAATGTTGAGACATTATCTCGAAATTTTGACTTACGTAGTATCTCATCATTTCTATTTGGTATCTCGACATTTTGAGGTAGTATCACGGAATTGTGACTTACACATCTCGAAATATCAACTTAGTATCTAGAAATATTTTGAGATAGTATCATGAAATTTTTACTTACGTATCTAGACATTTCGACTTAGTATCTTAAAATTTTTAGATAGTATCTCAAAAATGTTACTTTCTTATCTTGACATTTTTACTTAGTATCTCGAAATTTGGAGATCGTTTTTTTATGTCGATATAAAAAATTGATACTATGTTATGGGAATGGGCTTCCATAATTACATATGGGCTAACAAACGCACACACGCACACACACACATTCTCAAAATGTCTAGATACCATCAAAATAAATTGAGATAGTAGCATTGCGTGGTGATTTCCGTCTATCCATGTTTCAGAGACGAGCACAGCAATAACCTTCCAGGTATGTATAGTTAATTACACGTGTGTGTGTGTGTGTGTGTGTGTGTGTGTGTGTGTGCATGCTTGCTTTGTCTGCCAAAATGTACTTAATGAATTCAAAATAATCTGTAGTGAGACAAAATAATATTAACTTTATGGATTGATAGTTTTGATAGAAATGTATATAACTTTAGTATGGAATAGTTTTCTGTGTGATGGATTCAATGTATTTGACTTACACTGGCAGGGTGTACAGACAATCACGGATTACAAAGGGAAACCAGCCACGTCGCAGACACCGACATCTTGCTCCCGGACAAGCCGAACATCTTCTTTGCCCGCTTTGTGGATAACACAGTGCTACCGGCGCGGCCTGCTCCCAAGGACTGTGGACTCTCATTCTCTGTGGCCGACGTGAGTAAGACATTTAAGCGTGTTAACCCTCGCAAGGCTGCCAGCCCAGACAGAATCCCTACTCTCATCCTCAGAGCATGAGCAGACCAGCTGGCTGGAGTGTTTACAGACATATTCAATCTCTCCCTATCCCAGTCTGCTGTCCCCACTTGCTTCAAGATGTCCACCATTGTTCCTGTACCAAAGAAAGCAAAGGTGACTGAACTAAATGACAATCGCCCCTTAACACTCACTTTTGTCATCATGTAGTGCTTTGAGAGGCTAGTTAAGGATCATATCATCTCTTCCTTACCGTTATACCCTAGATCAACTTCGAATTTGCATACCGCCACAATAGATCCACAAACAATGCAATCGCCATCACACTACACACTGCCCTATCCCCGATGTCACAGGAAGACATCGGTGTCTGCGATGTGGCTTGTTTTCCCTTTGTAATCAGTGATTGTCTGTAGACCCTGCCAGTATAGGTCAAATACATTGAATAGATAAGAGGAATACCTATGTAAGAATACTGTTCATCGACTATAGCTCAGCCTTCAACACCATAGTACCCTTCAAGCTCATCATTAAGCTCGGGCCCTGGGTCTGAACCCCGCCCTGTGCAATTGGTTCATAGACTTCCTGACGGGCCGCCCCCAGGTGGTGAAGGTAGGACACAACACCACTTCGCTGATCCTCAACACAGGGGCCCCACAAGGGTGTGTGCTCAGCCCCCTCCTGTACTCCCTGTTCACCCATGACTGCATGGCCATGCACGCCTCCAACTCAATCATCAAGTTTGCAGACAACACAACAGTAGTAGGCCTGATTACCAACAATGGCGAGACAGCCTACAGGGAGGAGGTGAGGGCCTTGGTGGAGTGGTGCCAGGAAAATAATCTCTCCCTCAACAAAATGAAGGAGCTGATCGTGGACTTCAGGAAACAGCAGAGGGAGCACACCTCTATCCACATCAATGGGACCACAGCGGATAATTTGTATTTATTTAACTAGGTAAGTCAGTTAAGAACAAATTCTTATTTCACAATGACGGCCTACCTCAGACGACGCTGGGCCAATTGTGTGCCACCCTATGGGACTCCTGATCACGGGCGGTTGTGATACAGCCCAGGATTGAACCAGGGTCTGTAATGACGCCTCTAGCACTGAGATGCAGTCCCTTCGATCGCTACGCTACTCAGGAAAGCTTCAAGTTGCTCAGCGTACACATCACTGACAATCTGAAAAAGTCCACCCACACAGACAGTGTGGTGAAGAAGGCACAACAGCGCCTCCTTCAGGCTGAAGAAATGTGGCTTGGCCCCTAAGACCCTCACAAACTTTTACAGATGCACAATTGAGAGCATCCTGTCGGGCTGTATCACCGCCTGGTATGGCAACTGGTACGGCCCGCAACCGCAGGGCTCTCCAGAGGGTGGTGAGGTGTGCCCAATACATCACCGAGGGGCACACTACATGCCCTCCAGGACACCTACAGCACCCGATGTCACAGGAAGATCAAAAAGATCATCAAGGACAACAACCACCCGAGCCACTGCCTGTTCACCCCGCTACCATTCAAAACGGCGAGGTCAGTACAGGTGCATCAAAGCTGGAACCGAGAGACTGAAAAACAGCTTCTATCTCAAGGCCATCAGAGTGTTAAATAGCCATCACTAGCTGGCTACCACCTTAGAGGCTCTACCCCATTACATAGACATGGAATCACTGGTCACTTTAATAATGGAACACTAGTCACTTTACAGTTTTTTTACAATCGCTAACATCCTTTTGTCCAATCTGTAGTCACATTTTCAAAACTCTAAACACAATTAGCACAACATCCATCTGTTGTGGACCATACCTTTAACACAATTCATGTTGTTTTCACAGAATATGCAGTCAATTAACACGTTTCTAAAATGCTTAAATTGTCTTTACATACAAGCTTACTCAATACCAAAATTATGGATCTTTCTTGTCTTATTTACAAATGCTTGCACACAGCATGCCAGAAATGAAGACCCAATGTTCAAAACCTTATATATAGTATAAATACCCTACTTCTGCAACAACAGCAGCTCAAAAGCTATATTGAAACAGCTGATAAGCATTTTTGAATGAACAGATCATTGAAACATTGAGAAATAGCTGATTTACTGTAAATTGTGTAAAATAGACCAACCACAGCTGATTCCAATCTCAATCGAAGACATAGCCAGGTGTTGTGGATACAGAACAACACAGAGGAGCAGAGAGAGAAAAAATGATGTCTGGACAAGGGAGAGGAATAGATGGACCAGGGAGAGGAGTAGCTGGACCAGGCAGAAGAGTAGTTGGACCTGGTAGAGGTGTAGCTGGACAAGGCAGAGGAGTAGTTGGACCAGGGAGAGGAGTAGCTGGACCAGGGAGAGGAGTAGCTGGACCAGGCAGAGGAGTAGTTGGACCAGGCATAGGAGTAGATGGACCTGGGAGAGGAGTAGCTGGACCTGGGAGAGGAGTAGCTGGACCTGGGAAAGGAGTAGCTGGACCAGGGAGAGGAGTAGTTGGACCAGGGTTGAGGAGTAGTTGGACCTGGGAAAGGAGTAGTTGGACCAGGGAAAGGAGTAGTTGGACCAGGGAAAGGAGTAGTTGGACCAGGGAAAGGAGTAGTTGGACCAGGGAAAGGAGTAGTTGGACCAGGGAGAGGAGTAGTTGGACCAGGGTTGAGGAGTAGTTGGACCAGGGAGAGGAGTAGCTGGACCTGGGAAAGGAGTAGTTGGACCAGGCAGAGGAATAGCTGGACCAGGGAGAGGAGTAGTTGGACCAGGCAGAGGAGTAGCTGGACCAGGGAGAGGAGTAGCTGGACCAGGCAGAGGAGTAGTTGGACCAGGACAAGGGAGAAGGAGAGGTAGGGGGAGAGGAGTAAGAATGTGTGGTGGTGTTCAAAGGAGAAAGAGCTGTTGTCACTGATGAAATAAGAGCCACCATCATAGACCATGTGATAAACCATGGTCTATCACGGAGAGGCTGGTTAAAGAGTCCAGCCTAATCTCAGACGGTCAACCGTGGCTTCCATTATCCGGAATTTTCAACAAACCAACAGGTAAGTAATGCATTTCACAAGGGCTTCTTCTATCATTACTGTTGCTATGTCCCACAGTAACTGTAGGCCACCAGTCCCAATGCAAATACATCTGTATTTTTGTTCCTCTAAAGGACGCAACGTCTTCCTCCCTCTGGGGGAAGAGGAAAGCTCCTCAGTGAAGACCAAGAGCATGCCATTGTAGGATTGGTCATTGCTGATAATGCAATAAAGCTGAGAGAAATTCAGACCAGAATTGTAGAGGACAACCTGGCATTTCACAATGTGGAAAGCATCAGCCTGACTACCATTGTTCGGACTGTGACCAAACACAGAGTTCGAATGAAACAGTTGTACACAGTTCCTTTTGATAGGAACAGTGAGCGGGTCGAGGAACTCCGGCACCAATACGTCCAGGTATGGTGTCTATCCAATATGTCTTGTTCTATAGTGAGTTTTACACTATGCTCCTCTACATGTTAACATGGGTTACAGTCCTTTTTTTCACCTTTATTTAACCAGGTAGGCAAGTTGAGAACAAGTTCTCATTTACAATTGCGACCTGGCCAAGAAAAAGCAAAGCAGTTCGACACATACAACAACACAGAGTTACACATGGAGTAAAACAAACATACAGTCAATAAAACAGTAGAAAAAAAATAAGTATATACAATGTGAGCAAATGAGGTGAGATAAGGGAGGTAAAGGCAAAAAAGGCCATGGTGGCGAAGTAAATACAATATAGCAAGTAAAACACTGGAATGGTAGATTTGCAGTGGAAGAATGTGCAAAGTAAAGATAGAAATAATGGGGTGCAAAGGTGCAAAATAAATAAATAATTAAATACAGTAGGGGAGAGGTAGTTGTTTGGGCTAAATTATAGATGGGCTATGTACAGGTGCAGTAATCTGTGTGTGTGTGTGTGTGTGTGTTTGGCAGCCCAAATTTACTTTCATTAATGAATTGAAAATAATCTGTAGTCCGACTACAAAGTGCATAGTATCCACCTCATGTAAATTATAACTCCGGTTTCGAGTGGTTTGCTGTGTGTTGGATTCAATGTATTGGACGAGAAAGGTTGTTAACCTCACTAGGGTATGTGGGACGGTAGCGTCCCACCTCGTCAACAGCCAGTGAAACTGCAGGGCGCCAAATTGAAAACAACAGAAATCCCATAATTTAAATTCCTCAAACATACAAGTATTTTACACCATTTTAAAGATACACTTGTTGTAAATCCAGCCAAAGTGTCCGATTTCAAAAAGGTTTTACGAGGAAAGCACACCAAACGATTATGTTAGGTTAGAGCCAAGTCACAGAAAAAGACAGCCATTTTTCCAGCCAAAGAGAGGAGTAACAAAAAGCAGAAATAGAGATAAAATTAATCACTAACCTTTTATGATCTTTCTTTAGATGACACTCATAGGACTTCATGTTACACAATACATGTATGTTTTGTTCGGTAAAGTTCATATTTATATCCAAAAATCTGAGTTTAGGCGGGACGCTACTGTCTCACTTGGCAAAAAGCCAGAGAAAATGCAGAGCTCCAAATTCAAATTTCAAATGAATTACTATAAAAATCAAACTTTCATTAAATCACACATGAAAGATACCAAATTAAAGCTACACTGGTTGTGAATCCAGCCAACATGTCAGAATTCAAATAGGCTTTTCGGCGAAAGCAAACGATGCTATTATCTGAGGATAGCACCATTGTAAACAAAGAGAGAGAAGCATATTTCAACCCTGCAGGTGCGACACAAAACGCAGAAATAAAAATATAATTCATGCCTTACCTTTGACGAGCTTCTGTTGTTGGCACTCCAATATGTCCCATAAACATCACAAATGGTCCTTTTGTTCGATTAATTCCGTCGATGTATATCCAAAATGTCCATTTCTTTGGCGCGTTTGATCCAGAAAAACACTGGTTCCAAATTGTGAAACGTGACTACAAAATATCTCAAAGGTTACCTGTAAACTTTGCCAAAAAATGTCAAACTACTTTTGTAATACAACTTTAGGTATTTTTTTACGTAAATAGTCGATAAAATTGAAGACGGGATGATCTGTGTTCGATACAGGATTAAAACCAACTGTAGCTGGTCCCGCGCTTCTAACAAACAGGACACTTCGAGTGACTCTCCTTCAAAATGGCCGTACTTCTTCATCACACAAAGGAATAACCTCAACCAATTTCTAAAGACTGTTGACATTCAGTGGAAGCGGTAGGAACTGCAAGAAAGTCCCTTAGAAATCTGGTTTCCCAATGAAAATCCATTGAAAAGAGAGTGACCTCAAAAAAATAAAATCTGAATGGTTTGTCCTCAGGGTTTTGCCTGCTAAATAAGTTCTGTTATACTCACAGACATGATTCAAACAGTTTTAGAAGCTTCAGGGTGTTTTCTATCCAAATCTACTAATAATATGCATATCTTATCTTCTGGGGATGAGTAGCTGGCAGTTTAATTTGGGAATGCTTTTCATCCAAAATTCCGAATGCTGCCCCCTACCCAAGAGAAGTTAAGGTAACAATATGCTGGCATTGTGTCATTTTGAAGAAATCATCAGTTCAATTGTGCATGTCAAATGTGTGTGGGCGGGATTGAAGACTTTTATAGTTTCCTACGAGGCAGGAAAGTTCTGGAGGAGATTATAAGAAATATGGAGAAAGAGAAGTCCAGATAGTGTTTACCTGTAATCAAGCTATTTTGAGCAGCAGTGCTGATCCTAATCACAGGAAGAGTTCATTCAATACAATTTGACTGGGTCAAATTACATGTATACTGAACAAAAATATAAACGCAACATGCAACAATTTTAGAGTTTACTTCATATAAGAGTTACAGTTCATATAAGGAAATCAGTCAGTCCAAATTAATTAATTAGGCCCTAATCTATGTATTTCACATGACTGAGAATACAGATATGCATCTGTTGGTCAAAGATAACACCAGTCAGTATCTGGTGTGACCACCATTTGCCTCATGCAGCGCAACACATCTCCTTCGCATAGAGTTGATCAGGCTGTTGATTGAGGCCTGTGGAATGTTGTCCCACTCCTCTTCAATGGCTGAGCGAAGTTGCTGGATATTGGCGGGAACTGGAACTCGCTGTCGTACACGTTGATCCAGAGCATCCCAAACATTCTCAATGGGTGAGATGTATTTGTATTTATTATGGATCCCCATTAGCTGCTGCCAAGGCAGGGGTCCAGCAAAATTAAGGCAGTTTATACAATTTTAAAAACATTACAATACATTCACAGATTTCACAACACACTTTTCACAACACACAACACAGATTTCAGGCCCCTACTCCACAACTACCACATATCTACAGTATAAAATCCATGTGTACGTGTGTGTATAGTGCGTATTTTATCATGTGTGTGTGCATGCGCCTGTGCCTATGTTTGTGTTGCTTCACAGTCCCCGCTGTTCTATAAAGTGTTTTTTATATCTAATTTTACTGCTTGCATGAGTTACTTGATGTGGAATAGAGTTCCATGTAGTCATGGCTCTATGTAGTACTGTGCGCCTTCCATAGTCTGTTCTGGACTTGGGGACATGTCTGGTGAGTATGCAGGCCATGGAAGAACTGGGACATTTTCAGCTTCCAGGAATTGTGTACAGATCCTTGTAACATGGGGACGTGCATTATCATGCTGACACATGAGGTGATGGGGGTAGATGAATGGCACGACAATGGGCCTCTGGATCTTGTCACGGTGTCTCTGTGCATTGTGTTTGTTGTCCGTAGCTTATGCCTGCCCATAGCATAACCCCACCGCCACCATGGGGCCATAGGCGCGGGAAGTAGGGGTGCTGAGGGTGCTGCAGCAGTATTAGCAAACCGAAAGCAGTCCGAAAGAAGAAAAAAACCTGTCCTCAAACATTTACATCAAAAGGTGCAAAGTCATGGGCAAAGACACCATACATCCACATCAAATAAAGTATTTTTCTAGATCAAATCACTAGGAAAACAACCACTTTTTGTGCAGTATTAATTTATCATCCTTACAAACCATTTCATGTAAATGTACATTAAAGTATTGTACATAGGTTGGTCATCTAGGTTTGTACCTGTAGACTTTCCATCGCCATGAGGAAAAACAATGCACAAAACAGTACAATACAGTAATTGATGATGTGATGTGATGATGCGGCTCAGTTGGAAGAGCATAGCGCTTGCTAATGCTAGGGTTGTGGGTTCGATTCCCATGGGGGACCAGTATAAAAATGTATGCACTCACTACTGTAAGTTGCTCTGGATATAATCGTCTACTAAAATGGAAAAATAATGAATAGACCATTTCAGTTCTCACATAGAAATGGAAGGGGGTGGGGAAAGAAAAAGCGGGACAGACAAAGAGAGTGGGCTTATCGTACATACATGTGGAAGCTATGCTCATGGGAATATGAATACTTTGCACATGAACAAACGCTCATTTGAAAATAATTGCAATGTATATATTTATGTGTGGATGTCTTTGTCTTCTCTCTATTGAACTCAATCTGTCTATGGAAGTGGTTCGATGTAAGTCTCTGGTTGTCCACCAGAGGTCACAATGTCCCTAGTTGTAGACTTCTTCGTTAGCTGCAGGCGGTGCATGTTTTAGTCTAGTCTTCACCTTCGTCACTCGTCGAGAGTTTCAGAGGGTCTTACCATTTTCTGATCTTGTAGTTTTAACCATTTCCAGCCATGTAGCCACCGCTCCACGCTGTCTGGTCTCAATGGTTGATTATTCAGGGTGCAGCTAGGACCACTTTACACACCGGCAGCAACCAGGCATGTTTTGATCTCGTTTTCATAGGTTCCCAACATTTTGTAACATTCAGCTCACGCTGTCTGTCACGCTGGTCTAATGTAAATTGCGTTATGAGTCCTTTAATTATGGTTGCAATCCCGCTAACGGGATGATATGACAACAGCCAGTGAAAGTGCAGGGCGCCAAATTCAAAAAACAGAAATCTCATAATTAAAATTCCTCAGTCAATCATGTGTCTTATACCATTTTAAAGGTAATCTTGTTGTTAATCCCTCCAAAGTGTTTGATTTCAAATATGCTTTTCAGCGAAAGCACTACAAACGATTATGTTAGGTCACACCAAACCACAATAAGCACAGCCATTTTTCCAGCGAAAGATAGCAGTCACAAAAAGCAGAAATAGAGATAAAATTAATCACTAACCTTTGATGATCTTCATCAGATGACACTCATAGGACTTCATGTTACACAATACATGCATGTTTTGTTTGATAAAGTTCATATTTATATAAAAAAATCTGAGTTTACATTGGCGCGTTACATTCACTAGTTCCAAAAACATCCAGTGATAGTGCATAGCCACATCGTTTCAACAGAAATACTCATCATAAATGTCGATGATAATACAAGTTATACACATGGAATTATAGATATACCTCTCCTTAATGCAACCGCTGTGTCAGATTTCAAAAAAACTTTACGGAAAAAGCAAACCATGCAATAATCTGAGACGGAGCTCAGAACAATAGTAAAATTAGCCGCCATGTTGGATTCAACAGAAACCAGAAAATACATGATAAATGTTTCCTTACCTTTGATGAACTTCATCAGAATGCAGTCCTAGGAATCCCAGGTCCACAATAAATACTTGATTTGTTCGATAATGTCCGTTATTTATGTCCAATTAGCTACTTTGGTTAGCGCGTTTGGTAAACAATTCCAAAGTCACAAAGCGCGTCCACTATAACGTGACGAAATGTCCAAAAGTTCCGTAACAGTCAGTAGAAACATGTCAAATGATGTATTGAATCAATCTTTAGAATGTTGTTAACATACATCTTGAATAACGTTCCAACCGAAGAATTATATTGACTTCAGTTGAGCGATGGAACGGAGCTGCTTCTCACGTGAACGCGCGTGTTCAATGCGTGGTCACCTCATGGCAGTGGTGAATCATTCCTGTCTCCTTCGGCCCCCCTTCACATTAGAGTCATCAGACAAAGTTCTATTGACTGTTGACCTCTAGTGGAAGCCGTAGGAAGTGAAAACTCATCCATATCTCGTTGTAATTTCATTGGGAGCTTGGTTGAAAATATACCAGCCTCAGAAAAAATCCAAACAGGAAGTGGAACTTCTCAGATTTTTGTCTGCCATATGAGTTCTGTTATACTCACAGACATAATTCAAACAGTTTTAGAAACTTCAGAACACGCGCGTGTTCAATGCGTGGTCACCTCATGGCAGTGGTGAATCATTCCTGTCTCCTTCGGCCCCCCTTCACATTAGAGTCATCAGACAAAGTTCTATTGACTGTTGACCTCTAGTGGAAGCCGTAGGAAGTGAAAACTCATCCATATCTCGTTGTAATTTCATTGGGAGCTTGGTTGAAAATATACCAGCCTCAGAAAAAATGCAAACAGGAAGTGGAACTTCTCAGATTTTTGTCTGCCATATGAGTTCTGTTATACTCACAGACATAATTCAAACAGTTTTAGAAACTTCAGAGTGTTTTCTATCCAATACTAATAATATGCATATATTAGCAACTATGACTGAGGAGCAGGCCGTTTACTCTGGGCACCTCTGTGCACCTTTCATCCAAGCTACTCAATACTGCCCCTGCAGCCATAAGAAGTTAATTATTGGGTAAAAAGGGGGCATTCCATCATGTTGACACGAAATCTGTGCTCACGTGGGCTTGGTTATTGACTTAGCAAAAGTTTATGAAAAACAATTCTCATTTAGAAGGCTAAAATCACATTTTATCTTCAATAAAGGTTCTTAAACTAATCATTTATTTTATTCAACATTTTGATGCAAACATGATAACTAGAATGTGTACACCCTCAGAGATACAGTTATAAAGTTATACCATCCTTAATGATATCACAAAATAATACACTTTTGACATGATTACTGTTTGGATCCCCACCAACCATTTCCCACATTCTTTATGTTAGAAATATTGTTTCATTATCCGCTTTTGGATGTTGGAATTTTGGCAGCAAATTATCTCTCTGTTGTAACAAAGGGATTTTTAACTTCTCCATGCTGCAAAGGCAAGAGAGAAAGTTTACGACCAGTCGTTAAGTCATAAAACCGGCCCAACTCCTACAACGTAACCTACATTTTGGTAGGTTACAGACTTATTCTAAAATAGATTAAATCGTTTTTTCCCCTCATCAATCTACACACAATACCCCATAACAAAAAAGCAAAAACTGGATTTTAGAAATGTTTGCTAATTTATTACAAATAAAAAACGGACATATCATATATACGTAAGTATTCAAACCCTTTACTCAGCACCTTCGGCAGTGATTACCGTCTCGAGTCTTCTTGGGAATGACATTACAAGCTTGGCACACGTGTATTTGGGGAGTTTCTCCCATTCTTCTCTGCAGATCCTCTCAAGCTATGTCAGGTTGGATGGGGAGTGTTGCTGCACAGCTATTTTCAGGTCTCTCCAGAGATGTCCGGGCTCTGGCTGGGCCACTCAAGGACATTCAGAGACTTGTCCCGAAGCCACTCTTGCATTGTCTTGGCTGTGTGCTTAGGGCCGTTGTCCTGTTGAAAGGGGAACCTTCTTCCCAGTCTGAGGTCCTGAGCGCTCTGGAGCAGGTTTTCATCAAGGATTTCTCTGTACTTTGCTCTGTTCATCTTTCCCTCGATCCTGACTAGTCTCCCAGTCCATGACGCTGAAAAGCATCCCCCAGAGCATGATGCTTTCCACAACCATGCTTCACCGTAGGGATGGTGCCAGGTTTCATCCAGACATGACGCTTGGCATTCAGGCCAAAGAGTTCAATCTTGGTTTCATCAGACCAGAGAATCTTGTTTCTCATGGTCTGAGAGTGCTTTAGGTGCCTTTTGGCAAACTGTGCCTTTTAATGAGGACTGGCTTCCGTCTGGCCACCCTACCATAAAGGCCTGATTGGTTGAGTGAAGGTTCTCCCATCTCCACAGAGGAACTTTGTGGAGATGGGAGAACCTTCGGGGCCAAAGAGTTCGAACTTGGTTTCATCAGACAAGAGAATATTGTTTCTTATGGTCTGAGAGTCTTTAGGTGCCTTTTACTGAAGAGTGGCTTCTGTCTGGCCACTCTACCATAAAGGCCTGATTGGTGGAGTGCTGCAGAGATGGTCGTCCTTCTGGAAGGTTCTCCCATATCCACAGAGGAACTCTAGAGCTCTGTCATAGTGACCATCTGGTTCTTGGTCACCTCCCTGACCAAGGCCCTTTTCCCCTGATTGCTAAGTTAGGCCGAGCAGAGTAGAGTCTTGGTGGTTCCAAACTTCTTCCATTCTGCAAATGCTGCAGAAATGTTTTGGTACCCTTCCCCAGATCTGTGCCTCGACACAATCCTGTCTAAAATCAAATCAAATCAAATTGTATTTGTCACATGTGCCCGAACACAACAGGTATAGTAGACCTTACAGTGAAATGCAAGCCCTTAACTTACAAGCCCTTAACCAACAATGCAGTTTTAAGAAAATACCTAAAAAAAAGTAAGAGATAAGAATAACTATTTATTAAAATAACAATAGCGGGGCTATATAAAGGGGGTACCGGTACAGAGTAAATTTGTGGGTGCACCGGTGTCGAGGCTCTACATCTCGGAGCTCTATGGACAATTCCTTCGATCTCATGGCTTAGTTTTTGCTCTGACATCCACTGTCAACTGTGGGACCTTATATAGACAGGTGTATGCCTTTCCAAATCATGTCCAATCAATTGAATTTACCACAGGTGGACTCCAATCAAGTTGTAGAAACATCTCAATGATTATCAATAGAAACAAGATGCACCTGAACTCTACTTCGAGTCTCATAGCAAAGGGTCCGAATACTTATGTAAATAAGGTATTTCTGTTTTTTATTTTTAATACATTTTGGGGGTGGGGTAGGAATTGGCTTCCATAATTACCTATCCAGTTTCTCTGAAGACTACAGCTACAGCTGCTTCATCAGCACGTCCCGTTTACACTTAAGTGATAATGCCCGAGAAGCCGGTGTTTGGAGGATATATTGGCTTTGACTCGGGCCTAACAACACCCGTGCCAATATATCCTCCAAACCAGGGGCATAGCCAGAAATGTTTTATTTTTTGGGGATAGGCCTAGAAAAATTTGTTAAGGCATTTTTTCTACTTGTTTATCACATTTATTTTGTGATGTGCACCGTATATTATTTCGTAATACAATCGTTTTATACTAGTGCATAGTACTTGGAGCAACCTCGTTACATATACAAATAATTACTTATCCCAGCATATTAAATAAGACAGTAACTTTAGACCAGTTGCCAACAACATAAAACTCATTTTCAGGCACACTTTAATCTCGATGGGCAAACAAGCCTATATTTGATGTTACCATTTATACCATGGCAAGCAGTAGTACTATAAAAAGGTACCTTACCTTTAGTAGACGTATCATAAGGCGTGACCTACATCACAAGGCGCAGACGGCAAGGCTTTGAGTTGAATGTGGTGATGATTTCATCATAATCCAATGTATCTGTCTGTTCACGCTCAAAAGACAGCAAACTGAAGTGGTTCAGCTGGGCACTTGTCATTGATGTGCGAAGACAATTTTTTATCCTAGTTGTTGTTGAGAAAAGTCTCTCCACACTGCATGATGTTATTGGAAGTGTGACAATGATCCTTAACAGAGAGTTTATATTAGGGGAAATATAATCAGGGCAGCTGTCAAGTGCACTCATTATGGAGGAAAAGTCACTCTTTCCCATGTTCATTGTGCGACTCAACTGCTGAATAAAAACAGTGAATTCAGCATCCTCAATTTATATTGCATAATGATCGCATGTGATCTTCAGCTGCTCTTTAAGGCCGCAGGTTTGGGATTCTTTGAAAAAGGAGGCTGCCGCTTGCAGAGGTGTGGACTCGAGTCACATGACTTGGACTCGAGTCACAAATATGTTGACTTGCAACTCGACTTTGACTTTAACACCAATGACTCGTGACTTGACTTGGACTTGAGCCTTATGACTCGACCTGACTTGATACCCTCCCCAAGCCCAAATATGAAAAATGATGCTATTAAAAAAGTGTGCAGTGCATCAACTCTTCATTTAACGGATTAAAGTTTGAATCGGACAGCAGCCAATCAAATTGTGTCAGCGGAGAAAAAGTTGCGTGTGGCAGTGCAGAGGAACGTCAGCGGGTGAATTCAGATTGAGCCATTGGAAACATGATACCCAAATTATTATTTTCGGATATACAGACTACGCTGTAGTCAACAAAAAACGGATTGCAACTTGCAAAACATGCAGGAAGAAAATTACAGATGGAGGCGCAACAACTTCCAACTTTGTTCGACATTTGAAGCTGCACAAAGAACGGTAAGTCGTGGCTAATATAGCCGACAGCTATATATAACTTTGTTAGTATAACATGTAGGCTAACATAACGTTAAATCAATGAGCCTCCACACAGTCAGCCAATGCGGGAACTTGATCATTGCACCCAAGATTGAGACCAGGCAAGATTGTGCTACTGCCACGCTCAATTATTTTTTTATATGGTTACAGATTTGAACAATACCAGATGAACAAAAGTGTCACAAGTGAATCACAACAGTCTCCAATCTCACAGTTCATGGAGACCCGTGTAGGGCAGTACAGCATGAATCATCCACAGCAGAAAGCTATCAACAATACAATACTGTCCGACCTGGTTATCGATTGCAACTTGCCTCTGTCTATTGTGGAAAACAAGAGTTTTCATCACTTTCTGTCAGTGGTTGACAGTATGTACAGCCCAGTGTGTCGTAGAACATTGACATCAAAAGTAGAGAACCTCGCTACAGAGAGACGTTCAAAACTGAAAACTCAGTTGAGCAACACAGACCATGTTTCAGTCACAGTGAACATTTGGTCTGACCCGAAAGATGAGGGGTTTCCTTGGTGTCACTGTGCACTGTATGGAGAAAGATGGAGAGAGGATTCAGCTCAAGTCCTATCTCTTGGCCTGTGACCGCTTCAAAGGCCCACACATGGTGGGAGATGGCTTGAAAGAAACAAAAGTGATGACTCCTCTTTCAAGGTTATCAAAAATCAGCTCACTGCTACATACAAGCACAACATTCAAAGAGTTGTTTGAGGCTGAATTTGGGGAAAGAGGCACCCCAGCTGCTGTCAACACAAGATGGAACTCAACACTGAGACAAGTGAAGGCAGTTATCCAATGTGATCATTGAAAGCTCAGTCATGTTCTAGAAAAGGCTGGGCACAAGGAGTTGTTGTTCACAGTACGGGAGTGGATTAAGTTGAAGGAGTTGGTGGACATCCTGAGGCCATTTGGAGAAGCAACAGATATGACACAGGGGGAGAAGATAGTCACAATCAGTTCTGTTGTTCCCTCGGTCCTGTCCTTGAATCACCACCTGGAGCAGCGGAAGCCTCAAGTCCATTTCTTGAGCGGCCTGGTCAGAAGTCTCCAGGCATCCCTGAACAAAAGATTTCTTGGAATCTTCATCAATGTGAAGATGGCCAGGACACAAGATGGAATCACTGCCCCCTTTTCAGATCCAGTCTACCTCAAAGCAGCTGCCTTGGAACTGGATTTTTCTCTGATGTGGGTGGAGCACCTTGTGCTGGTCAAGGAGGAGGTGGCACAAAGAGTGAAAGGTAAATATTATTGAGTTTAATGTAACTTTTTCTCATAATTTAATCCAATTGACTGCAACAATAATATTTTTTCAGTTTAACCCACTGCATCACCAATGCTCTAATACCGGCCTTTTTGTTTCTGCTATGCTTTTACATGTTTTGCCAGAACTGATTCTGCAAGATGCTACAGGGACTGAGCAAGCTGTGCCTCTTGTTGATGAGGAAGAGCGAGAGGACCATAGTCTTGGACAAGAAGAAGGGCTGTGTGTCTTTCTCATGGCTACCCATGTACTTCCATGGAAATATAAAGTTTATTTGGAAAGTAATAACTATATATAATTTTAAAAGCATTTATGATTTGCGTAAATTTAATATACTATTATACTATTGTTAAATATGAAATGGTATTACATTTGGTGAAGAGCAAATTATGACTTGTTTAGGACTCTAAACTCAAAGTTTAGGACTTGAGACTTGACTTGATACTTGACGGTCTTGACTTGAGACTTGACTCGGACTTGCCTGTTTTGACTTGGGACTTGAGTGCTAAGACTTGAGACTTACTTGTGACTTGTAAAGCAATGACTTGGTCCCATCTCTGGCCGCTTGCATGATCCCATGTGTGTCTTCTTGAAATATTGAGTTTAACTCAGTAATCTGTCTGTCTAGAATATTGTTCCAATGTTGCCTCAGGTACCTGTCACTCTTTGATGCTGGATGTTTTCCCTAATGAAGTTGTGACTACACTGTCTGCCAATTTTACAGGCAGTTTTCACTGCCGTGATGGCCTCGCATCCCAATTATTAATATCATGCTTAATCATCATCTCTTCAGTTAGCTTGAGAACTTTACCAAAGTCTCCCTGAGTTATCTCTGAACATAGAAAAGCTGCTTTTGAGGATTTCAATTAAACCAATACAGTCCGTCACAGATAATGTAGAGCTTTGTAATCCCTTCGTAGCAAAATCCCTAGTGTCAAACAATTGACTAAACGTGACTAACAGGAATAAAAACGTATTGTTCTGGATTTGTTGTAAGAGGGCATCGGCTTCTAATTTGGTTTGTCCACAAGCCTCTTAAAAATCTGCAAGAACTTCTAAAATGAAATCTAGCAGTAACAGCCCTTTACTCACTGACCCTGATTTTGAACTCCAAAGTACATCCATGGATCTTTCTAGCTCGATACATGGTCTATCGGGATGCAACTCTTTCTGTACTTCTATGAATAGAGCATGTCTGTGGGAGCCACTCATAAATGTGTGTAGCTGGTTTACTGTGTCAAAAAAAGTATTGACATGTCCCGACACTTTTTCCACGGTGCACAGAACCAAATTCAAACGGTGGGAGTTGCAATGCACATATACTGCTTGCTTAAATGTTTGCTTTAGTAGGACATGTATTCCTCATCTGTTCCCTGACATGACTGAAGCGCCATCGAAACAAAAACCCAGACACCGAGTGGGATCCAACTCCAGGGGTTGCAACACTTCCAGAGGAGAGGAGACGGTGAGGTAGGCAAGCATGGCTGGATCAACATGGAATTGGCGGTTGTGATTGCGGTTGTTTCTATCCTGGCGCCACCTGTTAATGTCTCATTCTGGAAGCTATCGGTAGATTGATCCAAATTATTTTCTGCCATTATTTTTCCTCCAAACATAGCGATTGACATTTGGTTTGCCATTGCTAGAACTACTAAATGACCTTAGCTGGTAAGTCAATTCTAGTAAGCTAGCGTGTTAGAGCTTGCTAGCTTATGCGCTACAAAGTTTATCCACGTGACGTTGTTCAGGTAAACCACCATATGATTTTTTTTTTTTTATGTAACCAATAGTCGGAAACCAACTTGATTGTCGTGGACTAGTTCTTTGTTACGTTATATTAAAATTACCCATAGAAAATAAATCTCACATGCATTTCTTTAAAAAAATATATTTAAAAAATACATTAAAATGTATATTGAATAATAATAACATTACCTTTTTGGGGGTAGGCCTGAGATTAAACTTGGTAAACCCGTGGCTACGATGCTGCTCCAAACACCAGCTTCTCGGGCATTATCACTTTTATACAATGGGTTACCAACATATTCAAATAATGACTTACATATTTTCATTAACTTTATTTTGATGAATGTATCAACACTATTTCATCCCTCCACAAGATATCGTCCCGAAACAAATCTAGGGTTGCTACCCAAGCCGGCTGGTCGTTCGTTCTATTGGTTCGGTTGCCAGAGACGCGACCCAGTCGTTCAGTCTTTTTGTTCTATATCTATAGTTCTACATTTCCATTGCCATACTGGCTGACAACGTTATTATCCCTTGCTTGCTAGCTAGCCAACTACGGCTAATTTACAGTCACGTCAAACAGAATAACAACAGTAGCTGCATTTGTTTAAACTGATTTCGCCTGGCATAGAAAAGGTGCTCTCTCGTTAGGACACTGTTGTTCAGAGGAGCTAGCCAACAAAACAGCGAACACAATGGCTGCAAACTAGCTGCACTTCGTTTCGTTTGACCTTTTTTCAATTTACATGTCTTTGTGTATAGCCATGAAAATGATGCCAGCTGATTCATGACTTCGACTGGCTGAGAAACGCTGCCTGCCTCTCTCTCTCGTCCGGACTCGAGACCCCTACACGTTCATTGCAATGGGACAGCTGGAGATTGATTTTGAATATTGAAACAATGTTGCAAATGTCGGAGAGACAGACTGCGAGGTTTATACAAATCTCCGCTGTGAAAAACTAAATGTTAGTCTAAAAGAAATGTGAAATAATGTCTAGATGCTTTTTATATTGAAGATCAAGTTCATAACTTCCCTGCCCGGGTTGATGAGACAGGGGATTGCGCAGTCAAATGGAACAGAATAAATAGGCATTTTAGCGCCATAGATTTAGCAGGTGGTAATTTGTGGAATAGACACCGGCTGGAATGCCTTTTTCACCAATCAGCATTCAGGATTAGACAAACCCATTGTATAACACTCAATATTTCACTTAATAAGGGAGCACAGATTTCACCTGTATTCACCTGGTCAGTCTATGTCATGGAAAGTGCAGGTGTGCTTAATGTTTTATTTACTTAGTGTATGTCGAATAAAAAAATATCACGACAGGGTTGATGGAAACAGCACATTTGTCGGTAAACTTTCAAATGTCGACAAAACAAAACGTTAGACAAGGTGGGACCTTTTTGTGTCAGTAAAATGTATTATTCGAGAAATGTTGGTGCGCAAGTATTGATAAAACAACCATCATATCGAAGTCAATTTAAAGTCACGCGATAAAATATTGTGTGGTCGTCCCACTACGACTCGGGAGAGCATGCAGTTTATTAAACTCTAGATAAAATACATTATAATGAATTTGACAGGGTAGTGAAAGTGCAGGGTGATGAGCTTTGATGCTCATTTTCCAATAAATGGCGAGGGTCTTATTCTGGTGACATGATGATTGATGATGGCTGCCGTTTGACAAATAAAAATAATCTCGTTTTAGGGGATACCTAGTCAGTTGTACAACTGAATGCCTTCAACTGAAATGTGTCTTCCGCATTTAACCCAACCTCTGAATCAGAGAGGTGCGGGGGGCTGCCTTAATCGACATCCACGTCTTCGGCGCCCGGGAGCAGAAGGCAGATTTTTACCTTGTCAACTCGGGGAGTCGAGTTGACAAGGTAAGGCCAGCAATCTTTTGGTTACTGGCCCAACGCTATAACCGCTAGGCTACCTGCCGCCACTTTAGCCATAATAATCTCATCATGTTGGCTGGCCTACCTGCACTATATCTGCGAGCCGGGCGAGATGTTGGCTAGAGAGAATGTGCCAAAACCAGAGTGGACACAATTACTATTTCACGACAAAACTATCAGTGGAGTTGAAAATGCGATGGAAAAACATTGAACTTCAGATTTTCATTCAGTACATGAAAATGTAAACGATGAGGTACATTTTATGTTCACTAAATCATCACGCACTTCATTTTATCTGCAACAAATCAGTCTTTATGTGGAATAGAGAATATTAACATGAAAATCTGTCACCAACTGGGTGAAAAACCTAACTTTTATTGAGAACTGTATTTGTATGTTGAATTTGTGGACATTTTTATGAGTAGTAACAAAGATTCAGACACCCAGTCTACCTCTCAGCATACATGTATACAGAACCACAGATTAATATGACATGCCGTACGAAGCCAAAACCTGATGGTTTAGCATTCACCACTATAGCTTTACAATTTTTACATACATAAATAATCACATTCAACAGCACCATCTTGTGGATGTCAGAAATGTTTAGGTAGCAACAGGAATGAGAAACGGCAGTGTGTATTGTGTGTGTGTGTGTGTGTGTGTGTGTGTGTGTGTCAGTGCCAGGGAGGATTATTTTTATTTTTTATGAGCATGGCTTTATTTCTATTACAGCATATTGGATGACTGTCATTCATATTCCAATTACCCAGCTCAATGTAACATTGATAGGTTTAGGCTACTAACATGATACTCACATTTTCCCTGTACCCATCATCAGGTTGCTACAACCAAGCCAAACCTTCATATCATGACCGCTATAATTGCTACGCACAGCCTACATTGTTGTCACGTCATAGTCAACATAGCTACTAGAACTAACACGTTAGTAAACCCGCTAGCTACAATCATGCAGTACAGTGTACAGTCAGAAAGCATTTTATTAGTTACACTGGTGGGCCCCAGTGGCAATAAATTGATAAAACCAAAAGCTTACCTTGACATGGAAGAGTTCCAGTGTTGGATAGCCATAGCCAGATAGCTTACATAGCATCCCTCTCTGTTTGAGCCGGGTGTTTGAGTAGGCTAAACTAGATAGCTGCATTCGCAAGTGAACGTTTTTTCATCTACCAAATACAGCTATCCAGCTCTATCTCTCTCACTCTCTCTCTTGCTTCTCCTTAATTTTGGAAAAATTAATTTGTTCAAAACTGTTCAACTATTGTATTTCTCTCTCTTTGAGTCAACTACTCACCACATTTTATGCACTGCAGTGCTAGCTAGCTGTAGTTTATGCTTTCAGTACTAGATTCGTTCTTGGATCTTTTGATTTTGATTGGGTGGACAACATTGTCAGTTCATGCTGCAATAGCTCTGATAGGTTAGAGGATGTCCTCCAGAAGTTGTCATAATTAGTGTAAGCCAATGGAAGGGGGTGAGAACCATTAGCCTCCTAGGTTTTGTATTAAAGTCAATGTACCTAGAGGAGGACAGAAGCCAACTGGCCTCTGGCTACACCATGGTGCTCACCTACAGTGCTGCTGAGGCTACTGTAGACCTTCATTGCAAAACAGTGTGTTTTAATAATTTTTTGGGTGACATTAATATATTTGGTATAGTTTTATCTAAAAAGGATAACTTTTTTAATGTTTCACTATTTACATTTTATGAAATTCACTGAGGAGGATGGTCCTCCCCTTCCTCCTCCGAGGAGCCTCCACTGGTGTGTGTGTGTGTGTGTGTGTGTGTGTGTGTGTGTGTGTGTGTGTGTGTGTGTGTGTGTGTGTGTGTGTGTGTGTGTGTGTGTGTGTGTGTGTGTGTGTGTGTGTGTGTGTGTGTGTGTGTGTGTGTGTGAATGTGTGTGTACGGGTGTGTCTTGTCAAACCAAGGACCAAAACATACTGCATCTGGCAAATGTGACACAGCAGTTTATATTTTCATATACACAGTGGTGTAGGGCAGTTTCGCGGTACCCCGCCGCAAGGTCCATGCCTAAATGTTTGCCTATATTTTTACTACAAGCTGATGTCATTATTCTGCATGAAACAGAACCAGCTGAATGTATCATGTTGCAGCAGAAGCAGCAATCTTTGTCTGTGTATGCACTAAGTGGCACCATATTCCTTTTGTAGTGCACTACTTTTGACCATGACACATAGGGCTCTAGTCAAAAGTAGTGCACTATATGAGAATAGTGCCATTTCGGTCGCACACTGTCTTGCACGCCAGTCCCCAAGGCCATGCTTTGCAGCTGAAAACCAGTGGAGTTATGTTATTTATACAATGTCAAGAGAAGGCAATTTAGCCTACTCAAGAAAGGCCACTTATTTGTGTTTACATTCAAACATGACCCATGAATGACACATCAGTTTCCAAACTGAACAGTGAAAAGTCAGGGGGGTGTGAGACAGTTTAAGACTGCCGGCATCTGTCTGAACATTGGAAGAAGAGGAGTCAAATACAACACGGGAAAATGTCATAACTACACTGTCTGTCTGTATCCAGGGACAGTCAGGCACTCAGTTGAAAAATCTCTGTGTCGGCATATGCTGGCTGTTTGAGAGCAACTGGCACAAGTTGAACCATCTGGCCGAAGTTCAAGAGGCATTTGAATCCAGACCATTCTCCTAACCCTCCTCCCATGCACCCCCCTAAAATTTGCTTTGGAGTAAGGCAGGAAGGTTACCAGAATCTGTGAATCATTGCAGTATGCCACTTGTAGAGAAATGAATGGTGGAAGTGTGTTTTTATTTCCATAGGAATGCATTGTTGTACTACTTCAGTTCCTTTATGGGCAGTGGAGAGAATGGCAATGGGGTGGCTGCATAAAAATACAAATGTCAAACTCACTCCCACAACACGGGATCCCCTCTATGTTAAAACATCCATGTTTAAACTCTTAGGCAGGCAGACACAGAACCATCTATATCAAACTCTCGTTTATTCTCTAATTCAACTTTACATACGAATGCCATTATAGCATAAGAAATTACTATCTGCTAATTCATAATGGCTCTGCATTGTTTGTGTCCTGGCTAGAGAATGGGCCCTCTGTGGCCTTACACAGTGGTCCTGTTCAGGGGTCAGCTGCCTCTCGCCCTGCGCTGCTCCTGCCACCGGTCGCAGTGTGAGGGAGAATAATACAGTCACAGGGACAAGCTAGTCATCGTTAACCATGTGAGTCAGCCATTCAGCACAGCCATGTTAGTCAGGAAGGATTGTAGGAACAGCATAGCAATGCACAGAAGCTGAATGTTACAGCAAAATCTCTTGTCTTTTTGTATCATGAAAATGTATACATTGCTTTTGATATTTCACAGTTCATATTTTTCTTACTTTTTAACTCTGCATTGTTGGGAAGGGCTTGTAAGTAAGCATTTCACGGTAAAGTCTACACCTGTTGTGTTTGGCACGTGACAAATAAAATGTGATTTGAAATCATTATGTAGGATATGTGACTGCCATTTTTCCCACCATAAATCAACATCACTCCTTTACAGTAATACAACAACATTATACTATGCTTGGCCTACTATTTTGTGTTATTGGTAAAACTATACAGACTTGTTTTTAACTGAAGCGTTGAACAATCAACAACTTATTTTGCATTTAACATGGGGATAAAGTTGTTCAACAGGGGATAAAGTTGTTCAAAAAAGTTAACTTTTCGAATTTGGTTTTCTTCGGGAGAGTAGGGGGGGCTAAATCTTCCTCAGACTTTTCCGGGTTTCGCTGGTTGAGAAGTTTCCTGGGGCGTATTCATTACGCCGATTCTGTTTCAAAACATTTCTAAATTTAAGCAAACGGAACGAAACGGGGAGGAACCTACCTGAATTTGCCCAATAGAAACCAACTGTTTGTACTAATGATTTTACCCCTGTTTTGGTTGCCAGTGAGAGACGCTGCAGAAACAGTACAGTATGGACTGACACGCCGAAACCGTTAACTTTTGCAAAATCAAGTACATGTACTCTTTATAGGTGCATTAGTCGGACAAAGTCATAGCTATGGCGCGAGACTGCACAACACGAAGTCTGGACAATATTGATCTCTCTGCTTTGAGGGTGAGTTCTGGATATGCCAGAGTCGAATTAATTGAAATGTAGACAGAGACCTTTGTGTAAACATTGTTGCAGCAGATGTGGGTTACAAAGTTTCAATCTCTATTCAAGTCATTTCAGGAAACGTTACGTAAAATTAAGTTAGCTAGCTACTTTGTTTCAAAAAGTTAGAGCTTTCATGTCACAGTAGGCTTTTAAGAAACCATGAATCTTACAGTTTTCGGGTTCGTTTTGCTTTCAGAAGTTAATATGTTTTTGGTTTACCGGATTTACAGCTGTTTCAGAAACAACTGAATAGTTTAAAAATATATTTTTAAAGTAAGCTTTAGTAATATGACATGTTGGCATGTTACAAGTGTTAACAAATGGAACATACTTGTAGCCAGCTATGCCATGCAATATTCCATTTTAAGTGATGACCTAAAGGTCAGATATTATTCTGAACTGTGAATAAACAAGGTTAATTCAAAATGATTTTATTTGTATATTTTTGTGCTCTTCCATTTCATTTGAGATAATGTAATGTTGTCGTCTTGTTTCAGGATCCTGCCGGGATATTTGAGCTGATAGAAGTGGTTGGAAATGGAACATATGGGCAAGTCTACAAGGTTTGTAGCTTGTGTCAGACCCACTCTCCTATTCTTGTCTTTGACCATGATTACAATTGCAGATGTGTTGTCAGTTGCAATGATTTGCATTTTAAGGAGCATATAGCAATATATACTATGCAAACATTGTATGGCACCCTCTTAATCTTTAAGTAAAATAAAGAAAATTAATATAGCAATATTACTCATAATACTATAGCTGTCAGCAGTTGATGGCATGAAACTTGGTGTAGTTCCCATGAAAGCACTCACTAAGTGAGAAGAAACAGTGAGAGAAACTGTGACCTAAATTGGCTTACCAACACAAGCATCTTCAACACTCTTGGGTGGAGTCAACTTCCTTATCGAAATCAGCTTAACTGAACGCTTCAGTGATGGTTTGTGGTTCTTTAAAAAAAACATTGAGGTGTTTTAAATTATCTTGACAAAGCTGGGCCTTTCGAGTAGTTCTTGCCACGTTCTCACATATGTGTCAACTCAGAGCGTAAGGTAGCAGTTGGGTGGATACCTTAGGTTGCACAAGCCTTTGATTTACAAGAAAGGAACCTGTTCAAGATCCAGTGCAAAGAACATAAAGAATATCTATCATTATCAAGTGTACATTACTTTAATATCACTGGAGAAAATCACATTTCGTCTAGTTATATTCAAAATTGCAAGAAAGTCCCTACACATTAGTTAACATAGTACCAATAAATAGACTGTGAAATGTTTTGTTGATGTAGTACACAGCCTGTCAGTTTCTGCAGGTATCTCAGCTGAATTAAATACATCTCCTGTCATGTGGATCAATGTCAGAGTTGGCCATTAGTGTACAGAAGACTTCCTTTTCCACTTCTGTGTGCAGTGCACAGTTTCAGCCCCATGCTAACAGGAACAGTGACTTTACACAGAGCAATAGCTTATCCTCCCCTCAAACTACACGAAAAGTACTTTCCAAATTCCTAGCCATTCTTTAGGTTATATAAAATCCAAGAAGTGTGTTTACTAGTACTGTGCACTTTAATTACCCAGCCAAACACTTTCCCTCTAATGTGTTTATTAAGTCAAGGTCATACATTCTGTATTGTTTACATGTATGAGAAATATTGCAGATAGTTTCTTGGATTTTAATCTCTGAATCATTTTGTTTCACTAGAATAATCTAAAGAAAGCGATGGGCCTAACTCAAAAACAATCATATTAAGTTATTACGAATTTTATTGGCCACATGCGCCAAATACAACAGGTGTAGACTTTACAGTGAAATGCTTACTTACGAGGCCATTCCCAACAATGCAGAGTTAAAAAGTAAGCCAAATATTTGCTAAATAAAAAAGGAAATAGTGACACAATAAAAACAATAACGAGGCTATATACATGGAGTACCAGTACCAAGTCAATGTGCAGGGGTACGAGGTAGTTGAGCTAATTGAGATAATATATTATGTACATGTGGGTAGGGGTAAAAGTGACTAGGCAATCAGGATATATAATAAACAGAGTAACAGCAGCGTATGTGAAGTGTGTCTATGTGTCATTGTGTGTGTGTGTGGTGTCAATATGCAAGTGTGTGTGTGTGTGTGTGTGTTTTGTGAGTGTGAGTGGATGTAGTGTGTGTGTGTGTGTGTGTGTGTGTGTGTGTGTGTGTGTGTGTGTGTGTGTGTGTGTGTGTGTGTGTGTGTGTGTGTGTGTGTGTGTGTGTGTGTGTGTGTGTGTGTGTTGGAGTGTCAGTGTAGTATGTGTGACTGTGGGTAGAGTATATTGAGTGTGCATAGAGCCAGTGTAAGGGACTCAGTGCAAAACAATTAAGGTAAATAAATAATAAAGGGGTCAATGTAAATAGTCCGGGTAGCCATTTGATAAACTGTTCAGCAGTCTTATGGCTTGGGGGTAGAAGTTGTTCAGGTGCCTTTTGGTCCCAGACATGGCACTCTGGTACTGCTTTCCGTGTGGAAGCAGAGAGAACAGTCTATGACTTCGGTGGCTGGAGTCTTTGACAATTTTTAGGGCCTTCCTCTGACACCGCCTGGTATAGAGATCCTTGATGGTATGGATTTTGACCCCAGTGTTGTACTGGGCCATACGCACTACCCTCTGTAGTGCCTTGCGGTCGGATGCCGAGCAGTTGCCTTGCCAAGCGGTGATGCAGCCAGTCAAGATGTGTCTCAATGGTGCAGCTGTAGAATCATTTTGAGGATCTGTGAAACCATAAATAATAACACATTTATTGAAGTGGTGTAACACATCTAAGTGGTTTATAACACCTTGTGTACTTCCAAAAAGTGCATCAGATTTTGTCTGTAGCTAGGTTTCTATCCAATTTGTGACAGATTTTCATGTGAATATTCTGAAATCTGCATAAAAACAACATGCGCATTTTATCACCAGAGCTGTTTTTCCGTAAAATTGTCTTGTTGCAGATAAAAGACTGCGTGATTGTGATGTCCTAGTGCATATAAAAACAACTTTTGCTGTTACTGAATAAGAAATACAAGTTAAATGGGTTTCCATCGCATTTTCAACTTTACCAATTGTTTTGTCACAAAAAAAAATGTTTTAAAAGCTAAATGTGCCCACGGGTGGTCTCGGCACTTGCGCGCTAGCCAACAGCTCGCAGATACAATTCGGGGCATAGCCTACATGGTGAGATCATTATTTTTATTGGTCAAACGGCAGCCAAGCATCGATCATCATGTCACCAGAATAAGACCCTCTGTATTTATTGGAAAGGAGCATCAAGCTCCTCACAGTGCACTTTCACCACCCTATGAAGTTCATCATAACTTATTTAATCTGTAGCTTAATAAACTGTATGCTTTCCCGAGTCGTAGTGGAAGGACCAGACAACATATCATCGCATGACTCCCAAGTTTACTTCGAAATGATGGTTATTATATCAATATTTTGGCACATAAAAGCATTTCCACCACCATTTCTCACATATAATTTTTTTCTGGCACAAAAAGATCCCACCTTGTCTAGCGTATTTTGTTTTGTCGACATTTGGAAAGTTTACCGGCATGTACTTTACTTGCATAAAGATGTTGGATGGAAACCTGGTTATTGTTGAGAAACATGAGGTTGTGGGTGTTTTCTGCAGGCAGCATAGATTCATTACGTTAGTAGAGTAGTGGTTGTTGGCTACAGACAGGTAGAGGGCATTGGTCACAGTATACAGATGTAGGATCTTAATTGGTTCACCCTGTTGAAATGCAGGAAATGTAAAATTTGTAGTGTATTTGAGGTTTCAAAAGGCTTCTGAAGTTTGTAATTTCTACTTAGAAATTTCAGACTTGATTTTCCCATATGAAAAATGTATCAACCCCTTACAAGAATATACATTAATTATAATCCACATAATAATTCACATTTCCAGTTGCTCAAGGATTATTTTCCTGTTGTAGCAAACTGGCTCAAATTAAGATCCTACATATGTAAAAGGAAATTCTATTTTTGAAGCCACTACATCAGGGCATCTGTGGCTTTCCTCTCCTCTCAGAATCTTGTTCTTTTTCTTTTCTCCTGCCAATTTACCCGTTCTGAAAATAGAACATCACAGGGAATGCGCGTCTGTGGAAAAGTATCGATTTTGAAATTGTTTACTGGGCTTGTTCTGAAGGCAGCGAGTCTTGTTTTTCAGTACAGTCTGAAGTCTTGGTTTTAATCATCCGTCCCCTTGGGATTTCAGTGTAGATGTCTGATCGATGCCACAGTTTTGTTCCATGTTGAATGTATAAGACGTGACAATTACTGTCAGGCTGAGAAAACAAAAGAACAGTCTAGTTGCTTCTCTGCTTCTTCGAAGGCCTTAATAAAGGACTATCACTTTATCTGTGTCCCAAAGCAATACACTGGTAAAATTAGCATCTCATTTTCTTCAGTCTTACAGTACACTTCATGGTAGATCTTCAGCAGTTTGCAATGCAAAGCAATGTTGTTGTTAGCATGATGTGTGGTGTGATCTTTGGTGAGAGCAGTGGAAATGGCAGAGGTCATGCCAAGAGAAACACTGATGAGAATGTCCACCCAGTAAACTCTCTCAGATGGGTGACCTTTGTCAAATTATGTTCAATGTCTGTTCTTCAACACTCCAGTCCATAATACATCATGAAAGATGAGACAGTATGTATCCAAATCAAATAATGAATAGCAATTGCAAGCAACACAAAATGCAAACAACATATTACTTACTATTCTTTGATTATTTCTCGCTCATGGTATCTGTTAGAAAATAATATGACTTCAGTTCACAGGAGGTTGGTGGCACGTTAATTGGGGAGGACTAGCTCGTGGAAACGTCTGGAGCAGAATAGGTGGAATGGTATCAAATTCGTCCAACACGTGGTTTCCATGTGTTTGATGCCATTCCATTTGCACCATTCCAGCCATTATTATGAGCGGTCCTCCCCTCAGCAGCCTCCACTGCTTCAGTTCAGATAATACTGATAATACCATGCGGTTTTATTATTCTAAGGTAGCTGGTTTGTTGTTATGCTCAGAAGAAGCTGACTTGGCACCAGTGTTGATCTATTGTTTCCAGTCTGCTATTTTTTACCCTGTCCTGTTTTGCTATTTAACACCGCATTGTTATCATCTCATTGTTAAACGCTGAATACTCTTGTTTTCTCTTGTAAGTATTTTGGATCATCTTGTTCTTATCTTGTGTCTCGCTGGTTTCATTTTTAGATCCCCCAACTCCCCTAAACTCTTCAGCCTTTAGGGTGTTGCAACTTGTATGTCAGAACGCTTTCTTAACATAGTAAATCTTACAGAGACACATCCATGCTGGTTAAAAGGGTGGATTGTAAGCAAGGGGTCACATGATGAGCGTAGTTTCCCTGAGGTCGTTTATCCTCTGGGATCTTCATGTTTTTTGGCAGCAAAATAGGATGGTCCATTTAGAGATACCTCATATTAAAAGAGGATCTTGTGTGATAGGATCTCTCTCACTTATCCCAGGGTGAACCTTATCATGTGACCTTCCTGTGTTAGTATGAGTGGGAGATGGGTTGTGATTTGTTGCACCAGTGATCTCATCTGTGTCTTCTGGGGATACTGTAATCAAGGGTGTGGAATTATTAGCCGTACAGTAAATGGTTTAATCCGTGCCATTTTCAATGTTCAAAAGTTGCATTTTGTTTAGTTTTGTAGGGTTCAAAGATACATTCCTATTGTAATATGACTGCCTCATTGCATATAGCAATATCTCATCCTTTTGTTCTTAGGGTGGCTTCATCTAGGGCGTATTCCTCTTTGAAATGGGTACTTCCCTATCTTGCGAGACGCAAACTCATGAAGTGTGAAAAATTGGGTCAGGCCAGGCTTGCACTGCAGTGACAGAGCAAGACAGTGATGCAACGCTGGAGAGCTGTCGTCACTTGCATGCCTCCAAGGTTTGATATTGAGAAAGTCCCAGTATGTCGGGAATCATCACGAAGCAGGCAGGCTCCACTTTGACCCACAGAGAGGAAGCGTCTTTCTCAACACACACTTCCTGAACCTCAGTCGCTGTTCAAACCACTTGGACGCCTGCCTGGATCTGGTGACGTTATCCCAGTGCCCTCAGCTCTGGAAGGGCCATGAAAGGGCCCCGTCGTGGTGTTGAGATGTGGGCTCATTGTATGCGTCCCAAATGGCACCCCTTTCCCTATTTAGTGCACTACGTTTGACCAGTTCCCATAGGGCTCTGGTAAAAAAGTAGTGCACTACATAGGGAATAGGGTGCCATTTGAGATGTGACCACCAAGTAGACCTTTGTTTTGGTAGGGAAAGATGAAGAATGCCCTCCATGCGCACGGGGTAGGAACTGTGGTAGTGGGTGATAACCCCTGCACCCTGGAGACTGGGGAGGGCAGCCTGTCTCTGGTGGAGATATTTCTGTCCAAAAGGGGATTTCCTCATTATTCCTTAACCCAACTGTGAAGCTCATAATCTCCCATCGCATTGTATCTAATGACCAAGCAGGAAAAACAGGAAGTAGTGAATGAGAAAAAGCAGATTTCCATCAGAAGAAAGGCAGTGGCACTTCCATCAACACTACTAAGGTGTGATAAGAAGTGTATTGTGATGAGAGGTTCATTGCACAAGATTAGGTCTTTACCATGCAGATTGAGTTTCAGTGTTGATAGAACCCAGAAAATATCGACAGTGAAAAGATAATATAGATGGATACTTTCCATATGCCAGTAGTTAAAGTGAGCCCTTCACATTTGGTTTAGGAGCCGATCAATTTCTCTTTGTTGGATGACTTACTCGAGTGTCTCTTTATTAGAATGGGGAATGTGATTTATGCAATGCGTCCCCCCCCCCCCACAAATTGAATGTGTTTCAGAGAGAGCATGCTGTGACTGTGTGTTGTGTGGAATGCTGAAGAGGTTGTAGGGGTTTGAGCCGCTGGCCGATTAGTGGACAGTTTGCTCTTTTCTCTCTCCTCTCCTTTGATCAGCAGTAGGAATGTGCTCTCATGCAGTCTCTTTATGGCCTGCTTTGGATCATGTGCACATGCTTGCAATCATTATTTGTCAAATACTAATGACTCTGGGGCAGCATGCATACAATGCCAGTGAAGTTTATTTTAACAACATGAATAAATAGTTGACTATGGTAGCTTCATGTATTATTATTGAACATTAATCTGACATGTTTGGCAAAGGTTTTGCTGGCAATGCAACAAGAAGCATTTTGTAAATGGGAAATCAAATGATCTGCTACTTCTACAGTCATTTTGTGAGCTTGAGACCTAGCTATTATCCTACTGTATAATGCATGTTCAAGGTCTCAATGTCTCATATCACACTAACACAAGGAATTATTCCTCTATATTGTAAAAAAGAGTCTACTCTGCAGTGCCCACAACTGATGGTGAATTGTCTGACCACCAAAAGCATTTTTCAACCGTTTATTAACCAACTTCATTTTTTGTTTCCCTTTGAAATAGCCTCTGTAAAAGCGTGGCTTTGTATTTGGAGAGTTTGCCTGTGGCAATGGAACACAGCCAGCTTGAATGTTTAAGAATAATTTTGATCAATGCAAGACTGTGTGCCACAATCCCTCTTGTGACTAACATGTTTTTCTACAGAAGTAAAATACATCTGTAATTATGTAAAGCATTTGTAAAAAATCCTATTTTGATCAGACTATTATCAAAGTAAATATTAGTGACTTTGCCTAGAAGTCTATTGTTAGTATTTGGTCATTAGCCCAAACAGTTTTCAGCTCATTGTTATTGTTAAAGAGAATCATATTTTAATCAGATTTGATTATGGGGCTCTTGTTATTTTCCCATATGTGCTTGCTCTCTCACTCTGCTAGTCTGGCACAGGAAGCTGTGTCCATTTTAACTCCTGCCTGTGCTTTTGGGGAACACTGGCCCACATCCTAATTGAACCTTGTGCTGAGTGTCTGCTTCAGAAATCTGTTCACATGGTGTGGCCTGCTGCTGTCTGCCCAACCGCCAAACAGCAGTCTGCACAGACCGCTCTCTAGTATCTTCTCACATTGATGTCCTACAGTACACACAACTATCACAGATAAACATGGGCAGTTAATGGCAGGAAATAGCAATGAACATGCTATCACTCAAAGGCACTCAAAGGTTTGCATGTGTATTTATTTTTTATTGCAAACTGTACAGAAATGAAATAGGGGTTTATTTCAAGGCAATCTGTGAATCGGATCATTATCACATATGTGAGTGATTAGTGATCCCTCATTTCTGTTGATGTGCAAGACTGTGGTTACGTAGACGAGCATATTGTGCAACAGTGCAGCTGCACAATACTATCCCACTGGGCACAGACATCAGTTCAACATCTAGTTTTGAATTACATTTGGTTGAGTTGTCTAACGTGAATTCATTGTTAAATCAACAAAAAAAGCCACCATGTCATTAGATTTAGGTTACAAGTTGGGTGAAAAAAATGTAAAAATCCCTTAGGCTGATGACTTTTTGCAAATCCAAACAGTTTTCCACGTTGACTCAACTTCATCACATTTCATTATTGTTGTTGAAATGACGTGGAAACAATGTTATTCAATCAGTTTTTGCCCAGTGGAATGTGATTGATACTAGACCCCAAGTTTGCATTTGTGGAACGAGTAGGTGTCTTGTCAATTGCCATTGGGATATATTGGAACAATACTGGCAAGCTACCAACAGAGAAACTCTCTAGGTTTTCCCTGATGTGTTCATGGTTTTCAAAGTTGAGTTAGAAACTCAGCTTTAGATGGGTAGCTTGGATCTAAATGGATAGCTACATCTCCTGCCTATACTCGTAATATCCATATATTAGAGTACAGAAAGCATCTTGGGAATTAAAAGACAATCAGTGTTTTCTCTCATGCATTTCACTCCCTTTTTCCTGTTTTGTTAAGGTACTCTACAGTGCCTTCGGAAAGTATTCAGACCCCTTGACTTGTTCCACATTTTGTTACGTTACAGCCGTATTCTAAAATGGATGAAATAAAACAATCTACACACAATACCCCATAATGTCAAAAGCTAAAACAAGTTTTTAGAAATGTTTGAAAATGTATTACAAATAAAAAACAGAAATACCTTATTGACATAAGTATTCAGACCCTTTACTATGAGACGCAAAATTGAGCTCAGGTGCATCCTGTTTCCATTGATCATCCTTGAGATGTTTCTACAACTTGATTGGAGTCTACCTGTGGTAAATTAAATTGATTGGACATGATTTGGAAAGGCACACGCCTGTCTATATAAGGTCCCACAGTTGACAGTTCATTTCAGAGCTAAAACCAAGCCACAAGCCAAGCCGTGTCGATGCACAGATCTGGGGAAGGGTACCAAAACATTTCTGCAGCATTGAAGGTCCCTAAGAACACAGTGGCCTCCATCATTCTTAAATGGAAGAAGTTTGGAACCACCAAGACTCTTCCTAGAGCTGGCCGCCCGGCCAAACTGATTAATCGGGGGAGAAGGGCCTTGGCCAGGGAGGAAACCAAGAACCCAATGGTCACTCTTACAGAGCTTTAGAGTTCCTCTGTGGAGATGGGAGAACCTTCCAGAAGGACACCCATCTCTGCAGCACTCCACCAATTAGGCCTTTATGGTAAAGTGGCCATAAAGTAAAAGGCACATGACAGCCCGCGTGGAGTTTGCCAAAAGGCACCTAAAGACTCTCAGACCATGAGAAACAAGATTCTCTGGTCTGATAAAACCAAGATTGAACTCTTTGGCCTGAATGCCAAGCGTCACGTCTGGAGGAAACCTGGCACCATCCATACGGTGAAGCATGGTGTTGACAGCATCATGCTGTGGGGATGTTTTTCAGCGGCAGGGACAGGGAGACTAGTCAGGATCGAGGGAAAGATGAATGGAGCAAAGTATAGAGGGATCCTTGATGATAACCTGCTCCAGAGCGCTCAGGACCTCAGACTGGGGTGATGGTTCACCTTCCAACAGGACAACGACCCTAAGCACACAGCCAAGACAACGCAGGAGTGGCTTTGGGACAAGTCTCTGAATGTCCTTGAGTGGCCCGGCCAGAGCCCGGAAATTGAACCCGACCGAACATCGCTGAAGAGACCTGAAAATAGTTGTGCAGGAACGCTTCCTATCCAACCTGACAGAGCTTGAGAGAATCTGCAGAGAAGAATGGGAGAAACTCCCCAAATACAGGTGTGCCAAGCTTGTAGCATCATACCCAAGAACACTCGAGACTGTAATCACTGCCAAAGGTGCTTCAACAAAGTACTGAGTAAAGGGTCTGAATACTTATGTAAATGGCATTTTTCCATTTTTATTTGTAATACATGTTCAAAAACCTGTTTTTGCTTTGTCGTTATGGGATACTGTGTGTAGATTGATGATGAGAAAAAAACTGTTGAATACATTTTAGAATGAGGCGGTAACCTAACAAAATGTGGAAAAAGTCAAGGGGCCTGAATACTTTCCGAAGGCACTGTACACCAGACTAGTGAGAGCATTGTTGTGTAATGGGGTGATGTGAGTAGTTCACACCTGGTATAGCTGTGTGAATTGCTCTTCCTGGATACAATTGAATGGAATGGTAGCCTTTGATCTGCTACATATGTGCAAACAAAATGCTTGCAGTGGGTAATTCAGAATGACAAAGTAAGGAAAAATCATTTGTGTAATTGCACTGAGGCAAAAAAGACACATATGCTGCTTCCATTCTGTCCTCTTATAAAAAAAGGAATGTTGGTCACAGTTGTCCTCTTACCATTGGTAAAATAAATAGCTCTGTTGTCACAAAATTACATATCCATGAATGTGATTTTAACCTTTGCTGAGTTTTTTATAAATAATTCGTAGTGTATATACAGCATTGCCAAGCTTTAACATGGGAAACTAGCTACTAAGATCTTTCTCAATTATCTCCATCAATTATTCTCCATCTCCGTGCACTTTATTACAGATGTGCACAAGTGCACTGTATTACAGTTGTCGTGTCACATTCTGTCAGTGAGCATAGCCACATATGAAAGTTCAGGACCATTCCTCTCTCCTCTGGGATAGGTGATTCTAGCGTCTCGAGCAAAATTGCACAGTGCTATTAACAATACTGGATGATAAGTGCTTGCTATGCCTGTAGTCCCTGTTCTGTTTATTTTTAATATGGAGAGTAACTGCCATAGTCATTACATTCACTCCACTGCATAAGTAACTCAAATGTATGGCATCTGTCAAAATGGCAAATTCATTTGCAAAATAACGGTAAAGTGCAATGGACGAACATCAATCTGCCTCAGCCCATTGTGCTGTGACTGAACATAGACGAGATGGCTGCAGTCAATGGGAATGTTACAGAAGCCTCTTATTGGTTTATGAGAGGCAGCTAAATGCATTGTATTGATTATGTGATTGTCCCACCTGAATGCTCCTCGCTACACTCCTGATTTGAGAATAGGATATTGACTCATATGTTAAGAAAAACATTTCACGTGGGGATTGTTTTTTTTTCCCACAAATTGACATTCATTGCAACAGTTCTCAGGATGGACAGTGTAACTGTTTCTTTGAATCAGATTCGCAAGGAGTATTGCTTCATTTTCTCTTTAGAATCATTTTATTGAAACTCTTACACCATACTAAGTGTGACTTTTTGCTTGCCAAATCAGACATATGAAATATAGTACGCTTTTGTATGTGAAATAAGAAATGACAATCTTAGCATAGGTTATAAGAGTTGTTCTCAAGATTGGTGGAGTAAAACTGTGATTTCTGAGGTGGATAACATCATTTTGTGGTATTTTCAAGTGACTCAATCTCTCCACATGTACATGATATTCCGTAGACAACAGTCAATTGTGTTTGATGATATGAGCCTTTTTTCAAATAAACAAACAATGGAGGTCAGTCTAGTGAAACATGTACTGCTCAAGCTCAGGCCCGTGTTCCATTTTCTCTACACACTTTTCACAAATAATTGCTTTAAGAGTTGCTGTACCTAGTTTTCTGCTCCTTAGGTTCTGACACATACACAAAGTGCTCTCCTACCTCTCTCTTCCTCTTTTTCTGCCACCAGACTCAGTTACAGAAATAGCTACATTTTCCCCTTCCTCAATTTACCTCACCTGACTGGTAGACATGGTCTTAGGCGCTAGACTTTCCGTTGTGGTTGCCAGTATGATTGTTGCCCTGTATTGAATGATGTGTATGTTTGAAAAATATATGTTTCATAAAATGCTGTGGTTGTCTCAACAATAACCTTAACTACTGCATAATGTTTGTGCAAGTAGCCCAACTGTAATTATTATACACTAAATTCATTGTCTTACTTTTTCCAATGTGTCTTGAGTGACTTTGTAACCTAAGCTTCTAGGGTCACAGTACCGAATTTGCTTAATAACTTTTAACAGTATACTCGTCATCATCATCATAGACTTTGAGTGTCCTTGATTGTCTTAGATATTATTGGCGTCTGATAGCCATTCTGTCCCTAACTGTTCCACTGACTGCCCTTGGGTCTCAACAGGGGCGACATGTGAAGACGGGACAGCTGGCTGCTATCAAGGTCATGGATGTGACAGAGGTAAGAAGGTCACTTCCTGGTTCCTGTCTCCATCCCTTGCTCCTTGCACTGAAAAGCCACCCAGACATAGGCAGGGAGGGCCACGGCCGTGGGACTGCCACTCTGCCGAGTCAAAGGGGCAAGGAGGGTTTTCACACAGATCAGTTTACCTTCAAAGACAGTGTTTTATTTAAGAAATGCAAATGAGGCCCGGTTAACACGGCGCACCAAAGGTTATTATATCCTGAGCTGTCAATCAGCAGGTGAGAACACTGGGAGCCATGTTTGTTCAGGGAAAGTTTAATCATCTCGTTCCCCTCAGGGCAATAAAGCTACCTGGTGATGAGACTGTGTACTGTATAGAAACTGATTGATTTGGCCCTCCTGGCCCGCTACAAGAACAAAAAGGAGCGTTATTACAATAGCGCAAAGTGTACATGGCCAAAGATTTAATTAAATCCGGGTTTTTTTTGTGGCTTTGAGGTATATTTTTAAACTAAGATCTGACTTTTGGGAGCTGAAGAAGGATCAACAGTATCAGTCTCTGCAGTGCTATCTGAAATTCTGTGTAGAGTGACTGAAGTTCAACACACCGCATGAAGAACAACTTATTATTTTACTCAACAAAGAATATAAGACACAGTTAATCAATACAGCACAGTTTCAAATGTATCATCATAAAAACATAGCATTAGAACTGATATTAAGTTCTCCAATATCTGTGTTTTGATCTAGACTTGCTTTTTATTAGATCAGCCTTGAATTGCTGGCTGATATTAAAGGTGTTGTATTGGCCTAATACGTAAAGAATGTCTGAGGTGCCGAGATGAGTTTAAAAGGCCTGGCTCATTGTATTGAACCCCAGAGAGTAAAAGCAGAGGAGATAACGCCACAGGCTCTCGGACAATAATCTCTCTCTTCTCAGCACACAAATGCCTTTGCCTTTTTCCTGTCCATCTTGTATTGTCTATCTGCCCAGGGCGATAATAGCAGGACATTTCCTGTAGAACTGAATGGCCACTCACTGAAGGCACAGGGCCCAGGCTTCCTACTCTCCGCTTCAACACGTCCCTCCCGATAGTCACATAACTAACCCCCCCCCCCCATACCCTACCCTCACCCTCGCTCCCCTTCCCTCGCTCTCCCTTCATTAGCCCCTACTCCACAGGCTGCCTGGCCCCAGACCTAGGGCCCAGCCGCGGCCCGGTCACTCGCCTCGACCCCTCTTGGGGATTGAGACATTGTCCTGTACAGAGAGCAGCTGTGCCGGGTCCTTTCCGAGCAGGAATGTCCTCTCTTCTTCCTGGTTTGATTTAAAGGGAAAGGAAGGTTCAGTGAAGGCATGTGGTTGTCTCCCTTTCCAGGACAGAAAGGTACCATTCTTTAAGAGAGGTCACTCAGCTGTATGAAGGGTCAAATGCCTATCTTGAATGGAGCTGCTGTTTCTCTCGGGGTCAGGAGACAGGAGCAGGGAGGCTGTTGGTAAGGCGAGAATAGAGAGAAAAACTGCTTGGTGTCCCCATTTAAACCTGTTAAGCTGCTACCGTTTCGGGAAAAGGTCATTTCCCACTCATATTATTATATAGTAGGCTATTTTGGGTGTGTATTTGTTGTTAAATATGTGAATTGGCAGAAAACGACACTTTTATTATCCTGTTATTATTTTTGGGAGCTCAGTATCGTTATTAAACCACAACCTATCAGCCCCTGTAAATCAAATCAAAGTCTAATTGGTCATATGCACAAGATACACTGTTAACACATCTTTTACAGGATTTTTTGGAATGAACTAGTCTACAGTAAATGTACATATTTGACCAAATCAAAGCACATTAGGCTGAATTTCTAAGATATATTCTGGGCAGTAGCTAAGGGATGTTGTGGTTTTCCTGTCAGGAAAGACAGTGTCATGTTACAGTCCATTGACTATAGGCCTACTACAGTATGAAAAACCCAGGGAATAGAAACGCAATGCATAAGTGTGTCATGCTTTTCCAAGGCTTCACACAGAAACAAATCCCCTTCAGGCCCCTCTGACACACACTACTGCTTCTTAAAGAGAAGCTGTCTGTTTCTATCTCCACGCCAAAGACGTACTCTGCTACATGAGCCCTCCCTTAGCCTTAGTGAGTGTCTATCAGTAGAGTGTATGGGAAGAAACAAATCAACATATCCTTAGTGCCCCATGCAATGTAAATATGAATGCTAAAATGGACTCCAAGCCCACATGCCATAATTGGTAGAGACTGAGCCAGTGATGAAATTATCACTGCTGTTGATTGCAATGTGTGTTGGCAGGCTTGTGGGTCACCAGTATGGCGGGCCCAGCACAAATCCACCATCTCAGTTTAACTTGAATGTTGGCTTAAAAGTAAACTGTAACTGTTATGTGCTTGGGCAGCAAGAGAAGCAGGGTTTTCACTCTCTGGGTTTTGGGTTGACTGCATTACAACCTGCTGTTTTCCGTTGTCAAATTTGATATAAAAATAATAATAATATCCTTTTTTTGTTTGCAGGAAGAAGAAGAGGAAATAAAGTTAGAGATTAATATGTTGAAGACATATTCCCATCATAGGAATATAGCTACATACTATGGTGCCTTTGTGAAGAAGAGTCCTGCAGGTCAGGATGACCAGCTCTGGGTGAGTGGCTGCTTTCCATCTCTGTTGATTTCTCCTCACTTCAATCATCTCATCTCAATAACGCCATCATCTTTAAGAGGGCCTGTATCTCTATCTATATGTATGTACAGCTCATACAGCTTCTTTAGGTTAGTATGCACCAGTGGAGGCTGCTGAGGGGAGGAGGGCTCATAGTAATGTCTGGAATGGAGCTGATGGAAGGGTGTCAGGAACAAATGGGATACCATTCCACTTATTCCGCTCCATTACCATGAGCCCCGTCCTCCCCAATTAAGGTGCCACCAACCTCCTGTGGTATGCACCAAAGAACATGGTTCCAGAATGCATAACAAGGGCCAGGAGTTTTTCCTGACACCCGTGACCTGACCAGGGAAACCTCAGAGCCCTTTTACTCATCTAAAGTCCAAGTTGTATCAGTGCCTTTCCTTGTGTGCTGTACTGGATGTGCGTGTGTTTTAGGCCTAGCAGTTGTAGTAACAGGGTTCTGCTGGTGGCCTGGCATCTGTCTGAGCCATTTCCTCTGTGTCTGTGTGTGACCTTGCTGTGTAGCTGGTGATGGAGTACTGTGGGGCGGGCTCAGTCACTGACCTAGTGAAGAAGACTAAAGGGAACTGCCTGAAAGAAGACTGGATCGCCTACATCTGCAGAGAGGTCCTCAGAGTGAGTACATCTGCTGGAGATAAGCCATTTAAATAGGTCTCTCCACAAACCCCTGGGGAGATGTAAAGGTCCTGAGAATCATTTCAGAGAGCTCTTCTCATCCTATATCGGCCATATTGTAGTGGGTGCGTTATTGCATTGGGCTTGGAGCTTTTGCTTATAAACTTATGGTAGAACAGTAATGGAGGGTTAGACGATGGCTCACAGGGGCAGATAGCTGCGTAGCACGGTGAAGTCATTATCTTAAATAAAATAAACTTCCTGTGTTTATTTTTAACTCCTTTGAAGCAGTGTACGATTTCTGTGCCTGTTCTGTTGGACAGCTCCCAAGCCCCAAGAGAGAGAGAGAGAGAGATCATGTGATGTGTACAATGTGTTTGTGCATGCGTGTGTCGTGTCCTGATATTGTGTGTGTGTTTGTGTGTGTGTCAACACAGGGCCTGTCTCACCTCCACTCACACCACGTCATTCACAGAGACATCAAAGGCCAGAACGTGCTGCTGACTGAGAACGCAGAGGTCAAGCTGGGTAAGGACTAGGAGACAGGGTCAAAGTTCAACTCACAACCCACACAGCCACAGTGTCACTGTCTCTTCAGTATTTGCTTGCTCTCCCCTTGTAGGTGTGGTTTAATCTGTTTGAACACCGTGTCTTGTCTTTGCCAGTTGACTTTGGGGTGAGTGCTCAGCTGGACAGGACGATAGGGAAGAGGAACACCTTTATTGGGACTCCGTACTGGATGGCCCCTGAAGTCATTGCTTGTGACGAGAACCCAGACTCTACTTATGACTACAGGGTAAGAGGCCGCCATCTCTACTGGAAATGCTGTTTGTGTGTGTGTGTGTGTGTGCGTGTGTGGTGTGTGTGTGTGTGTGTGTGTGTGTGTGTGTGTGCGTGTGTGTGTGTGTGTGTGTGTGTGTGTGTGTGTGTGTGTGTGTGTGTGTGTGTGTGTGTGTGTGTGTGTGTGTGTGTGTGTGTGTGTGTGTGTTAGAGTTCTCATTCTGAGGTCGAACCCGACGGGGCCCGACAGCACAAATTCTGTGAATTGATTCTGGCCGGGCGGGTTTCGGTCTTAACGTGCTGTTTAGAGAAAAGAAAAGTGGTGCGTGTCTGCGCATCTTTTAGCCTAATATGGCTTTCTCTCAGCCGCAGCAGCTGCAGACACTAGCGCCGCCAGGATTCCAATATTGGCTGGGCCAGAGACATTTGTGACCATGATTCAACTTTTATTTCCTGGTGATTGAAATGTTTCAAATTGGGATACGAATAGGCTCGAGTGCACTCGGGAGAATGATGATCCACAAGAATACGACAGGCAGTACATCTCAGTATCAGGAGAAGCCCATATTCCAATAGCATCTGTTAACGCCGATACATCCTAACATAATACACCCTATGACTGCACTGCTGATGTGCCTTGCTGGACCTTGTAAACTATCGAATGAAGAGCCATAACTGACACAAATATTTTCCTAATCAAACATGCATTTAAAACAGGGCTTTTGAGCAATTATTCAAATGGATGTTTGGCAGAAAAATCTACTTTTTTAAATTTATGGTTTAATTATTCAAGGCTCCCTTTGTTATTTAATTGGGAAAAAATGCTTGATTGTATTTAAAGGCATGAATGACTTGTATGCTGTGTAATGACATAAATGAATGAATGATTGATTGATTATATTGAAGTAGGCTAAGTTATGTTAAAACGACTAAAAAAGGACGCGCACTCACAGCTTGGTGGTGGATAGATTACATAAGGCTACGTGAGTCAAGGGCAAAATAATACATTCGATTTAGGCTAAATTATTGCATTCTAAGTGTTTCTGATCAGTGATTATTAGACAAGTCATAGGCTTGGGAGTAGGACAGGCTACTACACGACTGAAGAGAAAAATCCACTTGATAAACTACATAACATAACAAAATCTGCTTATCAGCTAATATATGAGCTAACTAGAATAAAGATGGCCATGAGCACTCGCCTTAACTTAACTAGTATTGTCCCAGCCTAATTGTGACTAAATATCCAAATGTGATTCAGTGAAAACAAAAATCTGACATTGATTGATTTATCAAGATGAGTCCCCACGCTTGTCTGTTGAGTGGATCTGACTGGATGACTCTCCTCCTCTATAGAGTGACCTGTGGTCGCTGGGAATCACAGCTCTGGAGATGGCTGAAGGAGCACCACGTAAGTGTCACCTTCTCCCTCCCCTCCTGTCCATACATATTGCAGTCTCGTCAAGGAATCTTCGCTTTCTCCTACACATCTTAGAGTTGGAGGGTTTTTTGGAGGCCATGACTAATATGCTCTACTGTAATTATGTGGTTTATTTTCTTTTAAAGGGATACTTCAGGATTTTGGCAATGAAGACAAAATATCAACTTCCCTAGAGTCAGATGAACTCGTGGATACAATTTGTATGTCTGCGTGCAGTTTGAAGGAAGTTGCGACCTAGCGTTTGCACAATTGCTAACTAGCATTAGCGCAACTTTGGATGTCTATGGTTAGCATTGGCTCGAGAAACTTCATACTGGATGCAGAAACATACAAATGGTATTCATGAGTTCATCTGACTCTGGGGAAGTTGATAAAGGGCTTCATTGCCAAAATCCTGAAGTATCCCTTTAAGCATATCCTATGTTATTATGCTGTATTTTTACTCTTGCAAAGTTCTAGTTTTGAGTTTTGTTGGATTAACTCACTGTATGTTTTCATTCTCTCTCTGTGAGTGACTTCACAGAGTTGTCAGATATTGCAGCCCATATTACCAGTCACGGACTGAATCCAAGTGTCATTGAAAGTGATTGGGCTCACAATGATGTGACGGAGGTCAGACAGTTCTCTCACGTTTTGAAATTGAAAATCCTTGAGTCAAAAAACAGAGAAACAAATTAAAGAAACTCATGACTGTTTGGTGTCTGCTAAGCCTAGTGTTGCACCATGACCGAGAGGGAGTTCACAATCACTGAATGAAAAACAAACAGTGTTGTAGTAGGACTGTGTAGTAAACACACACTACAAGCAGACCAAGGGCAACAGGACAGGACTTTAGCCTAACATTGACAACACTGTGGAACATTTCTTCCATCCCCTGCCATGTGATTAGGCCACAATGGAGCCTCTCATAACCTCGATCCCCTGTCTGTCTGTGTGCGTTCTAAATGGCACCCTATTGCCTACATTAGTGCACTATTTTTGACCAAGGCCTCAAGGGTGCCATTGGGGACGCAACCATAGTTTCTCTGTCTGTGTCTGTCTCTGTTCCCAGCCCTGTGTGACATGCATCCCATGAGAGCCCTGTTCCTCATTCCTCGCAACCCGCCCCCCAAGCTCAAATCAAAGAAATGGTAAGAAAGACAGCTCAGCTTCTCTCGCTTAGAGACACCATGCCCCACAGAGCCTCAGCAACACAGCAGGAATGTTTTCCCCAGAGTGGCCAAAACTCATACAGCCTTGCTTCGCCTTCCTTTTCCCTTACACACAGCCTTTTCTCTTTCTTAGCTAGCTCCAATAACATTACTGCCAACAGAACTGCCACAATACAATGTCCCTTATTCACCCCTTATCTTACTGTTTTTTTGTGTACTGTAGCATTAGTTCAGGCTGAGCACATATTGTTTATTGTCACGTTCTTGGGTGTAATTTTAGCATCACAGTGTGAGATGACAATCCCCACAGTAACAGTTTGACTGCATGCAATGCTCTAAAATAAGGCCTTTTAGATCCAATGGGAAGGGAAGGTGGATAAACTTTTGTCTTCCTGTTCATATGTCTTCAGCAGCCTTGCTTTTTTACCTTTCGTAATGCATGAAGCCTTGTGTTTGAACCCATGGAGTTCGATAATTCAATATTAATTCATACCAGCAGCTGCATGGCAGACATTGAGAATTAATTGAAGCTGTGTCTGAAATGGCACCCTATTCCCTATAGCCCATGAGGATCTGGCCAAAAGTAGTGCACTACATAGGGGTTAGGGTGCCATCTTGGACACAGCCTGAGCCTGTAAGTTGTGACCCTCTGTCCTCTCCAGGTCCAAAAAGTTCCTGTCCTTTGTGGAGAGCTGTCTGGTAAAAAACTACCTCCACCGTCCCGCCACAGAAACCCTCCTGAGACACTCATTCATCAAAGACCTGCCCAACGAACGGCAGGTCCGCATCATGCTCAAAGACCACCTGGACAGAACCAGGAAGAAGAGAGACAAAGGTGAGGCCATGTTGTCATAATGGGATATCAGAGATCACCTAGTCTCACTCAACAACTGAGTCTGGCAGTCAAGGCTATAATTAATATCATGATTTAGTGCTGTATGATACCTTGCGCTGCCAATGACCGTGGGGAAACTTTTTGGCCTTGTTATTATTGGTCACACTGGCAGCGACAGTGAAAGTGGCAGTAAAAAGGTGTTTTGATTCTCAATCTTGTCTCCCAGTTCTCTGTTTACCCTTGTGTTTAATGTCTCTAGGCCTAGGGAGAGGCTACTGTATGACTGTCATTAATGAAAGGTTCTAATGAAGGGTTCCATTATCCACTGGTACTGTGGTGGGATTTGGGTTTAGAGGCAGCAGCAGGACTGCTCCTTGTCAGCCCTCTCACAGTGAGACTGCATACTCGTGTCATGTGAGAGGAATGTGCCTCGGAGGAAGCAGTGTTTAATCATCTCCTAGACTGCACCACACCGCCAGCGGCCTCCCTCGCTCCGTCTTCCTCCCCACGCCACATAATGACATCGTCTCCCTGCCTGCCTGCGCCCTCCGAGCCTCCAGGCTTCGCCCCGATACCAAACAGCAGTTTCCTCGACCTTGTGCCGTTGGTTTGTTGGTTGGCGTTCTGCTTAACTGGTCAGACGGACAGAGAGATGACCCCTTAGAGCAGAGCCAAGCCTGTAGTGAGACCATGTGAGACGCTGATAGCGGCAGCTCATAACGCAGCAGATATACTCAGTCATTACCCTGTTTTCATAACCTACTAGAGTTTGACTTGGAATTAGAAACATTCTCTGAGGCCAGCATATCTCTCTCTCTCTCTCTCTCTCTCTCTCTCTCTCTCTCTCTCTCTCTCTCTCTCTCTCTCTCTCTCTCTCTCTCTCTCTCTCTCTCTCTCTGTGCAATTTACAATCTCTCATGAGGCTTCAGAAGGAAGAATGAGCCTTACTTAATATGTAGAAGTATTTAGTCAATTATGACAAGCATTTTGGAATGCAATCCTATTGAAGAAAAGGAAGTGAGAGAGACAGTTCATGACGAGTTTTAGTTCCATGTGGGTTAACTGCAGGAGACACCTGGAGGGGAGACATTAGGTTGGTTTACTGATGCTTGAAACCTTCCCTGCTCAGATCATGAGAGAGGAGGAACTGACTCCTGTGGGAACTGTGGGAACAGTACAGTATGTGTGAAAGTGTTGTACAGTTTAGAACCCTTTCCTTGTTTTCTCAGTATGTACAGTCATGTGCATCATGGTATCATTGGGATTACATGCATCCCTCATGTCTGAAATAGTCACATGTTGTCCACAGAGGGCCCGGAGTATGAGTACAGCGGCAGTGAGGATGAGGAGGAGGAGATGAACGACGAGGAAGGTGAACCCAGGTATGATGACACAGCGTTTACACTGTCTGTAACGAAGGTCTGACGTCACGTCTACGTCCATCAAACAGCCAGCTGACCCTGTCTGTGACTAGTCCTCGCTTTACTGGTTATGTAATAGCTAATGCAGGCCTTGACCCTGAGAACTGTCATAGAGGATATTCATCTGAGAGTGCACAGTGTGTGAATGCATGGACTTGTCCATGAAGACATTAACGTGTCACCAGATGCTCCTGCTTGTGTTCCCTTAGCTAGACACAGAGCGTCATATGGCGGTGACTATAAAAAATATATTTGTGTGTGTGTGCATGTGCATGCAAGTGTTCCTTCCTGTGTGTAACTCTACTCCTAGCCATGTAACCATGTGCCTCTTCACTCCTGCCCGTCACTCACTATGTGCCTTGCTACCATTTCTGTCCTGTATCCATAGCTCCATAGTGAACCTGCCGGGGGAGTCCACTCTAAGGAGAGAGTTCCTGCGTCTGCAGCAGGAGAACAAGAGCCGGTCAGAAGCCCAGCGACAGCAGCAGGTCCTCCAGCAGCAGCTCCAGGACCAGGAGAGGTACAAACAGCAGCTGCTGGCCGAGAGGCAGAAGAGGATCCAACAGCAGAAAGAGCAGCGCAGGAGGCTGGAGGATGTGAGAGACACTCTTTAGTTGAAACACTCCGCTCCTCTCTGCAGCCCTCTTGAGCAGAGCAGCAGAGCCAAACACCTGCTGCCCAGCCAGCAAATGAGCTTGGCTGGCTAGAGACTGACGGGCTCTCTCTTTTTCTCTCTCCCTCCTGTTGTTTGTTTGGCTCAAATGAGAAGGACTCTTTTCTGTTGAACAAACCAAAGAATTGTGTTATAGAACAATATAGAGTATTATACTGTGGTTTCCAAATACGGAGGGATTGCTTTCGGGAGTGAGGCTTTTGTGTGGTTTGCTTTGCACAAAAGACGACTGACGTGATACTGTATGTCGTATTAGGTCAGCATACAGAGCTATGGTGTGTTCTGTAGTGTTTTTGTTGATGTACAGTACAGATGGATAGGGAATGATGTAATGTGCCGTGTTGGACTGTGATGTCGCATTGAGAATTGGCAGAGAAAATATATTCTGTTGAATGAGGTAATACCATGTTGAATGACGTTGTGTTGTTGTGTTACAGCAACAAAGGAGGCAGCTGCAGGATTCTGGGTTCCAATGGCCAGAGCTACAGGAGATGCTATGGAGGGAGGAGACTGAAGCTAATGACAGAGGTCTATTCAATGAGAGGAGCAAGAGAAGGGACAAGAAACAGGTAGCTGGCATTGTCATGAAAACCCCAATTTCTTAAAGTAGTAGACCACCTGCCCTACCCACTCAATTCTTATCCTCTCGTATTGCTTCATGTGATAAGCAGAAACCAAACAAGTATGTGCTGATTTGATGGTCTTTTGTGCCGATACCTAAGGAGGATTATAAATATTTATTTTATTGTGTAGTAACACTGTACTTTACAAGCTGCTACAAGCTGTAAGTTCCTGGAGTTCAAACAGCATTGTCATGGGCCAATATGATCTAGATTCTTATCTCGGTAGACATTTTCGGGTCCATACATAATGTGTGTCTGAAATCTGTGTTAACCTGGTTGTGCATCATAACACACAACACGGTAGTTTTCACTGGGACGGGACCCACTTTGTTTTGTCAGTAACCTGCTCTGGAAAAATGCATTGTGACAAGGTTAATGCATTTTTAATCCAGGTGCAAGTTAACATTTTATACATGTTCCTCTACAAAAACTGCTTATATGCATTTGATATGAAGGGTGTTGACGCAGCACTTTCACTTGTGTCAGGTTTCAGCCCATTGGTAATTAAATCCACCAAGGTAGAAACACTATGGAAGATCAGAAAGAAATTGCCTGTGGGACCATCCTGAAAGAAAATAATTAAACATCTCTTACTTTTTTCTGCTGTATTAACATTTCCCATGATTTGAAGTTGGAGCTAGGCTGAGTGCCATGGACGAGAAGTCAGTGACAATTACAGCATCCTATAGCCGAGGTAAAGGGCTGTCATGTCGTTCTGAGGACTTTAATTAGACTGTTTAATTCGAACACTCGGTTAATTCACCTCCCACAGTTCAGTGGCTCTGGATGAGCCACACCTGCCTACCTGACTGCAGTACAGTACAGTAGATGACATGTCAGTCTGTGCGGGTCTATTACAGTCATGTTCAGTGGGATCATTAAGGTGTGTGCGGTGGTTTTGAGTCTGTTCAATGTGCCATTAGCTGAGCAATAGCCCACAAATCATTCTCCGGGATGTATACAGTATGGGTGCGTTCCAAATGGCCCCCTATTCCCATGCACATCGACGTGGCCGCAGTGGACAGGGTCAAGAGTTTTAAGTTCCTCGGTGTCCACATCATGGTCCTCTCGCACCAGCACAGTCATGAAGAAAGCAACACAGAGCATCTTCTCCCTCAGGAGGCATGGCCCCTCAGATCCTTAGGAACTTTTACAGCTGCTCCATCGACAGCATCCTGACTAGTTGTATCATTGTCTGGTATGGAAATGGCACCGCCCGCGACCGGAAGGCCCTACAAAGAGTGGTGCGGACGGCCCAGTGCATCGCTGGGGGGTGAACGTCCCAGCCGTCCGGGACGTACATGCCAGGCGGTGTCTGAGAAAGGCCCGAAAAATTGCCAAAGACTCCAGTCGCCCGAAATAAGGAATGTTCTCCGTGCTACCGTCTGGCAGGCGGTACTTGTGCATCAAAGCTCAGACCAACAGACTCCTTAACTAATTCTATTCCCTGGCCATAAGACTGTTCAATTGCTAACAACTACTGCTCTCTCTCACACCTATGCTGCTGTTCATTGATTGTTGATTTCCATTACCATCTATCTATTTATCCTGCTACTGGCCACTATTACTATTTCATGTACTGTATATATTACCACTAGTATATTACCAGAAGTAATAATAACAGTCACTATTCAGCCCTGTTTACGTGTATGTATGCCTAGCACGCCTACACTGTCACTCTTGCACACACACTCACTCACTCACTCTCACACACTAACACCCACAGAGTTACACTATGTGTTACACTATACCACTATGCACACACCCACCCACCACTTATGTTTCTGCAATAATGTTTACTATTATGATTAATACTGCTACCAGTCACTTTACATGTGCATACTGTATCTACCTTAAATACTCCAGTATCCCTGCTCATTGTAAATGTGGTATTGGCACTGATCCTGTATATAGCTTCCTCTCCTATTTCTTATTTCTTGTGTTTTCTTTATTATACAGTGCATTCGGAAAGTATTCAGACCCCTTGACTTTTTCCACATTTCTTTACTTCACAGCCTAATTCTAAAATGGATTAAATACAATTTTGTCCTCATCATTCTTCACACAATACCCCATAATGACAAAACGAAAACAGGTTTTTAGACATTTTTGCAAATTTATTCAAAATAAAAAAACAGAAACAACTTATTGAGAGGACTGGGGCGAAAATAGCCAAAGATTTGTTTTTTGAAGTTCGTCCAAGTGTTTCTTGCACAGAGATTTCGAGATCCTCTGTCCATCTTTCATCACTCAAACTCTCCTGTCGGATTTATCTATAGTTATGCACATGCGCAAACAGGATTTATTTACAATTATAAACTGGGTGGTTTGAGCCCTGAATGCTGATTGGTTGAAAGCCATGGTATATCAGACCGTGTAACATAGGTATGACAAAAAATTACCAAGACCTCAGGGGTTTGTGGTATATGGCCAATATACCACGGCTAAGGGCTGTGTCTTAAAAACAGCCCTTATCTGTGGTATATTGGCTATGTACCACTTCTCCTCAGGCCTTATTGCTTAATCATAGCAGTCAAAACAAGTTAAATAGATATCCATTGATGGAAAATGATCAGGTGTGTTTAATAAGGGCAAATATATTTTCTCTTGCAATTTATTCTTAAGCTCGCTATAATTACAAATTTTGCCTATTAGTTTACGTCATTACAAATTACGTCGATATTCCTTCTTAATTCGCTGGATAACGTTATAGAAAAAGGGTTTATTGGATAAATGTGGCAACTCCGCTCTTGCTGCGGAAAAAAAATGTAGGCTCTAGTTTTCAAGCCTAGGGGACGGGTTTTGAGAGATCATTTGTATCGAAATTTAAGCGAGACCTGGCAACCCTGTGTGCATGACAATAAAACTTGAACAATGAACAAAATAAAACACATGCATGGACCATTTAACAAACACATGCATGGATCATGTCAAGATACACACATAGGCTGCATCCTAAATGGCACCCTATTCCCTATATAATGTACTACTTTTGACCACCTCTGATCAGAAGTAGTACAATGTATAGGGAACAGGGTGCCATTTGGGATGCACCCTTTGTATGTATCTTGACGTGCTCCATGCATGTGTTTCTCTTGGTGAGAGTGATGTAGAAGGCAGCTCTAATGAGTTTAGACAGAATCCTGGAGAGTGGCCCGGCTACCAATTAATTACAGATGGTCAGTAGGGCTGATTGCCTGGCTGTGCTGCTCTCTCTCCTCCTGTCTGCCTGTCTCAGCTGTAGCTTACATGGGTTTCCGCCGCCTCATCCTCAAGCATCCTCAAGCGCATCTGGAGATGCAACGTGTCCCATTTAACATCTATTGACTAGAAAATGTTTTTAACCCATTCTGTGTTAACCCAGGGGTGAAGAACTCTCTGCACGCTTTTGATTCAGCCATTCACTCTATCAGGGTCATTTAGAGTTATGTGGACTAATTTTCATGGTTAAATATTTAAAATAGGGGGGTTAAGAGCCTTATGCAAGCTAGCTGAATATTTTAGGTTTTTCACCAGGATTCAGAAACCTTGACGTTATCACAAAAACAAAATCTCTCTCTCTCTCTCGTTGAATTGTAGCTGGAGGATTGTGGCACACAGAGGAGTGATGTCGGAGGAAGACCTGCAGGTTCTTTAAATGAACAGGTAATAACTGCCTTCTGTTTTTTGTCACTCAACCTGCATAGAACGAAATGCATCAAACCGTGCCATGAAATCACTCCAATCTTTATGAAAGACATGGGTGGTTATTGAATTCAAATGTTTTGGTATGAATGTTGTGTCTTGGTCTATGGGAAATATTATGACTGGTTCTGCATGAAACGGCACAGAGTGTGAGAACACCGGTGTGTCAAGAGCAAGTTTGTTGCTGTCAATGAAGGAGTAGAGAAACTAGAATGGTGAAAAATTCAATGTTTAGACTACCATGGCTGATTTCAAGGTCAAGACCTTGTTGCTTTCTCAGAGTATACTATGGCTCCTGTACCACAGGTCCTGTTAAATTCTTCTTCTCATGCTATCCCACACTTAGCATGGGTAGCTAAAGGCCACATTCTCTTAAGGTCTGTTTCCCTAACTTCTAATGATGATAGATACTAGGCTAACTGGAAACACAGTCAATCCTGCGTACTCAAAGGCAACATAAAGACTATGTACTGTAATGTACTGTAGAAGAAAACACTTAAGAACTCTGAACGGCTCTGTTTGACTTTTAATCCGCAAGGAGCCGTGTACTAAAAGGCGTCATTTGCTTTTAAAAGGCATCGACTTTAAAGTGGCATCTAAAGTAATTCACAGGAGGAATCCTATTTAGGCGCGACGGATTGTAACTGCTTGATATGTGGATGCAAGTGCAACCCCCTACCGCGATGTAAAGAAAAATATGTTTGAAAAGCAATGAAAAGGAATGCTTAGGCTTACAACAAGAAAAGAAAAAAACTTGCCCATGCTACCGATAACTATATTGGTCCGGACAGGACTAGTAAAGGCCCAGTGCACCACTTTTGTGAGATTTTAATATATATGTATTTTTTTATTCCAATTTTTCAGGGGGTGCTGCAGCACCCCTACTTCTCGCGACTATGGTAGGGAGAATAAAACAATGCATTCTCAATGCATTGAGATCAAACGCAGCCTATGTGTTTATCACTTTAGTATGGAATCCTGTCTCCTCGTTTGCTTGAGAAGGCCACTGCTGTGCCGAACAGCCAGAACCCTATTAGATTATTTATGTATCTCGATTCACAATATCCTCATTGTAAACATTAGTCTTGATCCCCGTGATATAATTCCATGGCTTGTGTTTAGTCTTTAAATAGCATGCAGTGCCTGGAGAAAAAGGCTCTTCTTGCGTTTGTCAACGCTGGTAAAAGAGAGTAAATGCCAAGTAACATGAAGGGGCTTTTTGTTTCTCATTTAATCTGATTTAGCAAATAGCATGAAATTATGGTGAACTCATCATAAATCATAGATGAAAAACATCCACGCTTATATGGGATTACAGGTGTGGAATTGATTTAGCTCAACTTCTCTTTCTCTCTATGTAGTCTTCATGTCAGTGTGACCTTGTAATCACTTCATTGAATCTGAAGTGAAAAAGCATGACATACAGTTAACAGTGGGAGAAATGTCCTTGGTGGTTTACTATAATAAGAAATTCAGTTGATACTGTATTTATGTGCTTCTTGCGGGTGTGTGTGTGTGTGTTTGGGGGCGAGGGCTCTATGTGAGTGTATGTGTGTGTGCTTTTCATGTATGCTGATCATAAAGCCTGGGAGTGCCCCTCCTGAAACAATACCTCCTCCAGTTCTGACGTCTGGAGAGAGTTTAGCCTCGTTCCAGTTTCAGTTTCAATGAAAGGCTCCTACTGGGCCTGGATCTGCTAGCTACAGTAGAGGCTCTATTGAAAGCAGCTGTTTCCAGGCTGCAGCATTGGCCACATGGCCGTGTCATCTATCTGTCTTGGGGCAGTACTGCAGGCACGGGATGAGGCTGCTGAATGCCAGTGTCCTGTGTTTGTCTCTGTCGTTGTGTAGAGGAGGACCGAGCCTCCACCTCCACTGCCTCATCCTCAGCAGCAGCAGCAGCAGCAGCAGCAGGGTAAAAAGTTCCACCGCACGCTGCCCAAAGACCAAACGCAGCTGCTTTCGCTTCAGCACGACCACAGGCACAAACAGAGGGAGCCCCAGAAGGCTGCTAGTGCCACGCCTATCTGCCCTGCAAATAGCCAGTGCAAAGCGGTAAAGTCCCCCTTGTCCCACTCCCCCTGTCTCCCCGAGCCCCCCCCCTCACTACCCGCTGCCTCCCTCTCTCTCACCGCCCTGTCTGTATCACTATTTGTCTAGTGTTGTGTTTGTTTGCGTTTGTGCATTAGTGTGCCAGATAGCTATTAGTCACTCAAAGAGAGATTGGAAGTCTGTTTTGGGTTATTAGTTATAATTCATAATCCAGTATGCAATAATATAGTCTGACTACAGTATCCAGGGGTCTGGTTCTGACTGTTCTTGTCCATGTTGCTCAGATGGAGATGGAAAGGGGGAAGACCTCTGACAGCTATCCGGTCAACCTGAACAGAGTGTTGGCTGGGCTGCCCCTTCCCCTACACCCCCTTCCTCTCCCCCTAAACATCCATACCAGACTGAGCTCCGGGAGCAGCTCCAGCCCCTGTACCCCTGCCATGCAGAGGGCCGCCATACAACAGGTACAGTAGCCCACTCCCCATCCCCTGCCCAAATAACCGTACCCTTCCTAACACCACCAATCAATTCAATCAGTCAATATCTTTATTTGCCCCAGTTTGGAAAATCATTACGCAGCTAGGCATTCACAATATGCAATATGGTGTACTTACCTCATACATTATATGTACTGGCGACATCAACACCATCACCACTTGACAGTGACACATAGTTAAAACAGCTGCCTAAGAGATTCAAAGTAAAGGGTTAACTTAGCAAACATGTCCAAAAATAGTCCCGCATCTCTATATTAGTAACTGCAAACGGTAGATTAAAAATCTCTGTAAATGTCACTCTTTCAATTTATTTAGAAGTTATGACACGTATTTTTGCAAGACCCTATTGACTAATCAAACGGGTGTCAAGGCTTCAACATATATTTTGATCATTTCAACATTTTGAAAACCCACGTTTTGTACTCTCACAGTTTTTGTCAGCTCTTCTGTTGGGAAGGTATTAGTCAAGGATCTATACATATCCTATGCCATCTTGTGCTTTGTGGTTGATAACTTAGTTGTCCTTCCTCTTACTTTATCCAGAACCCAAAAACGATTACTTCCTTTTTTCCATCTTGTTTGTCCTTCAGTACTCAGAGTCTCTGTCTCAAATAGTACCCTATTCCCTTTATATTGCATCCATAGGGCACTGGTCAAAAGTAAGGCACTATAGAGAATAGGGTGCCACTTGGAATGCGACCAATGTGTCACTAAATAAAGTAATCTAACCCAGAGTCGTATGAATATATAAAAATATAGTTGGCCTGATCTAAACTAAGTGTCCATTTCAGAATGCCAATCTTCACTCCAGTCGAGACGCCCCTCACAGCAGCTCTATGTCTGACATGGCCACCACTCCCATGTCTCCTATGTTTGACGATGTCTTCTGGGACTTCCAAAGCTCTATGGAGTGCCCACCAAAGGTCTGTCCATCTATCAGTGTGGTGACGTGTGTATGTTGTGGTGTGAACACACACATGTTGTGTACATACTGTATATACACGTGTACATTTACACATGTTGTATGCAGAGGTCCAGTCAAAACCGTTTTCTTTATTTTTGCTATTTTCTACATTGTAGAATAATAGTGAAGACCTGCAAATTATGAAATATCACATATGGAATCCAAAAAACATAGTAACCAAAAACGTGTTAAACAAATCTAAATAGATTTTAGATTTTAGATTCTTCAAAGTAGCCACCCTTTACCTTGATGACAGCTTTTCACACTCTTGGCATTCTCTCAACCAGCTTCACCTGGAATGCTTCATGCTGAGCACATGTTGGGTGCTCTTCCTTCGCTCTGCGGGCCAACTCATCCCAAACCATCTCAATTGGGTTGAGGTCGGGTGATTGTGGAGGCCAGGTCATCTGATGCAGCCCTCCGTCATTCTCATTCTTGGTCAAATAGCCCTTACACAGTCTGGAGGTGTATTGGGTCATTGTCCTGTTGAAAAACAAATGATAGTCCCACAAAGCGCAAACCAGATGGGATGGTGTGTCGCTGCAGAATGCTGTGGTAGCCATGCTGGTTAAGTGTGCCTTAAAATGTAAATAAATCACAGACAGTGTCACCAGCAAAGCACCCCCACACCATCACACCTCCATGCTTCATGGTGGGAACCACACATGCGGAGATCATCCGATCACCTGCTCTGCGTCTCACAAAGACATGGTGGTTGAAACCAAAAATGTCACATTTGGACTCATCAGACCAAAGGACAGAGTTCCACCGGTCTAATGTCCATTGCTTGTGTTTCTTGGCCCAAGCAAGTCTCTTCTTATTATTGGTGTCCTTTAGTAGTGGTTTCTTTGCAGCAATTAGACCATGAAGGCCTGATTCACGCAGGCTCCTCTGAACAGTTGATTTTGAGATACTGTTACTTGAACTCTGTGAAGCATTTATTTGGGCTGCAATTTCTAAGGATGGTAATTCTAATGAACTTATCCTCTGCAGCAGAGGTAACTCCGGGTTTTCCTTTCCTGTGGCGGTCCTCTTGAGAGCCAGTTTCGTTATAGCGCTTGATGGTTTTTGCAACTGAATTTGACTGAAATTTTCCATATTGACTGACCTTCATTTCTTAAAGTTTCTCTTTGCTTATTTGAGCTGTTCTTGCCATAATATGGATGTGGTATTTTACCAAATAGGGCTATTTTCTGTATACCACCCCTACCTTGTCACAACGCAACTGATTGGCTCAAACGCATTAAGAAGGAAAGAAATTCCACAAATTAACTTTTAACAAGGCACACCTGTTAATTGAAATGCATTCTAGGTGATTACCTCATGAAGCTGGTTGAGAGAATGCCAAGAGTGTGCAAAGCTGTCATCTAGGCAAGGGGTGGCTACTTTGAAGAATCTCAAATATGAAATATATTTTGATTAGTTTAACACTATTTTGGTTACTACATGATTCCATATGTGTTATTTCATAGTTTTGATATCTTCACTATTATTCTGCAATGTAGAAAATAATACAAATAAAGAAAAACTCTTGAATGAGTATGTGTGTCCCAACTTTTGACTGGTACTGTATGTGTGGTCAATGTTTCTATATGTGTCTGTCTGTGTGTGTGTGTGTGCCTGGTGAGACTATATATATGTGGTGAGACTATATATGTATATATATATATATATGGTGAGACTATATATGTATGTATATATATATATATATATATATATATATATATATATATATATATGTGCGTGTGATATTATCTCTTAGGGGGTTCTGCTGTTGTTGTTTTTGTGATTATGTTGATCATGCAAGCTTAGAGGAAGTGGAATGTTCAGCACGAGTTTGGCAGTGCCCTCGGGCTTCCTATGGCACCCATGACTTAAAGCAAACACATTCGATGATGTGATGCACATTCTGTGTTTCCAATAACAAACTCTCACAACATTTCTCTAGTTCAGGTATGGGTAGCTTTGATGGGGTTGGGGACCACAACAAATCTGAACTCATCATGGGGGACCACAGTGGCTCGCGGGTCTGCGTATCTACCTCCATACCCTCACATGCAGTCAGAGCCCGGCTTTAGCATTTTGGGGGCCCTAAGCGAAATTTTGTTGGGGGTCCCACGCCACCTTGAAACAAAAAAAAAATGTGCAACACAGCGGAGAGAAAACATTGACATTTTAAACATTGATGTTTTAAAGTGAATTTCCTACAGAAGGTACTGTAGGTCCGTATCACAGAAAGAACAAAAAAAGAAACACTTATGAAACCCAGAGCTGCTAGTAAGCCCTGTTGAAGGAGTGTCAGTAGTCAGATGGGTATTTTCAGAATGACTTCCTCTTTCAATGGGTGTAGTCTTCCTTTCCTCTTATGTGATGATGTGACACATGAGAGCAAGGTGAAAAGGTTGACAGCTGCAGGGGACCACGTTGAGAAATTTAAGCATTAGTCACATGAACACAAGGCCCGAGTGCCTGCTTGACATATGTTTCTTCTCATGAGTTTGACTAAAGTTGTAATTCTTAGAATGTAGCAGCTATATTGTAATTAAATATCGACTTACTATAGAAGGTGATACAGTCCAGGTTGCCTCATTTGGATCAGTTCCACATACTATATTGTTTCTGCGGTCCTTACATAGTATGCAGTGGTTTGTAATGTCCTAATATGCAGCATGCTTTGTTGAAGGCAGTCAGGCATATACTGTGTCCTCACATGTCAAAATTGTATTTTGAAGGTTCCGGAGCGTACAACATCGAAATTCTATTGTAAAGAGCTGATGAGTCATCACCGGACTTCATCAAGGTACGTTTTTCACCACATCACACATCATTCTCAGGGAGGGATCCTACCAGTCACAGGGTGAATGATCCATAGATCAGCTTTGACAGGCCCCATGTGCTTAGGGGATCACTTCCACTGGCACTCTATGGACATTTGATATCTCTGTTACATCATTTGAAGTATAGAGCATAACTTGTGTGTCACCTCTCTCCCTCTCCTGGTTGCTCTTTTCTTGTGGCAACAGGTCACAAATCTTGCTGCTGTGATGGCACACTGTGATATTTCCCCTGATAGATGAGGGAAATGTGTCTCTAATATGGCCATACATTTGGCAGGAGGTTAGGAAGTGCAGCTCAGTTTCCACCTAAATTTGTGTGCACATAGCCTGTCTTCTCTTGAGAGCCAGGTCTGCCTACGGCGGCCTCTCAATAGCAAGGCTATCCTCACTGAGTCTGTACATAGTCAAAGCTTTCAGGTGTTCTGCTACTGTGTACTCTCTGTTTAGGGCCAACTAGCATTCTAGTTTGCTCTGTTTTTTTGTTTATTCTTTCCAATGTGTTGGTTGTGTCTTATTGTGTTGCTGTCCTGGGACTCTGTGGGGTCTGTTTGTGAACAGAGCCCCAGGACCAGCTTGTTTAGGGGACTCTTCTCCAGATTAATCTCTCTATAGGTGTTGGCTTTGTTATGGAAGGTTTGGGAATCGCTTCCTTTTAGGTGGTTGTAGAATTTAAAGTCTCTCTTCTGGAGTTTGATAATTAGCGGGTATCGCTCTGCATGCATTATTTGGTGTTTTGCGTTGTACACTGAGGATATTTTTGTAGAATTCTGCATGCACACTCTCAATTTGGTGTTTGTCCCATTTTTATGAATGATTTGTTGGTGAGCGGACCCCAGACCTCACAACCATAAAGGGCAATGATTCAAGTATTTTTAGCCAGATCCTAATTGGTATGTTGAATTTTATGTTCCTTTTGATGGCGTAGAAAGCCCTTCTTGCCTTGTCTCTCAGATCGTTCACAGCTTTGTAGAAGTTACCTGTGGCACTGATTCCTCTCCCTCTCCCTCTCCCTCTCCCTATCCCTCTCCCTCTCTGCTGTCCAGTGGGGGCCCTCAGTCTCCTGTGGAGAAGGGTGGGAAATCCATGTCATCTCACGGAAGCTCCAGCAGCAGCTCCCAGTCAGGTCTGTGTCCTTGTGTCCTCCACAATTACTCACTCGCTTCACCTCTCCCTCTCTCTCTCTGTCTCTAAACCACTCACTAGAGATGGGTTCCTTTCAACACATCGATTCATAGTAGATCCATCAGCTGCATAGTGTTACTACATGGTGATCTACAGCCTGTGAGAAAGCATTGGGTGTTTACAAATCAGACTATAACCACAATACACAGGAAATTTCTCACTGGAACCTAAACATCCTGTCAGAGTTGTTCCCCCCATGAGTTGAAAGTGTTTGAAAGTGAAACTCTGAACCATGCACCGTGCCACCGGCTTACTGTTTTGCTTTGAAACAGAAAAATAGTTGAAAGTTTTACCTAGTTTTTTGTCTTTAGGAAAGACCTAAAAGGTGTCTAACATTTTCTGTGTAGTGGTAGCATTGGCCTGTACTCTGTCTGTTGAGTAGTGCAGTGTGTTTTGGGGTGTGTGGGAGTGTATGAGGGCGTGTGGGTGAGTAACAGGGCCTGTGGTAGAATGGGTGTGGGGAAAACCAGTACAATTAATGGTTAGACAGACTCAAAATAAATGCCTTTTGGATGGCGAAAGAAAGAAAGAAACACTGGGTAATATGTTCAAAGATCCCTTTTTTACCAGTAATCGTCAGTTTTAAGAAAGCAGTTCAGGAGCCTCCCACACAATATGGTAAATAAATGTCTTTGTTTAAATGTAAAAGGATTTCATATACTCTATATGAAGAGGGAGCAATAGCTCAAATAGCGTAGTGATAATGATACATTTTTATAGTGCTTTTCCAAGTCCTTTACAAGGGCTTTACATTTTAGCATTCAGGAAGTAAGCCAGAAGAAAAACAAGGAATCCCATACATTGTATCCTCATGCCTTAGTCCTTATCTAGACTTGTTCATCATACTAGCAGAGCATACTGAGCATACATAGTTTGAGGAAAGATCACATAATGAGCCACCAAAGCTATCTAGAGTATCTGTATGGCTCTGGTAATATTTAAAGAGAGTGGACAACATAATGAAATGTGAGATAGAGATTTTCCTTTGACTCTTTCAGGTTACTTCAAGCTGGAGAGCCCTATGCTGCAGAGCCGTCTTCAACAGTACAAGAAGTCTCAGGAGACTTCTCAGGCAGCCCTGCTGCAGCAACATGTATGTACAGTATCTATTGGGGTTGGGCTATATTAAGATAGCATCGTCTGTCGACGATGATTGACAGCCATCGTCGATGGTTTAACCTATTTGAACTTGACAGAGTGGAGAGAGAATTCCACCCATATTGTTTCTCTCTCTCATGTCGGATGCATGGACCTTATAGCCTAAACCAAATTTCTTTATAAAGGACACTCCTTAACTATCTTATGTCTGGCTGTAGAATTTTTGGGCTATACTCCCTTCTCTCTCCATACGATAATAATACTACTTTGGGCAAGACTAGCCTACACTTTCATCGTTTTATGCATGCGTGGCTTTCTCCCGATCAAACAACGAATTAATCTAATGGACTTCCATCTCATAAATGTATTTGAATAGCCTAAAAACTTACGGTAGCCAGGGGACTAATAATGAGAGAGAACAATCTGTATCAATAGTCTATAGAAAAATCGAATGACGAGTTCAATCAAGTTTAAGCTTATTAAGAAATAAATTACCTGTGCGGGCCGGAAAAATCCCCCCATGCGAGCATAGCCACGGGAAGTAGTTTGGGGGTGCTGCAAATTATTATTATTATAAAAAAAAAAAATTCAGGTGGCACAGCAGCACCCTACTTCCTATGGCTATGCATACAAGGTTGAAAACAAAATTGTTAAAGTTATGAACAGTAGCCTATTTCCAAAGATTTTAATAGCCTAAGAAAGAATTGTCCTATAGTTGCCACTTTCAAAAAGAACAAGAATAAAAGTCTGAATCTATAGGCTTGGGCATATGCTATTCTCAATCACAGCTTTATGAGAGATAGAACAAACCATAGGCCTTTTAAGAAAGGAGGATGATGCAAATAAAGCAATTATAAACCAGTTCTGAAGACTGCCTCTATCCAGCCCATGATTTATAACCTAACTCACTACGGTATAGACTGTCACTCCATCGACCCCCACACACACCTACCTGGCCATGCTGAAGCTCCATCAGAAATATACACAAATATTTGCCTCCACTTAGCCTCTGACCAGGCTTTCAACAAGATTATTTTTCATGAAGTTGTAGCATGCAAGTTTGTTTTAATTAACTTTTTCAATAAAATGTTTTTGGGGTTGGCCAATAGGGGCCGATACCATCATATATCACAATGTTTTACTAGTACATCATCAAGATAGGACAAAGCTTGACATCGCCCAACCCTAGTATCTAAAAAATTATAAAAATGCAATTTAGTAGACGCTTTTTTCCAAAGTGAGAGTCATGCGTGCATACATATTCGCGGTCCATTGGGAATCGTTCCCACAATCCTTTACTCGTTCACCCACATTAGATTTATAATGTCGTTTTCAGCCATGATTATCAGAACTCTTCCAGTGGAAAAAGTTGTTATTTTCATTATTGGCTCCAGTTGCCCTGTGGTTGTGGAAAATATTTGCATTTGGTCACCAAGTTTCAAGGCAATCACGTTGGTCTCGTCTCGGTGTTCGTCAGATGTTCGTTACTGTTGTTTGTGACCGTCTGTTAAAAAATTAAAGGTAGGAGACTGATGAATCCGATTACCTCTGGATTTGAATTAGGAGAATCTATCTGACCGTCTAACATCTGCTTTTATCAAAACAAAGAATTCCTCCTCATCGACTCATCTATATAAATAGTCTCATCTAAATAGTGTATCATTCCTGCTTATCCGTTCTAGACCAAATAGTGCGTCTTATGACTAGGCCTATTGATTTGATGTCAGAGGTATGCCATTCCGAGAAGTAATGCCAGTTAAGATTCCGGTCATTCCGACGGGACCAGAGGACAAGGCAGCAGATGGGAACCCCGTTCTGTCCCATCTCTGATTCCCTCCAGAGGACACACGGTGTCCTTGTGTTTTATTCAATAGCATCCAGCCGTTTGTCATCATCTCGTGACAATTATTCCTATACTCAATTAGCATTAGCAGTCCTGTGTTATTGCATAAACGTGTCTGTCTCATGAATCCTGATGTCTGGTGTTCTATCTCTTATGTTATGCTCTGTGTTTCTGTCTCAGGGCTTCGGCCACTTATCTGGGGTCAAGTCCAATCTCAATCCGTTTGTCAAGGCAACAGAGTACTCCTCTTCCAGTGATGAAGTCGGGAGTAGTGACGATGAGGAGAAAACCAGGTGGGTTCACATAGGGCTGTGGCGGTCATGACATTTTGTCAGCTGGTAACTGTCATGCACATAAGGGCCGGTCTCACGGTAATTGACGGTTAATTAACATCTCCAGGCTTCCATGCATGGCCTACAAGACACTGATGCAGACATTTGGAACATCTAACTTTTAAAAAGTAAAAAAAAATCAATTTAATATAGCCTACACCATCACAATGAACCCATTATTTATTTTAGGCCGGTCTAAAGAAACATTATGATATGAAGAAATTGTAGCCTATTTCAGAAGAACAGAATAGCTTCTGAGTTGTCCTTATGTTAGGCCCTGATCTGGCTGTGCCATACACTTGCAGACAAGATTTTCTTATACTTCCAGTGGCATTATTTTATGTTATTTAATAGAAAGAAGAATACAATTGAACATAGCTGAATAAAATAGAAAGTATATTTTTCCTAAACGATTTCCGTGAGAGTACGCAGACATGCGGCTATTCTGTGTTGAGCAGTTAACAAAGTGATCAATTGAAATGCTTAATTTAGAGTTATTTATACGACTTTAGTTGTGATACAAACCTTTAGGCTATAACTTTTGATTTCTAATACATTCTAAGGCTGCATGATGCGACTAATGATGATTTGAAAAAGGTTGCATGAAAGGCATGCGCTTTGCTCTGTTTTTTGGGAGGCTGCACACACTTCCTCTGTCTCTCATTCACAATTTGACAAGCACTTGATAATGTTCTCACCCATCAGACTATTCTCTATTTAATCTATCACATATACTAAATAATATATGTGTAAAATTAGTTTTGATTCAGAACGGGCTGTTATCGGAACAGGGGCAGGGGGAAAAAACATGTCACCGTATGCACTTAAATATCGAATGGAGGACGCTTTTCCTGCAGTACATGCCAGCCAGGTAGGCTACTCCGGTTGTAAAGTGAAGCAATGTGCTTAATATTAGGAAAGTTGAGAAAGAAATATAGTAGGCCTAGCCTATAGAAAGCTGATGGGATCCTCCTCTCTTTAACAAAGGCCATCAAAACTCAGTTCTCATGCAATTGCATAGCAAAGCCTATAGAAATGTTGAACAACATGGGCTTATAAGAACACTTATTTCATTCCATGCATCAACCAGCTATGAGGAGCTGGCTCTCGCTGCGCAACAGGTGATCCCTTTCCGCTAAACTCTAAATGCCCGGGCCCTCATGAAGTGTTTGATTTTTGATTGCATTTGCATTGATGTCAGTTTAATTAGAGGGACAATAGAGGCGATAGGAAGTTTGGTAGGCTACTATTGACCATCAGTGGCATCAGAACGCAGTTTTGGAGAAGCCTAGTTACCGTGACTCGACGATCACATGGAATTTGACTGCGGTTATGACTCGTGACTGCCGGTGTGGCGGTAATACGGTCACCGCAACAGCCCTAGGTTCAACTGGATTGATTGATTGATTTATTTATTTATACTTATACAGCCATAAACAAGCAGTATACAGTATAACCTCACCAGCGCTCACTGACTAACATACTAGTAGAGCAGCAGGCAGCCTAGCGGTTAAGAGCGTTGGGCCAGTAAACGCAAGGTCGCTTATTCAAATCCCTGAGCCAACTAGGTGAAAAATCTGTCGATGTGCCCTTGAGCAAGGCACTTAACCCTAATTTCTCCTGTAAATTGCTCTGGATAAGAGTGTCTGCTAAATGAATAAAATGTACTAAGATTGAGTAAAATGTTTTGTTAAACGTTGCGTGAGCCTCCTCTCTCTGACTGCTGTTGTATGTGTTTCTCCAGGTCTCCATTGAGTAATGGGAAGGGCAAGTTCTTCCGAGGAGCCCCCGATGGGATTGTCCTGCAGCCCCATCATAATCTCAACCAGACCCCGGTATACATACACACCCTTCTGTCTACACACACCCCCACATCCATACAGTACTACCTCTAGGACATTTTGTGTAAAAGTACACTCACTTATTAGCTTTGAGAGCTTAGCTTCTCTCACTTTATTTATATTTATTCTGCACTTGATGAAAACTCATAACAAATAAGTTTCAAACTCTTAACATTGAACGGGATGATGTTCCATGCTTTCCATCGATATTTTAGTCAGATAACAGATGGTGGTGTCCATTTGTCTTCAGGTTCATACCACAGAGTCAGCTTCATTAAATCAGTCTAATAGGTTGCTTAACATGGCTTTCCTGAACTGCTGATTTGGAAATTGGGTCATAGTCAGAGTTCAGGCTTGTTGTAACAGTGTAGATGCAGTGTGAAATCTCGTTACTTACTCACACAGGCAGCAGCATGCATTGACCCAAATGGTACCCTACTCCCTGGCTTATAAAGTTCACTATTTTTGACCAGAGCCATATAGACCCTGGTCAAAACTAGTGTTCGATATAGGGAATAGGGAGCCACTTGAGCTCAGCCGTGTCCCCGGTCCTGCGTGAGTCATTTGCATGACAAACACTAGAGGGCACTTTGTGCATACGAACTAAAACATGGAGGAGAGCAGAGCCCACTGATGCCGTTCTCCCACAGGCCCCTCAGAGCCTCCTCCTCCACCTCCAGTGATGAATGCAATGCCACTTGGCATGGTGTAAGCAGGGCCTGATATCCTTGTTTAACTCACCCACTTTAAAAAAACAGTCATTGGAGACTTAGTGTCATGAAAACCTAAACAATGCCTTCCTGCCGTAAGACAGCGTTAGCATTGGCGTGTGTGTAGATGCCGCAGCCTGTTCCTCCACACAGTGTTGTTGTGACACAGGGAATACAGAGTGACAGACGGGCAGTAGTAACCAGGGATTATGCCGCTGTTCTGCTGTGTGTCTCTTCTCTAAGCAGAGCAGCGTGGCATCAGGCCTTAAGAGTGGCCAGCCACTACACAGGCCCATGGCTGTAGGATCAGAATGCAATGAGAATTACCTTCTCCCTGATCTTCTGCAGAAGAGCCCGGCCCATGAGCCCCTGGGGCAGCACGGACTGCATGACGTCATCTTCCCCCAATCTCCAAGCGGACGAGGACCGCACTTTGATGTGAGTTCTCTAGAGGTCATAAAACGTTTAAAGGCCCAGCGCAGTCACAATTCTGTTTTTCCTGTGTTTTGTACAACAGCTGAAGAAACTAACACTGTAAAAGTGTGAAAAAAATGTATCAGTGTTATTTCCTAATAGTTGCTGCTTGAAAATACAATCTACATAGGACGTTCTAATCAGCCTATTTTCATGGCCTGTTTGCATGTGCGGGATTTCGGTTTACCTGGTAGCATCACCAGACGGTACATTGGTTAATAGACCAATAACAAAGAGAGTTCCAAACCTCTCTGCCAATAACAGCTAGTTTTATATTTTCATCTCCCCACTGAAGACCACTCCCAGACAGTCCTAGCAAAATTCTTGCTTGAGAATTTTGTTCTTGCTAAAAAGCCACTTTTGTCCATTTTAATGGAAAACTATTACAGTAATATGCATAATTGTTACCCAGAAATGATTTGATATTGATATATGTGCCTTTAAGAATATGGGCCTTTAAGAGTAATACTTTATAGAGTGCAGTGGTTGGATCACTGAATTTGTATTTGATGTGAGTTTATCTTTCTCCACTAGGGGGAGCTGAAGTAGCGGTTTTAGACTCGCACTCCCCCTTCCATCTCAAGATTGATATCAAGCCTACTGGAAGTCTTTGATTTATTGTTGTTGATGTTGTTTCATTTATATGAATTATGATTTTGGATGCCTTTTGCAGAAGCCTGTAAACAGTCCTCCAGGGAAAAGCATCTCGTCCTCCTCCTCCTCCTTCACTCCCTTCATTGACCCCAGGCTGCTGCAGATCTCTCCCCCTCAGAGCCCAGTGGGCTACAGTCCCAGTGAGTGCCAACATATACACACTGATACACACACACACACATTTTGTATACACACACACACACACACTATGCTACAACGGAAATGCCCCATAGACATTCTAGCACTACAGTAAATCACTGCATGCTAGGGTGGTCTCTAAACAGCATGCTTTGGTCTATAAAAAGGACTATCTTATCATAAATCTCCTTCAATGTATGTTTATATGTTAGTGTATTGTAAAATAAGAGGGGACAGAGGGGAGGGATTCGCTCACATATGTTTTTTCTCCTGTACATGTTTACAGTAATTAGCATAAGATCAGATGCCTGACATCAAAATGACGTCCCGTGGTTGTGAATACGAGTATTGGTTGTGCTTTTCCCCTCTAGCGAGTGGCAAGCCGCTCGCTAATCAGGAGCCAATCAGGAGAGAGGGGCACAGGAAGGGCTCCGTGGTTAACGTGAACCCCACCAACATCAGACCCCAGAGCGACACCCCCGAGATCCGCAAGTACAAGAAGAAGTTCAACACCGAGATCCTCTGTGCTGGACTGTGGGGTACGCAACAGTTAAACACTCGACCTCTAGCCCTTATCCCCTAGAAAGGCACCTTTATAATAACATTGAGATCGACACCCAATCTGATCCTAACCCGCCATCCCCTAGACACTTACTGTGTTGATCTGAAAGGATTGGATATGTATTACTGTGATATGGTAGTAGCTCTACCTTACAATACTGTCTAGAGCAGTGGTTCCCAACCTTTTTTGAACCGTGGCACACCCCACACCAAAGATGTCCCTATTAATGTATTTAGTGGTAATGACCTCCATCATCTATTTCCATGTGTAGCAAGTGAAGTGGAAGATTTCTAAACAATGCCAAATGGAATAGAAATGAAGGAATTAAGTTGGCTAAATGAAAAGGAGTAGGCTACAATGATCAACCAACAGGTAGCCTGTTGTTTCATATGAATGGAGTTGTAGACGAGGACGCGGCAAAATAGCCTCAATTAACCTTGCTACTTTAGCTAGCTAGCTGGCTAACCTAGCTGGCTACTGTAGCTAGCTAGCTTCTTTAAAAACGATTTGATGCAGTCAAAATAGGAACTACCAGATGGTATGATAGATAACCTATGGCAGCAACAAGTTTGTCTAATTAGCATGAGTCGGTTTGGCTACATTCTCTCACTCTCTCTCCCTCCCGCCATACCACACACATAGACTGTCACATACACCGGCCTCTGCTCTTCTCTTGCCCCTCCCCCACCCTTCTGCTTAAACAAGCAGAGCGCAAAGCACCGGCTCTCTCTCGAGTCACTCAAGCAAGTTTCCATTAAAGTTTCTAGATAAATAAAAATGTAAACGTGTATTTTGACTATCCGGATATCCGAAAAATGTTCATAATGTTTTTCGAAATAGTGAAATCATTTAAAATGCCCATCCCTAGTTTGTTGCTGAGGCTTGTGATGTTGAGGCCTAACGCAGGGGTATGGTGTGTTGGTCCAGGTGTTAACCTACTGGTGGGGACAGAGAATGGTCTGTGGCTGCTGGACAGGAGCGGTCAGGGGAAGGTCTACTCTCTGATCAGCAGGAGACGCTTCCAACAGATGGACGTTCTGGAGGGCCTCAATGTGCTCATCACCATCTCAGGTAATTACACTAGTTACAGTAGTGCCACACACAAGTATATACAGTACATCTGTCACACACACAGATAAACATACACACACACACAGATAGGCACACCCGTACACACAAATAGTCAGTCTTGGAATGTTTTTTGCACCTACTTTTGCAGCCAATTCTCTAGTCCTCTAAACCCCATTACTGTACCCTCTCTGTCAGGTAAGAAGAACAAGCTGAGGTTGTACTACCTGTCGTGGCTACGGAACAAGATCCTACGGAACGACCCAGAGGTGGAGAAAAGGCAGGGCTGGACCTCAGTAGGAGACCTGGAAGGATGTGTGCACTACAAAGTCGGTGAGTATATATTACCTGGCCTTAGATCATGAACGTGTTACGAAACCAATATCTAGCTTACGGATATTGTTGCACTCGCTTTGTCTAGGCGTCGTAGGCCTAGTTACATGGTCTGTAACCTGAATGAATGTGTGCATTTACAGTATATCACAAAAGTGAGTACACCCCTCACATTTTTGTAAATATTTAAGTATATCTTTTCATGTGACAACACTGAAGAAATGACACTCTGCTACAATGTAAAGTAGTGAGTGTATGGCTTGTATAACAGTGTAAATTTGCTGTCCCCTCAAAATAACTCAACACACAGCCATTCATGTCTAAACCGCTGGCAACAAAAGTGAGTACACCCCTAAGTGAAAATGTCCAAATTGGGCCCAAAGTGTCAATATTTTGTGTGGCCACCATCATTTTCCAGCACTGCCTTAACCCTCTTGGGCATGGAGTTCACCAGAGCTTCACATGTTGCCACTGGAGTCCTCTTCCACTCCTCCATGACGACATCACGGAGCTGGTGGATGTTAGAGACCTTGCACTCCTCCACCTTCCGTTTGAGGATGCCCCACAGATGCTCAATAGGGTTTAGGTCTGGAGACATGCTTGGCCAGTCCATCACCTTTACCCTCAGCTTCTTTAGCAAGACAGTGGTCGTCTTGGAGGTGTGTTTGGGGTCGTTATCATGTTGGAATACTGCCCTGCGGCCCAGTCTCCGAAGGGAGGGGATCATGCTCTGCTTCAGTATGTCACAGTACATGTTGGCATTCATGGTTCCCTAAATGAACTGTAGCTCCCCAGTGCCGGCAGCACTCATGCAGCCCCAGAGCATGACACTCCCACCACCATGCTTGACTGTAGGCAAGACACACTTGTCTTTGTACTCCTCACCTGGTTGCCGCCACACGCTTGACACCATCTGAACCAAATAAGTTTATCTTGGTCTCATCAGACCACAGGACATTGTTCCAGTAATCCATGTCCTTAGTCTGCTTGTCTTCAGCAAACTGTTTGCGGGCTTTCTTGTGCATCATCTTTAGAAGAGGCTTCCTTCTGGGACGACAGCCATGCAGACCAATTTGATGCAGTGTACGGCGTATGGTCTGAGCACTGACAGGCTGACCCCCCACCCCTTCAACCTCTGCAGCAATGCTGGCAGCACTCATACGTCTATTTCCCAAAGACAACCTCTGGATATGACGCTGAGCACGTGCACTCAACTTCTTTGGTCGACCATGGCGAGGCCTGTTCTGAGTGGAACCTGTCCAGTTAAACCGCTGTATGGTCTTGGCCACCGTGCTGCAGCTCAGTTTCAGGGTCTTGGCAATCTTCTTATAGGCCAGGCCATCTTTATGTAGAGCAACAATTCTTTTTTTCAGATCCTCAGAGAGTTCTTTGCCATGAGGTGCCATGTTGAACTTCCAGTGACCAGTCAGTATGAGGGAGTGTGAGAGCGATGACACCAAATTTAACACACCTGCTCCCCATTCACACCTGAGACCTTGTAACACTAACGAGTCACATGACACCGGGGAGGGAAAATGGCTAATTGGGCCCAATTTGGACATTTTCACTTAGGGGTGTACTCACTTTTGTTGCCAGCGGTTTAGACATTAATGGCTGTGTGTTGAGTTATTTTGAGGGGACAGCAAATTTACACTGTTATACAAGCCATACACTCACTACTTTACATTGTAGCAGAGTGTCATTTCTTCAGTGTTGTCACATGAAAAGATATACTTAAATATTTACAAAAATGTGAGGGGTGTACTCACTTTTGTGATATACTGTATATGAGAAATCAGCATATGCACCTAGGTGTTGAGTGTACATGTGCCCAAGGAGACAGCGACCTTGCCTTGGTCCAGGGTCAGCTCTGTCTCTCTTGACCTCTTGGTCGGCCCGTCCAAGCTGATTCTCATTTGTTCAGATGTTGACGAAACATAAATATGTACAAATAGGAAAAATACCAAAGGCATGCCCGAACTAAAGACTCAAAAACAAACGGAAGGCCTCATGGCTACCAAACAAAACCAGCAGGCTCACGGCTTGTAAGATGGGACACTGACTGACAATACCATTAATTGGCTGAACCTGATGTGCTTGTCAAGCCTTGGCTCAGCATCGAGACACGGTTGCTGCCACCTGGGGGATGGAGGGTGGAAGTATCTATGTCCTAACACTAACCCGCCCCCCCCCCCCCCCCATATCATAACAATAGCGTCACGACTGATGTGTTGAATCAATCTTTCATTGTATTGCATGACAGGCCTATATGAGTGATGTTAAACACTGTAGACATAGCACTGCTTACCAAAGGTTTTTGTGTTGTTGTATACAGAAAGCAATGAGTATAATACAAGCAAAAAACTCATTTCGAGATGATTTGATCTATTCTCTGAGTATCTGACTCCATTAGAGCACAATAGGTCAGTGTGTGAGATTGTGGGTGCATGTGAACTGGGTGTGAGGGACTGATCGTGTGTCACGGTGTAGTGCTAGTGCTGAGCTCAAGAGATGTGAGCCTCTCTTTCCTACGACTCTTCCTGAGGTTAGTAAGAGTGTTGACAGAGTGAGGACAGCTCAGGGACTCCAACCAAGGAAGGATGTGATGTCATAGTGAAGCACACACTGTCCTTCCCAGCACTCCCCTCTGTATTGTTTCTCATAGTCAGAGGCATGCTGCTATTGCCTCAGTGAAAGGCAATTGGCTTCCTGCCTTTCAAATCTTAGTTTACACAAGGGTTTCGTCCTAAATGGCACCATATTCCTTACATTGGCCTCGGTCAAAAGTAGTGCACTAAATATGGAATAGGTCGCAATTTGGGGCACAACCAAAAACCTCTTTGTTGAGATTGTCTAGTGATCATTAGTTCAAGACCACTGACACGTAAGTATTACAGACTGATCTAGTGAAAGCCTTTATCTTGTTCTGTTTCCATTATGAGAGAAATCGCTAATCCTAATTGAAATCCCTGCTTTTTTGTTACATGTCATTTCAGTTCGATATGAGAAGATTAAGTTCCTGGTGATTGCCTTGAAGAATGCTGTGGAGGTGTATGCATGGGCTCCCAAGCCTTACCACAAGTTCATGGCTTTCAAGGTGAGAGTCACATCAAACATGTATGGAGGAAAATAAGCACATCCACATGAAGAGAGTGGTCGGATATGATATTATTAATGGTGCATCACTACAAGACTACTTTCCACTACCATGGTGCTTACCAATGGAACAGCAAGAGGAACTTGCAGGCTATGCTCAAACCCTACACCCCAACCCAAGCGTTCTGCCACCTCAGGTCGGGAGGGAAGCTCCCGCTCAGCCTAGTCCAAGCTCTTCTCTGTCCTGGCATGCCAATGGTGGAAACAACTTCCCCCTTACTAAAATGTCAAATGTCAACATTACCTTCCAATTGTCTTCTTATGTTCTCTATGGCGATGTCCTTTCATTGTAGCCTGGGTGCCTGGGTGCCACTCCTTATGGAATTGTCATGACCATGTTTGGCTTGGAGTAGGCATAAGCACAAACGGATCTGGGACCGGGATACTTTCGCTGTGAATCTAGAATGCTCTAATGATAGACAAAGAGAATATGTAATGCTATTAAGGTCACCTTGACAACACTGTCCTAGTTCTGAACTCTCCTCAGAGGCTTGCCCTATTTCTTACACATCTTTCTGGAATGAACCGTTTTAATTATTTCTACTCACTGCAGAGAAACCATAAAAGATATGAAATATACTAACCTTGGTGGTCACCGTGGGTTAGCTCCTAGTGTTAGCTTCTGGGTGTGCAAAACATTAGGAACACCTGCTCTTTCGATGACACAGAATGACCAGGTTAATCCACGTGAAAGCTATGATCCCTTAAATCCCCTTTAATCACTGTAGATGAAGAGGAGGAGACAGTTTAAAGAAGGATTGAGACAATTGAGACAGGGATTGTGTATGTGTGCCATTCAGATGGTGAATGGGCAAGACAAAATATTGAAATATGGTTTTGAATGGGGTATGGTAGTAGGTGCCAGGCGCACCGTTTTGATTGTGTCACGAATTGCAACGCTGGGTTTTTCACACTCAACAGTCTCCTGTTTGAATCAAGAATGGTCCACCACCCAAAGGACATCCAGCCAACTTGACACAACTGTGGGAAGCATTGGCATCAACATGGGCCAACATCCCTGTGGTACGCTTTCGACACCTTGTAGAGTCCATGCCCCAATGAATTGAGGATGTTTTGAGGGCAAAAGTTCCTAATGTTTTGTACACTCAGTGTATGTCTTGACCAGGAAGAACTATTGGCTCTAGTTATACTGTATACTATAAATATAGTTATACTGTATACTATAAATATAGTGATACTGTATACTCTTCCGAAGTCATTCCTAATGTCTGTCCTTGTTGTGTGTATCCAGTCGTTCGGCTCGCTCCCCCAGAGGCCTCTGTCTGTGGACCTGACGGTGGAGGATGGACAAAGACTCAAGGTCATCTACGGCTCCCTGTTGGGCTTCCACGCCATCGACGTGGACTCGGGGACGCCCTACGACCTCTACTTGCCAACGCACGTGAGTCCTCCACCCCCAACTCATCCTTAACCCCAGCCTCCTCTAAACTCTCCCACGCCCCCTCCACCCTCTCCCCACCCCAGCCTTCTTTCTCCCTCTCAGGGCCATGCAGCCTGGGTCTCTGCCAGACCTCCAGCCTACAGTTTCTGTGTCTCTATTCCATAGCAGATAAGCAGCTCTTCTCCTCTGCACCCACGCCACTCAGCGTGATCTTTTGTTCTGACTCAGAGTTGACGTGGGTAGAAGCTGTTTGCCACCACAGCCAGTTGACTAATGCGGTTGATACAGTATAATATCGACAGGATGGGTTTGTGTTTAAGCCAGGCCTGCTACTGTCAGTATCTGACCTTGTGGCACTTGTCTTTGGAGCAGCAGGCAGCCTAGCGGTTAAGAGCGTTGGGCCAGTAACCGAAAGTCGCTCTGGATAGGAGCGTCTGCTAAATGACAAAAAAATGACTCAAATGTCAAATGCAAATGGTTTCTCGAAAAGCCCCTCATAGAAATTCTCTGTCACGATATAAGCTCAAACATCACTTACCTCAGAGCAAAGGAGATACAGTGCATTTAGGGCGCTTTTCCTCTCGGGGGCAAACAGATTTACTGAAAAATAACTCAAGCATCACTCCAGTAATCTACCGCGGCCACAACAGTTGTCTGAAGATACAGGGAGGTCAGACTTGGTCAGTTATCAGTTAATCTCAGTGGTAGCTGTGTTTGGCTGACTACCAGGAAGTGAATGAGGCTGAGAATGACTGAGTAGCCAGCTGAACCAAGTGATGGATATTGTGTTCGTTAGAACTTCTAACCCCTCTATGAGGCTCAAGATGTAGCAGGGTGGAATAATGCAGATGTGCAGATGTGCAGCCTCTACTCTTACTGATGAGAATCCCATACACCCACACAATGCTGCAGAGAGCTGCTGGGAGCTGAGAGCCAGAGCAGAGGAAGAATACATTCTCAGAAGGAAATTAGCTCTATTACACACTCACAATACACACTCACACACACATACACTTGCACTCACTTTTGTGCGTACATCCACACAAATATAGACTTGTACACACACGCACACACACTGTGCCACCTCCCAGTGCTGTGCCCTCAGAGGTGTGCTGTGGCTCTATCCCACTTCTCCCACTGTGCTGGCCCACATAGCTATCATTGGCTGCTTCTCTTTGGCCCCAGTCTCCAGCCATGTGTGCTACTTTTCACCAGATAGATAGCTCTAAAAATACCTCGGCAGCGCCGGCAAACCATGTGCCTGCTAAAGTGACCTGTTATTCTGCCATTTTTTCTCATAACAGTGATATATTTAGAGAGCACTACCACACACTCGATAACACTGGTGCCTTAGTCTCTTACACTGCAGCGGAAGAGAAGAGTCCTTCTCTTTTACCCGATCACTCGCTCTCACATTCACTCTCGTATTCACTCACTCTCACTGACACTCACTGGTCCGCTCATTCTTTCCTTCACACACACACACACCTTTTCTCCCAGATACGTTCTCCCTGCTGGCTGCTGTTGATGATGAGATGATAAGGATACCGAGGCAGCGGATTAAGATATCGCTGCGTCTGTGGATGCCAGTGTTGATGCTGAGGATTGTGGTGGCACAGCCACAGCAGCATGAGGACAGCGGGTGGCAGCTGGGGGGACAGGCTATCGGCCGGGCAAGTATGGGGCTCCTGTGGTGACTAACACTGGTCCTGTGGTAACTTACACTGGTCCTGTGGTGACTTACACTGGTCCTGTGGTGACTTACACTGGTCCTGTGGTGACTGTGACTTACTGTACATAGAAGCTTTTGGGGTTGTTTGAGGTGTTGGTTTGTTTGGGGATTTGGGGTTTGAAGTTATACCTGCTGTTTAAGCTACTAGTCTAAGCCAGTACGTGGACTCGCTTATAGCAGCTCTTATGTAGAAGGACTTTGTTATAATCTTCTTATACGAAGGGGTCTTTTTGGGGTTATTGTAGATCTCTTGTGGTCTTAGAAATGTTGTGTATGTGAATGTGTGAATGTTGCATCCTCAAAGAGATAACAGAGACTAAAAGACAGTCTCATTGTTTGAATGTTGGCTATTATGCAAGTGCTTATGAGGGACCTGGGGGGGTCAGAAGTGGCTCCCTCCTCCGCCTCGCTGCCACTTATTCAACCCAAGATGCTGTTCAGTGGTTATATTCATAGGTTGCACCTCCGTCACTCGGTCGCGTCATGCCATTGTTATGAACGTTCTCAAGCCGCCCTCTATCAGCGGCGCCATAGTGGTGCCCTAAAGTGGTGATAAGCCCGGTCATTCTGGACAGAGGCTAAATTACACTTTAGTGCCTGGCAATACGATGACATTGCTAAAGTAGTCAAATATTTATTAGGAAACAACTTTGCCAGCATTATCATGTCATCAAATTTACTTTAGACAGATGGCAATGTTGTCATTAGATAGCAAAGCAATGCTAACGTTAGCTAGCTAAAATCCAGTGGCCTCCCCTCAGTCTTAGCTAGCTAGCTAACGTTATACTGCATCTAAAGTCAATATGGTGACATCAAAATGATGACAAAAGGTTTTCCTATCAATTATTTGCCTCCTTTTGTATGTCATTGTATTTCCAAGCCACTTTAATGCACTTTTGATGAAATCTTCATCAGCGCTCATTGACGATGCATTGAGTAGTATCAGGCATCAGTCCAAAACGAACGTTCAAAACAGTATTGTGACGAAACATGCAACCCATGCAAGCTCTGCATCACATCTCAGTGGAGCTCACCTAGCCATAGCAACAACACTAATTTGGGTACCTGAGTTGCATCCCAATGTCAAGGAAGAAAGAGCTGATCACTGAGCGTCTTTGGCAAATGAGATTGTAATTAAAGAAATTAAGTGAAAACATTGTATGGCAATTAATTAGCTGAGACAGAATCAATTAAGCGTTGTCACCCTCTCTCTGTTGCCACCTGTAGTCAGTGACTCGGCTGATTCAACATGTTGTTTAGCCTCAGTTCACTGACTCTGAACCAGCCTCTAATCAAACAGAATGAATCCAGATGGTTCCAGGGAGGGAGAGTGGGAGTGTGAGGGAGCAATGATACTTTGTTTTATTAGCCAATGTTATCTGGTAGGCTTAGGCGATATACCGTATATACCGTATACTGGGGTATTTAGACATACCGCCGGTTTCATTTTAATACCGGGGGCTGCAGGGGTGTGTGCTACGCCACAGCTTATAAGTTAACTATCCAAGATGTGCCTAATAAATGATGTCCAGCTCAGGACTCCAGCTATGCATTTGGATTGCTAACTTGCCAGCTCAGTGGCTAGATGGCAAGATCAAGCTACTTGGTTACAGCAGAGACAATCCAGACCCTTCTGGATCAAAGTTTTTTTTAACTTTTTTTTATTTTAAGGAATAGCACCGCTTGTTCCGATAATACCCGGTATGGTACAGAAATAGTATGACGGTATGAAAGTCTTGATACCGTCCAAACCTCTTAGTTGGTGTATTAGGAGGATTACCCCTGGTGATGTGGATGTAGCTGGGTGAGTACTGCTGTTGCTGGTAGAGATGATGAGGTTATTATGGATGTGTCTTAAATTGCACCTGTCAGGCCCATAGGGCTCTGATCAAAGTAGTGCACTATATAGGGGATACCATGCCATTTGAGACATAACCCATCTTATCATCATCTCATCTCATCTGACTGTGTGTGTTTGTCTGTCTTAGATCCAGGGTGTGATCCGGCCCCATGCCATCATCATCCTACCCAACAGCAGTGGCATGGAGGTTCTGGTGTGTTATGAAGACGAGGGGGTCTACATAGACACCTATGGACGCATCACCAAGGAAACAGTGCTGCAGTGGGGAGAGATGCCTGCATCTGTCGGTGAGTTTCTGTACATCGTAGCCACCCACCAAATCAAAACCTGCAGGCTGTGCGTGCGTATGTGTGTGCGCGTGCTTGTTTGCATATCTCTTGAAAGACGGGGGAGACAGAGAGAGAGACAGAGAGAGAGATTCCAACTCCACTCGGATTGAAAAACTAGCGCATATAAGTCTAATTTTATATTAAAATGGATAGATTTGATAGACCTGCAGACCCAGACCGTTTTAAAAATAGAACATGTCTCTTGTATTGACCCTTTTTGTTATGCAGCAAGCAAGAAGTTAACCTTATTTATTGTGCTTGGATCACTGGGTGCAACGAGGAGTCAAGCTGGATCCAACCCCTCTAGACAGATTTGGGACAGTGGCTCTAAAAATAAGATGTTCTGTTAGACTCATTTAGTTGGGTCCATTGGCCAGGTCATTATTCAAGGGGAAAGGGTGTCTGTGGGGAATAGATGCACAGACAGGACAGCGCTCAGCCGAGTCTCGACCAGAGTATATAGAGTGTAAATAAACTCTGGGTGTAGGCTCTAAAGAGGAGAGTGTGGTAAAGGGGAACCTATTGATTTTCATCTCTAGATGCGTCTCGAGATTGGTTTACAACATGGCACTCACTGAGAGGCAGAAACCCTTGGAGGGTCTAAAACCCTGAGTGTGTACTCTAGTGACCAAGGGTGCATCCCAAATGGCACATTATTCCCTATATAGTGTACTACTTTTGACAAGACCCCTATGGGCCCTGGTCAAAAGTAGTATAGGGAATAAGGTGCCATTTGTGCCTCAATCTAAGTCTGTGATGGTGTGTGTGTCTCCACAGCCTACTTGCAGTCCAACCAGGTGATGGGCTGGGGAGACAAAGCCATCGAGCTGAGGTCAGCTAACACAGGCAACCTTGAGGGAGTCTTCATGCACAAGAAGGCCCAGAAACTCAAATTCCTGTGTGAGAGGAATGACAAGGTAAGACAACATCCCAATATCACCAAAACATACCTTGGGCAAAGCTCACATGACACCCTACTCCCCCCATATTACTTTTAGGGCTTACATAGGGCCTTGGCTAGATACTGAAAATATGTCCTAGCCTACTGTATGTTGTTCATAGTATTGTAGGTGTTGAATATTATACTGGAAGTTGTAAGTGTTTAACTGCTTCATCTATTTTCTGTGTGAAGGTGTTCTTTGCCTCAGTGCAGTCAGGTGGCAGCAGCCAGATCTACTTCATGACACTGGGCCAAAACTCTCTGTTCAACTGGTGAGCTCTGGGGCCTGAAAGCAACAAACATTCATACAGGGATCATCTCAGAAACAACATGAATTATGCTCAGATACAGTCCTCTTAAAAACTGAAGTTACACTTTTAGTAATACAGCTACAAAACCCCATGCATATGAGGATACACCATTAGCAATTAGCATTAATTTATTATTTTTGTGGCTAAGGCCAATACATTGGTTTTATGCTGGTTATTTCAAGTCTCTAGCTCTAGTACTTAAGAAGTGAATATTGCGCCTTAATAGCCATACACAGGGCTTCTTCTTTATGTTTTGAAATACATTGGCAACCTACATTTGAATTCATATTGATCTCAATATCACATGGACTGAAAAGCACAATTGCTTCTTTGTTTATATCCAGAATGCATCAAAACGTTTTTTATTAAGTGATTGTTGGTATATTCATCATTGTATTATTAGCAAGTGCCATTGTTGGTGTTACATCCTATTTACCATCCAGTATTATTTGCAGGTATTATGTGCTTTTAAAGTTGCACAGTCAAGTTGCACTTCAGGAAATTAAAGTCAAATGTTCTTACTCTAAAGGGAGTGACAAAACATAAGTTCCTTAATAATGAAGAGTGCATTAGAAAGACTACAGAGATTAGTGGGCTAAGTAATCGTTTTTAAATGTAGACACTGATACTGCAAATTGCTTGTCCTTATTTCTCACTATGAAGTCAATTTACGGCCCTTGCAATTCCAATGGTGTATACTTAGTTTTACGGTCTCCACTTTCTAGTCGTAATTTAGATGACCAAATAGGCATTATATCCCCTGTTGCATCTCTTGATATAAAACAGATCATGTTTTGCATTAAGTCGTTTTTAAGAGGAAGAAGAAAAGGATCATGATGTTGACCTCGTGCTATATAGGTATTTTTGTACGTAAGTGGATGTACATATTATTTGCACTGTTTTATAGATATTTTATATCCACTGGTCATCTCTATGTACAGGTTAATGGATTTGCAAATGATCTAGCTCTTTGCACTATGACCACTTTTGTAAATGTTCAATGTAAAATGCTTTATTGTCATGTGTACTACATTTGAAGTCCTTTTGAAGTCCTTTATTTACAAAATTTGATAGCGTCACATTAAATAGAGATTGCATCTGATTTAGATCAAGCTAAATCTTCTATTTAATATGTCATGATCTAAAAATGATGTAATAACAGCAATAGGCTTTTAACTCTTTAAATTATAAAATATATACTCTTTTGTAAAAAAAAAGTTGTTAAAGGACATTGAAATAATTGATCTGTACCACAAATGTGAAATGTAAACTCAAATCAATTGTATTTTTTTCCATTTTTATTTTGTTTTGCTTTTTATGCCATCAAATGGAGCTCAACATTTTCATTTCAAATCCAGTTTGGACAATTATAGTTACTTTATCTTCATGATAGAAATTTCTGCAGCTGGTTCTGTATGCATATTTTGAACTGAAAAGGAACTTTTTCAAGGGACAGTTTGATATGATGTTTTTATTTTGTTGTTACCAAAAAGCATCTCATATTTGTACGTGACTCATGAGGTGTATTCAACTGACAATATATTTAGGTTAGAAGGAATAGCCAGTTAGGTACTCAGTTTCACATAGCAATTATTTGAACGTATATTTACCCTATAATGATTTCCATGAAGTTTCCATGAACTAATGCTTTCATTGTCATTGGTCTAATTCGCAGATTTTTTTAAAAACTTACATTCTGACTGAGATTTGTAGTCAAGGCAAAGTGGTAAGGAATCAATCAAATTGTGTTTTGACTAAATGTTTTTATTAATAGATCGGTTTTAATGAAGTATTTTTGAAAATAGTAACAGAGCACTCAGTTGATATCTCATTCATTTGGCATGTATGATGCAAATGTTATAATTTGTCAATTTCAAATAAGAGATTGAATAGGTAGATTTAAACCATTTAAACTTTTTATCCTGAACTTACATTTGAACAAGCTTTTCCTGTTTTCTTATGCCTAAGTAGAACTTGTGACAGTGAGTCACTATATTGTCCATTTGTAAACAGTTGGTAAATATTTCTATAAAAAACAGGGATTTTAAGCAAAAGTTGTGATATCAGACATGTTACTGAGCTAAATAATAGTTTATCAACTGACAGTTATATTGCAGTTGGGGATTGTGAGTCATAGCACTCACTGTGTCATTTCCCCTCCGATCCACCCCCATATTTCCGGAAGTGCTCTTGTATGAAATCATGGGTTTGCTTATCCTATTGAGAGGCGTGTGCTGTAGGAAGGACTGAGGAGGTTGATGATGGTTTGTGTCAGGTGTGTGTCGTGTAGCTGTGAAGATTCCTCTCTGCTTTATATGATGCAGAGCAAATTGAGTTTTTGTTCTCGGGAATTTGAGTAAGATGGAGAAAGAATTCCGAAAGGTTTTTGATGTTGAGTGTAGTTGATGGTTATATGAGATTTTACTGAATAGACTGGTAGACCAATCAGTCTTGACCCATTTTTCCCCTACAATATATATATATATATAGTGTCCCAAAACAATTTGAATAAAGTTGACCACTTTATATTGATAAATATCCACAAAATATATTGTTTCCTTACCTGTTATTTTTCCATTTTGTTTTTGAAATTGTATTGCAATATCATTTGTATTTTATTTTGTCCTTTCTTTTGTCTTACTTTTGCTTTATTTTTGCACTGGAACTTTCTTATCATTTTACAGCATGTACTGTATACTCAACCCGTGAAATTAATTAGTAACACTAATTGAGGTGTTATTATATTTAAAAAAAACTGTTGAACAATAAAAGATGTAGACAAATTATTGTGATGTTCAGTGGTTATTTGAATAACATTGGAACAATATCAACTTACCAAAACTATACAAAAACTATACATTTGGAAGTAGTCTAGAACTATGTAATTCTTATGGTTATACTTTAAGAACAGCAACTAGAGTACGGAAGAGGTTGTTTCAGTGGACCGACCTTTTAACGCTCCCAAGTTATTAATGTCACACAACACCTGTGCCAATCAGTGATCGAGCTGGGAGCTGAAACAGGAAACATGGGTTCCATCTTCACCCGGAACCAAGTCTGACTGGCAACATAGTAATAGGGACTTCCACACAAGAGCTATTTCTTACATATGATGCATTCCACCTGCACATGATGATTCAAGACTTCCATTTAATTTCCACATGCTTACAGTATTCCTGTATCTGCTGAAGCAGTCACAGTGTTTGGGCAGCATGCTAGCTAGGGGCTGGTCTATATTTGCGGGTCAGAGTGTTTAGTTCTCTGGTTAACTGTGGAGTCAGCTGTGTCAGATGGAAGGGAGGTAACCTGAGACAGGCCCTAGCTCACTTCCTCAACCAACTCTCTCCTCAGGCTCAGTCAGACGCTGCTATAGTGGAGCTGGTGGCTCTCAGTCCCAGCCACTGCCATGGCTGCCTCCCCCCACCTAGCACTCCCCCTGACACCCCCCACCACCACCCACCCCCCTCCCGTCTGGATACCACCCCTGTAGATGACAGTTGAGTGGTGCTCAGAGAAGGACCCTCTGCGCCCCCTTGGTGAACAGGGAAGAGAGTGTGCCGGGGAGAGGAGCAGAGAGAACCGTTTGTCTGTATGTCCCTGCCTGTCTCACACAGTACAGCCATCACCCATTGGACTAGTAGCTGCACAGCGGTCCACTGGTAAGGTCTCTGCATGGTGTGGGGCTTTTTATTTTCCCCAGAGGAACCATTAGTTGCGTGGTCTAGGGGTCAGGTGTTGGCACAGCTTAGGATCATCTGGTTTATGTCACCGGATCCTTACTCAAAATATGTTCTGGTTTGTGTTCAACTGTTGACTATACATAAAGCTGTAAAGCTATCTATCTCTTACCAACTTTAAATGGAAGGTACATTTGCATGTTTATCTACTGTATCAATCAAACATGAAATCTTAGCCTGGTAGTCATGTCAAATTTGAATGAATTAACTGTTTTACTTGTGATCAAACCGTATAAGCTGGCAAATCAAAAAAGTTGTGTGGTGAAAAATGTGTTGCATTTGCTGGGATTTAACTTTGGAACTGCAAAAGTGTGTCAATTATATAGTGTGCAGCGGGGTGAGCCAGCTTGGCATTCCAGAGTGCAGTGGGGATGATGGAAGGGGCCAGGATGGGGTGGGGGGTGTGGGGGGCTTGGCCAGGCCAAACATGCTTCTGCAATGCACTCTGCAAACTGAGAGCTCTGATTGGCCAGAGATCATGTGCTCCTCGCTCTAAATTGGTCCACCTGTAGACAATTCCGAGACCTGTTGGAATTGTTGACTTGTGCAATGGCTTGATGATTAGAACCAAGTCAGTAAACAAATATTCAATTATAGCCTACGAGTGTTTCACAATATCAGTAGTAGCAGTTGGTTGTATGTACAAACTTTACTAGATTCTCAGCGGCCTTGTGCAACCTAAACATGTCAGGAGTCTGATGACTTGCAAATCTTTTGATATCTTTTCAACAAGAGAAACACCAGAATGTCACATGACAAAATTTGCTGACTTATTTATGGGAGACGTCCCTTCCAGTCATTCTACTTTGAGATTTGCGGTTTTGAAGTCGTTCAGTTTGGTTGATGAACAATTGCATTACTGTGGACCTGGGTCACTAACTGGCATTCTGAACATGTTTATTCTCACCAGGTGTTATCTGGTATTTTGACCTCGCTTTAGTTAATTGGAATATGGGCTCGACATGACCATATCAGTGTGTTAAAGCCTGGATCACTACCCTGTCCGATGATCCCTCTAAATAACTACCTTAATAAGATTCCAGCATCCTGCCCAGTACATAGGCTCCTGCTGGACATAAGCTGCGGTATCATTACTGAGTTGTGTTGTGATGGTTGGAATGGAATGTATCCATGACTGGACAATGATATGTGTCGGTATTAGAGAGGCAGCTGCAGTACAAACAGAAGGCTCCTATGGTGGCAGACTGATGGATACAGGGTCATTCCTACAATGCGGTGCCTTTTCTGTCCTCAGGAAATATCACTTTAGTGTAAAATTTCAAAAGGCTTTAAATATAAGGTCAGGTGTCCTTTACCTTAAAAACATTAAAATATGGATCTTGAAAGGGAATTTAAGCATTTTAAACACTTTTTTTTCAGTGGATGTAGGCATTTTGGAATGATCCTGGGTGTTATTCATCAAATTCCACGATAAATATAAGCCCTAAAATATTCAAATATTTAAATATTTTAAAAAATTGTCCTCGTTAAATTCTCTCTCATCAATAACTTATTTTTTCATGATTATTGTATTTATTATTATTTTATTTCAGATTGTCTGTGCGTCCCTGATATCACTTTCCACCCTGTTAGTTTGTTGTTATTCTCCATTTAAGAAAACAACCCCTTCCTACAATGGCACCACATTCAGGAAGTGTCATGATTTCTTTGGTTGGAAAACAATGGTGCAAAGCTAAATAAATACAAACACTCAGTTTTATCTATTTGTCCACCCTCTTAGGCTAAATTATAGAGAGCATTTTTTTTAATTGAAATGTTAAAATATGTTTGATAGAGAAGTTCAAATCCTGTTCAAGTGTTCACCATTATGCTAGCTCAATCTTGCTCACTCACAGAGCGATGGCTAATTTAGGCTCAAAATGTCCACTCTGTTAGGCGTTCCACCCTGTTAGGTGGTGCTCTGAACAGGTTCTGAACAGGTTGGAAAATGAACACACACTTTTTTTCTCTGTGTCTGAGCTTGACCAAAAGTTACAAGGTCCAAAATGCACCACATTGTAGGAATGACCCGACTACAGTGGGAGATTATAGTATGTTCCTCCTTCCAAAACTGGCTGTTCAGTTTGGCAGGCCTAATAACAATTTTTGGTAACACTTTACTTGACACCCAGCGTCATAACACGTTATGACACGGTCATAACCATGCCATAATATGTCATAACAGCTGACACAACTTGTCAAAACCTGTCATAATATGGTCATAACACTGTCATGAGACATATATTTACACCTGTTGTGACATATATTGCGTTATTTTATGGCTGGTTATGACACCTACATAAGAGTGTCAAAACCCACAAAACCTACCACACAAGGCAAAACATTCCATCACACCATAGCCTACTTGAAAACAGTATGTTTATGTTATATAACATTTTCTGAAATTGACGATATTCCTTTATCATTGGAATTGCGCACACATTGATGTCAGACATGCACCTACCCCAATGCTCTGTTGCTGATGACTGGAATGAATGTAGGAGCATAGGAGGAGGACAAGACACCCTATTTTTGACTGACGACTATCATAAGGGCATGTACGAGAGAGGCCTATCTGGCTTATATGGTATTGATGGTCATAATGGCTTCTTGACAGTGTCGTAAAGTGTATTTTCTTAGTCCAAGTAAAGTGACACATGATGGTCATAATGCTTCTCTACAAGTTATATATATATATTTTTTAAATACATGACTATAAAGAATTCATTCAACAACAAAGGATTTAAGAAACCAACTTTAAAAGGAAAGGAAACTTCTTGGCAGGGAAAAAGTGGTGTCATAACCAGCCATAAAATAACGCAATATATGTCACAACAAGTGTAAATATATGGCTCATGACAGTGTTATGACCACACTATGACACGTTATGACAAGTTATGTCAGCTGTTCTAACATATTATGACATGGTTATGACCGTGTCATAACGTGTTATGACGCTGGGTGTCAAGTAAAGTGTTACCCAATTTTCTACACATGATTTGAAAGTGGCTTAATGTTAATTATACTGTATAAAGCTGAAATAAGACCTAAGCAAAGAGACGCTCATTGCTTGTGCCTGTAGTTTCAGAGGGCATGCATGGGTATTGAGACTGGCCTTGTTTATGCCTCTAAACACTCCAAAGCTGTCAGATGTCAGATGTCGTGCCTCTCTGGTAATGTGTAGAGGAAGGTGTGAATTAGAGGCCTGTATTTTCATGTTCCCTCCTTTGCATTTACTCTTATATTCCCTTCTTATATTTATGGAAGCCCACCCATACAGGTTATGCGGGAATGAGCTACCATATATATATTCCCTCCTTTTATAAAAAGTGGGGTTGTTGTTTCCTATGATGAGGATATGGAATGTGTTTTGGAATGGATGTGTTGTTTAAGAGGACAATGCGAGCTGAGCAAGCGAGGGGATGACCAGGGTGAATATGTGAATTAAACCCACTGTCGATTTGGGACCGCACTTTGGCTCCAGTGGACATTCCAGGCCAGGCCAGTGGGGGAAGATTTATCTTACGCCATGTGTTTCTAAATCCAACGCACAGAAGGCGAAAAACAAAATTAGATTGTGGCTTAGCTCGGGTTTCCTCTCGTCCAGAAGCTCTACTCTAACTAGTAGCTAGCCAGTCCTCCAGGCTCAGGGTGGGCGCTGAAAGGTGGTAGAGGCCCAGTTACTGGATCTGCTGCAGGGCACACTGAGAATATCATGCTGGCCTGCTGGGTGAAAGCAATGCATAGTGTCATGTGCATGTCTCAAACAAGCCCCCTTGTTATGTAGTTGAATTAAAATTATGTTGAATATAATAATTAACTACATTCATACATATGACTTAATCATTATGTGAATAAATGCAACAGGCCCTGTACGTCTCTGGAGGATCTAGTCAAGGTAGCAAGCCTTGCATCACCTCTTAATATGACTATAATGAACATGTGTCTATCTTGCACCGTTATGCAATTATTAAGAGATACAAACAGCTAATCCTGGCGACCAATGTTCTTGCAGTAATTTATTGAGTCAAGTACACCAGGGATGCCAAGGTGGAACCCAAGCATATACAGTGCATTCGGAAAGTATTCAGACCCTACATTACAGCCTTATTCTAAAATGGATTCAATTGTTTTTTTCCTCATCAATCTACACACAATACCCCACAGCCAGAAGAGGGCTGGCAACCCCTCAGAGCCTGGTTCCTCTCAAGGTTTTTTCCTAGGTTCCTGCCTTTCATGGGAGTTTTTCCTAGCCACCGTGCTTCTACGTACATCTGCATTGCTTGCTGTTTGGGGTTTTAGGCTAGGTTTCTGTATAGCACTTTGTGACATTGGCTGATGTAAAAAGGGCTTCATAAATACATTTGATTGATTGATTGATAATGCCAAAGCAAAAACAGGTTTTTAGAAATGTTTGAATATGTGCACTACCGTTCAAAAGTTTCGGGTCACTTAGAAATGTCCTTGTTTTTGAAAGAAAAGCAATTTTTTGGTCCATTAAAATAACATCAAATTGATCAGAAATACAGTATAGACATTGTTAATTTTGTAAATTACTATTGTAGCTGGAAACGGCAGATTGTTTATGGAATATCTACATATGCGTACAGGCCCATTATCAGCAACCATCGCTCCTGTGTTCCAATGGCACGTTGTGTTAGCAAATCCAAGTTTATCATTTTAAAAGGCTAATTGATCATTAGAAAACCCTTTTGCAATTATGTTAGCACAGCTGGAAACTGTTGTGCTGATTAAAGAAGCAATAAAACTGGCCTTCTTTAGACTAGTTGAGTATCTGGAGCATCAGCATTTGTGGGTTCGATTACAGGCCCAGAAACAAAGTACTTTCTTCTGAAACTCGTCAGTGTCATGATCGTCATATGGAATGAACCAAGGTGCAGCGTGGTGAGCATACATTTTTCTTTATTATAAATGTCGCCAACAAAACAAGAAACAACAAAAACGAACGTGAAGCTTACTAGGGCTATACAGACCACTAACAAAGACAACTACCCACAAAATACAAAAAGAAAAAATGCTGCCTAAGTATGATTCCCAATCAGAGACAACGATAGACAGCTGTTCCTGATTGAGAACCATACCCGGCCAAAACATAGAAACACAGAACATAGAGTTTCCCACCCGAGTCACACCCTGACCAACCAAACATAGAGAATAAAAAGATCTCTACGGTCAGGGCGTGACAGTACCCCCCCCCCCGAAGGTGCGGACTCTGGCTGCAAACCTGACACTATAGGGGAGGGTCCGGGTGGGTATCTACCTCGGTGGCGGCTCCGGTGCGGGACGCAGACCCCGCTCCACCTCTGGCTCCCCCCACTTTGGTGGCGCCTCTGGTGCGGGGACCCTCGTCGCCGACCCCAGACTGGGGACCCTCTCTGCAGGCCCCGGACTGGGGACCCTCGCCGCAGGCCCCGGACTGGGGACCGTCGCTGGAGGCTCCGGACTGGGGACCGTCGCCGTGACCCTGTGTAATGCTGGGCCCCTTTACTAGCTGCTTCCGCCTTCCTCGCTGCTTCCACCTGCTTCCACGGCAGGCGATCCTTTCCAGCCAGAATCTCCTCCCACATCCAGGATCCCTTTCCTTCCAGAATGTCTTCCCATGTCCACTCTGTCTGCTCCTCCCGGCCACGCCACTTGGTCTGTTTGTGGTGGGTAGTTCTGTCACGATCGTCATATGGAATGGACCAAGGTGCAGCGTGGTGAGTCTATTCTTGTTCTGAGAAATTAAGGCTATTCCATGCGAGAAATTGCCAAGAAACTGAAGATCTCGTACAACGCTGTGTACTACTCCCTTCACAGAACAGTGCCAACTGGCTCTAACCAAAATAGAAAGAGGAGTGGGAGGCCCCGGTGCACAACTGAGTGGATTAGAGGACAAGTAGATTAGAGTGCCTAGTTTGAGAAACAAACACCTCACAAGTCCTCAACTGGCAGCTTCATTAAATAGTACCCACAAAACACCACTCAACGTCAACAGTGAAGATGCGACTCCGGGATGCTTCTGGAAGGTTCTGGAAGGTTCTCCCATCTCCACAGAGGACCTCTGGAGCTCTCTCAGAGTGACCATTGCGTTCTTGACCTCCCTGAGTGACCATTGGGTTCTTCACCTCCCTGACCAAGGCCCTTCTCGCTCAGTTTGGCCGGACGGCCAGCTCTCGGAAAAGTCTTGGCGGTTCCAAACTTCTTCCATTTAAGAATGATGGAGGCCACTCTGTTCTTGGGGACCTTCAATGCTGCAGAAATGTTTCGGTACCCTTCTCCAGATCTGTGCCTCGACACAATCCTGTCTCGGAGCTCTACGGACAATTCCTTCGAGCTCATGGCTTGATTTTGCTCTAACATTCACTGTCAACAGTGTGACCTTATATAGATGGGTGCATTTCCAAATCATGTCCAATCAATTTAATTTACCACAGTTGGACTCCAATCAAGTTGTAGAAACATCTCAAGGATGATCAATGGAAACAGGATGCACCTGAGCTCAATTTGCAAAAATTAAACCTGTTTTCACTTTGACATTATGGGGTATTGTGTGTAGATTGATGAGGGACTTTCAAAATGATTTATTTATTTTAGAATAAGGCTGTAATGTAACAAAATGTGGAAAATTGAAGGGGTCTGAATACTTTCCAAATGCACTGTACTATGTGTAATTTAAATTATATTCACCAATAGACCTACTAAATTATGAACATATAGTCAGTCACAGAATTACTCGGTAAATTCAACTAATATGATTTATTAGCTACAAAAGAATGAGTGTTTTACAACACTCAAACAATTACAGTGTACATGAAATACCTTATACATTACAGAATAAGACAGTGTAAATGACTATCAACTAAATAGGACTTAACGTGTGTGACACACACAGGAGCTTGCTAACAAGTTCTCAGAAGTATGAACAAATTCACTCTCCTTTTAACCAAATTCAAGCTTAAACTCATGCCCAACCTGAATTCAACTTTCTTTGCACTTTGCTAGTCAAAACAATAAGTAGGAAAACACACCCAGATTGTAATCTAATCCAATGATTTTAAATGATAGAACTGCACCCCTGTGTCGCTCCTCTTGAACCATCTGCAGTCCGACAAACTGAATAACACAGATCTCTGTAACACAGTTTCTCTGTAACAATAAATCCATAGCACTTACAGTACAATAGAACATATCAAAATTCTTCGCTTTTTGTGAACTCCTAAAACAATCCAAACATGGCAATATAATTTACAGTAACAGTCATTTAGCTGATTCAAGTTTCATCAGTCCAGTGACCGCAGGACATCCGTGGGAACGTTTCGTCCCCGAGATTGCCACAGATATGGTGTGGCTCTCTCCTGTGAGATGCAAATATATGGCCAGCCATCTAAATAGTGTATTGAGTCTTCATGCTGGGCCTCAGCGCCTGCAAGTCGCTAGTTGCGAGTACCACCTTCTCAAATTTTCCACTACAATTAGATTTCACGTATCTGATACGTTGAGGAGATGAATCATCTGATCAGACTGGGTGGTCAGAAGCAGATCTCCCTGGTGACAGGGTGGGTTTCCCTCCTCACTCGATCGTATCGAGAGGTCCAGTATCGTTAAATGGAGCCTCTGTTTTAAGGGTCATATGTCACTTAAATCACACGAACAACCCCATCTTGTCACGCCAGCTCCCGCTCTCCCTCTCTGGCGCTCGAGGGCTCCAGGCTGCCCTTCATTACGCACACCTGACACCATCATTACGCACAGCAGCGCTCATTGTACTCACCTGGACTCCTTCCCTTTGTTGATTGCCCCATCTATAACTGTCTGCTCCCCTGTTTGTTCCTGGTGTCAGCATTGATGTCGTTATTTTGTCCCCTGTCCAGATGCTATTCCTGTCCTGTTTCATGTCCGTTATTTATTAAATGTTCTCCCTGCACCTGCTTCCTGTCTCCAGCGTCGATCCTCACACATCTCTCTGGAATGTTGGGATTACCTCAGGGAGCAGGGTTCCATGTATTTTCCTCACAATACCGTGACATGGTGGAGCACTTTTCTTGTTAGTCTAAATGTATCTGCTTTTCATTGTCAATTTAACCCTCCTGCTGTATTCCGGTCGAATTGGACCGATTTACAAGTTTTCTCTCTGAAAAATGCAATTCATTTAATCTGATTGTCATAAGGTTCCATGACTTTGTCCACACAGGGCATCTGAATAAACAAACTACATTTAGATGATTTTCATAACATTTTGGGTGTTTTATTTAACTTTTGTACACCTGTGGTGTTTCCGGTCAAAAATGACCGGTCATTAGAAATGAGTGGGTGAGACTATAATTAGTGGATAAAATTGAGTTCAGGCACATGCCCATTCATCAGATGGACACACTTCCTCTCCCAGACCCCCACATGCATGTATGTTTGAGCACACACACACACACACACACACACACACACACACACACACACACACACACACACACACACACACACACACACACACACACACACACACACACACACACACACACACACAAACCTCACTCCCCTCTTGGCTTCCATAGCAATCCCCACAGGAACCTTTCCCCAATAGAATCTTTCCCCCATGGGAACCACACCTGTTGGCATTCACACAAACAATCGCAACATTGTTTCAATAATATATAGAACTTTTCTCGCACATCTGGTATATAAAGATTTTTTGAGGCCTTGCTCACAATTCATTCTGTGGCAGCGCAATGACCAAACAATATACTCATATCTTTGATCATGACACTCGTGAGGAGGAGAGTGTCCTTGTTAAACTTTGACACAAAGTAGTCTATGATAAATAGCACAATATGTTTCATCTGAGTATTTGTTGTAGTCAAAATAATCCATACATTATGCTTTTTTTTAACTTAAAAACGAGTTGTATGAGCTCAAGTCAATGAGGCCTACAGGCCATAAATAGGAAATAGAAGTTCAAAACCTGTAATGTTCACAAGAACTTAAGTTGATAAAAATATCTAACACAGCATTAGGTGATAATATATGTATTATTATGGATTTATAATCAGCTATAATGAGGCGGTAATTTTGGACCGAAGAACACAGAATGAATTAACATGAAACGAACACAACAGGAGGGTTAATCATTTTCTCTGTGGCAATCAGCAAATGTCTCATTGTCTTAGCGCTTGGCGTGGAAGACGAAAAAGAAAAAGAGAAGTCTATTTTGTGTTTCTTGTGTTATGCTTGTCCTCTTTCTCTTAGCAGTGTGTCTCTTAAGCAGTGATATGTGTTGTTGTTTTCCTGCAAAGCATTTGGAAGTGTCATGTTGCTACTCTGATGGGTTGTTGAACCTTCCCTTAATGCTGTTGAATTGTGTGTGTGTGTGTGTGTGTGTGTGTGTGTGTGTGTGTGTGTGTGTGTGTGTGTGTGTGTGTGTGTGTGTGTGTGTGTGTGTGTGTGTGTGTGTGTGTGTGTGTGTGTGTGTATATGGATTGTATCCATACTACACAGGAATAACCTGAAGTACCATATTTCTAGGAATTTCTGGGTTTCCTGGAATGAGCTGGTTCAGTCTACAGCACATGATTTACAAGCTGAGCTCCCGCTGTGTGCCAATGAGATCCCCTTTCTGTATAAATAGTCAGAGGCTCATGCCAGTATCCATCAGCAGGGTGATTCTGGGAGATTAAAGGAGATGGACAGTGCCTTTCTGGGGTAAGCAACATGAGCTTCAGATGGATAGATTGTTATGTAACCTTTACCCACCGTGATGATCACTCAGTCGTGAGCTTTTGGGGCAACACACACACACACAGACAGACGGACGGACGGACGGATGGACAGACAGAAGGACACACACACATACAATTAAACTTGGCGTGCCACATCACAATGTTGAAGCAGGATCTCAAGGTGCAGTATCCTCAGATGTTTCATTTGTGTACAGAAGCATACAGTTGGTCTGATGGAGGGTTGAATCGTGTTAGCTTTAGGACCTATGGTGTATAGAATGAAATAATGATGTGGGTGTATAACACATATAAACATCTGCAGCTCATGCTCTCCCTCCCCTCTGTATAGAAATCAGCACCTATTGGACACAGTGACAAACCCCCTTGGAAAAGCCTGAAACATGGCACAGTAAGTTGGAAGGACATAATGACTAAACGTTTTCAATGAACACCAGTACGTAATTGAACCTAAAATATTGAAAAATGTAAAATGACATGGGGTTGGACAACTGTGTGTGTGTGTGTGTGTGTGTGTGTGTGTGTGTGTGTGTGTGTGTGTGTGTGTGTGTGTGTGTGTGTGTGTGTGTGTGTGTGTGTGTGTGTGTGTGTGTGTGTATGAAGCATCCAGAAGAAGACCAGTAGCATGTCCCTGACCATCTCCAGCTCCTCCAGAGCAATCTCTTCCACCTCCACCTCCTCTTCCTCTTCCTCCACCTTGGTCCAGCAGCAGAGACACTCCAGCCTGGTGCAGCCCCTCTGCATCAGCCCCCAGAGGGTACCTACCTGACACACATGCACAAACACACACACACACACACACACACACAGACACAAACGCACCATATTATAGCTATGCTGATGATTTGCCCACCACACCTTCACTCACAACATACAATATATACATATTCATAACAAATATATATATTATGTCATTAGTGAAAGTATTCACACCCCCTTGACTTTTTCCACATTTTGTTGTGTTAGACCCTGAATTTAAAATGTATTAAATTGAGATTTTGTGTCACGGATCTACACACAATAACCCATAAAGTCAAAGTGGAATTTTGTTTTTATAATTTTTTACACATGAATTAAGGATCAGCCCCTTTTTTAAATTTTTGCCTAAAATGACATACCCAAATCTAACTTCGTGTAGCTCAGGACCTGAAGCAAGGATATGCATATTCTTGATACCATTTGAAAGGAAACACTTTGAAGTTTGTGTAATGTTAAATGAATGTAGGAGAATATAAAACATTAGATCTGGTAAAATATAATACAAAGAAAAAAACATGAATGATCAACAACCACTTAAAAGAATAATGGGGAAATATTGTATAATCCAATGTTTTTTTGTTAACACAATTTTTGAATGACTGACCCATCTCTGTACCACTACACACATCCAATTATCTGTAAGGTCCCTCAGTCGAGAAGGGAATTTGAATATCCCTTTGAAGTTATCAATTAAGCTTTGGATGGTGTATCAATCAGCCGAGTCACCACAAAGATGCAGGCATCCTTCCTAACTCGGTTGCCAGAGAGGAAGGAAATCACTCAGGGATTTCACCATGAGGCCAATTGTGATTTTAAAACAGTTACAGGGTTTAATGTCTGTAATAGGAGAAAACTGAGGATGGATCAACAACATCGTAGGTACTCCACAATACTAACCTAAATGACAGAGTGAAAAGATGGAAGCCTGTACAGAATTAAAATACTTCAAAACATGATTCCTGTTTGCAATAGGGCACTAAAGTAATACATAAAAAAAATGTGGCAAAGAAATTAACTTTTTGTCCTGAATACAAATAGTTGTTAAAGGCAAATCCAACAGTACACATCACTGAGTACCGCTCTTCATTTGTTCAAGTATGATGGTGGTTGCATCATGTTATGGGTATGCTTGTCATCGACAAGGGATTTTTTAGGATAAAAATAAACATAATAGAGCAAAAATTTAAAAATCTATGGCAATACTTGGAAATGGCTGTCTAGCAATGATCAACAACCACTTAAAAGAATAATGGGGAAATATTGTATAATCCAGGTATGCAAAGCTTTTAGAGATTTACCCAGAAAGACTCACAGCTATAATCTCTGCCAAAATTGATTCTAACTTGTATTGACTCAGGGGGTTGACTACCTATCTAATTAAGATATATTAGTGTTTTTATTTTTTGTATAATCTTAGCATTTTTCTTCAACTTTGACATTACAGAGTATTATGTGTGGTAATTGACAAAAAATATAAAATAAAATAAAATCAAGTTGAATCCCACTTTGTTACATAACAAAATGTGTAAAAAGTCAAGGGATGTGAATCATTTCTGAAGGCCCTGTATATAATATATGCCTTCAACTGCTCCTTGTCAATATGTTATGTACCCACAGACAATGCATGACAGTGTTTATTTGTGTTTTTAAATCCACTAGTTGTTGTCATGTCTTTTTTCTAGACACAGAGTCCATCATATTCCCAACAGCATTCAGGGAGTGGTGGAGTGGCTCCTACTTTTGTCAAGGTAATGCAGGATACATCTTTACCCCCATCTGGTGACTGAATATGGAACTGAAGCATGGATTTGTCTGGTTCGGAAATAAAGGTTGAGTCAAAAGTTGAGCTGGACTTGGCCCTACATACATTTTGTGAAGGTTTTTTCCTACCTACATCAGAACTGTGAACAGAGTTATGATCATTGTCATTCAACACATGGATTGACACCTGCTCTAGTTCCTTATGATTACATAGGCATATGACATAGCTTTCCAGTCAGATGATGAGAAAGGCCATTGCCTTAATTGCTGTCAGAGGTTAAAAAATATATATATATGTATATATTTCAAAAGTGTTCTTGTCAGTTTGTTAATGATTGTGCCCTAAACATCTGGGCACATGCTGTATGTGTAGAGGGCTGTATGTGTAGAGGGCTGTATGTGTAGAGGGCTGTATGTGTAGAGTGCGAGGTGAGGAGAGAGGTTAAGAGAGGAGGGAGGAGGGGCTTGGTGGTGGTGGTGTGTGAGTCTCCGCAGCCACCCAGTCACTTTGATCCAGTTCTCTTTGTGTCCAGTGTCTCCACGACGTCAGCACGGTCAAGGGTCAGTTGGTGGTTCTAGAGTGCCGTATTCGTGGGACGCCACCACTGCAGGTTCTGTGGTATCGCGAGGAAGAGCAGATAGTGGACTCTGCTGACTTCCGCATCCTCCGAAAGAGTGAGTGGCAGAGTGCATGGTGGCTCCATCGGTGATGGGAAATACACACAGACCAAAAATTGCTTTTGACCCAATGGGTACACACTGGTTGAATCAACGGTGTTTCCACGTCATTTCAATGAAATTACATTGAACCAACATGGAATAGACATTGAATTGATGTCTGTGCCCAGTGGGGAGGCACTAAATAGAAATGATCTCTAAACGTTCTCCTTCTTTTTCAGAGGCTACTTCTGCATCAGTGCCAGGTGAGTGGGAAACATACCAAAGTTGGCTATTGTTGAAGGGCACATTTACCAGTGTCTTCCATTATTATAACATTAACATGATACATTGGTATTAACATGATACATTGGTGCTGGTATTGGTGTGCCATTCTCATGTGTCCCCTCCTCTCCTTCCTCCATAGAGGAGCTGTGTACCCTTGTCATCACCGAGGCCTTCCCAGAGGATTCTGGGGTGTTCAAATGTATAGCTGGGAATCAGTTCGGAACAGTATCATGCAACGCCATACTGGAGGTGTACATTGGTGAGCAGAGACTAGTTACAGAACTGGTCAGACGCGCAAGACTACTTTTGTGCTTTTACTCAGTTTTCTTCATCGCTCTAATCTACATACAATCCTGAAAAACATTCTGACAATGTGATGTCTCTGTGTCCAGACCTGGAAGAGCAGATGGAGAATGAGCAACCCATGGATGAGCAGCCCTTGGAGTCTACCAGGCTGGAACATGATGAAGTCCCCTCTTTACTACAAGACGTAGCCGCGATTCCCCCTCCAGAGTGGCCCGAGAGCCCAGTCTGCGAGATTGACCCCCCACTGGAAGAACAGTGAGTTCAACTATTTTAGGCAAAAACCCTAAAATGGAAAGATGAGGGGCCAGTATGCTGCTGTGGGACAGTATTTATGTATCAAAATACCTATCCATACGTAAAAGTAAACTTTGTAGAAATGATCACATAGGTAATCTATGAAATCGCAGGGATGCAGAGGTCAGAAAAATATTTCCCTACTGTCAATTCGATTCAACTGCCACAAGAGGGGGCTATTGCTTGTTTTGAAGTTGCAGGTAGGCTGCTATAGTTTGAAAGGTTTTATGATCTAATTCTCAGTGTCCGTTCATTAATTACGGTAAGAGAGTACCGAATTAAGATAGGTACTACAGCGCTGCTGATTGTTTGGTTTGTAGATGTGTTTAATTATCATCTTATTGTAATAACAGGGAGGGGCGTATTTAGCCTATTTGTCTTCAATTTTGATTGGAAACAAATGCAAGGAACACATTTTATTCCATGTTATTAAATAGCACTATTATAAGTGCTTGTGTGTAGGCCAGAGAGGCACACCGAATAGGGGCGACTGTGACATGTAAAATTAAAATAAAGGCAGGTCAGGTTATGGTGTCGTAAATTAGGGGTAGCAGCACAGCCGCGCTCTGAAATCAGCTGAGAGTCGCGTGCACGTTATTCTGCATATTTGACGTGGGTGTACACAATCTATACAGACCTTTTGCTCTCCGACTCATATCAGAAACATTCAACTCTCTGTAGTTCAGCCTATATTGAAGTTGAAATATTGAGATCTTTAATCTAGTACCTTTTATCCAGGTAAGCTTAATGTATTATTGTTGGATTTTTTAAATTTTGTGTCACTCAATTGGTGATAAATTTGTCACAGGTGCAACTGATTATAAAAGTTTGTCCAATTTTGTTTTTCTATTTAAATATGTGTGTGTATGTGTAAAACCTTGTAATATGCACTGGTAATTTTCTAAATGGGTAAATGCAAATTACCTTTTTAATTGGATGTTGCAGTATTCACATTTCTGCATGACTTATCAGTGACTCACTCAGTGAGTTGGTTAAATTGTGTATTTGAAGGGCTGTGCTGTGTAGTGTCAAAGTGAGATCTCTGTAGAAGGCTAAAGTGTAATAGAGCTCTGTAGAGACCCCAATCATTGTCTATAATTTAAGTGTGCATACCAAAGCTAGCCCAAGATATACTCTTCATTAAGGAGCCTAATGTTACCGTTATTCAAAAAGACCTCATACACTACTTTACTAAAAGTATATGGACACCTGCTCGTTGAACATCTCATTCCAAGATCATGGGCAGTAATATGGATTAGGCCTGGCTCACAGTCGGTGTTCCAATTCATCCCAAAGGTATTCGATGGGGTTGAGGTCAGGGATCTGTGCAGACTAGTGAAGTTCTTCCACACCGATCTCGACAAACCATTTCTGTACGGACTTCGCTTTGTGCATGGGGGCATTGTCATGCTGAAACAGGAACAGGCCTTCCCCAAACTGTTGCCACAAAGTTGGAAGCACAGAATCGTCTAGAATGTCAATGTATGCTGTAGCTTAAAATTTGCCTTCACTGGAATTTAGGGGGCTACGGTCCCATTCTGTGTGCTTGTGTGGCATACCACTTTGCAGCTGAGCCACTGTTGCTCCTTGATGTTTTCACCTCACAATAACAGCACTTCGAGTTGACCCGGGCAGCTTTACCATGGCAAAACGTTTATGAACTGACTTGTTGGAAAGGTGGTGTCCTATGACTGTGCCACGTTGAAAGTCACTGAACTATTCAGTGAGGCCATTATACTGCCAATGTTTGTCGATGGCGATTGCATGGTTGTGTGCTCGATTTTATACATCTGTCAGTACGGGTGTGGCTGAAATAGCAAAATTCACTAGTTTGTTTCCACATACTTTTGTGTGTGTCTATATAGTGTGGTATTTTCAGAGGTAGACTGGTTCTGGCCGCAAAATACTCTATCTGAACATACAGTTGAAGTCGGAAGTTTACATACACTTAGGTTGGAGTCATTTAAAACGTGTTTTTCAACCACTCCACAAATGTCTTGTTAACAAACTATAGTTTTGGCAAGTCGGTTGGGATATCTACTTTGTGCATGACAGAAGTAATTTTTCCAACAATTGTTTACAGAAAGATTATTTGAATTATTCACTATCACAATTCCAGTGGGTCAGAAGTTTACATACACTAAGTTCACTGTACCTTCAAACAGCTTGGAAAATTTCATTACATGATATCATGGCTTTAGAAGCTTCTGATAGGCTAATTGACATCATTTGAGTCAATTGGAGGTGTAGCTGTATTTCAAGGCCTACCTTCAAACTCAGTGCCTCTTTGCTTGACATCATGGGAAAATGAAAAGAAGTCAGCCAAGACCTCAAAAAAACAGGAAGGATACGCGTTCTGTCTCCTAGAGATGAATGTACTTAGGTGTGAAAAGTGAAAATCAATCCCAGAGCAACAGCAAAGGACCTTGTGAAGATGCTGGAGGAAACGGGTACAAAACTATCTATATCCACAGTAAAAACGAGTCCTATATCGACATAACCCGAAAGGCCACTCAGCAAGGAAGAAGCCACTGCTCCAAAACTGCCATAAAAAAGCCAGACTACGGTTTGCAACTGCACATGGGGACAAAGATCGTACTTTTTGGAGAAATGTCTGATGAAACAAAAATAGAACTGTTTGGCCATAATGACCATCGTTATGTTTGGAGGAAAAAGGGGGAGGCTTGCAAGCCGAAGAACACCATCCCAACCTTGAAGCACGGGGGTCGCAGCATCATGTTGTGGGGGTGCTTTGCTGCAGGAGGGACTGGTGCTCTTCACAAAAAAGATGGCATCATGAGGTAGGAAAATGATGTGGATATATTGACGCAACATCTCAAGACATCAGTCAGGAAGTTAAAGCTTGGTTGCAAATGGGTCTTCCAAAAGGACAATGACCTTTTGGAATACTCCCAAAGTTGTGGCAAAATAGCTTAAGGACAATAAAGTCAAGGTATTGGAGTGGCCAGCACAAAGCCCTGACCTCAATCCCATAGATAGAACATTTGTGGGCAGAACTGCGAGCAAGGAGGCCTACAAACCTGACTCAGCTACACCAGCTCTGTCAGGAGGAATGGGCCAAAATTCACCCAACTTATTGTGGGAAGCTTGTGGAAGGCTACCTGACACTTTCGACCCAAGTTAAACAATTTGAAGGCAATGATACCAAATACTAATTGAATGTATGTAAACTTCTGACCCACTGGGAATGTGATGAAAGAAATAAAAGCTGAAATAAATCATTCTCTCTCCTATTATTCTGACATTTCACATTCTTAAAATAAAGTGGTGATCCTAACTGACCTAAAGCGGGGAATTCTTACTAGGATTAAATGTCAGGAATTGTGAAAAAATGTATTTAAATGTATTTGGCTAAGGTGTATGTTAACTTCCGACTTCAACTGTGTATCGATTCTCAATTGTGATACGATTCTAGAAACAGAAAGCCCTTTATTTTCATATCACATCAAAATAATTTCACAAATGCAAAATACACACTTACTGTACACCATTTTAACCTGCTTTATCACTGTTGCAGCCGACAGTATTTTTCAGTGACATGTTTCTGGCAGCCTTCCTTTACAGTGTTCAGAGTATGCTAGATAGATAATTAGCACAGGTCTTCGGTAAATACGCACTGTAACTTGGAGATATGGCTGTGTGTGAACACTAACCCTATAAAGGCGTATGAATTTACCATGCCATTTTTTGAAAATGGTTTATTTCTGATATGAAAGATAAGGTCCTTATGCTTCCTCCTAATTTCTAGCAAAGGGTACATGGTGATCGTGTGTTAGTGGTGGTGTAAATCCCCAAATATACTTTGACTCTAGCCTCTTCCTGTCCTACCATGGAATCAACATAACTCTCACTCTTTCCTTTAATGATTCCCTTCAAAATGAAAATAATTTGAATGTCAGTGGGAGAGATCCCTTTTTCGACAAGAGGGAAAACTGGATGCTTTCCAGGCAGTCACACAAAGCTCTGAAAGGACCAGCGCACTCAATAGCATCTCTCTATTTACCAGTGTCCCCTTTCTGTTGGATCACAGTCATACCATTCCAATGTTCCCAAAGGGGAGGGAGGGCTTGTTCAGTTGGAACTATTTGAGTTTCAGATCATGTTTAGTCCCCGGAGCCAGTAAGACTCCTTATTCTACAAGACAGATCTGATTTATGAATTTCTTTCTGGATTGTTTTTAGCATTGTGAGAAGAAATGTTGTAGTATGGTTTAGGATTTGAAATGCTCGTCACAGTATTGGACGAGGGTGTCGGTGTTCGCTGTAAAAGAACTGCACCTGCCAGCTAATGTCAGTTAACACTACAGGCTCCTGATTTAGCCCCTCAAACGTGAATAGCAACATATTCACTACTCTCTTGTAGGTCATGTGGACAGTGTTTGTGTTCAATACATTTTTCCTTTGAGTGTGTAAGGCAAGCCAAAACATACAGAACATTGAACTTTTCATGGTGAATTTACTCTGATTATTTACTATGCAAAAAGGGGCACTTAAAATGCATGATCCACCTAAAAGGCTGTGCGTGGGTATAACAATTTTACTGTAGTAAGAAATGTTGTTTCTATGGTCACCATTTATCCTGTTAACTTGAGTAATGCAAATTAAGTTACCAAAGTGTTTCTCCTTGCAGGTCTCTAGAGCCTGAGCTACAGCCACCTAGTAAAACCCTAGAGGAGCCGTTCAGTCCAAGTGAAAAGAGTATCCACTGCTCAGAGGGTCAGAGGTCACCTGAAGCCCGCACGCCCACCCCGCCGGCCTTAAAAATAAAAACGACCCCCAAACTGTTCACTCCCAGCAAGCCCAGCTTCCAGAGCTCAGGAGACTCTAGAGGCTGCAGTATGAGCAGCAGTGTGGCTGACCTTCCCACCTTCACCCCCAGCCTCTTTGCCCCCAGTGCCTTCAACTATGCACGGCCACGCCAGTTTATCCAGTCCCAGCCGGCCTTCCAGGTCCCCAGCTATGATGTAGCCCAGGCTCTGCCTCAGTCCAATGGGAACAGCAGCAAGGCCTCTCCCTCCTCCTCCAATCTGAGCTCCCCCATTTCCACTCCTGCATTCTCACAGCCGCCGGTGTTTCCCCATGACCCTCCCGTCGCCGCTGCCCAGCCCGTGTCCCCCTCCCGCGCCCCCATGCGCTCCACTATCACACTCACCCCGAGGGTCCCCAGTGCTAACGTCAGTGTCCCAGCCCCATCTGAGCCCAAGTCCCAGTCCTCTTCAGCTGCCTTCCTCTGCTCTGTCCTGCCCTCTCAGTCCACCCCACAGTACAAGCCTGCACCCATGTCCATTCCCCAGCCTCCATCACCAGCTCGCTCCTCACACTCCCCCAACCCTCCCAGCCCCCTGCCCAAGCCCCACTTTGATGCCCCCCTGCACATGGCTCTCCCTACTCACAGCCTGCCTATGAGTCGGTCTCCCCACTCCCAAACTCCCACCACCGTTTCCATGCCACAGCCCTCCTTTCCTCCTCCCTCATGCGTGTCTCTGCCTCCTAGCTACAGAGGGACCCCAAACATGTGAGTTGCTATATTTTGAAACGGTAAATAAAATGCCTGAGCTAGTATGTTATAGCAATTCACCATACACTGAATATACAAAACATTACGAACACCTTCCTAATGTTGAGTTGCACCCCCCACCCTTGCCCTCAGAACAGCCTCAATTCGTCGGGTCATTGACTCAACAAGGTGTCGAAAGCGTTCCACAGGGATGCTGGCCCATGTTGACTCCAATGCTTCCCATAGTTGTCAAGTTGACTGGATGTCCTTAGGGTGGTGGACCATTGTTGATACAGATTGGAAACTGTTGAGTGTGGAAAAACCCAGCAGCTTTGCAGTTCTTGACACAAACTACCATACCCGTTCAAAGGCACTTAAATATTTTGTCTTGCCCATTCACCAGTCCATGTCTCAAGGCTTAACAGGCTTAACCTGTCTCCTCCCCTTAATCTACACTGATTTTTAAGTGGATTTAACAAGTGACATCAATAAGGCTCAGTCTGTCATGGAAAGAGCAAGTGTTCTTAATGTTTTGTATACTCGGTGTAAATTATGATTTTAACATTAATGGTTGATTAATATTCTGTCTGGCTTACCCTCTCCAGCCTTCCCAAGCTGATCCTGAAGAAGGCTCCTGTCCCTCAGCCAGTGTCCCACAACTCAGATGAGCAGATCCAGGGTTCCAAGGACGCGCTGATCCAAGATCTGGAGAAGAAGCTACGCACCAAAGAAGCCCGCAGGAGAAACAGCCAGGTATCCATTAAAACAAACTAGCCCGGAGTCAGTGGGCAGTGAAGTGTTTGTAATTTGTGTGGATATACTGCATGTATGTGGATAGGGAAATGTATGATGTGATTCAGTGTCAAGACAATGTTATAATCTAAGTGTTGTCTTATTTAATGTGGTTAGGGAATAAACTAAGTACTTTTCGACAACGTGCTTGTTTACTCCACTACCACATGAATGCTGTACAAGAAAACGTGTGGTTCCCTTCCTGATTTGAACCCATACAGCATACATCATCAGACTATTTGATATCACAATGTGGCAACTATGAAAGAGGGAAATATGGATTCGTAACTTATCATCCTCTCGTAGTATTCCTGTATTAATTAAAGTCAAGGACATACAATATCCTTGACGCCACGTGCATCAAGCGGGATTCTCAACTTTGAATAGATACTTCAGTAGAACCCAACTTCCAATTACTAGAAGCTTCAGTGGAATCCCTTGGACTTAGTGGACCAGTGTACTATGATCAACACAAGGCAGCTGTTGTGTTGAAGTAGACCCAATAACATTGGAGGCTGCTCTATGGACAGACCTACTTACACAGCCGATCCCAATTCACTTTCTACCTTATCCATAACCCTTTGACCTTTGCAGATCTGAAAGGTCTGAATAGGTATAGCAGTTCAGTGGTGGGGCATCCACCATATTGCTGCCAATGAGTAAGTTGGGACCATAGACTTAGATGGACAACTCATCTTTGTATCTGTCCCATTGTGGCGTCTGTGAGAGCACAGGCAGCGCCATTGAAGCCATCTCCATTTTGAAGTAGTACATTTTCTTCTACTACTTCTGAGTTGGTAAAAAAAACTCAGTGTGCATATGGACACCTGGAGTGTGTTTGAACAGGTATAAAACTAAGGTTGGAAATTGTACTGCCACCTGCAGTTATGGAATGTTTTCTCATATGTATAATTCATCGGCTGATCCCTCCTGATGACCTGGATGGAATTATTTGATCCTTCCTTAACCCATAGGAAGTCCCACCTAGTTGAGTACCTCAATGGTGAAAGTCCTCAAGTGCGCTGCCCATGCTAAAACAGGCTTTTGGGCACTAGAGTTGTATATGACTGCAGTATACTGGCTCAGCATTGGCTGGTTTACGGGTACTATACAGTATATGGTGTAACCGGTGGGATTTGAACCCAGGTCTCCCATGGGAGAAATCAAGGTCTTGACCTTTTCAGAGCAAGAGGAAATTCCTTTTTGGGCCGTCACTGATTTTGAAGTCTTAGGCGGGGCTACCTCATTACATGACGACTAGCAACCATGACCGACTCATGTCCGCAACACTGGCTGGCTATTGGCTGGTTTACTGGTACTATATAGTATACTGGCTCACCATTGGCTCGTTTAATGGTACTAGTATACTGGCTGACTATAGCCTGGTTTCCTGTTTGTCCCCTGACAGAAGTTGTCCTATGAGGAGCGCATGGCTCGACGGTTGCTGGGTCCAGATAACGCTGCCTCTGTCTTTGACTTTGAGAATTCCTCCGACTCACAACTCGACCAGGTATAATCTAAGTTATTTTAGGAAGTACAATACACTTAACTTTTTCATTTCAAGGATCCATACTTTTGTCATGCTACTGTATGTCTTTTGATGTTCTACTAATACAGATCACAAGTTTCTCAGGCTTGGAGACGTTACTAATACTATGTGGGGTTTAGATGGGATGTTCCCGCTATTATGTGTGACTAGTCCCCTGTCATTGTAGATCAGCCCTTAATCCTTCTCACACAATGGGGCTGGGCTCCGGCTCTGTCCTCATCAGTCACAGGAGAACTGCACAGCCCTCTTCCAAGAATGCAGCTAGAAATAGCAGGTGTGAAGACTATGTGCCATAGCAGCATTCTCCCAGGGATATGTAGTGTAGGATGCCAGAAAGAGACCACACACACAACAGTACAACACGTGTGCCCACACAACGGTACAACACGTGTGCCCACAGCACTATTCCCCCATCTGGCCACCCCTATATTCCTAGGCATAGTGTCATGTACTTTGAAATATTTATCAAGTCTGGTTATTCAAGAGGTTGTATTAAAGTAATGCCTTTTCAGGAGATGTAGTCTTGAACATAGACCACCTTTATGTGTGAACTTGAGTGTTGGCTAGTGTAGAGGCAGTGATGAATCCCTCTCTATATACCGTATGTGAATGCTTTTACACAGGTCCATGGCAAAAATGTTATTCCCAAATCTCTCTGTCCTCTCTTGCAGCCAGGATCACCAGAGGGACGTAACACTGGAGGAATATGGTAAATGTCACCCACAGTCGGCAAAAGCATGTATATACATTTATAATGCTTTAACATTTGAGTAATTTGGCAGACATGCTTACCCAGAGCGACTTACAATAGTGCATTTATCTTAAAGGAGCAGTTCACTATTGTACATCTTGACGTTAGATGGTTCCTCACACTGACAGTAGTCTATGGGCTGGGAGAAACTGTCTACCCCCTCTCCTCAACTGAACCACTGATTAGTATTCTTTAAACCGCCACTACAAACTTCAGCTAACCTTATTTTATTTAAACATGCCCCCATCAATTCGATAGATTGTTAGCTTGTGGTGGCTAAGGTTAGCTGAAGTTTGTCGTGGATGTTTAAAGAGCTGAACCATTGATTAATTTATTTTGGCCCATAGACTACATTCAGGGTGAGGAACTGTCTAACATCAAGTTGTAAAATAGTGAACTACTCCTTTAAGATATCTCAGTTATTTATTTAAAATACTTATTTAAGAGTTAAGGTTTCAGACCTTTTCTGAAGATGGACAGGGACTCCACTGTCCTGACTTCAGGAGGATGCTTAATCCACCATTGGTGTGTCAGGACAGAGAAGTGCTTTGACTGGGCTGAGCGGTAGCTTCCCTCCTGTAGGGGTGGGAGGGCAAAGAGAGCAGAGGTGGCAGAAAAGAGTGCTTGGGTTGGGGTATTGGGTTTGAGAATAGCCTGAATGTGAGGAGGGGGGAGTTCCCCCTAGCTGCTCCATAGGCAAGCACCAGGGTCTTCAAGATGATGTGAGCTTTGACTGGAAGCCAGTGTAGTGTGTGGAGGACCGGGGTGACCTGGGAGAACTTGGGAAGGTTGAACACCAAAAGAGTTTTGCTCATACTGCATATAAATACCGCATATACACAATGAAGCAGTAGATGAGGAGACCAGAAAGAGAAGCGGGTGAGGGTGAGGGTGAAGGCATGTGCGAATGAGACCTGAGGCTTAGGGCTGGGTGGCGGGTTGTCGGATCCAGGTTGAGTTTCCTGGCGCAGCCGTGTGTTTGTGTGCTGTTTCCACTGCCTACCACGGGCTCCGGTTCCCCCCGGCCATGCTGTAAGCGGGACAATAATAGACTATGAACTGAGTGAGCTGACATGTCTCCCAGTCTCTACGGCTATGATGTCTTCCTTACTGATGTTTTCTGGGATTGCTTTGTCTGCCCATTATGATGCACAGTTGGAAGGTGAAGGGCACCTGCTGTGTTACTTGAAGTGAGATGGTTTAGGATCCATGTGTGGACCTTTTGGCCTTTTGTTTATGTTAATGGGGTTTTCTGAACCATGGGACAGCATGAATGGAGATGCAGCATTTGATGTTATGAATTAGTTCAATTTGCTCTTTGAATCTGAAAAGATGAGAAGAGTGAGCTCTCTTGACTGCATGAAAACTCAATCATTCAAAGTCAGCCATCAAAGGCGCAGTTATGAAAGCTCCTCTGTTCCTACCCCCTCTTCTGCTCTCACTTTCTCCTCCTTTCTTTCTCCTCTCTGTCTCTTTCTTTCCTCTAGGGGAAAACACCATTCTGGTACTGATGGCAACGAGGGCTCGGCCATCCAGGAGAAATGCTATGCCCCACGTTTCATCCAGGTCCCTAAGGACCTTACAGTGGAGGAGGGCAGGTTCTGCAGGATCGACTTCAAGGTACAGCACTGGACACGCTGTAATCAGTTTAGTCATGAATGTTGATGAAATGCATTATATGTAGCTAGCATTCAACATTTTTAGAGCTGGGATCTATTTCCTAGGTAGGAACTTATTGATGAGGTATCTTCTGTAAAGACCTCGTTAAACTTTGACACGGACTCACGCAACAATGTATTTAAGTGTAATGCAATTAAAGCCTCTGGAGTCCAAACATGAAACCCAATATCACATCTGGACAGAATAACCAGGTTGTAAAAAGCTACCCTGTACTCTCCTCCCCCCTCATCCACTTCCTCCTCTGAGCAATCACAACCCCCAATCAGGGTCCCTGCACTAAGCCCTCCATAACCCCCTAGTAGTCCACACTCCAGTCCACACACTCCCTGGGTCCCTCGCTGCTCAAGGCTGTGTCCAGGGTCATATATTTATTAGTACACACTGTAGCAAAACATTTTGCAACAAAAATTGTTTCCATCTTCTTCTGTTTGATGTTGAACGAATGCACCCCTGGCTGTGTCCTCAGGTGGGAGGTCTGCCCACCCCAGATGTGACCTGGTATCTCGACGGGAAGGCCATCCGCCCGGACGACTACCACAAGATGCTGGTGTGTGAGAAGGGCATGCACTCCTTCATCATTGAGATTGTGACTGTGCATCATGCCGGTGTCTACGAGTGTATGGCCAGAAACCGCGCTGGGGAGAACCACTTCTACATAAAACTGGAGGTTATCGGTAAGAGCTGTTTTTGATTACTGTATTCTGTCAAATAATCTCCCATTTCCCATCTCTTAGCTTAGCATTGATGCTCTAACACTGCTTTACCCCCTCTCCTCTTCAGCCCAGGAGATGCTTCGCCCCCCCACTTTTGTCCAGAAGATGCTGAACTCTCGTGCCCTGGAGGGGGACACAGTGAGGTTAGAGTGTAAGGTGGCTGCCTCCCCTCCACCAAAGCTCTTCTGGAAGAAGGACAAAGACATGCTGCGCATTGACCCCACCAGGATGAGGTTGATGGACCTTCAATTCCAAGTTTGAATCCTCTCAGAAGGAGAAATGCTCACAGTAGAGATTGTAATTTCTGACAGTTAGCTGACTTGAATCTAACTGAAATGTGTTTGTTAATTAGCTGATTTAGTTTTGCTAGTTAAAGTGAACCTCTGTTAGCTATAAGTGAGAGGTGCTGTTGATTCCATAAGAGAGTAACCCCAAGCATGATGTGTCTTCCAGCCTTTACCAGGATGGTACTGGAAGTCAGTGCCTGCTCATTGAGAGGCTGGTCAAATCTGATGCAGGCTGGTACACCCTGTCTGCCATCAACGAGGCCGGCATGTCCACCTGCAATGCCAGACTGGACGTAGGAAGTAAGTGGACCGTTTGTGCGTATGTGGGTCTGTGCTTATCACACAACAGTGTTTAGTTAAGAGATCCAATTGGCTCATCTCTGTCCGTTACCCATTACTGTATGTAATAGTTTCAAGACTTAAACTCAAAAACACCACTGACTGCTGTGCCAGTCAACCTCTTGTGGCCCTTCACAGCTATTAGTGTGCTGACATCTGCACTAGTGGGACAAAGGCAGGGATTACCGCGCTGTTTACATCAGAGACAGACAACGCTGTAACCTCGCACTCAGAATATCCGCTATGACAGGACATTGAAATGGCATACTACACTACTGTACTATAAACAGTGGTGGGAAAAGTACCCAATTGTCATACTTGAGTAAAAGTAAAGATAATAGAAAATGAAAAGTGAGTCGCCCAGTAAAATACTACTTGTGTAAGTCAAAAAATATTTGGTTTTTAAATATACTTAATTATCAAAATTAAATGTAATCGCTAAAATATAATTAAGTATCAAAAGTCGAAGTGTAAATCATTTCTAATTCCTTATATTATTAAGCAAACCAGACGGCACAATTTTCTTTCTTTTAAAAAAATGTACGGATAGCAAGGGGCACACTCCAACACTCATATCTTTTACAAATTAAGCATTTGTGTTTAGTGATTCCACCAGATCAGAGGCAGTAGGGATGACCAGAGATGTACTCTTGATAAATGTGTGAATTGGACCATTTTCCTGTCCTGCTAAGCATTCAAAATATAACGAGTACTTTTGGGTGTCAAGGAAAATGTATGAAGTAAAAAGTACATTATTTTCATTAGGAATGTAGTGAAGTAAAAGTTGTCAAACATAAATGGTAAAGTATAGATACCCCAAAAAGCTACTTAGGTAAAAATACTTTAAAGTACTACTTAATTACCAGTGTTGTGTAAAAATGTATGTACTGTAGCAGCAAGGGGAAATTGTCTCTTACTCAATATTTGTAGTACTTTCTGCTGTTACGATGGACGGGCAAATTTCCTGTAATTTCTCCCGTCGTCCTGCAAATACAGTAGTTGCCATGGCGGTGCAAGTTGTAAAGGCTGATAGAAACCCATAACAGATGTATCATTACAAGGCTAGGAAAATGAGGGGCTGCTGTATTATATTCCTCCTTGATCACATAACATGCCATCTGGTACGCGGACCGAGAGCGGCCATATTGAATTTTAACTCTACTCAGCCTAGCTAGCTGAAGAAGTAGTCTGAAATTTATCGGTCAGAGAGAGGGCATATACTTGCTCTATCCTCTGTGCAGGGTTACTAAATGGAAAAACTGACTCTTCTTTGCTCATATGATTCTCATCGCGATGATGTCAGGCCCCAACTGTGCAGCAGGATTTAGCTGGACACTCTGCTGGCCACAAGGAAAGCTGGTCTTTCGACTCCCAAGGTTAACCTGTAATTGGAGATGGTGCTTAATACAGCAACGCTGGCAGAGAGGGCTACGACGCCAGTCTCACAGCACAGGCATGCCTCAATGGCTCTTGTACAAACCTTAATACCGGAGCAGTTTATCTTTGGAGATCTTTTTAGGAAAATCTCTTAGGATAGCAGCACATTCCTCCTTCTGTGGATGAAGAGGTCCAAACATGTTTTCAAATTCCTTATTAGGCAAACCAGACTACAATTTTCATGTTTTTAAAATAATAGGTTGGTAATATTTGACAGTGACCGGCTTTATTTTCATTTTGTTTTATTACCTGGCTCAAATGCAACATTTCCATTATTATTGCATTAGAGGTTCAAGGAGCCTGTTCTGAATATATCTTGATCTTTGTATTCCATTCTGTTTACTCTTCTGTCTCCAGCTCGCACCAACAAGCCTGCCCCCCCTACAGGCAAGCATTTTAAAATCCCCCTCAGCCATCTCCCCGTCCTGACTCCAGACCCCACCCCCCAGCACACGGCCCCCCTGTACGAGAGCGAGGAGCTCTAGACAAAACTACACCAGGAGTGTAATAATCGTGGATGTGTGTTGTGCTCCTTATTATACCTGCCTGTGTCCTACCACTGAGGCTGTCCTGTTGTCTGTGTCTTGGGGAGGAAAGCAATTGAGGTTTTGAGGAAGCGGGTAGATGGACTCTCACATTTTGCCCACACTGCCTCAGTCTCAATCCAGGACACCTCAAAAGACCCCGCATTTGTCAAATGCACTTTAGTTTGAGCCCTTCTGGTTTTGTGTCAAGGGCATGCTGGTCAGATGCGGGTTTCCCAACCGCACATCCTCTTAGTGTGGTGTAGCCTTCCTGGCCGGTGCACTTGACTTGGCACAGACCTTTGTCAAATGCTGTCCTGTGGTTTGCTGTTCTAGTGGATAGAGAATGAATCATGTATCGTCTCCAGACATGTAACAATCTTCGGTCCTTCACGAAAGCATCGTTTTTATGACGGCTGCTTCAAGTGAGAATGTGTCGGTGATATTTCTGTTTTTTAAAGGTCAAATGGTTTCATTATATAAGCTATTTATTGGACAATATCTTCTAAATGTAAATGGTTGCCGTAACACCCAAATTTACCACAACCTCAAGGTCTGATCCTGACCATAGAAAAACATTTTGAACAGTGTATGACGTGAAATTGAATGTATGTGTAATAAAGTTTTCATGACCTAATTACAGGTGGTTATTTCACTTTGAAAATAAGATATCAAATTGAGTTCATATACACTGAATAAAAACAAACTATGTAAAGACATGTTTCATGAGCTGAAATAACAGCCCAGAAATGTTGCATATACACAAAAAGCTTATTTCTCACATTTGTTTACATCCATGTTAGTGAGCATTTTTCCTTTGCCTACTGTCAGGTGGCTGGATTAAGAAACTGATTAAACATGATAATTACACAGGTGCTCCTTGTGCTGGGGACAATAAAAGGCCACTCTAAAATGTGCAGCTTTGTCACAACACAATGCCACAGATGTCAAGTTCAGGGCATGTGCAATTGGCATGCTGACTACAGGAATGTCCACCAGAGCTGTGGCCAAATAATTTACTGTTAATTTCTCTACCATAAGCCTCCGTTTTAGAGAATTTGACAGTACATCCAACCGGCCTCACAAACGCAGACCACGTAACTACGCCAGCCACATCTGCCTTCACCTGTGGGATCAACTGAGACCAGCCACCCAGACAGCTGATGAAACTGGGTTTGCACAACCGAAGAATTTTGGCACAAACTGTTACCTGTCTCAGTGAAGCTCATCTGCGTGCTCGTTGGCCACACTAGGTTCGTAACCGACTCCAGCGGCAAATGTTCACCTTCTTTGTACACGAGAAGTCTGCTCTTCACAGCTGAATCCCAGTTTCAAGTCTACCAGGTAGATGGCAGACAGTGTATATGGCATTGTGGGTGACTGATGTCAATGTTGTGAACAGTGCCCCATGGTGGCAGAGGAGTTATACGGGCAGGCATAAGCTACGGACAATGAACACTATGGCAATTTGACTGCACAGAGATACAGTGACGAGATCCTGCGGCCCATTGTCATGCCATTCATCCGCCACCATCACCTCATGTTTCAGCATAATTCACAGCAAGGATCTGAAAATGTCCCAGTTCTTCCATGGCTTGCATATTCAAACATGTCACCCATTGAGTATGTTTGGAATGCTCTGGATCGGGGTACGACAACGTGTTCCAATTACCGCCAATATCCAGCAACTTCGAACAACCATTGAAGAGCGGGACAACATTCCACAGGTCACAATCAACCTGATCAACTCTATGCAAAGATGTCGCGGTGCATGAGGCAAGTGGTCACACCAGATACCGACTGGTTTTCTGATCCACGCCCCTACCTTAAGGTATGTGACAAACGGATGCATATCTGTATTCTCAGCCATGTGAACTCCATAGATTAGGGCCATTTTTAATTTTTCAATTGACTGGTTTCCTTATGAACTAACTCAGTAAAATCTTAAACTGCATTTACATTTTCCAGTGTAGACAACTTATTTGTGAAGCATTGTAGCCATTAAGTTTTGTAATTTATTTTATATTAAAAAAAATACAATTTCATCAAAACATTTGAAACACTTGATATTCAAAGGACAGACCTCTGATCCCAATGTGTGAAGTGAAAAACTGGCAATATAAGACTGACACAGGTCCCCTCGACACAGCATCTAGCAACAGGAAGTCAACCCTCACTGGACCGTTAACCTGACAACCTTTTAGGACGAAGACTCTTCTATCCTGTTCTGATGAAAAAGGCCCAGACATTTAAAACAATAAGAGACGACATAACGTTTCAGTACATGAATGTGTATTGGGCTCCTCTTGGCCGTCTTCTTCAGGTGAGTCAGAAGGTGACTGACTCCGTAACTGTTGAGGAAGTGCTTGGCAATAGAACTGCTCAGGATGATGTACTCGACATACTCATTCACACATAGTAAAAAATAAAAAGGAAATCATGGTGGTAGTCTCTCGCTTTAAGTACAGTCAGGTCCATGAGATGGCTATGGTTAAATCGCCCATTTCTTGGGGAAGAGTAATCATGGTGTCCACTTTCCTTAGACTGCAGCCTTGAGACTATGGTTTCCCAATCAGTTCAGAGGGAAAAGTCTGACATCTGAGCGCTCAGATCTCCACGTCGCTCTCCTTGTCGTTGTCATGGTCACCATCATAGAACTCATTGGCTGCCTCCGGCCTGTAAAGAGAACATAAGCCATTTAGTTCCAGATTGTTCAAACACCATACAATTCACAGTTCACACAGATACTACATGCAGTTAGACCAAAACGGGTCACATTGATTCCATTACTAATATGTTCCTGTGTGTCACAAAGCTGACTATGAGTGTATTCACCTGGAATAGTTGTCCTCTGAGCCCCTCTCATCTGGGTCTCCCTCGTCAGTACGCTCGTAGCTCAGGATGTCGGAGGGCACGTCGTGGATCTGGACACTGGGGGCGTGGTTCAACATCTTCAAGTTCTCAAAGACCGTCGAACGTATTTGCTCCAGGTACTAAACAAACAGGAGGAAAATAAATCACTTAAACTGGAGAGAATCATTTTCATGGTCACACATATTCAATAGTTTGAATCCTTGTTGAAAACATTATGTCGACTGTGTTTCAGGAATACAAAAAAAAACAAGAAGAGGGAGAGAGCATGCAGTGCATTCTCAAACTTACCTGTCTTGAATTCTGGTTCTCTATCCTGGTGCTCACGTCTGGGTGGAGTGTGAAGTCTGGAGCAAAATACTCAAAGTACTCTGGAGGGATGAGAAAGAAAAATATCACATTTTTTTAAATGCAACATGCAACAATTTTTATGATTTTACTGAGTTACAGCTCATATGGAAATCAGTCAATTGGAAAAATTACATTTGGCCCTAATCTAAGGAGTTCACATGACTGGGAATACAGATATGCATCTGTTGGTCACAGACACCTTAAAAAATGGGGGGGGGCGTGGATCAGAAAACCAAGCAGTATCTGGTGTGACTACCATTTGCCAGATGCAGCGCGACATCACCTTCACATAGAGTTGATCAGGCTGATTGTGGCCTGTGGAATGTTCTCCCACTCTTCAATGGCTGTGCGAAGAGGCGGGAACTGGAACACGTTGTTGTACACGTCAATCCAGAACATTCCAAACATGCTCAATGGGTGACATATCTGGCGAGCATGCAGGTTTTCAGCCTTGAGGAATTGTGTACAGATCTTTGCGACATGGGGCTGTGCATTATCATGCTGAAACCTGAGGTGATGGCAGCATATGAATGGCATGACAACGGGCCTCAGGATCTCGTCACGGTATCTCTGTGCATTCAAATTGCCATCGATAAAATGCAATTGTGTTTATTGTCCGTAGCGTATGCCTGCCCATACCATAACTCCACCATGGGGCACTCTGTTCACAACGTTGACATCAGCAAACCGCTCGCCCACACGACGCCATACACACTCTGCCATCTGCCCAGTACAGTTAACTGGGATTCCTGCGTGCCAGTGGCCATCGAAGGTGAATATTTGCCCACTGAAGTCAGTTACAATGCCGAACTGCAGTCAGGTCAAGATCCTGGTGAGGATGACAACCACGCAAATGAGCTTCCCTGAGACCGTTTGACAGTTTGTGCAGACCCACAGTTTCATCAGCTGTCCGGATAGCTGGTCTCAGACAATCCCGCAGGTGAAGAAGCCAGATGTGACGGTCCTGTGCTGACGTGATTACACGTGGTCTGCAGTTATGAGGCCGGTTGGCCGTACTGCCAAAAGCTCTAAAACGATGTTGATGTGGCTTTTGGTAAAGAAATTAACCTTTTATTCAAATCAAATTTTATTTGTCACATGCGCCAAATACAACAGGTGTAATCCTTACAGTGAAATGCTTTCTTACAAGCCCTTAACCAACAATGCTTGGTCTTTTTTTAAATTCCTTAAGTAAAAATAGAAAATAAATCATATAATTAAACAGCAGCAGTAAAATAATAAGCGAGGCAATATACAGGGGGTACTGGTACAGAGTCGATGTGCGGGGGCACTGGTAGCAGCAGCGTAAAAGAGGGGTCTGGGTAGCCCTTTGATTAGCTGTTCAGGAGTCTTATGGCTTGGGGGTAGAAGCTGTTAAGAAGCCTTTTGGACCTTGACTTGGCACTCCGGTACCGCTTGCCTTGCGGTAGCAGAGAGAACAGTCTACGACTAGGGTGGCTGGAGTCGTTGACAATTTTTAGGACCTTCCTCTGACACCACCTGGTATAGAGATCCTGGATAGCAGGAAGCTTGGCCCCAGTAATGTACTGGGCCGTACGCACTACCCTTTGTAGTGCCTTGCGGTTGGAGGCCGAGCAGTTGCCATACCAGGCAGTGATGCAACCAGTCAGGATGCTCTCGATGGTGCCGCTGTAGAACCTTTTGAGGATCTGAGGACCCATGCCAAATCTTTTCAGTATGATGAGGGGGAATAGGCTTTGTCGTGCCCTCTTCACGACTCCAAGTGTGTTTGGACCATGACAGTTTGTTGGTGATGTGGACACCAAGGAACTTGAAGCTCTCAACCCAACCTGTTCCACTACAGTCCCGTCGATGAGAATTGGGGCGTGCTCGGTCCTCCTTTTCCTGTAGTCCTTCGTCTTTATCACATTGAGAGAGAGGTTGTTGTCCTGGCACCACACGACCGGGTCTCTGACCTCCCTATAGGCTGTGTCATCGGCAAACTTGATAATGGTGTTGGAGTCGTGCTTGGCAACTTTTTTTAATTTAACCTTTATTTAACCAGGTAGGCTAGTTGAGAACAAGTTCTCATTTACAACTGCGACCTGGCCAAGATAAAGCAAACAGTGCGACACAAACAACAGCACAGAGTTACACATGGAATAAACAAGCGTACAGTCAATAACACAATAGAAAAAAAGAGTCTATATACAGTGTGTGCAAATGGCGTGAGGAGGGAAGGCAATAAATAGGCCATAGTAGAAAAGTAATTACAATTTAGCAGATTAACACTGGAGTGATAGATGAGCAGATGATGATGTGCAAGTAGTGAAACCGGTGTGCAAAAGAGCAGAAAAGTCAATAAAAACAATATGTAGATGAGGTAGGTAGATTGGGTGGGTAGATTGGATGTTTAAAGTTAGTGAGGGAAATGTAAGTCTCCAGCTTCAGCGATTTTTGCAATTCGTTCCAGTCACTGGCAGCGGAGAACTATAAGGAAAGGCGGCCAAAGGAGGTGTTGGCTTTGGGGATGACCAGTGAGATATACCTGCTGGAGCGCGTGCTACGGGTGGGTGTTATTGTGACCAGTGAGCTGAGATAAGGCGGAGCTTTACCTAGCATAGATTTATAGATGACCTGGAGCCAGTGGGTCTGGCGACGAATATGTAGCGATGGCCAGCCGACTAGAGCATACAGGTCGCAGTGGTGGGTGGTATAAGGGGCTTTGTTAACAAAACGGATGGCACTGTGATAGACTGCATCCAGTTTGCTGAGTAGAGTGTGAGCCATGACCAGCCTTTCAAAGAACTTAATGGCTACAGATGTGAGTGCTATGGGTCGGTAGTCATTTAGGCAGGTTACCTTAGTGTTCTTTGGCACAGGGACTATGGTGGTCGGCTTGAAACATGTTGGTATTACAGACTGTCAGGGACAGGTTGAAAATGTCAGTGAAGACACTTGTCAGTTGGTCAATGCATGCTCGGAGTACACGTCCTGGTAATCCATCTGGCCCCGCGGCCTTGTAAATGTTGACCTGTTTAAAGGACTTATTTACATCGGCTATGGAGAGCGTGATCACACAGTCGTCCGGAAACAGCTGGTGCTCTCATGATTGTTTCAGTGTTACTTGCCTCAAAATTCAAAAGGTACTCGCACATCTGAGCAATCTTATTTGCAGGTGCATGGCAACAATTGAACAAGATGAAGGAAAAAGGAAACCGCACACAGTCCGTTTTTTTAGCCCGGAAGCAACAGAGGCCTCCACGAAAGAAAAGAAACGATGCAGGAGAGGCAAGCGGTCGAAGAGGAGACCAGAAACAGAGGCCGTGGACACGGAGCTACAGCAGGACGCGGTAATTAACCTCTCCAAAAAAGACCTTACTGACGCTCAAGTCTCAGTCTTATCTAAGGGCCTCTCTTTTGTACCTACATGTACAGATAAACCATTCGTTACAAAAGTAGATCTGTTTAAATTCTTTCGCAAGATTAAACTTAAGCATGTGTTTTCGCAAAACACTGATTCGGGCCTAGTAACACATCAAAGACCTGGTACCCATTTTAAGCCCAAAAGCAAATTCTGTCCCATGGTTAACAACTCCTCGATTAATACCTATTGTAGGTTAGTCGAACAAGAAGCCATGTCAGTATATACGAGACAAACAAACCACATTCAGAAGAATCTCACTGGAACAGAAGAACTGGCACTCAATGAATTAATGAAAGATTCATCTTTGGTTATAAAACCTGCAGACAAGGGGGGTGCTGTGGTTGTTTTAGACTATGAAAAATATAAAGAAGAAATTCAGAAACAACTCAGCAATGAACGTTTCTATAGAAAACTGAGTGTTGATCCCACACAGGTGTTCTAAAGGGAAATATGCTCTAATATGGAGCAAGCCCTATTAAACAACCTTATCTCAAAACCTGAATATGAATATCTTTGCTGCAAATGTGCCATACGTCCATGCTTATACATTTTACCGAAATTACACAAACCTAAAACACAACAAGGCAACTATCCAGGCAGACCAGTGGTTGCAGGAATAGGCTCAATGCTAGAGCCATTGTCGAACTTTGTAGACTATTTTATTAAATCTCATATGCAATCATTGCCATCATATGTAAAAGACTCTATAGACTTCATAAACAAGATCTCACCAATAACGGGTTTAAAAGAAGACTGTATTTTGGTCACATTAGATGTGGAGAGTCTATATACCAGCATTCCCCATGTGGGGGGGCTGGCAGCACTAGCACACTATTTGGGAGAGAGATACTAATGAATATCCACCAACAAACTTCATTCTAGAGCTGGCTGAATATGTTTTGACGTATAACTATTTCAGGTTTGATGATGAATACTACCTCCAAACGAATGGAACATCGATGGGCTCTACATTTGCTCCGAGCTATGCTAACCTCTATATGGGTCTTTTTGAAGAACGTTTTGTTAATAATGAAAACGAGAATCCATTTTTGAATAAAGTCCTGAAGTGGTATCGATATATTGACGACATTTTTTGTATATGGGAAGGAACTGAAGAAGAGCTGTTATGGCACTACTCAAATGACATTGACCCTAATCTCAAATTCACTATTGAACGTGACACTCAACGTGTTCATTATCGCGATATGTCGATTGAGAAATCAAATGGAACCCTGTTTACAACCCTGTATAGAAAAGAAACGGACAGAAATACTCTATTGCAGGGGGACAGCTTCCACCCTGAGCCATTAAAAAGAGGACTTCCAAGAAGCCATTTTTTTTGACTGCGCCGTATATGCCACTCCACAGAGGATTATCTAGAAAAAGCAGCGGAGATGCGCATTAGGTTTCTAAGAAGAGGCTATTCGTCACAATGTGTGGATGAAGCTCATAATTTGGCATTGGGAAAAACACGAGATGAACTGCTACAAAAAAAGACCCGCTAAAGCTAAAGAACACTCCGTAATGTTCACAACTACATATACTTTGAACTCGCGAAAAGTGGGAGGTGTGGTCAAGAAACACTGGCATATTTTATCATCGGACCCAGTTTTGCCGGCTGAATTTAAATATCCACCATTTATTGTGTATAGGAGAGGTCGCAATTTACGCGATAAATTGGTTCATGCCAACTGCCAGCCACAAAAGAAAACCAGCCAAGCTCTTTTACGCCCTCTACCAAATGGTAGCTATAAATGCAGAGGATGCGCACAGTGCAACAATATGATGAAGTGTGAATATTTCTGCCACCCACACACAGGAAAACGGTTCCAAATAAATGACATTATTACGTGTTCCACCACCCATGTTATTTACATGATTAAATGTCCATGTGGGCTCTGTTATGTCGGTAAAACTCTCTCATACAGAGATTTAGTGAACATAAAAGTTAAATCAGGAGAAACGACAGGGATTATCCAGTCGCTGTACATTTCAATGACCTGAAGCATGACATTTCCACCTTTAGATTTTGTGGCATAGAGAAAGTTAAGATATCAGACAGGGGAGGAATAATAGAGTAATAATACTCTGAGTAAAAGAGAATGTTTTGGGATTTTCACCCTCCAGACATTATTTCCTAAAGGACTTAATGATGAAATGCCTATGTATGTTATGTTGTGAATTTGAACATGAAATATGTGTCTATTGTAGATCACTCTGACGTTTTTCGTACGATGTACCCAATGACTAATGAAAACTTGCGATGTTCTCATTGAGGTTTTACAGACGTGTTCAATACGCCTTATTTATACACTTTTGTAATATTTATGAAATGCATATTGTTATATTTGGTAGCACTTATTTGTTTTTCCTTTGCCTCCAACCCCCTTCGATGTGTAGAACGGATGTGGGTGGGGCCAGGTCTACATAAGGGTGGGGAAAAAAAAGTAAATCGCAAAAGCTCTGACGAAGGCCGCGAGGCCGATACGTAAGCTTATTAAATATTAGTGTTACTTGCCTCGAAGCGAGCATAGAAGTAATTTAGCTCATCTGGTAGGTTTGTGTCACTGGGCAGCTCTCGGCTGTGCTTCCCTTTGTAGTCTGTAATAGTTTGCAAGCCCTGCCACATCCGACGAGCGTCGGAGCAGGTGTAGTACGATTCAATCTTAGTCCTGTATTGACACTTTGCCTGTTTGATGGTTCGTCGGAGGGCATTGCGGGATTTCTTATAAGCTTCCGGGTTAGAGTCCCACTCCTTGAAAGCGGCAGCTCTAGCCTTCAGCTCATTCCAGATGTTGCCTGTAATCCATGGCTTCTAGTTGGTGTATGTACGACGGTCACTGTGGGGACGATGTCATCGATGTACTTATTGATGAAGCCAGTGACTGATGTGGTGTAGTCCTCAATGCCATCGGAAGAATCCCGGAACATATTCCAGTCTGTGCTAGCAAAACAGTCCTGTGGCTTAGCATCTGCTTCATCTGACCACTTTCTTATTGACCGAGTCACTGGTGCTTCCTGCTTTAGTTTAAGCTTGTCAGAAGGAATCAGGAGAATAGAATTATGGTCAGATTTGCCAAATGGAGGGTGAGGGAGAGCTTTGTACGCGTCTCTGTGTGTGTGTAGTAAAGGTGGTCTAGAGTTTTTTTCCCAGGGTGAGTAATTGCTGCCCTGATATCAAGAAGCTCTTTTTGGTCATAAGACACAGTGGCAGAAACATTATGTACAAGTTACAAATAACGCGAAAAAACATACACAATAGCACAATTGGTTACGGGATCGTAAAACGGCAGCCATCTCCTTCGGCAATATTATTATTATTGTCGCCCAACACAAGGTTCACCTGTGTAATGATAATGCTATTTAATCAGCTTCTTGATATGCCACATGGATGGATTATCTTGGCAAAGGAGAAATGATTTGGGTTGTAAACAAATTTGTGTACAACATTTGAGAAATAAGCTTTTTGTGCATATGGACATTTTCTGGGATATTTTTATTTCAGCTCATGAAGCATGGGACCAACACTTTACATTTTGCGTTTATATTTTTGTTCAGTGTACATCATATTATGTCAATATAATATCAAACCAATGTACAAAAAGCTTGCTCACTTACCACTATAGGGCAGCTCATCACTAATTGGCTCATCGACTAGGAGGGAGGTCTCATAGGTCCTAGAATGGCAGAAGAGCAACAGAGTCTTTAGTGGTTCCATGTACACTGTGAGACCATTCTCTCTCGGTCTCCATTAAAAACAACTGTCACCTAACCTCTACACCAGGTGTATTCAAGGTCCAGAGCTTGCTGGTTCGGTTCTACCTGATAACTAACTACACACACCTGGTGTCCCAGGTTTAAAATCAGTCCCTGATTAGAGGGGAACAATGGAAAAAAGGCAGTGAAACAGGCTTCGAGGTCCAGAGTTCTACACTATAGTTCAGTTACAGCAATGAAATAAATGAGTACTCACCAGCATCTGGCCACATTGCGTACTGTGTACCCTCCTCCTCCCAGCACCAGCAGGGGAATCCTGAAGCTCTTTACAAACTCCACACATTCCCTATAGGAAAAATAAGTACCCTGGGTAAGAGAGTTTACCATATCCTGGCTCCTGTGTAAATTGGTAAGGGATTTTCTGTAATCACTTAAAATGTGCCCTTCTACCAATAGGTTGCAGTATATCCTCATATTATAGAGTACATTGACTTCCTTCCACCGAACCTGAATCCTTATCACTACAAAGACACTTACCCATGGCCTCGTATACTGAGGTTGAAGCATCCTAGTCGGTCACAGCCCAGAGAGTCAGCCCCACACTATCAATGACAAGAGGTGCATGTATGAGTCCCATATTCAATACCACAATCCATGCCACTCATGCGAAAACACAAATGATGATCTCTGGCTGCCAAATGCTCACCTGAAGAACGATACAGGTTGGCTGGTAGAAGTCCACCACTTGCTTAATGACTGGCTGAAAGAGTTGCCTGTAGCCTAAGAAACAAAGTGCTATAATGATAAGGTATTGGACAAAATGAAGAGAATTCATCCTTTCAAGCATTCTTGCCAATTATGCAATGTTTTGCTCAATTGATCCCCTATCAAAAATCAGGAAACATCTGTTGTTGGTTATTATCCAGTATACTATCAGACCCTTTGTAACACATTGTAACACATTTTAACACTCATCAGAGAGATGTTAATAGTTTAGACGTCAGGCAGCATAACACATATCTGATGAAAGCACTCCCCAGAGACATCTCACTGGCCTGAGTCTAATAGCATTATCAGACTGGATCGCCAGAGAGCCACCCTGAGTGGGGGATCCAGAAAGGACACTACTCACTCTGGTCATCGATCCCATCCCGGAGAGGCACGTTCAGGCAGTAGTAACGGCCGCTCTCAGCCCCCACCTCATACATGTCACCTATGGGACAAAACATACAAACACAATTTGTTTATCAAAGAATAAGCTCATTAAGAGGGCTTTCACACCATATTGGTTTGGAGCAGTTTTCCCGAACTTTGCCGTGTTTTCCCCCTTATTTGGACTGGTGTGAACAGTATCCACACTAAACAATGCACGATGGTTCGCTCAAAAAGGGTGGTCTCAGTCCATATCTATATGTACCGTGGTGCGGTTCGCTGCAGGTGAGATCACAGTCCGGACCAAACACAGGAAAAGAACCAGAGGCATGCATTATTACTGGTTGTTTGACTGCGAGCATTTGATAAAATGCTATAACTTGATAACTCTGAAACATTCTGTGAGTAGCGGCGCATTTATGAACACATCTGATGCAGATTAGGGGAGATGGGGGGCTATACCGGGGATATAGGCTATTGAATAGCTTATTCACGTTGCACTTAGAGTAGTTATTGCACCGTTTCCACATGTCGTTGGAAGACCAAAGCGAAAGTAATATGACGTTTGGGACACACAAGTTATGCTTCTGGATAATCATAAATGGATTTAACGTCAGCATTTTCGGCAACAAAACAAATGACTTGCATGAACATGTGATTTTGTTTAGGCATTTTAGTTTGTTTGACATTTGGCAATGTGAAACCAACCGGACCAAATGAAAAAAAAATACAAATAAACAAACTGATTCGAACTATAGCTCAGACCTGTGTTTGCCCTAAGACACCTCTATTGCCCCATAGAGATATTCAATGATTTAGTCATTATGACAAACTGTCTCTCTATTTCTCAATGAGTATTCTCACTGATTTATAACAGACACTCATATGGCTTGTCTTACCTGTGCCTGGGAAAAAGTAGTTCCCATACTTGTGGAAGGACACAGTCATGACCCGATCAGTCAGGTAAAAGGCTTCCTGCACCCCATCGCCATGGTGAATGTCAATGTCTATGTAGAGCACACGTGGGTGGTATCTAAAGATACATTTACATTATTAGTTGTCAGTGATCCTTAGAGGAACATGAACCCAGAAACAGAGGGAAAAAAACAATATTTAGGAAATAGTCAAATACAAAGACTGTAAGGGTGCTTTACTCTTACTTCAAAAGCTCCAGTATACTGATGACAATGTCATTCACATAGCAAAATCCAGAGGCCTAAAAACAAAAACGAGTGAAATCATGACATCATAAAGAGCTGTACATAGGCATATTAAAAGATGACCAGAGGCCGTAATAAATTGTAAATTGTCTTGACAAAGAAACAAATGCATGTCGCATAATTCTTACCTCAAATTTCTTAGCATGATGAAGACCCCCAGCCCAGTTGATGGCAATATCACATATCTGCAAAACAATGGCCCCGATCAATACTCAAATCACAAAGCCTGGTCGACTATTTACCTGGCTCTGTAAATTGCTGAATTGCTTGCTTGGCCTAAATAAATATAGCCTATCAGTAGATAGAATACATTTATAACATAGTCCTGACATGACAAAAAAAGAAGCTGAGCTTACCATTTTCCCTAAAACAAACTGAACTTCACAGTGGTACAACATGGTGTGTGTGTGTGTGCGCGTGCACATACCTTGTGGTTTAGCTGTGTTGCTCCCTGTAGTGACGCTCCGGTATACCTGGAGCAGAACTCAAACAGGCCCGGGAATACAGGGCTGACAGAGGACACATGCATTACCACACAGATATATGTGTACGTCAAACAGATATTGATAACAAGTTGCACATTACAGTGAGCATAATATTACATCAACAACAGTCTGTATTATGACACATTATGTATTTCACAGTGTTGCATTGTCCTCAAGTCACACATGAATCCAAATTTACACCAGGTTAGCAATGTAGGCTAATACATTATAGAACCCTCAAACTCAACTCTGGACCTCGAAGCCAGTTCCACTGGGTTTTTTCATTCTTCCCCTCTAATCGGGGACTGATTTAGACCTGGGACACCAGGTGGGTGCAATTAATTATCATGTAGAACAGAAAACTCCTTGGCTCCAGACCTCGTATACCCCTGTTATAAAATATAGATAAGACATTCTCACCAGTCATCCCCCACATTGAAGGTGTTGAGACTCTTTGTGAAGCCCTGCATATTGTTGGGGCTGACCTTCTGAAGAAAGTCAATGTAATCTTCTGAGTGAAATCGGCACATGTCATGTTGGGAGGCTTTGTATGGTTTGAAAACCTATAAAACAAGGACCAGTCAATACATGAACATGGTGTCAAGAAGGACATGAAAGAGTCTGGTTTCATCTGGTACTTTTCAGCATGTTTAACATCAGCAGGACTTACCTGCATCTTTTTGTATAGGCCATAGTGCAAAACAAGGCTGTGCGTCAGAGAGAGACGATGGGGTTTCATCGGATGACCAGCACCTTGATAAAGAAAGAAAAAGCAAAAATCATGTTTGAGTTAGTGTTATTCTCTCCTATGCAGTTATCAATATCTTCTATGCAGTTATCAATTTCTTCTATGCAGTTTTCAATTTCTTTATTTCTGTGTGGTTCTGCATGATGCTAGCTATCATTCATAACCTACCTAGCCAGGAAGAATATAGAATAAAACATCTTTACTCTTGCAAACACACGACTATTAGCTAGTAACCTTAGTTAGCGAACACGTTTCGAGTTTGCGGCGAGATCTATTGACCTGATTGCTAGAATAAATAAGAATATAATAACGTTACGATCAAATCACAAATTAAAAAGGAAATAACTGTCTTACCCTAACCTTATTTATCTAATAAACTAGCAACGTTAGCCGGCTTGCTAATATGCTATGCTTGAGTCTAGCTTTGTGTAGCCAAAATCTTACCATAATGAAAGTTCCCCACGTCCGGATCATAAAAATATGCTGTTCTGTTGGACATTGCAAATTAGCCTTATTGTTTTATACGGTTCGCTGGGTGTTTGTTACTGTAAATATATAGTTGCTTCATTTAGCAAGTAGCCACCCTTGTAAACGGCGAGTAAAACGTACGTCATTGTCCAGCGACAGTCAAAGGGGGCGAGTAGAGTAGCACCAAAGATTTGTATAACTAACCCAAGATAGACCACAGCCTGTCGTTTCCAATGGGAGCAAATGAATACTAGTGGGCAGAACAAGCAAGGAGCCAAGCACGAGCTAGCGAGAGCCTATTGGCGCGTTCTAGCATTTATTTGCATATTTCCGTTAGGGAACGCCTTACGCCTTGTGAAGAGCGCGTGTGCAATAACTCAATTCGCCTTCGCACTCCTACTAAACAACGCATTTTTTTTTTACTTTGGCAAAGGGTAAAGTCTACAAAACTTGGTCCACTCTGTTCGTAACATATTTAGTTTTGGAAAAACAAAACTGTATTGAGATCAAATGTGTAATCGATGAGAAAATTAGCATAATATCGGCCAAAATCCATCTCGCTCTATCTTATTTTTATTTTTTATTATTATTTAAAATAAATTATCGCTCTATCTTCTCCCACTGCCGGTCTCTGGGCTTCCTCTCACCACAATATTTGGTAGTAAGTGGAAACGCCAATTATATGCTTCACATTTTATAAATCCGGTGAAATATATGTCTCATTGTTCTATCTGTGGTACTACTGTGAGGCTCTATTCAAATCAAATTGTATTGGACACATACACGTGTTTAGCAGATGTAAGTCGCTCTGGATAAGAGCGTCTGCTAAATGACTAAAATGTAATGTAAATGTTATTGCGGGTGTATGGAAATGCTTGTGTTACTAGCTCCAACATTGCAGTAATATCTAGCAAGTAATATCTAACCATTTCAAAACAATACACACAAATCTAAAGGAATGGAATTAAGAAAATATTTGGACGAGTAAAGTTGGAGCAGTATAGACTAAAATACAGTAGAATAGAATACAGTATATACATATGAGATGAGTAATGCAAAATATGTAAACATTATTAAAGTGACAAGTGTTCCAGATTTGACTTTTTGTAGCAGGTTAGAATTTTTGAAGCAGGTTAGGATAATTAATGTAGCGGGTTAGAACAATTAGTTTAAGGCTAGGAAAACAGTTAGGGTTAGCTTAAATGCAAAATAATCAACTTTTGACATTAATTTGACAAAAGCTGGATAGCTTCTAGCCTTGACCAGGGGCAGCAGCATGGCTAGAAGGGTTCCAGCCTTTGTCAGAATTTACTTTTCATAGCAGGTTTAGGAGAATAAACGTAGCAAGTTATGAGAAATAGGTTAAGGTTAGGAAAATGGTTAGGGTTATAGTTAGCTAAAATGCAACAACAAAAAATCTACTTTTGATGTAAATTTAACAAAAGCTGGAATCCATCTAGAGATAGAGGACTCATCTTTGTATCTGTGTCATTAAAGCGTCTGTGACAGTGCCATTGAGGCAATCTCGATTTTAAAGAAGTACATTTTCTTAATTGGCTGATTGCTCTAAGCTCATAGGAATCCCCACCAAGTTGATTACTTTAAAATAGTGGAAGCCCTCAATGGCAATGTCCATGCTAAAACGAGTCCATGATGAGTACTCTATCTATCTCTATGACAACAGTCACTCCGATATAATGTTGTTTTTGTGGGGTAATTTGCCGAAATGCCACGTGCGTCCACTTATGTCAGTGCATTCATAAGAACCTAATCATTATGAAAATTATATTATATCAAATAAACCTCACATAGCAAATTAGCAATACCATTTTTTGTATCTCATTGACCTACGACAACAACAAAAATCTCACTACCTGGGTTTATTTTCATGGACAGATTTTGTCACAAATTAAAACGTCTCACTTCGGTTCTTCCTCTGTCGAAAGTTAACAGTAGGCCTTGGCTGTGTTCGAGAGCGTCAAAACCGTAATGTATCATGGGTAAATCGTATTTCACTGTTCGTTTTTCTCAAATAACCTTAGATTTTCAGTTATAAAACTGACTATTGTTTATTTTTTATATAAATATTGATGATGGGTGTACTGTTGCTTCATGCGTTGTATGTGTGTGCTTACTGTGACTGTCTCCCTGATATTGGCTACTAGGTAGCTACTATTGGCTACTAGGTAGCTACTTCCCACACCGTTGCCGGACAGTAGTGCTTGTCAAGTGGGAGCGAAGTCCACTGTGTCCCGGTGTTGTTGCCGTTCATGCCCTCCCCACTGAGTAGTAGACTGTATGTATCACAGGAGATTGGTGGCACCTTAATTGCAGAGGACGGGCATGTGGTAATGGCTGGAGAGGAATATGTGGAAAGGTACCATTCCATCTACTCCGTTCCAGCCATTATAATGAGCCGTCCTCTCCTCAGCAGCCTCCACTGGTATGTACAGTATGTATCAAGGTGACATCTAGATGGTTATCAATATTAGTTATTTCTTTTGTAGGCTACTTTCCTACTTGAAATAAAACAATGTTTGAGAAAAAAATTGCCACATTAGCTACCGCTGGCGACACAATCATGATAGCCAGTAGGAAGCACTTCAAGTCGGCAGGCACAACACTGGAGCACTGGTCGCAGGCTTACTATCGACTGGTAGTGCAGCCCAATCAGCCACGCAAAACGGTCTTGAGTGGCAACAAATCTGACAAATTAGCTGATTCATTCAATTTTGTTCAACTAACCATGGTGGAGTTCGTGGCTACAATAAGACGCCATTACTCCATAGCCAATGGGGGAAAAAATAGGGGTTTTGGATAAACGCTGAAAATAAGGTCTGTGGTTAACACAGTTTTAGGACGGAGATCTTATACGTTTTGTTCTATGAGATAATCTTCAGCTAATGTCACTTTTTGTGAATTTTGAAGCATTTATGTAATCAAAACAAGCACATAAAGCACATAAAGGCTTCATAACTGACTGATATTATCTCATAGAACAAAACGTATAAAATCTCCTAAACCTGTGTTAACCTCAGACCTTATTTTCAGTGTTTATCCCAAAACACCTTTCGTTCCCTATTCATGGCTCCCGAGTGGTGCAGGGGCCTAAGGCACTGCATCTCAGTGCTAGAGGCGTCACTACAGACCCTGATTAGATTCCAGGCTGTATCACAACCGGACATGATTGGGAGTTCCATAGGGCGGCGCACAATTTGCCCAGCGTCGTCCGGGTTAGAGTTTGGCCGGGGTAGGCCGTCTTTGTAAATAAGAATTTGTTCTTAACTGAGTTGCCTAGTTAAATAAAGGTTCAATGAAAAAAAATCCCCCATAGGAATGACCGAACAAACCAGAGGTAGGCCTAACTAATTTCCAGGTTTTAGGATTACAAGCTGGCAAGATATATTCTATACCTACCTAAGGGGCCACTATTGACTGATTTTGTTGGCCTACAGAGAGCACTCTCTCTGAGGTAAATTACCTCAGACCGCTGAAGTGGTCAGGTAGTAAACGTACATAGACATTTTATCTGTGAGAGCACGGCAAGTATGGGTGCTGCAGCCCAATATGGCGACTGTAGTATGGGCAAGTGGGTGTGTCGAAAGGAGTGGGTGTATGGAAAGCGAATCAGCTAATTGGACAGATTTGATTAAACTCAAGACCATTCTGCGTGGCTGATTAGGCTGCACGATGAGTCTATAAACCAGTGAGTAGTGCACCAGTGTTGTATTAACGTGCCTGTCGACCTAAGGTGCTTTCTACTGGGCAGCTGTTTCACGGTCGTGAAGCTGGCAGTAGTTAATGTGGCCATTTTTTTTACCCTCCCACAATTTTATTTAAAGTAGGATAGCAGCCTATACAATAAATAAGTAATATCGATGATTTTTTAATATTTATTTTTTATTTTTTATTTAAACTTTATTTAACTTGGCAAGTTAGTTAAGAACAAATTCTTATTTACAATGATGGCCTACCACAAGGCAAAAGGCCTCCTGCGGGGACGGAGGCTGGGATTTTAAAAAATTACAATAATAATAATATAGGACAAAACACACATAACGACAAGAGAGACAACACAACACTACATAAAGAGAGACCTAAAACAACAACATAGCATGGCAGCACCACATGACAACACAGCATGGTAGCAACACAACATGACAACAACATGGTAGCAACACAACGTGGCAACAGCACAACATGGTAGCAGCACAAAACATGGTTCAAACATTATTGGGCACAGACAACAGCACAAAGGGCAAGAAGGTAGAGACAACAATACATCACGCAAAGCTGCCACAACTGTCAGTAAGAGTGTCCATGATTGAGTCTTTGAATGAAGAGATTGAGATAAAACTGTCCAGTTTGAGTGTTTGTTGCAGCACGTTCCCATTGCTAGCTGCAGCGAACTGAAAAGACGAGCGACCCAGGGATGTGTATGCTTTGGGGACCTTTAACAGAATGTGACTGGCAGAACGGGTGTTGTATGTGGAGGATGAGGGCTGCAGTAGATATCTCAGATAGGGGGGAGTGAGGCCTAAGAGGGTTTTATAAATAAGCATCAACCAGTGGGTCTTGCGACGGGTATACAGAGATTACCAGTTTACAGAGGAGTATAGAGTGCAGTGATGTGTCCTATAAGGAGCATTGGTGGCAAATCTGATGGCCGAATGGTAAAGAACATCTAGCCGCTCGAGAGCACCCTTACCTGCCGATCTATAAATGATGTCTCTGTAATCTAGCATGGATAGGATGGTCATCTGAATCAGGGTTAGTTTGGCAGCTGGGGTGAAAGAGGAGCGATTACGATAGAGGAAACTAAGTCTACATTTAACTTTAGCCTGCAGATTTGATATGTGCTGAGAGAAGGACAGTGTACCGTCTAGCCATACTCCCAAGTACTTGTATGAGGTCACTACCTCAAGCTCTAAACCCTCAGAAGTAGTAATCCCACCTGTGGGGAGAGGGGCATTCTTCTTATCAAACCACATGACCTTTGTTTTGGAGGAGTTCAGAACAAGGTTAAGGGCAGAGAAAGCTTGTTGGACACTAAGAAAGCTTTGTTGTAGAGCATTTAACACAAAATCCGGGGAAGGGCCAGCTGAGTATAAGACCGTATCATCTGCATATAAATGGATGAGATAGCTTTCTACTGCCTGAGCTATGTTGTTGATGTAAATTGAGAAGAGTGTGAGGCCTAGGATTAAGCCATTGGGTACTCCCTTGGTGACAGGCAGTGGCTGAGACAGCAGATGTTCTGACTTTATACACTGCACTCTTTGAGAGAGTTATTTAGAAAACCAGGACATAGTCCCCACAGAGACACCAATACTCCTTAGCTGGCCCACAAGAATGGAATGGTCTACCATATCAAAAGCTTTGGCCAAGTCAATAAAAATAGCAGCACAACATTGCTTATAATCAAGGGCAATGGTGACATAATTGAGGACCTTTAAGTTTGCAGTGACACATCCATAACCTGAGAAGAAACCAGATTGCATACCAGAGAGAATAATATAGACACCAAGAAAGCCAGTCAGTTGATTATTGACAAGTTTTTCCAACACTTTTGATAAACAGGGCAAAATAGAAATTGACATATAACAGTTAGGATCAGCTTGATCTCCCCCTTTAAATAAAGGACGAACCGTGGCTGCCTTCCAAGCAATCGGAACCTCCCCAGAGAGGAGAGACAGGTTAAAAAGGTCAGAGATAGGCTTGGCGATGATAGGGGCAGCAACCTTAAAGAAGAAAGTGTCTAAACTATCTGACCCAGATGTTTTTTTGGGGTCACGTTTAAGGAGCTCATTTAGCATTTCGGACTCAGTGACTGCCAGCAGGGAGAAACTTTGTAGCGGGGCAGGGGAAAAAGAGGCAGGAGCATCGGGGCTCGTCTCATTAGAAGGGGTGGAAGATGAGGAAATGTTGGATGGGCAAGGAGGCATGGCAAATCAAATAGTCAAATAGGAATCCTGACTTAATGAAGTGGTGATTAAAGAGCTCAGCCATGTGCTTCTTGTCAGTAACAACCACATCATCAACAATAAGGGACAATGCTCAGCTGTGAGGAGGGTTTATTCTCCAGGTCTTTAACCATTTTCCAGAACTTCTTGGGGTTAGACCCACAGAGAGAGAACTGCTCCTGAAAGTAACTAACTTTGACCTTCCGGATAGCCTGAGTGCATTTATTTCTCATTTGTGAACGAGAGCTAGTCAGCCTGAGTATGCGTGTGCCGAGCATTTCACCAAATGCAAATCTATTTTATTTTTTAATTTTTTTAAATATATATATATATTTTTTTTTTTAAATTGTACCCCCTTTTCTCCCCCAATTTTCGTGGTATCCAATCGCTAGTAATTACTATCTTGTCTCATCGCTACAACTCCCGTACGGGCTCGGGAGAGACGAAGGTCGAAAGCCATGCACAACCCAACCAAGCCGCACTGCTTCTTAACACAGCGCGCCTCCAACCCGGAAGCCAGCCGCACCAATGTGCCGGAGGAAACACCGTGCACCTGGCCCCCTCGGTTAGCGCGCACTGCGCCCGGCCCACCACAGGAGTTGCTGGAGCGCGATGAGACAAGGATATCCCTACCGGCCAAACCCTCCCTAACCCGGACGACGCTAGGCCAATTGTGCGTCGCCCCACAGACCTCCCGGTCGCGGCCGTCTGCGACAGAGCCTGGGCGCGAACCCAGAGACTCTGGTGGCGCAGCTAGCACTGCGATGCAGTGCCCTAGACCACTGCGCCACCCGGGAGGCCCACCAAATGCAATTTTTGAGGTGGAGTAACTCTGCAAGATCACGGTCGAACCAAGGGCTGAACCTGTTTTTAATTCTAATTTTCTTTATGGGGGCATGTTTGTTAATAACAATACCACTGAAAATATAAAAAAAAGAAGGTCCAAGCTTCGACAGAGGGGATCAAGCTGATTCGATACCATTTTACAGGGGGCAGTTCATGAAGGAAGGCTTGCTCATTAAAGTTTTTTAGCAAGCGTCTATGACAAATCAGGACTTGTTATTTCACTGAGCAGCCATTATGAACACAGGCTGTTAAACAGTGATCACTAAGGTCATTACAGAAAACACCCGACTGATACCTATCAGGATTATTTGTGGGGATAACATCGAGAGTCGCCTTTTCTGGGTGTTTGGAGTCATACCTTGTGGGATTGGTAATAATCTGAGAAAGATTTAGGGAGTCCCATTGCTTTACGACTTGGTCAGGTGGTTTAAGTATGTCCCAGTTTAGGTCACCTAGCAGGACAAATTCAGACTTAGTGAAAGGGACCAGGAGAGTGCCTAGGGGTAGGTAGGGTACAGGCTGGTGCTGATGGAGGACGATAGCACCCAGCAACAGTAAACAAAGAGCTATTTGAAAGTTTAATGCTTAAAACCAGAAAATCAAATTGTTTGGGGACAGACTTGGTGGAGACAGCCAAGCACTGAAGGTGATCCTTGATAAAGATTGCCACTCCCCCACCTTTGGAAGATCTGTCTTGCAGAAAAAGGTTATAACCAGAAAGGTTAACATCAGTATTCAAAACACTCTTCCTTAACCACGTCTCAGTAATGACCAACACATCTGTATTGGAAATGTGAACCCACACTTTCAATGATCCGTTTTTGGTAATAAGCTTCTAGTGTTAACTTGCGGAAAACCCAAGCTTTTACGAGAGCAGAAATCAGTGAAGCAGATATCAGAGCACAATTCAGAATTGAGGCTAGCAACAGTAGATGGGCCAGGGTGTACATGCACATTTCCAGATATCATCAACAGTAATGCAATCAAGGCACAGCAGAGGACAGGGAGAGATCTGTAGTGTTGATTTATGACGTTTGAATGTGCGTTAGATGGCAACAAGATCATATTGTACAGCAATTTCATCAGGTAACATGAATACAAAGCCGGCGAGAGGTGGTTAGAATAGGATGGGAGGCCAAAAGTCAGTGTAACCAATAGAGAGTCAGAGTCCCGAGTGTGGGAACAAACAGTCTGTTGTGATTGTGTGGGTCATTTGTAGAAATGGAATTAGAGGGATTGTCCTTCTGCTACTTCAAAATGGTGAAAGTCCTCAATGGCGCTGCCCATGCTAAAACAGGATTTTGGCCACTGGAGTCCTCTATCTACCTCTATGTGTCAATGTAACAGTATAACTTTAAACCGTCCCCTCGCCCCAACACGGGCGCGAACCAGGGACCCTCTGCTAACTAGCTAGCCATTTCACATCCGTTACACTCACCCCCCTTTCAACCTCCTCCCTTTCCGCAGCAACCAGTGATCCGGGTCAACAGCATCAATGTAACAGTATAACTTTAAACCGTCCCCTCGCCCCGACACGGGCGCGAACCAGGGACCTTCTGCACACATCAACAACGGTCACCCACGAAGCATCGTTACCCATCGCACCACAAAGGCCGCGGCCCTTGCAGAGCAAGGGGCAACACTACTTGTAGGTTTCAGAGCAAGTGACGTAACTGATTGAAACGCTATTAGCGCGTACCCGCTAACTAGCTAGCCATTTCACATCCGTTACACTCACCCCCCTTTCAACCTCCTCCTTTTCCGCAGCAACCAGTGATCCGGGTCACGGCACCAATGTAATAGTATAACTTTAAACCGTCCCCTCGCCCCGACACGGGCGCGAACCAGGGACCCTCTGCACACATCAACAACTGACACCCACGAAGCGTCGTTACCCATCGCTCCACAAAAGCCGCGGCCCTTGCAGAGCAAGGGGCAACACTACTTCTAGGTTTCAGAGCAAGTGACGTAACTGATTGAAACGCTACTAGCGCGTACCCGCTAACTAGCTAGACATTTCACATCCGTTACATCAAGTACCTCAAAGTGAGCATTCTCAGACTTGTCTATCAACCAGAAAGCTATTGTAATGTTTTCCATTATATAAAAGTCAATTGTAATGGCAGGTAATAAATCCTATACAATCATATTTCCTAGCTATTCTAACTATGTTAATCAGTCACTAAGACTTCACCTACCTTTCTCTCTCCAAGAAGTTTATCTTAACACAAGTCTCAGCACGTGCACCTCTAAGGCGAAGACACAGGGGGCAGCTGATTGGCAGTCATATAATTTATTCAGGGATTGAAATCCCATACCAGGAATAATAACAGAGACAACTCAGGGTCTTATTAATCAACAATTCAGTTTTATTAAACATAGATAAACATATATTCATCAGTGTTATCAACCCCTTGCCTTTGGGGACATGGTAGCAGGACATAATGCAAATATACAGACTGAAAGTGGGTGGAGAGAGAGAGGGAGACTGTATATATACATAATATGACATGTGTAATGTCTTTATTCTTTTGAACTTCTGTGAGTGTAATGTTTACTGTTCATTTTATTGTTTATTTCACTTTTGTATATTATCTACTTCACTTTCTTTGGCAATGTTAACATATGTTTCCCATGCCAATAAAGCCCCTTGAATTGAATTGAGAGAAAGAGAAAGTGAGATTGCTAGTTCATCGCCACTGCTGATGATAACAATTCCTCTCATTCCTTTTCTACAAACGACCCACGCAATTTACCCGCACATTTTCCCAACAGTTCCCCGCGAGAAAAATATACTTTCTATAATTTGACGCCGTTGACGCTCGCGGCTCGTCTGTTTTTTCTCATCACTCATCAAAGACTGTCAATTATATTGACAAGATAGTCAAGTGACCGCTCTAACAATGGAAATACATGTCCTCAAAGATGGAAGGCAGGCAGGAATGTGGCGAGATCAGGTGGGACCATTCTAGCCAATGAGAGGTCAGATCAAATCAAATCCAGCATTATTTATATAGCACATTTCAGACATGAACGCAACACAACGTGCTTCACAGGAAAAATATATAAATAAAAAATAACAGACATAAGAGGGTAAAACAAAATAATAATAACAAAAACTGAAAGACTGAAAAGCACCCTAAGAAAAAGCAAAGCTAAAAAAGGTGTTTTTAAGATCTCTTTTAAATATGCCCAAAGTTTCTGCCCCTCTTGGTTCTCTGGCAGGCTATTCAGGAGGCAGGGGGAATAGTAACTAAAGGCTGCCTCTCCAAGCCTCTTAGTCCTAAGCATTGTAATAGTGAAAAGGCCAAAGGACCCGAGGGACCTACTGGGTACATAACTCAAAAGCATGTCTGATAGGTATTGGGGTGCACAATCGTGGTTTGATTTAAAAACCAATAGAAGAATCTTAAAATGAATTATAAAACTCACAGGCAGCCAGTGCAAAGACTTTAAAACCAGTGTAATGTGTGCTCTCTGTCTCGGTCTTTGTCTATATGTTTTGCAGTTTACCAATGGCTTTCTTGGTTAGACCAGACAGGAGAGCATTACAGTAGTCAAGTCTGCTTCTAATAAAAGCATGTATGATTCTCTCTGTATCAGCCTGAGACAGAAATGGCCGCACCTTGATAATGTTCCTCAGGTGGTAAAAATCTATTTGGTCACATTCCTAATGTGTGATTCGAACTTGAGTTCAGAATCTAAAATGACACCTAGATTTTTTTTACCTGGTGTTTTATCTTTATTGCTTGTGAATTAAAATATGCAGCCAGATTCTGTCTCTGTGCTTTGGCTCCAATAATAGGTACCTAGGTTCACCATAGCAGTTTTTAGTGCAGTGGGGAGGGATTAACAATAGATAGCATTTCTTCAGATATGCAATTAAAAACTGTTTTGAAGAAGGTGTTGGTGATAGGATCGAGAAGGCAGGTAGAAGGCTTAAGTTGTGATATCACTTTCCTGAGTATGTCTGTGTCAACCAGGGAAAATAACTCCATAGTGCCTTTGCGTGATAGACTGGGGCACATATCATCAAACTTCTCATCGGGTCTTGATTGACTGATACCCAGTCACATGTTTGCTATCTTAGCTCTGAAATATGCAGCAAACTCATCACATTTAGATTGCAAGGAAAGTTCATGTAGGTTTGCGAGGGTAGGTTTTATCAAGTCATCAATGGTTGAGAAGAGCACTCTTGAATTATTCTGATTATTAGTGATCAAGTCAGAAAAATTTGTCCGTATGGCATTTCTAATTGCCTTGTTATATATGCCAAGTTGGTCTCTCGGAATATCATAATGGGCCTGCAACTTTGACTGTATGTGAGGTAGGCCTAAATAGACCTACCTCACATACAGTAGCCTATATCTTCTGGTTATCCAAATGTTTCCCCCTTTAATGTGGATAATGCAAGGTGCTGACAAAACTCATGTTTGATATCACTTTGGTTTAATCATGCCATGTGTGAACCTGTCCAGCTATTATTTTGTTCTAAGAGGGTGTTCTTCAAGTACCAACATCTAATTTTAGTTAACCCTCATTTGTGTAGTTTGTAGTTTTAACAGGACTATTATAATAATCGTTTAAATTACTTAATGGTTAGCCTAGATTAATTGGACCAATTGGATGAATTGTAAAAATATAACAGTCCAAAAATCTGGCCTCAAAATAGAAAAACACGGGTTATTTTCCCTTTAAATAATAATTTTCCCTTTAAATAACGAATCTCTTCCCCTCGGTTTACTCCAGAGCAGCTCTCGTTCAGTCAGAAGACAACAAGCGCACCTCAAAAGACTTACTACAGGAGACCACACACCTATGGGGATAGCAACCACATTTACTACGGGTTCCTAATGTTTCGGAAAGAACGTGAGTAGGGCTCGTTAAATAATGATCAAGGGGAATGTTTTATTATAGGTTGTCGATGGGCGGGTGGGATGTTCAAATCAGCAAGCGAACCTGGGGAGCGTATGATGCAGCAAATGAATCGCGACTATGTTGTTATGCTCAGCGATATATACAGTATTACTATGCAATTATATTATTAGAATTAATAGATATATTTGTGATTTGTCGCAGCATTGTGTCATTGATTAATTATGGAAGAGCGCCTGATTTTAGTCACGATGATGGAGCGTATCATACACTCAAGTGCATTCTCGGTCAAGTTCCGACTCAGACTAGACTCAGCAAGAATATCTCAGCAAGAATATCTGGTTTTGTCACATTTGTCATTGTCAAAATTCCACCATATGTGTGCGTGTCATAGCTAAACTAGCGCATGTACAAAGCCAAGGGCAGATGTGCCATCATGGGCAACGAGGCCGGCAAAAACTTGTAAAAGATAGAGTGCACTGCGGGATGGTCATGGTCACTCTGTTCTGGGTCTTCGAGGCTACGGTTGCAGTCATGGGCCACCGCCGCTCACGGCACAATTGATTAACGGACTTCACTATTTTCGGTTAAAAGGATAGTACAAAAGTTGAACTTGAACATTCCTAAATGCTGTCTGACAAAGGATGCACTATAATCAGTGTATAAAGGTGTTCTTACTAAATAATAGTGATTAAAGTCTTTAGAAAATCTAATCAAACTTGACGTAAACTACAGTGTTAGGCTACAGTGTTTCCTTAACAAAGTGTGGAAAGATCTTAAATAGGTTAAGTATATCCATTGATCAAATAGAGTTTATGATTTTTTTCAAGGGCTCACCTTCTGTCACCTGCCTAACCAACATGCTAGTTAGTGGCCAATAGCTGTACTGACTGTCCATTGCCTGTCTTTAGTTTATAGTGAATTATGTAAGCATGTAGCTGTAGTGTTTTTTGTAATAGGATTAGTAACAGCAGGTCAGGTAGTCATCACTGAGCTCAAGGTCACTTGTGTAGCCCTAGACTTGAACTTGAACTGAGACAATTAATGTTGATGATGCAGTAATGCAAATATGCCCCTAAACACTTACCCTCCCCAAAAACATTTACTGCACAGTTGTGCATTCCCCACAGTTGAAGTTATGGTAAAGGTTATCTGAAAGGAAGTTGATATTCAAAAGGTCATGTATGTCACTGAAGGAGTCGGAATGTGGAAACAGTCAGCCATGGTGAGTAGAAGTCAGGTATATTTGATATGATACTAATCTATGAAATTCAAATGGCCTAATTTGTAGCTAGTTTGAAATTATATGAATCTCTAGGAAATAAAAGGGGAAAACAGCAGGAATCACAAATAAAAATCAATGGCTCAATTGAATCACGTTTTTTTTATGCTATTCTTAAAAATGCTGCTTGAAGTGTTATTAGTGCAGAGCTTGCCGTCAGTTACGGGGGAAAACACAGTATGTTGCTGCAGTGTCATCAATGTGTGTGTTCCTGATGGAGTGCATTATATTGCTGAGTCACCTCAAGATTATCTGTGCTTATGCTGATGCAGAGATATTCTGCCTCATAGTTCAGTTTGCTCGTGTCCTTTCCTGTCATTTTTTGCAGCAAATTCAATGTTTACTGCAAATTACCTCATTGTAATTCAACAGATTTACTGAGAATCTATAATCAATTGATATAAGTCTGACAGAACATGTCATCTGTATACAGGACTGGTCCTCTTGTGACAGTGGCACTAGACTAGTGACAGCCTTATCGGTAAGTGGCATGATTTAGAGGAACAGATAGACTGTACATTTCACAGAAACATTAGTTGCCATACATTTCCAATTCCACCCACATATTGTAAAAATGTCAGGCTGGGAGAGTAGGCAGAAGGGAATGTACTTTTTTTTCTTTAGAGGGACACAGGAATTCTAAAGCTGCTGGGGAACTGCAATGAAGTATATGTCTGAACTGCTGGAGTGATGGGCTTTAGGTGGTTGTGTCTAGGCCCTCTGTAATAAGAGTTCAACTGAAAAATATGGTCCAAAATATTGACCAACTTCCTCTGTAAGCATAAACATGAAACTTTTTAATTCACAACTTTAAAAATAACATTGCAGTACAAACATTGAGTTATTTTGCTGGCCAGGTTTTACAACCTATCAAGGACCATACAACGGAATTTGAATTAATGAGTCACTGATGAATGCCTCACTCCTTGGCCTGTGGAATTTAGCACAGTGTGTCTGTGTCTGTGTGTGTGTGTGTGTGTGTGTGTGTGTGTTGGTTAAGATGCCCAGTGAAAAAACATCCGAGGGTGTGTACCCACTGGCCCAGCTCTGCCTGCTGAGATAGATAAAGTTGGCTTTAGCCAGCGGTACGCACGGAACCTGAGGGGGGGGGGGGGTGTATCTATTCCACACAGGAGGCTCAGATGGCCAGACAAGACCACGCACGCAGGCCCATCAATGCTGCTGAATGGATCAACAGTTGACGTCTGTTAAGTGTGGTGGGGGACCCCCTTCAAGGTTTCATCACTGACTCTACAGTACAGTACATATGTATGTGCCCATTGCCTATATAGGACTACGGTACAGATAGAGGGTGAGTGAAGACTGCTGAGAGATGACGGACCTGGAGGCATCGACAGTGGGTGAACCCCCTCCCCCATACATGATCTTCCTCCTGGTTTTCTTCTTCTTCATCACGGGCCTCCTGGGTTTCCTGGTCTGCCACCTTCTGAAGAAGAAGGGCTACCGCTGCAGGACAGGGGAGGAGGAAGATGAAGATGAGGAGGAGTGTGAGCAGAAACTGGGACCAGACAAGAATGGTAAGTATCTACCAGGGAAAACAAGCATCTGTCAGAAAGAGTTTTATATATTGGCTTTTATCTATCCATTGATGTCAGGATCAGGGATATGGCTTGAAGAAGTTAACAAGCGTCCATTATTGATTTTCTGAGGCAGATACATATGTGTGACTTTTTTCAGAGGTGTCGGTCTTTATCCCAAGGGCCTTGGCCCTTTCCTGAACAGGAAACAGAGGAACTCTTGTACTATTTAGTTTAAGAGGATGTTATTCAGCTTGAATTAAATTAATTCCTATGTAAACATTGGACACTCACAAAGAAGTCATATTTTCCATATTAAATTACTGGGTACTTCAAAAGCCGACCCGTTACTGGATGCTTTAGTTGAAATAAACTACCTTCAAGGAGCTGTAGAATCGGTTGATTCACACAAACAAGAAATAAGTGGTGAAAAAAATGCTTAAGGTTGACAACTTTGAGAATTTCCTTTAATAATCTCGAATGATGACGGAGCAAGCTTGGGGGCAAGCTGCTTCGTCAGACAATCTTTCATATGTTACAGATGATGAAGAAGGGGACCATCAAGACACTGTTGAACAAATCCTGAAGTGCATCATTGAAAATGAAGGTAGTAACTCAAGAAACAACACAATAGATACTAGATTTCGTCAATACCTTAGGAATTACACTTTAAAATAAATGTGTATTTTTTGTGTTCTGTTTTGCCTTCTAGCCAACATGGAAGCCTTCAAGGAGATGCTAGGAAAACAGGATATTTGTGAACATCATGATCCTACGTATGTATAGCTAATACCAACTTTTTTTGATTTGGCTATGCTATCTATTAGTCATGTAAGTGGATTCACATTCACCTTGTCTTAAAAATATACTGAAAATAAGTACACTTAAAAATGTGAACTGTTTTGATTCAGAAAATGAAGCACAGCTTGTTCAAACATTAAGCCTCTTTTAGATATAAAACATTGATTTACATGATGCTTAGTTCATCTGACTGGCATTACTCCATGGCTGTATTATCACCCTTGGTGAAAGTCTTTTAGTGTGCAGAGCTAAGGTAAACAAGCACCTTACTTCCTAAGAGCACCATCTCTCTCAAGTAATAGAGTCCTAGTTCCTTTTAGCTCTTAAACAAACCAGTCTTTATGTGGTACATAATACATATGGTTATGTAGGTCTTCTGTACTCGGTGTACTATACTACTTTTCCCTCCTGCTTTAGGGTGTGGAGTTTTCAGAGAGGCCACAATAATGGGTGTACATTTCATTGTGCCTCTAGTAGTCAGACTGAGCCTGGATAAAGTGTATTGTGTGTAGCTTGTATTTTATCCTGGGACCAGATGGTAGCTTTACAGTGGGGTGCCCAGCCCCTCTGTTCCTGTGTCCCTGTAGGCAGCTGTGTATGCAGTCAGTGTCTCTTACCTTGGGCTGTCTGTCCCATGGGGCTACCTGGCTTATTGTTGCCCTGGCATCAGCAGCTCTATTATGGGATTTGATCTTTACTTCTGTGTTCTGAGGCAAAACACAAATAGTCTCTCAACATATTATGCTACAACTGTACGCCAACGAAGTGTTGCTCACGTCCATATAAAGCATTTGAGGAAGCAACAGAACAAGAGAAAACATCTATTCTACTCACAACAGCTCCCAACAACATGCTACTACTCACATCCATATAAATGGTATAAAGTACTTAAGTAAAAACACTAAGGTACTACTAAAGTAGTTTTTTGGGGTCTGTACTTTACTATTTATATTTTTGACAACTTTTACTTTTACTTCACTACATTCCTAAAGAAAATAATTTACTTTTTACATTTTAGACTTTTACTCAAGTAGTATTTTACTGGATGACTTTCACGTGAGTTATTTTCTATTAAGGTATCTTTACTTTTAATCAAGTATGACAATTGGATACTTTTTCCACCACTGCATTCTAGGTTGAGATGATCGAGGGCATTTGAGAGAAACTCCGACCCAGTGATGTGCTGTGATAATATAGCTGTGATGTGCTACTAGCGTATTAGAGAAAGGAAAACTGATTTATGCTTTTTAATTAAATCCAGGTTCTTACTTGGCACCTCTAGGTTGAGTGTTTTAGTGTTCCTGCCTGTTTGCCAAGCTAGTGCTCAGACTGATAGCAGCCTACAGGGCTGTGGCATTCGTTGGCCACCCATTCGTATTCTTCCCACACTCTCCTCTCTCAGCCAGCTACAGCACAGCTACAGACACCTCCCCAGGGACGCTGTAGTCCTGATGGGAGGGAGGTCACGGACAGAGGCGGTCAGAGTCGGGAACCAAGGGACTAATAGATCACACTAGAGATTCATATTTCACAGACAGATTCCAATAAATATGCTATAAACCGGCAGCTGCTTCTTGGAAAAGTGTCTTTGGCTTTGGATGTTTTTGCTTAGTCAGGGTTCAGTGTGTTTGAATGGAAAATACATATGACAGAGTGATTCCTTCTTTGTCTTTCCGGAAGGTTACTGCGCAAAGAGAGCCTGGGTGGTATTCCACCTCATCACCACACCGTGCACTCTGGAGCCCAGCTTGACCACAAGTCCTGCACGCTCTGTGTGCAAGGGCGCACCAAGAAGGCCCGACGCCGGAGCCGTGTACCTCGGACCAATAAGCCGAGAACGCCGGGAGAGAGGAGAGAGTCCACTGTGTTCGCTGTGGGAAGGTGAGTCACACTGGACTGCCCACTGGTGTTTGACAACACAATACATTCATATTTATTTATTTAAACCTTTATTTACACTCTTAGAAAAAGTGCTCCAAAAGGGTTATTCGGCTGTCTCTATAGGAGAACCCTTTTTGGTTCCAGGTAGAACCTTTTTGGGTTCCATGTAGAACCCTCCGTGGAAAGGTTTCTACATGGAATCCAAAAGGGTTCTAGCTGGAACCAAAAAGGTTCTAGCTGGAACCAAAAAGGTTTCTTCAAAGGTGTTTCCTATGGGGACAGCCGAAAAACCATTTTAGGTTGAAGATAGCACCCTTTTGGTTCCAGGTAGAACTCTTTTGGGTTCCATGTAGAACCCCTTCCACAGAGGAGTGTAGCCAAGTATACTTAAGTATCAAAAGTATAAATAATGTAAAATTGCTTATATTAAGCAAACCAGACAGCCTAATTTTCTTGTTCTTTTAATTTACAGATAGCTAGGGGCACGCTCCAACACTAAGATATAATTTTAAAACGAAACATGTGCTTAGTGAGTCCGCCAGATCAGAAACAGTAGGGATGACAGTAGGCAATTTTCCTGTCCTGCTAAGTGTTCAAATTGCTTTAAGGTGTCAGGGGAAATGTATGGAGTAAAAACTACTTTTTTTTTTTAGGAATGTAGTGAAGTAAAAATAGTCAAAATATAAATAGTAAAGTACAGATACACCAAAAAACTACTTAAGTAGTACTTTCAAGTATTTTTACTTAAGTACTTTACACCACTGAAACTACTTTCATATATACTTCCATTTAAAAAAAAAACTGGTACCAGGCTAACTTCAGATGAGTCTTGTGAGCATCCTAGAGCAAAACAACCGACATGTACACTATATATACAAAAGTATATGGACACCCCTTCAGATGAGTGAATTTGACTATTTCAGCCACACCCGTTGCTGACAGGTGTATACAATTGAGGACACAGCCATGCAATCTCCATAGACAAACATTGACAGTAGAATGACCTTAAGGAAGAGCTCACTGACTTTCAACATGGCACCGTCATAGGATGCCACCTTTCCAACAAGTCAGTTCATCAAATTTCTGCCCTGCTAAAGCTGCCCCGGTCAACTGTAAGTACTGTTATTGTGAAGTGAAAACGTCTAGGAGCAACAACGGCTCAGCCGCAAAGTGGTAGGCCACACAAGCTCACAGAACGGGACCACCAAGTGCTATTGCGCATAGCGTGTAAAAATCGTCTGTCCTCGGTTGCAACACTCACTACCGAGTTCCAAACGGCCTCTTAAACAGTGGTGGAAAAAGTATCCAATTGTCATACTTGAGTAAAAGTAAAGCTACCTAAATAGAAAATGACTCAAGTAAAAGTGAAAGTCATCCAGTGAAATACTACTTGAGTAAAAGTCTAAAAGTATTTTGTTTTAAATATATTTAAGTATCAAAAGTAAATGTAATTGCTATAATATACTTAAGTATCAAAATTATAACTAATTTCAAATTCCTTATATTAAGCAAACCAGACGGCACCATTAAGAAAAATTCTTACGGATAGCCAGGGTCATACTCCAGCACTCAGTGCATTCGGAAAGTATTCAGACCCTTTGACTTGATGTTACAGCCTCATTCTAAAATTTATTAAATCGTTTTTTTTCATCATCAATCTACACACAATACCCCATAATGACAAAGCAAAAACAGTTTTCAAAGTTTTTGCAAATTAAAAAAAAAAAAAAAAAAGGAAATATCAAATGTACATAAGTATTCAGACCCTTTACTTAGTACTTTGTTGAAGCACCTTTGACAACAATTAAGGTATAACGCTACAAGCTTGGCACACCTGTATTTGGGGAGTTTCTCCCATTCTTCTCTGCAAATCCTCTCAAGCTCTGTCAGGTTGGATGGGAAGTGTCGCCGCACAGCTATTTTCAGGTCTCTACAGAGATGTTTGATCGGGTTCAAGTCCGGGCTCTGGCTGGGCCACACTCTGGCCACTCAAGGGCTTTTAGAGACTTGTCCCGAAGCCACTCCTGCGTTGTCTTGGCTGTGTGGATGGGTTGTTGTCCTGTGGGAAGGTGAACCTTTGCCCCAGTCTGAGGTCCTGAGTGCTCTGGAGCAGGTTTTCACCAAGCATCTCTCAGTACTTTGCTCTGTTCATCTTTCCCTCGATCCTGAGGGAACAGGATCGTCCCCACAGCATGATGCTGTCACCACCATGCTTCACCGTAGGGATGGTGCCAGGTTTCCTCCAGACGTGATGCTTGGCATTCAGGCCAAAGAGTTCATCAAACCAGAGAAACTTGTTTCTCATGGTCTGAGAGTCCTTTAGGTGCCTTTTGGCAAATTCCAAGTGGGCTGCCATGTGCCTTTTAATGAGGAGTGGTTTTCGTCTGATCATACTACCATAAATGTCTGATTGGTGGAGTGGTGTAGAGATGGTTGTCCTTCTGGAAGGTTCTCCCATCTCCACAGAGGAACTCTGGAGTTCTGTTAGAGTGACCATCAGGTTCTTGGTCACTTCCCTGACCAAGGCCCTTCTCCCCCGATTACTTAGTTTGGCCGGGCAGCCAGCTCTAGGAAAAGTCTTGGTGGTTCCAAACTTCTTCCATTTATGAATGATGTAGGCCACTCTGTTCTTGGGGACCTTCAATGCTGCAGACATAATTTGGTACCCTTCCCCAGATCTGTGCCTCAAAACAATCCTGTTTCGGAGCTCTACGGACAATTCCTTTGACCTCATTGCTTGATTGAGGTCAAAGATACACTGTCAACTGTGGGACCATGTATAGACAGGTGTGTGCCTTTCCAAATCATGTCCAATCAATTGAATTTACCACAGGTGGACTCCAATCAAGTTGTAAAAACATCTCAAGGAGGATCAATGAAAACAGGATGCACCTAAGCTCAATTTCGAGTCTCATAGCAAAGGGTCTTATGTAAATAAGGTATTTCTGTTTAAAAATGTTAATACATTTGCAAAAAAAAATTAATACATTTCTAAAAACCTTTTGCTTTGTCATTATGAGGTATCGTGTGTACATTGATGAGGAAAAACATGTATTTAATACATTTTTGAATAATGCTGTAACTTAACAAAATATGGAAAAGGGGAAGGGGTCTGAATACTTTCCGAATGCACTGTAATTTACAAACAAATCATTTGTGTTTAGTGAGTCCATCAGATCCGGGGTTAGTAGAGATGCCAGGGATGTTCTCTTGATAAGTGCGTGAATTGGGCCATTTTCCTGTCCTGCTAAGCATTCAAATTGTAACTAGTACTTTTGGGTGTCAGGGAAAATATATGGAGTAAAAAGTACATTATTTTCCTTAGGAATGTAGTGAAGTAAAAGTTGTCAAAAATATAAATAGTAAAGTACAGATACCCCCCAAAAACGACTTAAGTAGTACTTTAAAGTAATTTTACTGCTTTGGGAGCAACGTCAGCACAATAATTGTTCATCGGGAGCTTCAGGAAATTGGTTTCCATGGCCTAGCAGCCGGACACAAGCCTAAGATCACCATGTGCAATGCCAAGCGTCGGCTGGAGTGGTGTAGAGCTCGCCGTAAAATTTGTTGGAAGTTTGGTGGAGGAGGAATAATGGTCTGGGGCTTAGTTCCAGTGAAGGTAAATCTTAACGCTACAGCATACAATGACATTCTAGATGATTCTGTGCTTCCAACTTTGTGGCAACAGTTTGGGGAAGGCCCTTTCCTGTTTCAGCATGACAATGCCCCTGTGTACAAAGCAAGGTCCATACAAAAATGGTTTGTCGAGATTGGTGTGGAAGAACTTGACTAGTCTGCACAGAGCCCTGACCTCAACCCCATCAAACACCTTTGGGATGAATTGGAACGCCGACTGCAAGCCAGGCCTAATTGCCCAACATCAGTGCCCTACCTCACTAATGCTCTTGTGGCTGAATGGAAGCAAGTCCCTGCAGCAATGTTACTACGTCTCGTGGAAAGCCTTCCCAGAAGAGTGGAGGCTGTTGTAGCAACAAAGGGGGGACCAACTCCATATTAATGCCCATGATTTTGGAATGAGATGTTCGATGAGCAGGACCAGGTGTCCACATACTTTTGGTCATGTAGTGTACGTGTTCGAAAAGACCGATTTCCGGGATGTGTCCTGGTCTGACAAACACTGCTCTGCCACCTTCCACCGCAGATGCTGATATCTCTAGCTTAAACTGACAGATTTGGATGTTTTTGTTTTTATTGTGCTCATTCGACTCTAGGGGGTTCAGGATTTAGGATTATGAGGATTCAGAGGCCTTTGTGTTTGTGTTTAAGTACTTTACATGTGTACAGTTATGCTATGTAATGTCCTCATCGTAGTGATGTACTTAACTAATTGAGGTCCGTATACCTGCAGGTTCCGAGTCACCCACATGGACAAAAAGGATCAGGGGTCTGGTGACCAGTTAGACCAATCGGAGGCCCTGGATAGTGAGAAGGGGGATGAGGAGGACCCCCAGAGGAAGGAGGGGTACAACCTGCGGAGCATGTTCAAAGACGTCAAAACGGACAGCACCAATGGTGTGGTTCCCATCGCGGCCAAGCGGAAGAAGAGTCTGGTTCTGTTCTCACCACGCAGAGGTAGTGATCCAGTGGGGGCCAAAGTGCCACTGAGCCAGCCCATGGTAGAAGAGGAACCCCTCTTCACTGCTCCAGTGAAGACTGCTCCAGTGCAGACCTCCAGCCCTGTTAAGATCCTGTCGTCCCAGCCCAGCCTGGACTCTGGTGCACCTGACGACACTGATATGGCTCCTGTTAAAATGTACCCCACTAGGGTCACTTTTGTAGTGTCCCCCACTGAGAGTCCAGTACCAGTCACTCCCAACGCGAGTCCAGGAGGCATCTCCCCTCTAACACCCCCAATGCAAGATTCCCCCACCACCCCAGTACAAGTCACCCCCATGACCCCTGAGATATTACCCCTTACCCAAGGCTCCTATAATAACCCTAGTCTTAGCGCCTTAAATGTCTCTCTTATCCCTACCCCTGTACAAGCCTCTCCAACCTCTAACCTCTTGAATGTCTCCCCTGACCTGTCCTCCAGAAAAGTGTTCCCCTCCCCTACTCCCTTAAATGTTTCTCCTACCCCTTCCCCCATACAAGTCTCCCCTGGCCTGTCATCCAGAAAAGTGTTTCCTTCCTCTAGCCCGTTAAATGTCTCCCCTGCCCCTACTCCCTTAAATCTCTCTCCTGCCTCTACCCCCTTAATGGTGTCCCCCACCACTCTACCCCGTAGCATTCTAAAGAATACTACTACTTTTGTCAAGGTGGACGAAACCTCACCCACCACGAAAGGGCCAGAGGACAAGGTTGAGAGCCTTGCTACTGTCAGGGCCGACAAAGTTTCTCCCACTGCTGTTCCTGTGAAAGTCTGCCCCACTGTGGACCCCATGAAAGTCTCCCCCACCTCAACCTCCGTCAAGATCTCCCCCACCAGCGGAGGCCCTTTAGAGGACAAGCTGGAGGTGGGGAGTGTTACCATAGTCAAAGCCAGCCCGGACAGTCAGATGGAGTTCTCTGTGGTGCGTACGGCTGAGGTAATGAAGGAGGAGGAAGCGGAGGACCCTGCTGTGGCTCAGAGCCCCCCAGAGAAAAGGAAGGATGATGAGGTGGAGATGGAGGACATAAAGGACTGTCGGGTCAGCCAGGAGGAGGGCGTGTCTCTGGAGGAGAAGAGGAGATCCGTGCACAGTCAGCACAAGTGGTGAAAGAGAGAGAGAGAGAGAAAGAGAGAGGACACGCTGGGATGGGGGAGGGGGAAAGACTGGCCACACCCAACTGTGACAAACGGATATATTGCAATACTACAGAGGTAAACCAACCAGGCCATGTCAAAACTGAACTATACCAGACTGAGACTGGCTGTCTGGAACCAACTAGACCTTGACATGGCTTTAAAACGGCGGGGTCGTACCAGCAAGGCTGTGATTTATTCATTGATATAGACAAGTTGTGGTTAGCTAAGCACTGGCACCTTATATCCAGATGTATTGATCTTAAACGCTTGCATAATGTGGCTAACAGCACAGCTACAGTACTACTTCAATTATCAACAGACAGTGCAAGCCCAGGCCTCCATCTACAAGTGCACTTTTTGAAAACACTGCTCACAGACTGCATTTTACAACAATCAACTTTAACCCCAACAATCAACTACACCACAGTGTAAATCGACCAACAGCAAATAACGGGTAATATCTGTGTATTCTAATTTATTGTCAGTCCGATCTCTAACTCTTCTATATCAGTGGGGGCTGCTGAGGGGAGGACGGCTCATAGTAATGGATGGAACGGAATAAATGGAATGGTATCAAACATGTGATTTCCATGGGCCAACATTCCATCCCCTCAGCAGCCTCCACTGTTCTATAGAGTTGAAGTCAGAAGTTTACATACACCTTAGCCAAATACATTTAAACTCAGTTTTTCACAATTCCCTGACATTTTAATCCTAGTAAAAAATTCCCTGTCTTAGGTCAGTTAGGATCAACACTTTATTTTAAGAATGTGAAATGTCAGAATAATAGTAGAGAGAATGATTTATTTCAGCTTTTATTTCTTTCATCACATTCCCAGTGGGTCAGAAGTTTACATACACTCAATTAGTATTTGGTAGCATTGCCTTTAAATTGTTTAACTTGGGTCAAAAGTTTTGGGTAGCCTTCCACAAGCTTCCCACAATACGTTGGGTGAATGTTGGCCCATTCCTCCTGACAGAGCTGGTGTAACTGAGTCAGGTTTGTAGGCCTCCTTGCTCACACACGCTTTTTCAGTTCTGCCCACAAATGTTCTATGGGATTGAGGTCAGGGCTTTGTGATGGCCACTCCAATACCTTGACTTTGTTATCCTTAATCCATTTTGCCACAACTTTGGAAGTATGCTTGTGGTCATTGTCCATTTGGAAGACCCATTTGTGACCAAGCTTTAACTTCCCGACTGATGTCTTGAGATGTTGCTTCACCAGTCCCTCTTGCAGCAAAGCACCCCACAACGTGATGCTGCCACCCCCGTGTTTCACGGTTGGGATGGTGTTCTTCGGCTTGCAAGCCTACCCCTTTTTCCTCCAAACATAACAATGGTCATTATGGCCAAACAGTTCTATTTGTGTTTCATCAGACCAGAGGACATTTCTCCAAAAAGTACAATCTTTGTCCCCATGTGCAGTTGCAAACCGTAGCCTGGATTTTCTATGGCAGTTTTGGAGCAGTGGCTTCTTCCTTGCTGAGTGGCCTTTCAGCTTATGTCGACATAGGACTCGTTTTACTGTGGATATAGATACTTTTCTACATGTTTCCTCCAGCATCTTCACAAGGTCCTTTGCTGTTGTTGTGGGATTGATTTGCACTTCTCGCACCAAAGTACGTTCATCTCTAGGAGACAGAATGCATCTCCTTCCTGAGCGGTATGATTGGTCCCATAGTATTTATACTTGCGTACTATTGTTTGTACAGATGAATGTGGTATCTTCAGGCGTTTGGAAATTGCTCCCTAGGATGAACCAGGCTTTTAGAGGTCAAAATTATTTTCTGAGGTCTTGGTTGATTTCTTTTGATTTTCCCATGATGTCAAGCAAAGAGGCACTGAGTTTGAAGGTAGGCCCTGAAATACATCCACAGGTACACCTCCAATTGACTCAAATGATGTCAATTAGCCTATCAGAAGCTTCTAAAGCCATGACATCATTTTCTGGAATTTTCCAAGCTGTTTAAAGGCACAGTCAACTTAGTGTATGTAAACTTCTGACCCACTGGAATTGTGATACAGTTAATTATAAGTGAAATAATCTGTCTGTAAAAAAAATTGGGAAAAATTTGTTCTGTCATGCACAAAGTAGATTTGCCAAAACCAAAGAAATTTGTGGAGTGGTTGAAAAACAAGTTTTAATGACTCCAACCTAAGTGTATGTAAACTTCCGACTTCAACTGTATATACTATACTATGGAATTAGAGCCATAAACTGCCTTTGAGTAACTCAAGGTTCCCTTTTCAGTTGGTCACTCGGTATGACATACTATGAGGAGTCACCTGAAGAAAACTAAAAACACGCCCGACGGGCCAATGAATGCAAAGTCCGCCATCAGAAGCCCCGACTTTCCTAGCCATAACCCCGGGGCTCGCATTCATTTCCTCAATTCTCCGCTCTTCAGCTCGCCTGAAGGAGAACTTGTCACTCGATTTACAAGCACACAAAGATTACTGGATTCGGCTCTGTACTCGTCCCCCAAGATGTTGCGAGTTTTGGGTCTTGGTATCGGTTTTTGTGTTAGCTAAAAGCGAATTACTTTCTGCTCTGCTTGTGTAGCTAATGCTTCATTGCTTGAGTAGGGTTTGTGTTTGCAAAAAGCCGACTACCTCTGTGGTGATTGTGCTTCCTTGCTTGAGTAAGATGGTCAAAAAGGCTAACCAGCTGGATTTGAACCTCCGACCATGGCCTAGGGAATATTATTTCACAATGAAATTGAAAGATACTCACAAGTGCTGTCCTGTTTGCCTGGGGTGGAAACATACACTCAGGCTGCCTTGGCACGGACTAGTTCGTGTGACCAGTGTCACCGGCTGAATTTAGACTCTATTGTATGTTGACTTCTTAGGAAGATTGGGGTTACTGTAGAAGTACCTTTTTTTTTTTTTTAAATAAACAATTACGGGCTGTTTTGTGGTTGGAATTGTTCCCCTCCGTCATGCAGGGGACTGGGGTTCAATTCCCCGATGGGCAACCCAGCCAAGCTATGGGCTAGTTGGCTGGGTTCTCTTCTTCCCTGAAGGGCAACCGCATTCTGGAAAGGATGAGGTGTCTCTGACTGGTTCTGGGGGGTTTTCGGAGAAGGAGGTGGATGAGCTAGCTCAGGCAGCTTCATGTTTCTACCACGGATGTCACATTGGGCTGCAGAGCAGCGGCCGGCTGTATGGCTCTCCTTCGCAACGGAGATAGCTCATGTTGGGGAAAGTTTTACCACCTGTAATGACTGCGATAAAGTGTCACTTGACTCTCTTTACGTTTTTTGACTTGAAATAACTCACATTCAGCCAAGTTGCATGAAATGTGGAACTGTTTTAGAGGGGGCACGTTTCGCTTGCATGCTAGTATTGAACGCTAGTTAGCCACCTGGCCTCGGAGGCTAACAGAGAGGCTAATCCTTGTCCTTCGCTCCCGAATAGAGCACGGCTTGCATGCTAGTTTGTCATAAATAACCTACCGGAGCGGGGGGGAATGAGTTTTGGGCAAGCCAATTTCGCCGAAGGAGTGTTTGGCTCAGCTATGGAGTCCATGCAGTACCGTTCCTAGAAGAAGCAAAAGCAGGAAGTAGAAGTGCTTTCCTGCTGGGAAAAAGCATATGAACACCCGTCCAACTCTATGACTAGGAGACTCGGTTATGATATCTGGACCCCGATCTTTTTCATATGCAGGGCCTCGACGTCATGCACCACTGAGAATGACAAACAAGAGCACTTTTTTTTGTCTGTCAATGGTGACATTGTTTATTCGCATTTTGGTAATTTGGTGAACACTCTTATCCAGAGCAACTTGCATTAATGTGTGCAATGCTTCTACCCAAGGATCTATGGTGTCCAAGGGTATCAAAAGTATGGTATCACCCATATGTGAGCATAAATCAGTCTTTTCCCTGAGTCAGACACAAGGTTGTCGGGAGTGGTAGCTGTGGGAGGACATGACAAAATAACCACATTATCGCAGTCCTCAAGGTGGTGCCCGCCCCTGCAGATGACAATGTATGGGAGGTTGGCCGTGTGCTCCGCCCAGTGGCGGGCATGTGAGGTGTCATCGCGGGTGTGTCCTAGCGCCTGTTTTGAGAGAGGACATTTCCTCACTTCTTTGGAAGTGGTCTATTCGGGTGGTTCCCGTGTTAGGAGTACAGAGCGGTTGGTATAGCCGGTATTCCCAAGTTCCTAAGAGCAATGGAACGTTGCATCCAATTCTGGTCTTGTGTGGTTTGGACAAGCACCTTCAGGTGTGCAAGTTCAAAATACTCACGCTTCGGCGGCTACTAGAGTCGATGCTTCACCGCGATTGGTTCACGTAGCTACGCGTCTGGATGCATCTCGCCATAGCCATCAGTTGCTCAAGATATCCCCATCGTGCCTGAGGGTGTTAACTCCTTGGAGAACCCTGCGACTGTTGTTGCAGGGGGTTCCCATTGGCTGGGTAGTGTCCTGCAGGGTGATCACGACAGACGCATCCTCACTGGGATGGCAAGCACTGTGTGTGGGCTACTCGGAAAGTGGGATTTGGTCGACAGCGCTAAGGGCACTGTATATCAATAACCTGGAGCTACTGGCTGTTTTTCTGGCACTGAGGCGCTTTCTTCTGATATTGGAGGGACAGCATGTGTTGGTAAGTTCTGACAACAGTCTCTCTCTTGAACCTGGCCCGTTATCTGCTCATAGGGAGCAATGCACATTTCCTGTTGCTCAGTGTGACATACCTTCCAGATCTCTCAACGTGTGTGTGGATCTACTTTCCAGGGTGGGTCCTCTCTTAATGGAGTGGAAACTTCACCCCTCGGTGGTTGCCCAGATATGGGATCGGTTCGGCAAGGCCGACGTAGATCTTTACACATTGTGAGAAAACACGCATTGTTGCTTGTTCTTCTCAATAAAGGATCTGGGGAACAAATTCTTTGGCACATCAGTGGCCTCAGGTTTGGCTTTATGCTTTTCCTCCGGTGGACCTCATTCAGGCCACCTTGAAAGGGTCTGTCAGGAGGGTCTGTTGTTGATTCTGGGGGCCAGACAACCCTGGTTCCCATCATCCACCTGTTAGGCGGGGACCTGTGGAGAGTACCGTGTTGTCGGGATCTGTTGTCCCAGGCGCACGGAAGTGTTTGGCATACATAACTGTAGATATGGAATATGTGGGTTTGGCCCCTGAAAGGCTGAAATTGAAGGCTAGGGCTTTATACCCTCGAACTTGATTATGACTATACAGTCGGCACGAGCTTCCTCTAACATATAAGTTGTGCTCGTTTGAGAGTTGGTGTAAGATTAAAGTATTTTCTCCTTTTCAGAGCTCTTTGGTGGATATTTTGATGTTCTTGCAAGAGCTTTATGCGCAGGGCATTTATTTTTCTATACCATAAGTTTAATGCCAGCCATCTTAGCGGTGTCATGTAGGGATTGATGGCTCTACCCCTGGGTCTCATCCTCTGGTGATGCGGTTCCTGAAAGGCGTGCATTGGCTCAGACCAGTGTCTAAGTATATGGCACCGACCTGGGTCCTGGATTTGGTCCTGGACACATTGTGTGAGCCTCCTTTTGAACCATTGGAGTCTGTGGACCTGAAGGTCCTTTCCTACAAGACTGTCCTGCTCATGGCCTTGGCGGCAAAGTGCGTTGGGGCAATCTCCACACGCTATCAGTACACCCTTCCTGTTTGGAGTTTGCGCCTGCAAGGTGGTGTTACATCCTAATGCATCTTTTGCTCCTAACGGTTAACCCTAATTCCTACAGGTCTCTAGCTTTTCAGCTGTTCCCTGTCTCACCTCCTCCGTTTGCTTCCAGTGAACAAAGGAAGTTGCATGGTCTGTGTCTGGTGCGTGCTTTACGCACATACAGTATATGGATAGGATCAAGGATATTCATGTTTGTGACCAGTTTTCTGTCTGTTTCGCTAGTCCAGCTTGGGGTAAGTTGCTTTCTAAGCATCGTCTTTTTCATTGGATTGTGGAGGCTATCTAATTGGCATGTACAGCAAAAGACAAGGGTTGCCTAGCGGTGTGCGTCCTCACTCCGCTATGGGTGTGGCAGTGTCTTGGGCATTGTTCAGGGGAATTATGATTGGTGATATCTGTGCTGCAGCAAGATGGGGTTCCCCACAGGCCTTTGTGAGGTTTTATCTCTTGGACGTAACTGCTCCCAGTGTGATTTCATAGTGTTCTTATGGCTGGGTCCGGGAGTTAGACAGAGCGCAGATTGTGCATTTATCCGGGTTGCTACAGTTTTTGTGGGTTTGAGCCTTGGACTGCCGTGGTTCGTTGATGAGGCGGCACACAAATGCTCATTTTCAAGTCACAGCAGATGCCCTGTTGTTTTGGACTTGCGGTTCCTTGTGTGAGTTCTGGCATTCCAGACTCCTTGGGTCTCTGTGGGAGCCTTTTTGGAACCGGTAGGGTCTATGGACTTGGGCCGCCGTGGTCGATGTTAGGCAGCATTTTGTCCGGGTTACCATAGTTTTCCTGTGGGTTTGAGCCTTGGGCTGCCTTGATGGGTGGCAGTGCGCAGTATGCATTTATCAGGTAGCGGCAGGTAGAATTGGGCCAGTAGTGGTTAGAGCGTTGGGCCAGTAACCAAAAGGTAGCTGGGTCGAATACCCGACCCTGTAAAACAACACATTCCACTGCACCTATCCGGTGTACAGTACGTGACAATAAAACATCAATTTTTTTAGGGTTACCACAATTCCCTGTGGATTTGAGCCTTGGGCTCTGGTCAATGTTATGCAGTGCGCGTGTGCGCTTTACCAAGTCACGAAAGGTGTTCTGTTGTTTTGGACTTGCAGTGCCTTCTACAAGTTATGACATTTCAGGCTCGTAAGGTAAATAAGTATTGTTCTTGGAACCGTGGGGTCTATGCAGTGGCAGCGTGTCAGTGCGCATAACCAAGTTGCTGCAGGTTCTGGTTATCTATATATATGGGGCTCTGACAGTTCAGGCCTCATGAGGCTCTGACAGGTCATGCCTCTCGGATAAGGGTTAGGGAAAAAGATGGCTTCTATAACCACTTTCTGGAGCCTGTGGAACCTGTGTGCTTGGGCTGCCGTGGCCCTCCTAGTTTGGTACCACCTGAGCCGGCTTTTGGCATGATTGTATGTCACCATAGTATGTTATGCCGAGTGACCGACTGAAAGGGAATGTACAGTTATGAATATAACTAATGTTCCTTAAAGGAAGGAACGAGGTATAACATATTTTGGCCCTGTGCCGTCAGGGGGTTTGGGCTCGCTGTAGTGGTACTGATTTGAGGAAATTAATGCAAGCCCCGGTGTTATAGCCAGGAAGGCGGGGCTCCCGAGGGTGGACTCTGTATTCATTGGCCCGTTGGGTGTTTTTAGTTTGCTTCAGGTGTGATTGGTCGTTGACTCTCCATAGTATGTTTTTAATTTTTTACTTTAGTTTATTTAGTAAATATTTTCTTAACTCTATTTTCTTAAACTGCATTGTTGGTTAAGGACTTGTAAGTAAGTATCACGGTAAGGTTGTATTCAGTGCATGTGACAAATAAAATGTAATTTTATATGTATGTTTAACACCCATTCCCTCCTTCAGGGAACAGTAGTTATATTCATAAATGTACATTTTTATCTAGCCATCTGAAATAAATAGTCCTTAACCAACTATAACAAATACTCATATTTCAGTCTGAATAGTGCTATTAGCTAATGACTTTTAGAATAAAATGTTAAGGTACTGGAACATATTATTATTATTGTTGTTTATTTGTTTACTTGGAAGCATACAGGAGCAGCGTACAATCCAAAGTATTATTCTGATCCTATTTTAGAAATCATATAGAAATCATAGGCCAGCACTGTAGTTGATAAATACACATCATTAGGATGCTAGTTTATTTATTGTGATTCACAGTATTCATTTGTTTGGAAGTAATTTGTTTACTGTCAGGGTGACCTCACTATTCCCACTGGACTACATACTCTTTGGCAAAGAAAACACTCAGATGCTAATAGTTAGAATGTGTAGTCCTGAACAAAAACATATCTTTTCAGGGATGTATTTACAAGGAACGAAGTAGAAGCAAAAGAGCCGAAACAGGGAGGGACCTACCTGATTTTGTCCAATGAGAAAGGTTTGTTTTTGTTTTCCGTTGCAAAGCATTTTGCTACGGTGTGCACTAATGAATATCTCCCAGATCTGTTGTGGTGAACAGTGTTTCCCTCTATTGTATACACACAGCACACATCTCACCTCTTCTCTCTCATCGACTCCCATTTCTTCTCACTACACTTCATAATTTTAACAAAATGCCAATGTGATTTTTAGGCTGTTTACACAGGCAGCCAAATTCGGATCTTTTGCCCAATTATGTGAAAAAGATCTGATTGGTCAAAAGGCAAATTAGCGGCAAAAGATCAGAATTGGGCTGCCTGTGTAAACGCAGCCTTGATGTGAAACATATTTTATGTCAAGAAGGCATCAAGGCTGTGTAATTTTTTTTGCACAACATATGTCTTTATTGTTATGCAGAGAATACGGTTTTAGCCATGCGATGACAATATTCCTGAGCTTTACTTGACTTTATGGAAATAATGTGCACTCTTGAATACCAGTTTATTTAATCTAGATTTGCTTCCTTAATGTCAACAGGGATGTAATTGAATATTTGTTGAAACTGATGACATCTGTGTCAATTTACTATAGATGCATTGCACTTAGAAAGTGTAAGGTTTTGATGTGACTAAATCCTTAATTGAATACTTGTTTTGAAAAAATGTATGGTTTTGTCAAGGAAGCAAATGCCAGGTTAAATGACTGTGATCCACTTCTGAATGTTGATCACGGGTTGATCAGATTTGAATGGGATTGTTTGTGTAGCCTTGTAGAGATAGTATAAGCATCTTAAAATTATAATACGCAATAAAGAACAGCTAACATAACAGCGCTTAAATGCATTAGATATACGGTTTACTTTAATATACATCAGAGGTGTGAGATGATCAAGAAATGAAAAGCTTACTATATACCTACTGTATGCCACAATCATAAATGTTTCACCAGCAAATAGTACTGTCACTACACATGTGAATGGTAATATGGTTACAGCTCCACCAAGCACAGAATATGACTGATTTCAATTAAGATTTCATGTTTTCAAATGAACTGGTAAACCAAAAGCACACAAATCAAAGCATTATTTTTGTTACCTACATTTGGTCCCTTCTGCTGTTTATGGCTGCTACATGTATTACCAGTTCACAGCAATTACCTAACTCCTCAACTAGTCTCACTCTGTGTCCATTGAGTGTAAACTATATCTAAATGTGTTTGTAGTGGCCTTGGAATCATATATTGCATGTGTCTTCATTGACAGAAGCTGGAAAAACATAAGGAAAACATACATGTATGTACAGAACCAACGTTTGGACACACCAACTCATTCAAGGGTTTTTCTTTATTTTTACTATTTTCTACATTGTAGAATAATAGTGAAGACATCAAAAATATGAAATAACACATATGGAAACATGTAGTAACCAAAAAAGTGTTAAACAAAACAAAATATATTTTATATTTGAGATTCTTCAAAGTAGCCACCCTTCGCCTTGATGACAGCTTTGCACACTCTTGGCATTCTCTCAACCAGCTTGACCTGGAATGCTTTTCCAACAGTCTTGAAGGAGTTCCCACATATGCTGAGCACTTGTTGGCTGCTTTTCCTTCACACTGCGGTACATCACATCCCAAACCACCTCAATTGGGTTGAGGGCAGGTGATTGTGATGGCTAGGTTTTCTGATGCAGCACTCCATCACTCTCCTTCTTGGTCAAATAGCCCTTACACAGCCTGGAGGTGTGTTGGGTGATTGTCCTGTTGAAAAACAAATGATAGTCCCACTAAGCGCAAACAAGTTGGGATGGTGTATCGCTGCAGAATGCTGTGGTCGCCATGCTGGTTAAGTATACCATGAATTCTAAATATATCACTGACAGTGTCACCAGCAAAGCACTTCACACCTCTTCGCACTTCACATTCTTCACGGTGGGAACCGCACATGCGGAGTTCACCTACTCTGCGTCTCACAAAGACACGGCGGTTGGAACCAAAAATCTCAAATTCATCAGACCAAAGGACAGATTTGCACCAGTCTAATGTCCATTGCTCATTTTTCTTGGCCCAAGCAAGTCTCCTCTGCATATTGGTGTCCTTTAGTAGTGGTTTCTTTATAGCACTTTGACCACGAAGGCCTGCTTTACGCAGTCTCCTCTGAACAGTTGATATTGAGATGTGTCTGTTACTTGAACTCTGTGAAGCATTTATTTGGGCTGCAATCTGAGTTGCAGTTAACTCTAATGAATGTATCCTTTGCAGTAGAGGTAACTCTGGGTCTTCCTTTCCTGTGGTGGTCCTCATGAGAGCCAGTTTCATCATAGCGCTTGATGGTTTTTGCGACTGCACTTGAAGAAACTTTCAAAGTTCTTGACATTTTCTGGATTGACTGACCTTCATGTCCTAAAGTAATGATAAACTGTCATTTCTCTCTGCTTATTTGAGCTGTTCTTGCCATGATATGGACTTGTTCTTTTACCAAATAGGACTATCTTCTGTATACCACCCCTACCATGTCACAACACAACTGATTGGCTCAAACACATTAAAAAGGAAACTAATTCCACAAATTAACTTTTAACAAGGCACACCTGTTAATTGAAATGCATTCCAGGTGACTGCCTCATGAAGCTGGTTGAGAGAATGCCAAGAGTGTGCAAAGCTATCATCAAGGCAAAGGGTGGCTACAATGAAGAATCTCAAATATAAAATATATTTTGATTTGTTGAACACTTTTTTTGGTTACTACATGATTCCATATGTGTTATTTCATAGTTTTGATGTCTTCACTATTATTCTACAATTTAGAAAATAGTAATAAAAATAAACACTGGAATGAGTAGGTGTGTCCAAACGTTTGACTGATACTATATATTATTCATCAACGACCTGATGATTTGAGTATGTCTCAAATGTGAAAATGCAGCTGTACAACAAACAATTATTAAGGAATCAAAGTATATATTAAAGCTATGAATTTTATCTTGTGGTTCATATTACTAATTTTGCAGTTGACTTGCTTTTAACACAATTTAGGAATGTAACTCTGATGAGAACATTACTTTTTGATACTCATCCTGTAATACATTGGTAAGATATTAATAAGCGTAAACACACCAGGAAGATTGTTTAATAAATTCCAGTGTCCGTGTTTGATTCTGTTTATCATGGAAATAGAACATGACATGTAGAATATTGTTTACTACTGTATAATTAATACAGTATATGTCACGAATACCACCGAAGGTGGCTCCCCTTCCTGTTCGGGTGGCGCTCGGCGGTCGTCGTCGCCGGTCTACTAGCTGCCACCGATCCCTTTTTCCTTTTCGTTTATTTCTGTCTAATTGTTTTCACCTGTTCCTTGTTGGGGTTTTGGGATGGGTGTTATTTAGGTTAGTTTTGCCCGCTAGTGTTTGTGCGGGCATATTGGTTGTTACGTTTGGTGATGTATCGTGTCTTGTTTGGGGTTTTTCGCTGTCCAGTGTTTGTAACGAGGTTTGGGGTTTGTTTAGCGCCAGTGTTTTGGGCATTCACCCATGTTTGGACCTGTTACGTTTTTGAAGGACATTAAAGCGTTTTCCCGTTCATTTCGCTCTCTGCATTTGACTCCTCACTCATTTCACTCACCCGCCGTTACAGTATAAGGTAAAAAGATTAGGCACAAGTTCACTTTAACCACAATACTGCACATTTCTACAGGATCAGAAATAATTCCGTATTTGATCATAAGCAAATACAAACAGTGCCTATAGTAAGTCTACATCCGTTGAATCTTTTTCACATTTTATTGTGTCAGTGCCTCAGAGTTTCAGGCATTAACATAAGGATTTTCCCCCACTCATCTACCCACACCATACTACACACTTTTGGGGATTTTTTTGTTATTGTGAAAAAATATTAAAAATACAAAACAGAAATATCATAATTGGATAAGTCTCCACCCCCCCTGAGTGAATACTTGGTGGAAGCACCTTTGGCACCAATTACAGCTGAGCGTCTGTTGAACTAGGTCTCTATCAACTTTGCACACCTACTGTAGATTTGGCAATATTTGGTCATTCTTCTTTACAAAACTGTTCATGCTATGTCAAGTTCCTTGAGGAGCGTTGATGGACAGCAATCTTCAAGTCATGCCACAAATGTTCTATTGGATTTAGGTCGGGGCTCTGATTGGCCACTCAAGGACATTTACCTTTTTATTCCTTAGCCACTCCACCGTAGCTTTGGCTGTATGCTTCGGGTCGTTGTCATGCTGAAAGGTGAACTTCCGTCCCAGTTTCAGCTTTCTTGCAGAGGGCAGCAGGTTTTCCTCAAGGACTTTTCTGTACATTGCTCAATTAATTACCCCTTCTATCCTGATAAGTGCCCCAGAAAACATCCCCATAACATGATACTGCCACCACCATGCTTCACAGTAGGTATGGTGTTCTTTGGGTGATGTGCCATGCTGGGTTTGTAACGCTTTGCATTTTTGTTTTGTCAGACCACAAACGTTTTTGCCACATGGCTACATAATCTCCCAAGTCTTTTTTTGCTTACTTCAAACGGGATTCAACGTGGGCTTTCTTGATGTAATGGCTTCCTTCTCGCCACCCTAACATACATGCTTGGGATATTGTCGTCACATGCACACACGCAGCTCTTTCAAGGGTGCCTTTGGACTCTTGTTAGCCTCTCTGATCAGTCTCCTACTTGCTTGGTCATCCAGTTTGGAGGAATTGCCTGATCTAGGCAGGGTCTTTGTGGTGCGTTACACCTTCCACTTCTTAATAATCGGCTTGATATTTTACATTTTTACATTTTTAGTCATTTAGCAGACGCTCTTATCCAGAGCGACTTACAGTAGAGTGCATACATTTTTATTACATTTTTTACATACTGAGACAAGGATATCCCTACCGGCCAATCCCTCCCTAACCCCTAACCCGGACGACGCTATGCCAATTTTGCGTCGCCCCACGGACCTCCCGGTTGCGGCCGGCTGCGACAGAGCCTGGGCGTGAACCCAGAGACTCTGGTGGCGCAGCTAGCACTGCGATGCAGTGCCCTAGACCACTGCGCCACCCGGGAGACGAGCACTTGCACGGTACTGTTCCTTGATAACGAAGTCTATGAAGTCTTTGAAGTCTATGAGGTATAATGACTGAGAGTGTGAATCTCCACCTGCCTTGCTGTCTGACAGCCTCTGTATTTCCAGTGGGACAGCAGCTTGCAACCTGTCCTCCAGATCTCTAGGAGGTGTACTGTTTACAGACCAGGACCCAGGGCCAGGTGAGGAGCAGAAGAGACCGCAGAGTGTTCCAGAGACAGGAATGGGTGGAGAGAACAGAGGAAGAGTAGGGGTGTGAATGATGCGGAATGGAATGTCGAAACAATGGGTTTTTTTCAGATCATAAAAACAACATCCGATAATCCCCTTGAGTAGAGAATGCAGAGATTTCTTTCAACATCCTCCAATTCTCTCTGCAGAGATGAATCTTCTATCACCTGACTAGTCTTATGGAATGTGTTGTACAGTACTACAACAATATGCCACAAGGTGGCACACCGCACAATTAGACCACATCCGTACTGTTCAGAGCTTTCTTTCTCATCAACCCTTGTATGCTTTTATTGAAGGTACATTTGACAACAATGTCTCTTTCAGAGTGTTAACCAGATCTCTCACCTCTCCCTCATGTCTCCCAACAGCTCCACCACCAGAGAAGGGAAGACCCCTACACGTCCATCCAGCTCTTCCTCCCAGAAGCTGTCCTCCACCTCTCCCTGGTGGTAACGCAGCAGTCTGATGACCGCCACTTCTAGGAAGGTCAGCTCCTCTGCACCCTGGCCCTGGTACTCATTCAGTGCCCACGCCAAACTTGCATCACAGAGCACACCCACACTCGGAAATGAGAGACAATAATACATGGGAAAACGTTGTTTACATGACTAATGATAAACAAGATGGAGACACAGTAATATCAATTACACATTGAACCTGGAATTTGGTGAATCATCTCACAAACATTCAGAGGTGGGAGAGAGGAACTGGCTTTCTGGTTATTGTTTAGTGATGATTCTTAAGAGAGGAGAGCTTCTACTAACCCCCAGAGTGAGGGACGCGTCCCTGCTCCTTCTTGGAGTGTTCTGATGAAGAGCCGGAGCTGTACAAGGACCAGTCCTGCTGGGGACCAGGGATGCCCAGCTTAAGGTAGGCAGAGGAGCCTTCTGCTAGGGACAGGAACTGCTGGTAACTCTCAGGGACATAGCCAACCTGGCCTGCTGCATTATGGGCCTGCAAAAAGAGCACACATGCAGTGATGCTCAAAATTAGGGCTTTATTTTGACATTAGGTGAACAAAACATGGCTTTATGGATAGTGTAGTCAGGTAGAGTTTGACTTCATAGATGTGTAAAGTAAGCTAGTATAATAGTCTTTTAATTCAATTATGGCATCTCAATATTTTTCAAAACTGTTATGGGTCAGTAAGGATGAGGTTGCGACATAGTACCTCTTTCTCACACAGGAAGAGCAGTAGTGTATTTACTCTGTGCTGAGTATAAACAAGATGTGGGGAGACTGCAGCAGTTTGGTAGAGGGTAAATGTACTGTAGTCAATGTAAGGGACCAACTGACTGCTACAGGAAATAGCACTGTTCATTGAGGCATAAGATGCGTCCTAAATGGCAACCTATTTCCTCTATGGCACCCTATTAGCCCAAAAATAGTCAAAAATAGTGCACAATATATAGAGAATAGGCTGCCATCTGTGGCGCAGCCAGAGAGAAACCTGTCCTTTACCTTCAGCCAGTCCTCCATGTCTTCATCCTCTATCACCTGAAGCTCCTCCCCCTCTGTGATTGATAGGCTCATCTCTTAGCAGGCCTACAAGAAGATGGGCGGGGCCAGTTGCGCACTATAAAACCTGAGACTAAAATCCCATTCCTGTAATATTGACTTTGCACGCTTTCATTTCCAAAACAGTAAGTTATGATATTCTCACCTGATAGCTGTAGAGAACCCTGCAAGCCAAGGGGTATCCGCACGGCATCGAGCACAAAGTTGAATCAATGAAAGCGTCACCATATTTATCATATTCGTCAAAGTCTGTAAACTCAGACTCGCTCTCGGAGATGTCTTCGTTGGACATATGTGCCTCGCTCAGCCTCCTGTCCCTCTCTAGCTACTCGTCTGCCTGGGTCATGGCGGTGCTCGCCAGCCTGGACTCTTGGCTAACCTGGACACACACACATGCACCTTTCTACCACCCGTCACCCCTCCCACACGTCTCTCACAGGCACTTAGTACCAGATTGATTTTACTCAGTCATCCCTTTTACAGCCACACCTAGCACACTGTCACACCTCAGACATAATACATCAACACCTTAAAGATGGAATCTGCATTTGGAGAAACAGCACCACTGTTCGCCCCAGCACCTTTGTTATTGTTTTGTTGATTAATCAGAAGAGAGGAGTGTCTGGCAGAGTGGTAAAAAAAAATCACACGTGCAGTGATGTCTGAAGGGGGACGACAACGACGACGACAGTGTTTGTTGTTTGCTGTAACTTCTTTGTTGCTGTAATATCCCAAATGGATGTGGCAGTTTCACCAATTAAGGATTATAGATTTCATCATTATACGGCACAGCAAAAAAAGGGTTGTAGTCAACAAGGACATCTGGGGTGGGCATTAGCATCATACTAGATTAATATTAGCAGCATATTGTCTGCATTATTCTTCCTAAACCCAACGTCTGTCCCGTAAAGTAAAGTAAAGAAACATGGTTTTCCAGGCCACAGCAAAATCTTGATATCCATTTTTTAAGACAAAGACAACAGCAGGAGGAGGTGGGTGAGGTGTGTGGATTGAATGAACAGTGCCAACTGACTCATGGTGCCAGCAGCATTTGCATTTGTCCTTGTGTGATGTGGGAAGTAGACAGTGACTCACGCATTCCATTCGGATACAGATACAGGGCACCCACCTGCCACAATGGGCCAGGCAGAGCGGAGAAGAGAGCCCTGCCATTAGATCTACAAAAGGGATCTTGTAGTACAAAGCATCCTGCATCTGCAGAGGCTTGGCTATAGGCCTAGGACACATGATGCAGCCTTCGTTTCTTTCTTCATCACACACACCACTCACATAGCATAAAATAACTTAGTCCACCTCTGCAGAAGGCTAACACGGGTGAATAAAAGAGGAACTCTGGTCTGTTAATAGAGCCTGCTTAAAGCTTAGTCGCTACATCAATTTCGACTTGATATATATGATATAATGATATAATGATAATATAATGATATAATGATATATATACCCATTGATTCCTGAAGAATATAACTTACAAATGCCTCATGAGCTTAGTTCAACTATCCCACCCGTTTGGGTACCCATCAGAACCCAAAATATACGCTTGTTTGTAAACAATGTAAATGTAAACAAACACTGTGTAGCCTCAAAACACTATAATGTTGATATCATGGATGGTCAGTCCTGGAGCTCCATTGATTCAGAATGCACACCTTTAGGAAGAACAGGAGAGGTGAAGCTGGGATTATTTCACACACAAAGGATCATTCACTCCATGAAAATGAATAAACATTTTCACCAACAATCAGGCTTTTATCAAAACAGCTTTGTGGATATTAATTATCATATAATGGTGTTTACATGGTAACCAAGGAGAGTGGTAACAAAGCGAGCCACACCTTGTCTTTAGGGGCAACCTGGAAGTGAAAGCCGTCCGTTCTGGTGAAGGCCGGGGACTCAAGGAGGAAAAACAACCAAATAAATCTGTCTGACTGACTCCCACAGAACAGAACATTCTGCCTGGCCACCGTCAGCGGTGTCCAAGTGAGAAATGTCACAGCTCTTGGCATAAGAGAGGGACTACTGTCCGTGGAGGGTTTTACTGTGAGAAGAGCTTCAGTGGGTCCCACGCCTGACCTCACCTTGGTGGAGTCCTCGCAGATCTCGCTAAAGTCGCTGTGCGTGGACTGGCAGGTGTCGATATCTGTGCAGCACAGCAGAGTGAAGTTCTCTCGGATTTGGTCATACAGGTCGCCGTCCAGTCTCTGTTGGGTAAAAGGCAGAAGTGACAGCTGGGGTTATGGCCGAAGCCCTCATGCCAGACAAAATCAGAGGTGTTTTGAGGGGGAAATTCACTTGAGAGGATTTTAATCAACTGATTCATAATGAATTGCATTTGTTACTGCAATAATAAGAGTTGAGTCACAGAGAGATTTCCCTTGAGTGAGAGATGAAGAGGCACATTCAAGTAGATTGTGGTGTTATGAATGTTCTGTGGGGAAAATAACCCTTAAATTAATGTTTTCTGCTGAGCTGAACGTTTGACTCACATCATTACTTTGCAAAGGCAAAAAGTGAATAGAAAACATTTGAGCTCTACAGCTAAGACAACCACAGACAGGAAATGATTTAAGAGCTATCTCATACACACGAAGGAAGTTTTTTTTTTCAGTGATAGGAGGAACGTCTGAGAGTGCAGACTATGCAAAGTGCTCATTCCTATAAGAGCCCATCTAATATACCTAAGACAACAGCCCATGATGAGAATCCAGAGAGACAGTATGAAGTTAGGAGATGCCAGGTGGTCTTACCCTCATGATGGCAGTCAGCTCTGCAGTGTAGAAGTACTGGTGAGGGGATTTGATGGAAGGTACTCATTACGCACCTCTGTCAGTCTCTGGTCATACTCTCTCGGCTTGTCATTCAGCTGGACAAGGGCAACAGGGAGGAGTGAGTAGATTATAAAATGTGCTCCATTTTGCAATAAATTCTAATATTACAGGTAATCAAAAGGCAAAGTGTCAGGTGTCTAAGTAGAGTACAATATTTAAAAACTCAACTACATTATTCGTACATGCTTTATTGAAGACATTTCTACATAGTAAAGCATATAACCGATCGCAATCCTTTAACCTTTTGGAAATATTTGTACTCCAAAGGCGCAACTTTCACTGGGGATGGGGTCCCCCACATACATTTTTGTCCCCCCAGTTTTATCACTGGAATGTGATACAAAACGAGGCAACGGTGTGCTTTAGGACCATGCGCACGCCTCCAAGTGGTCGGGTAGGCTGTATGGAGTGTTTATCAGACTGGATAAAATAAAATAAATGTATACATGTATGTTATGTCCTCTCCAGTTCTAAAACCAAAGTTGTGCCCCTGGTGTACTCTACAGTGCCTTCGGAAAGTATTCAGACCCCTTGACTTTTTCCACATTTTGTTAGGTTACAGCCTTATTCTAAAATGTATTAAATATTTTTTATCCCTCATTGATGGCTTTTGACTTCTAAACTTGAAATAGGGTTAATTATCAGGTGTCCTATGGAAATGAGGAGAGCCATAGTCTGGTTTCTACACCAGTAGAATGGTTATCTGTAGGAGGATTGTACAGTATATGCTCGAGGCAATTAAGCTTCGAATGTGCTGAGTAAAGGAAAAGCAATCACATGGTTGCAGTCACTGATAAGGGTGGAGAGAGGTGGTTAGTGAGGAATGAGGGCCGAGGTCAGGTCAGGTCACATTAAGGGAGAAGGAACAGTTTATTGCCTGCATCACTTAACGTCTTGCCTAGCAATAAAGATGTAATGTTTAGAGAGTAGGAGGATACTTCACCCAAATTGGGGTATATATACTCGTGCTGGGGGAAACATGTCTTTGTCTGTTCACCTTTTACGTGAATAAACTTGGTTTGAGCTTTTAATGTTATCCGTCAGTTTTTACCCTGTTATTTAGAACCTAACATCATCAATCTACACACAGTACCCCATAATGACAAAGCAAAACACTTTTTTTTTTAAATGTTTGGAAAATTAAAAATTAAAAAAACGGAAATATAACATTTACATAATTATTCAGACCCTTTACACAGTACTTTGTTGAAGCACCTTTGGCAGCGATTACAGCCTCGAGTCTTCTTGGGTATGACGCTACAAGCTTGGCACACCTGTATTTGGGGAGTTTTTCCTATTTTTATCTGCAGATCCTCTCAAGCTCTGTCAGGATGGATGGGGAGCGTTTCTGCACAGCTATTTTCAGGTCTCTTCAGAGATGTTCGATCGGGTTCAAGTCCGGGCTCTGGCTAGGCCACTCAAGGACATTCAGAGACATGTCCCGAAGCCAGTCCTGCGTTGTCTTGGCTGTGTGCTTATGGTCGTTTTCCTGTTGGAAGGTGAACCCTCGCCCCAGTCTGAGGTCCTGAGCGTTCTGGAGCAGATTTTCATCAAGGAACTATCTGTACTTTTCTCTGTTCATCTTTGCCTCAATCCTGACTAGTCTCCCAGTCCCTGGCGCTGAAAAACATCCCCACAGCATGATGCTGCCACCACCATGCTTCACCGTAGGGATGGTGCCAGGTTTCCTCCAGATGTGACGCTTGGCATTCAGGCCAAAGAGTAAAATCTTGGTTTCATCAGACCAGAGAATCTTGTTTCTCATGGTCTGAGAGTCTCTAGGTGCCTTTTGGCAAACTCCAAGCAGGCTGTCATGTCCCTTTCTGGAAGGTTCTCCCATCTCCACAGAGGAACTCTAGAGCTCTGTCAGAGTGACCATCGGGTTCTTGGTCGCCTCCCTGACCAAGGCCCTTCTCCCCCAACTGCTCAGTTTGGCCGGGCGGTCAGCTCTAGGAAGAGTCTTGGTGGTTTCAAACTTCTTCCATTTAAGAATGATGGAGGCCACTGTGTTCTTGGGGACCTTCAATGCTGCAGAAATGTTTTGGGACCCTTTCCCAGATCCTTGACACAATCCTGCTCTACGGACAATTCCTTCGACTTCACAGCTTGGTTTTTGCACTGACATGCACTGTCAACTGTGCGATCTTATATAGACAGGTGTGTGCCTTTCCAAATCATATCAATTGAATTTACCACAAGTGGACTTTAATCAAGTTGCAGAAACATCTCAAGGATGACCAATGGAAACAGGATGCACCTGAGCTCAATTTCGAGTCTCATAGCAAAGGGTCTGAATACTGTAAATAAGGTATCTGTTTTTTACATTTGCAAACATTTATAAAAACCTGTTTTTGCTTCGTTATTATGGGGTATTGTGTGCAGACCGCTGAGGATAATTTTTTTTTTAAATACATTTTAGAATAAGGCTGTAACGTAACACAATGTGGAAAAAGTTAAGGGGTCTGAATACTTTCCGAAGGCACTGTATGTGTAGCAACTAGCCAGGTGACATTTATGCGGTGGTGGTGGGGTACTTCGGCCTGTACACACTTGCATGTGTGTCAGACTACATTACGTAGCCTACCTTTGAACACATTTTTCTGCAAGCCTGTACTAAATGGAAAAATCTATGGTCACACTTCTTGGGTCTGAAAAAGGTCAGATGAGGACGTGATAGAAATAATAATAGCAAGACTCGTATTGCCATTATTATAGATTATGATCAATTGACATAAAATATACACTTCAAGTGCGTATCTGAACATCTAGAATGTAATAACTACAGGTTTACATAACATCTAACATCCCATTACCTGCTCCCTCTCAGATGTTGAACTCCCTAACTATGGTACAGTGGGAAGCAGCATTCATTTAAGGCAATATGCTGGGGGAAAAACAGGCCTAGAGTAAGAGTATCATTGGTGGGAAGATCAATCAAAAATAGATATGGTTTTACACTACATCACCAAAAGTATGTGGACACCTGCTCGTCGGACATCTCATTCCAAAATCATGGGCATTAATATGGAGTTGGTCCCCCCGTTGCTGCTATAACAGTCTCCACTCTTTTGGAAAGGCTTTCCACTAGATGTTGGAACATTGCTGCGGAAACTTGCTTCCATTAAGCCACAAGAGCATTAGTAAGGTAGGGCACTGATGTTGGGCGATTAGGCCTGGCTCGCAGTCAGCGTTCCAATTCATCCCAAAGGTGTTCGATGGGGTTGAGGTCAGTCTCTGTGCAGGCCAGTCAAGTTCTTCCACACCGATCGACAAACTATTTCTGTATGGACCTCGCTTTGTGAACAGGGGCATTATCATGCTGAAACAGGAAAGGGCCTTCCACAAAGTTTGAATCACAGAATCGTCTAAAATGTCATTATATGCTGTAGCGTTAAGACTTCCCTTCACTGGAACTAAGGGGCCTTGCCCGAAAGATGAAAATGAGTCCCAGACCATTATTCCTCCTTTACAAAACTTTACAGTTGGCACTATGCATTGGGGCAGGTAGCGTTCTCCTGGCATCCACCACACCCAGATTCATCCATCGGCCTGCCAGATGTGTTTCCACCGCTCCAGAGTCCAATGGACCCTCCACCTCCAAATTCGATCCCGCTCCAGAGTACAGGCCTCGGTGTAACACTCATTCCTAAGACGATAAACGCGAAGCCGACCATCACCCCTGGTGAGACAAAACTGCGACTCGTCAGTGAAGAGCACTTTTTGCCAGTCCTGTCTGGTCCAGCGACGGTGGGTTTGTGCCCATAGGCAACGTTGTTGCCGGTGATGTCTGGTGAGGACCTGTCTTACAACAGGCCTACAAGCCCTCAGTCCAGCATCTCTCAGCCTATTGCAGACACTTTGAGCACTGATGGAGGGATTGTGCGTTCCTGGTGTAACTCGGGCAGTTGTTGTTGCCATCCTGTAACTGTCCCGCAGGTGTGATGTTCGGATGTACTGATCCTGTGTAGGTGTTGTTACACGTGGTCTGCCACTGCGAGGACGATCAGCTGTTTGTCCTGTCTCCCTGTAGCGCTATCTTAGGCGTCTCACAGTACGAACATTGCAATTTATTGCCCTGGCCACATCTGCAGTCCTCATGCCTCCTTGCAGCATGCCTAAGGCACGTTCACGCAGATGAGCAGGGACCCTGGGCATCTTTCTTTTGGTGTTTTTCAGAGTCAGTAGAAAGGCCTCTTTAGTGTGCTAAGTTTTCATAACTGTGACCTTAATTGCCTACCATCTGTAAGCTGTTAGTGTTTTAACCATTCCACAGGTGCATGTTCATTAATTATTTATAGTTCATTGAACAAGCATGGGAAACAGTGTTTAAACCCTTTACAATGAAGATCTGTGAAGTTATTTTGATTTTTATTAATTATCTTTGAAAGACAGGGTCCTGAAAAAGGAAAGTTTCTTTTTTTGCTGAGTTTATATATATATATACACAGTTGAAGTCGGAAGTTTACATACACCTTAGCCAAATACATTTAAACTCAGTTTTTCACATTTCCTGACATTTAATCCTAGTAAAAATTCCCTGTCTTAGGTCAGTTAGGATCACCACTATATCACCACTAATTTCAGAATAATAGTAGAGAGAATGATTTATTTCAGCTTTTATTTCTTTCATCACATTCCCAGTTGGTCAGAAGTTTACATACACTCAATTAGTATTTGGTAGCATTGCCTTTAAATTGTTTAACTTCGGTCAAACGTTTCGGGTAGCCTTCCACAAGCTTCCCACAATAAGTTGGATGAATGTTGGTGTAACCGATGTGAAATGGCTAGGTAGTTAGCGGTGGTGTGCTCTAATAGCATTTCAATCGGTGACGTCACTCGTTCTGAGACCTGAAGTAGTTGTTCCCCTTGCCCTGCAAGGGCCGCGGCTTTTGTGGCGCGATGGGTAACGATGCTTCGTGGGTGTCAGTTGTGCAGAGGGTCCCTGGTTCGAGCCCGGGTCGGGCGAGGGGACGGACGAAAGCTATACTGTTACATTGATGCTGTTGACCCGGATCACTGGTTGCTGCGGAAAAGGAGGAGGTCAAAAGGGGGGTGAGTGTAACCGATGTGAAATGGTTAGCGGTGGTACGCGCTAATAGCGTTTCAATCGGTGACGTCACTCACTCTGAGACCTGAAGTAGTTGTTCCCCTTGCTCTGCAAGGCTTTTGTGGCGCGATGGGTAACGATGCTTCGTGGGTGACTGTTGTTGATGTGTGCAGAGCCCAGGTAGGGCTCGAGCCCAGGTAGGGGCGAGGAGAGGGATGGAAGCTATACTGTTACATTGGCCCATTCCTCCTGACAGAGCTGGTGTAACTGAGTCAGGTTTGTAGGCCTCCTTGCTCACACACGCTTTTTCAGTTCTGCCCACAAATTTTATATAGGATTGAGGTCAGGGCTTTGTGATGGCCACTCCAATACCTTGACTTTGTTGTCCTTAAGCCATTTTGCCACAACTTTGGAAGTATGCTTGGGGTCATTGTCCATTTGGAAGACCCATTTGGGACCAAGCTTTAACTTCCTGTCTGATGTCTTGAGATGTTGCTTCAATATATCCACATAATTTTCTTGCCTCATGATGCCATCTATTTTGTGAAGTGCACCAGTCCCTACTGCAGCAAAGCACCCCCACAACATGATGCTGCCACCCCCGTGCTTCAAGGTTGGGATGGTGTTCTTCGGCTTGCAAGCCTACCCCTTTCTCCTCCAAACATGACGATGGTCATTATGGCCCAACAGTTATACTTTTGTTTCATCAGACCAGAGGACATTTCTCCAAAAAGTACGATCTTTGTCACTATGTCCAGTTGCAAACCGTAGTCTGGATTTTTTATGGCAGTTTTGGAGCAGTGGCTCCTTCCTTGCTGAGCGGCCTTTCAGGTTATGTCGATATAGGACTCATTTTACTGTGGATATAAATACTTTTGTACCTGTTTCCTCCAGCATCTTCACAATGTCCTTTGCTGTTGTTCTGGGATTGATTTGCACTTTTTGCACCAAAGTACGTTCATCTCTAGGAGACAGAACGCGTCTCCTTCCTGAGCAGTATGACGGCTGCGTGGTCCCATGGTGTTTATACTTGCATACTGTTGTTTGTACAGATGAACGTGGTACCTTCACGCATTTGGAAATTGCTCGCAAGGATGAACCAGACTTGTGGAGGTCTAGAATTGTTTTTCTGAGTTCTTGGCTGATTTCTTTTGATTTTCCCATGTAGGCCTTGAAATACATCCACAGGAAGATGCTGGAGGAAACAGGTACAAAAGTATCTATATCCACAGTAAAACGAGTTTACTGCATTTACACTTTATGTGTATTAAATGACAAATACTGTACATAGTTTAACAGTGCTGTAACGATGTTCGTCTGAGGAAGAAGGAGTAGACCAAAGCGCAGCGTGGTACGTGTTCATGATGTTTATTATAACCTTAACACTTGAAACAAAAGTGGAACAAAACGCAACAGTTCTGTCAGGTACTCACACTAAACAGAAAACAACTACCCACAAAACCAACATGGAAAATGGCAACCTAAATAGGCTCCCCAATCAGAGACAACGAGAAACAGCTGTCTCTGATTGGGAATTAATTCAGGCCACCATAAACCTACAAACGATAGGTTTAGACCATAAAAAATACCCATAGATAAACAAAAACCCTAGACAAGACAAAAACCCCTAGACAATACAAAAACTAAATAAACCACCCTTGTCACACCCTGACCTAACCAAAAATTAAAGAAAACAAATATAACTCAAGTCAGGGCGTGACAAGTGCATGTAGCATGTGGAGGTCTAAGCTGTGATAGTGTGATGGGTTTTCTAGGGTTCTCCACCGCTCCAATATTAACCATTAGATCACAATCTTTTCAAGACTAATGAGTAACTCACATCCCTGCTTTGTTTGATTATCTGCCATTAACAACAACTACCTCAGAGTAGCATAAAGATTGAGAGGAAGTCCTCAGTAAGTGATCAATTTGTTGCCCTGTCTACAAAGGTATAGAGGATATGAAAGGCTTTGGTTGTTTGTGTTAGATTGTGTTAGAATGTATTTCCCTCCTAGAGAAAAACTGAAAGTATAACATGAGAAAACCTCTTGTAATGAGTTTTATGGTTTTGTGAGGGGATGCATTGTGGACTTAGAACAGCGTGCCATGGTTACATCATTGTGTCATTTCCAGAAGCATGGAGGAGTCTATCGTAAACTACACTCTGTTAAACTAATATCTCCTCATTGACATGGAGAAAAATTAGTAAATAAGTGTACTTAATCGGAGTAGATCATTCTAGATCATTCTAGTGGGCTTGATGTGAATGTGTGTACAAGCTGTAGATAAGCTTTAACAGACTCCAAAACAATCTCTACACAACGTTCTCAACTTAGCGAAGCCTGATGAAGACAATTTACAGTTATGAACGCTACACTACTTTTGAGAAGTAGTGTATCTGGCTGGGTACTCAGACTCGGCTGCACTGCATCATACATTACTTCAGTGTCCTCCAATAAGCCACTCCACCGCTCAGCTCACCCTTTTGGCTCTCAGCTCCTTGGTTGACTTCTTCAGAGTGTCAGTGGTGAGTGAGCGATATCCGTCGGCGGCCGTGAGATGACGCGGTCCGCTCTGCGCCGTGGCCTCAGAGACCTACACATAGCAAACACACTCCTGGGAATAACACACACACACACACACACACAAAGGTAGGGTATTACACCAGCGATATGGCATCCCCTGATGTTAGAATGTCTGATTAGAGAAGAGAGTATAGTATTCATACCCCTTGACTTATTGCACATTTTGTTGTGTTACAGCCTGAATTCAAAGTTGATCAAATTTATGTTTTTTTCTCACCCATCTACACACAATACCTCGTAATGACAAAGTGAAAACATGTTTTAAGATTTTTTTTCACATTTATTGAAAGTTAAATACATAAATAGCTCATTTACATAAGTATTCACACCCCTTTGCTATGACACTCCAAATGGAGCTTGGGTGCATCCAATTTCCTTTGATCATCCTTGAGATGTCACTACAATTTTATTGTAGTACACCTATTGCCAATCCAATTATTTGGACATGAATTAGAAAGAAACACACCTGTCTATATAAGGTCCCACAGTAACAGCGCATGTCGGAGCAAAAACTATACCATGAAGTCCAAGGAACTGTCTGTAGATTTCCGAGATAGAATTATGATAAGGCATCATTCTGGGGAAGGGTATACAACTATTTCTATTTTCTGTGCTCTTGAAAGTTTCCAAGAGCAGAGTGGTCTCCATCATTGGGAAATGGAAAAAAGTATGGAACTTCCCAGACGCAGCCAAGAGCTGGTCGTCCGACCAAACTGAGCAACAGGGCAAGAAGGACCTTGATCATGGAGGTGAACAAGAACCCAATGACCACTCTGACAAAACTACAGATTTCCTTAGCTGAGATGGGAGAACCTGCCAGAAGGACAACAATCTCTACAGCACTTCACCAATCTGGCATTTATTGGAGTGGCCAGACGGAAGCCACTCCAGAGAAAAAGGCACAAGAATGACTCAGAGAATAAGGTAAAAGGTTATGTGGTCTGATGAGCCAAAAATGGAACTCTTTGGCCTGAATGCAAAGCGATATGTCCGGAGAAAACCAGGCACAGCGTATCACCCATCTAACACCACCCCTACCGTGAAGCATGGTAGTGGCAGTATCATGCTACGGGATACTTTTCAGCAGCAGGGACTGGAAGACTGGTAAGGATATAGGGAACAATGAATGGAGCCAAATACAGGCAAATCCTTAATGAGAACATGCTCAGTATGCAAACAGACTGGAGTGAAGATTTTAGTTCCAACATTACAATGACCCCAAGTATACAGCCAAAGCAAAGCTGGAATGGCTTCAGAACAAGAATGTGAAAGTCCCAGACTTTCACATGAGAAATGAGTGGCCCAGCCAAAGCCTAGACTTGAATCTCATTGAAAATCTGTGGAAAGATTTGAAGATTGCTGTTCACCCCCACTCCCCATTTAACTTAACAGAGCTTGAGAAAATCTGTAAGGAAGAATGGGAGAAAATCCCCAAATCCAGATGTGCAAAGCAGATACAGACATACCCAAGACTACACAAAGATGTAATCGCCGCCAAAGTTTCTTCTACAAAGTGTTGACTCAGGGTTGTGAATACTTATGTAAATTAGATTTCTGTATTTCATTTTCAATAAATGAAATAAAAGAGCATGTTTTCACTTTCTCATTATGGGGTATTGTGTGTAAATGGGCAAATTTTTTAAATTATTTAATCAATCTTGAATTCAGGCTGTAACAACAGAATGTGGAATAAGTCAAGGGGTATGAATACTTTCCAAAGGCACTGTATATTACATATTTCCTTCATATCTGCCTTTGAAACATTGCATGCATCTTGTCTTACCAAAATGGGAGGTTGGAATGACTGATAGTAAAAATGTCATTGTGTAGTGGGATCAAACTATCAAGCTCCTTATAGGTTACCCAGAGTTCAAAGAGTCTTCCTTGCCTCTTTGCCAGTCTTTCTTTTGGAACTGTATGGCCAGCCTCTGGGGAGCCTGAAAAAGGAATGTTTTAAAGTTGATTGGACACACAGGTAGGGGTATTTAATTCACCTTATAAACCTTGTTATAATCCATACATAGGAATTTGGTTTGTAATGCAAGTGCAGAGCCCAATTTACAGTAAACACGTCTTGTTTTTGTGTACGGGAGAACTTGCAGATGTTTGGAGCTAAAGGCAGAGGTTTGCTATCAATACTTGAAGCTCTGCAGGCGAAACCCTTGGTGGAAAGTCAACAACCCAGTGAAAACAGGCCTGTCCAGTGTTCACTTCCTGTTTCAGGGGAATTCACTGCCGACGTCAGAGAACTGATCCAGGAGCCTGGCTCAGAAACAAACTGGCTCCTTCACACCCAGACATCACATAGCAGAGCTGCTACGGGCCAGCCACCAGTAGTACTGAAGCCACAGACCGCTTTTATTCTGAAATGTTCAGATGTGGAGGGATTGGTTCACAGGCCCTTATTTCACCATCACCACCCTGCTACATTCTCCATGGTGCTAGGGTCTGAGATGGACCAAGTCTCACAGTCTATGGGTGGAAAATACTTGCCTGAGTGTTTATGTGAAAATTATTATAACTGTTAGACCTACTCTGTAGGTGTAATACTGATGCTAACTACCAACAGAGCCAGAAGCACAAACACCAGGAACAGCACAACAGGACAGTTGTTTCACTATGGAAACAAACTAGAAACCACAATGGTCAGAGGCAAGTTCAATGTCCATGGCAACAAGTCGATAAAAGACTCATTAGGAATGCTCTTCAAGTCTGGCACTATAGGACGTTACTACACTATAACCCAGCCAGTCATAATGTTAGAAAACTAATAGGATTAGGTCAGTTCAGTACATCTAAAGCAGACACAGCCATTCAGTCATTTAATGAAGATATCAGATAATCAAAAACCCTATTATGCACATCTTACAGAATGACCTACACCATCCATATTGCTCCATGGGGAAACATCCAATCAGAAATCAGCACTACTGTATGACACAACTAGAACTGTTTCCCTGGTTCCTGAGACAAATGCACAATGTGTGCTGTATTCCTCTGCCTTGCTTTAAGGACATAGACAACACCAAGGTCCCTGAAAGTCACCAACTCAATATCTGAATACATTCTATGAAAACATTCAATATGAGTGTTTTGAGTAGTTTCAAGTTGTATGTCACATGCACAAGTACAGTGACAAGCTTAACTTGCAAGCACTATCCAACAGTGAAGTATTCAATATCAAAATAGTATAACTAATAAAATAATATATTTTTAAAAAACAAGGGAAATAAGAGAGGAAGATATTGTGGCGATTTCAGCGCCAAGATCTTTGTAAGGCAGGGTTTACACACACAAACACACACCACCAGTCCAACTGAAGGGTTAAAACGGTTTATTATTATCAGGCTACAGCAGCATGGCTGATATACCAAAACTCAAAACAAACAGAGTAAACACTTTGTCACCAATGGAAGGTCCTCCAATCTTGGTCTTTGGGGGTTCAAATCTTGTTGAAATCATAATTTCCTTTTTTCTTAAAAACCTCCTTCACCATATGCTCTGTCTTTCCAATAACCTTCTACTCCTTCACCTGCCAGGCTCAAAAAAAAAGAAAAGAATAATGAAAAAAAGAAAAGAAAGACAAAGAAAGACAACCCAGGGCGAGGTTCAGTAGAAGCACTGATTCGTTTCACCTGACTGCAGTTTGGCTCTGATTACAAGTGGAGACAGGTGTGGCTGTTCTGATACAGTCTAGAAGTTTTCCCCTGGTCCTGCCTCTGGGGAATACTTCACAATGCTGTCTGTGGCCCTGGCAGCCAAAAAACAAAGAAACCTTGCAGGCACATAACTCCATCCACCACACAAGCCATGAAACCGCTACACTATATACAGGGTCAATGCCAGTACCAAATTTACAATGAGCATGGATACTGGAGTATTTGAGTACTGTATGTAGGGATTAGGAGAAAGTGACTGATAGTAGGATAAATAATTATAATAATAGTAAACAGTATGGCAGCAACATAAGTGGTGGGTGGGTGTGTGAGTGATAGGTGGATATACATGTAAACAGGGCTGAAAAGTGGCAGGAATATATAAATACTTATGGTAATATGTAAGCAGGAGTAATAGTGGCCATTAGCAGGATAAATAGATAGATACTAATGGTAATGGCAATCAATAATCAATGAACAGAAGTGTAGCGGTAGTAATAAATATAATCAATATTTATTTTAGCAGTGTTGGTGTGAGGGGGAGCAGTAGTTGTTAGCCATAAAACAGTCTTATGGCCAGGGGATAGAAGCTGTTTAGGAGTCTGTTGCTCGTTGAGCGTCAGAGTGGCAGAGGTGTTGTTGCCTACCCTCACCACCTGGGGGGGCGGCCCGTCCGGAAGTCCAGGATCCAGTTGCAAAGGGAGGTGTTCAGTCCCAGGGTCCTGAGCTTGGTGACGAGGTTGGAAATCACTATGGTGTTGAACGCTGAGCTGTAGTTGATGAACAGCATCCTCACATAGGTAGTCCTCTTTTCAAGGTGAGAGAGGGCAGTGTGGAGTGCAATAAAGATTGCATCTTCTGTGCATCTTCTGTGGTACGCAAATTGTAGTGTGTCCAGGGTGTCTGCGATGATAGAGTTGATGTGTGCCAGGACCAGCCTTTCAAAGCACTTCATTATTACAGATGCTAGTGCTACAGGGTGGTAGTCATTGTGGCAGGATGCCTTAAGAGTTTATGGGAAAAGGAATGATGGTAGTCAGTTTGAAACGTGGGAATTACAAGGAGAGGTTTAAAAAGTCAGTGAAGACGCCTGCCAGCTGGTCTGCACATGCCCTGACGTCACGCCCTGGAATTACGTCTGGCCCTGTGGCCTTACGAGTGTTGATCCGTTTAAAAACCTTACTCACGTCAGCCTCGGAGAGAGATCCCCCCCATTCCTCCGGATCAGCAGGGGCCTTCATGCAGGGCACTGTGTTGTTTTCGTCGAAGTGTGCGTAAAAGGCATTGAGTTCGTCTGGTAGAGAAGCATCATTGGGCAGATCATGGCTCGGGCTTCCTTTCTAGTCCGTAATGTACTGTAGCCACTGCCACATACATTGAACGTCTGAGCCGGTATTGTTCCGATATTGTCATTTTGCCTGTTTGATGGCTCTGCGGAGGTCGTCGAGGGACTTCTTGTACGCGTTTGTGTCCTCAGCCGTAGCCACAAAGATGGCTGCGATAGCCTTGTGAGTGGTAGCTCTGTCCTTTAGCTTAGCACGCATCTCAGTGTTAACCCAGTAAATCCCTTAATGTAGGGAGGGCTGTGAGAGTTTTGGTTAAAGTAGTTGTAGAAATTATGCTAACAAAAACAGACCCTGAGAGGGCAGGTAAGTGTCCAGGGGATATTCCAAACCAATTTTAGCTCAATGATATGCCACTCTACGATATGGCAGGTCGTATCACAGGGTGTACTGCCCACCATGACTGGAGAGTGTGACGTGGTACAGAACATATAAGGGTACATTATAACACACACACACACACCTGACCACAGCTTCTCATTTAGCATTAGTAGTATGAGAGTCCTCTCACCTGACTGTACTCTTTCTCTATGGCAACCAGTTGTTTACTGAAAGACCTGGGCAGAGAAAAATAAACATCACATAGAAACACAGTTTCATCCAGGATATGTCAGTGAACTGCATTTAGGCTGTAATTATATCCCCTCTTGCCCTCTCTCTCGCTCTCTAAGATACAATAATTGGCAGAAAGCAATAGGCTCACAGCACATACCTTGAAAGCTAATATCTCTAAACACTGATCAGATGCTAGACTGGAGCTGAAAGCTCAGCCATAGATCATTCTGTTTCACATACTCAGCATCCTTAGTGTATCTAATGGTTCTTGTGATGTCTACAATGCAAATTGCAGCCATACTGGGGCCATGTACAGCCATACTTATCAGGTATGTACAGTATGTACAGTTGAAGTCGGGAGTTTACATAGGTTGGAGTCAGTAAAACAAATTTTCGCCAACTCCACAAATTTCTTGTTAACAAACTATAGTTTTGGCAAGTCGGTTAAGACATCTACTTTGTGCATGACACAAGTAACTTTTCCAAAAATAGTGTACAGACAGATTATTTCACTAATAATTCACTGTATCACAAATCCAGTGGGTCAGAAGTTTAAGTTGACTGTGCCTTTAAACAGCTTGGAAAATTCCAGAAAATGTCATGGCTTTAGAAGCTTCTGATAGTCTAATTGACATCATTTGAGTCAATTGGAGATGTACCTGTGGATGTATTTCAAGTCCTACCTTCAAACTCAGTGCCTCTTTGCTTGACATCATGGGAAAATCAAAATAAATCAGCCAAGACTTCAAAAAATGCTACCAAATACTAATTGAGTATATGTAAACTTCTGACCCACTGGGAATTAGATGAAAGAAATCAAATCTGAAATAAATCATTCTCTCTACTATTATTCTGACATTTCACATTCTTAAATAAAGTGCTGATCCTAACTGACCTAAGACAGGGAATTTTTACTGGGATGAAATGTCAAGAATAGTGAAAAACTGAGTTTAAATGTATTTGGCTAAGGAGTATGTAAACTTCCAACTTCAACTGTATTTATACAAACATAGGCTTCAGTAGGATGGAACAAGTCATAGACTGTTCTCTCTACTACCGCACGGCAGCGGTACTGGAGTGCCAAGTTAAGGTCCAAAAGGCTAGTTAAAAGCTTCTACCCCAAGCCATAAGACTCCTGAATAGTTAATCAAACGGTTTCCCGGATTATTTGCATTGACCCCCTTTTTTTACGCTGCTGCTACTCGCTGTTTATCTATGCATAGTCACTTTACCCTACCTACATTTACATATGACCTCAATTAGTGTTACCTCATGCATGTAACTGAAGTTGACTTTTACCTTTGTTTTGAATGCTGTTCCCATCAAGGCCACACTGGCTAACCACTATTAAAACATTGTCTCCTTTTTATTACAGCCCAACACCGTGCAGGACGTTTGGCATTTGCCAGAGAACACCAAGATTGGCAAATTCGCCACTGGCGCCCTGTGCTCTTCACAGATGAAAGCAGGTTCACACTGAGCACATGAGCACATGTGACAGACGTGACAGAGTCTGGAGACGCCGTGGAGAACGTTCTGCTGCCTGCAACATCCTCCAGCATGACCGGTTTGGCGGTGGGTCAGTCATGGTGTGGGGTGGCATTTCTTTGTGGGGCCGCACAGCCCTCCATGTGCTCGCCAGAGGTAGCCTGACTGCCATTAGGTACCGAGATGAGATCCTCAGACCCCTTGTGAGACCATATGCTGACACATGCACATTTGTGGCCTGCTGGAGGTCATTTTGCAGGGCTCTGGCGGTGCTCCTCCTTGCACAAAGGCGGAGGTAGCGGTCCTGCTGCTGGGTTGTTGCCCTCCTACGGCCTCCTCCACGTCTCCTGATGTACTGGCCTGTCTCCTGGTAGCGCCTCCATGCTCTGGACACTACGCTGACAGACACAGCAAACCTTTTTGCCACAGCTCGCATTGATGTGCCATCCTGGATGAGCTGCACTACCTGAGCCACTTGTGTGGGTTGTAGACTCCGTCTCATGCTACCACTAGAGTGAAAGCACCGCCAGCATTCAAAAGTGACCAAAACATCAGCCAGGAAGCATAGGAACTGAGAAGTGGTCTGTGGTCACCACCTGCAGAACAACACCCTTTTATTGGGGGTGTCTTGCTAATTGCCTATAATTTCCACCTTTTGTCTATTCCATTTGCACAACAGCATGTGAAATTTATTGTCAATCAGTGTTGCTTCCTAAGTGGACAGTTTGATTTCACAGAAGTGTGATTGACTTGGAGTTACATTGTGTTGTTTAAGTGTTCCCTTTATTTTTTTGAGCAGTGTATTTCTGTAACCCTTACTGAGAATGTTATTGTAGTTGAAGTCATCTGTTGGTTTATTCTGTAGGTTGGATCATTTTGAATATCACCGCTACCAGTTCTAATCAATAATAATTTCTAAAATGATTATTGACGTAGTCAACACTGCTAGCTAGCCAGCTAGCCAACTTCTACCGAATAGCAGCACTGTAGAAACTATTACATTACAACGGAACGACTTGATTAGTGTAGTGTTAGCTAGCTACATAGTTGTCTTTGCTGTCTTTGTATCTAAGATAATTGTGTAGTTTAGAGTAATTATCGAGGTTAGCTAGCCAGCTATTTTCGTCCGCCGCGCCGCGCCACCGTTCTCCTACCTAGTCAACAACTGCTAGCTAGCTAGTCAACTTCTACCGACTAGCAGCACTGTAGAAACTAATACATTACAACGGAACGATTTGATTAGTGTAGTGTTAGCTAGCTACATAGTTGTCTTTGCTGTCTTTGTATCTAAGATAATTGTGTAGTTTAGAGTAATTATCGAGGTTAGCAAGCCAGCTATTTTCGTCCGCCGCGCCGCGCCACCGTTCTCCTACTAAGTCAACAACTGCTAGCTAGCTAGTCAACTTCTACCGACTAGCAGCACTGTAGAAACTAATAATACATTACAACGGAACGATTTGATTAGTGTAGTGTTAGCTAGCTACATAGTTGTCTTTGCTGTCTTTGTATCTAAGATAATTGTGTAGTTTAGAGTAATTATCGAGGTTAGCTAGCCAGCTATTTTCGTCGCCGCGCCACCGTTCTCCTACCTAGTCAACAACTGCTAGCTAGCTAGTCAACTTCTACCAACTAGCAGCACTGTAGAAACTAATAATACATTACAACGGAACGATTTGATTAGTGTAGTGTTAGCTAGATACATAGTTGTCTTTGCTGTCTTTGTATCTAAGATAATTGTGTAGTTTAGAGTAATTATCGAGGTTATCGAGGTTACCTAGCCAGTTATCGAGGTTACCTAGCCAGCTACACTTTCAAACAAAGTCAACAACGCAGCCACTGCTAGCTAGCCTACTTCACCAGCCAGCAGTACTGTATCATTTTAATCATTTTAGTCAATAAGATTTTTGCAACGTAAGCTTAACTTTCTGAACATTCGAGACGTGTAGTCCACTTGTCATTCCAATCTCCTTTGCATTAGCGTAGCCTCTTCTGTAGCCTGTCAACTATGTGTCTGTCTATCCCTGTTCTCTCCTCTCTGCACAGACCATACAAACGCTTCACACCGCGTGGCCGCTGCCACTCTAACCTGGTGGTCCCAGCGCGCACGACCCACGTGGAGTTCCAGGTCTCCGGCAGCCTCTGGAACTGCCGATCTGCGGCCAACAAGGCAGAGTTCATCTCAGCCTATGCTTCCCTCCAGTCCCTCGACTTCTTGGCACTGACGGAAACATGGATTACCACAGATAACACTGCTACTCCTACTGCTCTCTCCTCGTCTGCCCACGTGTTCTCGCACACCCCGAGAGCTTCTGGTCAGCGGGGTGGTGGCACTGGGATCCTCATCTCTCCCAAGTGGACATTCTCTCTTTCTCCCCTGACCCATCTGTCTATCGCCTCCTTTGAATTCCATGCTGTCACAGTTACCAGCCCTTTCAAGCTTAACATCCTTATCATTTATCGCCCTCCAGGTTCCCTTGGAGAGTTCATCAATGAGCTTGACGCCTTGATAAGTTCCTTTCCTGAGGATGGCTCACCTCTCACAGTTCTGGGTGACTTTAACCTCCCCACGTCTACCTTTGACTCATTCCTCTCTGCCTCCTTCTTTCCACTCCTCTCCTCTTTTGACCTCACCCTCTCACCTTCCCCCCCTACTCACAAGGCAGGCAATACGCTTGACCTCATCTTTACTAGATGCTGTTCTTCCACTAATCTCATTGCAACTCCCCTCCAAGTCTCCGACCACTACCTTGTATCCTTTTCCCTCTCGCTCTCATCCAACACTTCCCACTCTGCCCCTACTCGGATGGTATTGCGCCGTCCCAACCTTCACTCTCTCTCCCCCGCTACTCTCTCCTCTTCCATCCTATCATCTCTTCCCTCTGCTCAAACCTTCTCCAACCTATCTCCTGATTCTGCCTCCTCAACCCTCCTCTCCTCCCTTTCTGCATCCTTTGACTCTCTATGTCCCCTATCCTCCAGGCCGGCTCGGTCCTCCCCTCCTGCTCCGTGGCTCGACGACTCATTGCGAGCTCACAGAACAGGGCTCCGGGCAGCCGAGCGGAAATGGAGGAAAACTCGCCTCCCTGCGGACCTGGCATCCTTTCACTCCCTCCTCTCTACATTTTCCTCTTCTGTCTCTGCTGCTAAAGCCACTTTCTACCACTCTAAATTCCAAGCATCTGCCTCTAACCCTAGGAAGCTCTTTGCCACCTTCTCCTCCCTCCTGAATCCTCCTCCCCCCCCCCCCCTCCTCCCTCTCTGCGGATGACTTCGTCAACCATTTTGAAAAGAAGGTCGACGACATCCGATCCTCGTTTGCTAAGTCAAACGACACCGCTGGTTCTGCTCACACTGCCCTACCCTGTGCTTTGACCTCTTTCTCCCCTCTCTCTCCAGATGAAATCTCGCGTCTTGTGACGGCCGGCCGCCCAACAACCTGCCCGCTTGACCCTATCCCCTCCTCTCTTCTCCAGACCATTTCCGGAGACCTCCTCCCTTACCTCACCTCGCTCATCAACTCATCCTTGACCGCTGGCTACGTCCCTTCCGTCTTCAAGAGAGCGAGAGTTGCACCCCTTCTGAAAAAACCTACACTCGATCCCTCCGATGTCAACAACTACAGACCAGTATCCCTTCTTTCTTTTCTCTCCAAAACTCTTGAACGTGCCGTCCTTGGCCAGCTCTCCTGCTATCTCTCCCAGAATGACCTTCTTGATCCAAATCAGTCAGGTTTCAAGACTAGTCATTCAACTGAGACTGCTCTTCTCTGTGTCACGGAGGCGCTCCGCACTGCTAAAGCTAATTCTCTCTCCTCTGCTCTCATCCTTCTAGACCTATCGGCTGCCTTTGATACTGTGAACCATCAGATCCTCCTCTCCACCCTCTCCGAGTTGGGCATCTCCGGCGCGGCCCACGCTTGGATTGCGTCCTACCTGACAGGTCGCTCCTACCAGGTTGCGTGGCGAGAATCTGTCTCCGCACCACGTGCTCTCACCACTGGTGTCCCCCAGGGCTCTGTTCTAGGCCCTCTCCTATTCTCGCTATACACCAAGTCACTTGGCTCTGTCATATCCTCACATGGTCTCTCCTATCATTGCTATGCAGATGACACACAATTAATCTTCTCCTTTCCCCCTTCTGATAACCAGGTGGCGAATCGCATCTCTGCATGTCTGGCAGACATATCAGTGTGGATGACGGATCACCACCTCAAGCTGAACCTCGGCAAGACGGAGCTGCTCTTCCTCCCGGGGAAGGACTGCCCGTTCCATGATCTCGCCATCACGGTTGACAACTCCATTGTGTCCTCCTCCCAGAGTGCTAAGAACCTTGGCGTGATCCTGGACAACACCCTGTCGTTCTCAACTAACATCAAGGCGGTGACCCGTTCCTGTAGGTTCATGCTCTACAACATTCGCAGAGTACGACCCTGCCTCACACAGGAAGCGGCGCAGGTCCTAATCCAGGCACTTGTCATCTCCCGTCTGGATTACTGCAACTCGCTGTTGGCTGGGCTCCCTGCCTGTGCCATTAAACCCCTACAACTCATCCAGAACGCCGCAGCCCGTCTGGTGTTCACCTTCCCAAGTTCTCTCACGTCACCCCGCTCCTCCGCTCTCTCCACTGGCTTCCAGTTGAAGCTCGCATCCGCTACAAGACCATGGTGCTTGCCTACGGAGCTGTGAGGGGAACGGCACCTCCGTACCTTCAGGCTCTGATCAGGCCCTACACCCAAACAAGGGCACTGCGTTCATCCACCTCTGGCCTGCTCGCCTCCCTACCTCTGAGGAAGTACAGTTCCCGCTCAGCCCAGTCAAAACTGTTCGCTGCTCTGGCACCCCAATGGTGGAACAAACTCCCTCACGACGCCAGGTCAGCGGAGTCAATCACCACCTTCCGGAGACACCTGAAACCCCACCTCTTTAAGGAATACCTAGGATAGGATAAAGTAATCCTTCTAACCCCACCCCCCTTAAAAGATTTAGATGCACTATTGTAAAGTGGTTGTTCCACTGGATATCATAAGGTGAATGCACCAATTTGTGAGTCGCTCTGGATAAGAGCGTCTGCTAAATGACTTAAATGTAAAATGTAAATGTAAAATGATTGATTAGATGTATTACTCCATTACGCTGCTGTCCATTGATTATTGATTGCCATTACCATTAGTATTTATCCTGCCCCTGGTCACTATGACTATCACGTTTTAGGGAAGACCAGACAGTGTCGAAGTAACAAAAGTTTATTAGTAGAACAGGGGGCAGACAAAACAACAGGTAAAGGGCAGACAGAGGTCAGTAATCCAGATCAGAGTCCAAAATTGCATATTCAACAATTTACAAAAAAATTGAAGCTGAAGTTTGGATTTTATTTTAAGAATAAGGCCTGCTTCTCTTTTGAAGCCATAAGGAGGCTAGTATCGGCTACATTTATGCATATACTAGACTATGAGGATATTTTATATATGAATGATTCCGCTCTGTGTTTGAGATCAATTGACACCCTTTACCATGGCACATCGAGATGTATTTTAAACTGCAAAACCCTTACGCACCACTGCACGTTATATACAAGATTTGGCTGGCCTTCTCTAGTCAATCGTAGGCTCAGTCACAGGTATACTTTTATTTACAAAGCCATTTTGGGTTTACTACCATTTTATATATGCATTTTTATTGTTCAGAAATGTGGTGGGTATCAATCAATCAAATTTATTTATAAAGCCCTTTTTACATCAGTCGATGTCACAAAGTGCTATACAGAAACCCAGCCTAAAACCCCAAACAGCAAGAAATGCAGATGTAGAAGCACGGTGGCTAAGAAAAACTTCCTAGAAAGGCAGGAACCTAGGAAGAAACCTAGAGAAGAACCAGGCTCTGAGGCGTGGCCAGTCCTCTTTTTGCTGTGCAGGGTTGAAATTATACATGGCCAAGATGTTCAAACGTTCATAGATGACCAGCAGGGTCAAATAATAATAATAATCACAGTGGTTGTAACAGGTCAGCACCTCAGGAGTAAATGTCAGTTGGCTTTTCATAGCCGAGCATTCAGAGTTAGACAGCAGGTGCGGTAGAGAAAGAGTCAAAAACAGCAGGTCCGAGACAAAGTAGCACATCCGGTGAACAAATCAGGGTTCCATAGCAGCAGGCAGAACAGTTGAAACTGGGGACAGCAAGGAGTCAACAGGCCAGGTAGTCCTGAGGCATGGTCCCAGGGCTCAGGTCCTCCGGGAGGGTCAAGGAGAGAGAATTAGAGGGAGCATACTTAAATTCCAAACTGATTTTGGTTAAAGGGCTTTTATGTACTCCGCACCATCGGCTTGGAACACCTTACAAAATACTTTTAAACTGGAAGAACTTGTCCCGATTGGTGTTTTTAAATCATTGATGAAGGATTTTGAGGCTGATTCCCTGGCCTGTCAATGTTTTTAATTTGCTGTTTTATGACTTTGTTATACTCTTGTGAATTCTATGTTTTTTTACTAGATTACCTGTAGTTTTTCATGTTGTCTGCCCTTAATTGTGTAAAGACTTGGTGCTGCCTATCTTGGCCAGGACGCGCTTGAAAAAGAGATTTCAAATTTTAATGATCTCTTCCTGGTTAAATAAAGGTTAAATTTAAAAAATAAAGAGGTACAGAACGGCAGGCAGTCTCAGGGTCAGGGCAGGCAGAGGTCAATAATCCAGTGTGGTGTGACAAAGTACAGAACGGCAGGCGCAGTGCAGGCAGAATGGTCAAAACCGGGAAAACTAGAAACAGACAGGAGCAAGGGGGAAACCGTTGGTAGGTTTGACGAACAAAACAAACTGGCAACAGACAAAACAGAGTACACAGGTATAAATACACTGGGGATAATGGGGAAGATGGGCAACACCTGGAGGGGGGTGGAGACAAGCACAAAGACAGGTGAAACAGATCAGGGTGTGACAATTATTACTGTTTACATGTATATCCTACTAACAGTCACTTTTCATGTATAAACCAAACTCAACTCTCCAGTACCCCTCCACATTAAATAAGGAACTGGCAATGACCTGTATATCAAATCAAATCAAATTGTATTAGTTACATGCGCCGAATACAACAGACATTACAGTAAAATGCTTACTTACTAACCAACAATGCAGTTTAAAACAATAAAAAATATGAATAAGAAATAAAAGTAACAAGTAATTAAAGAGCAGCAGTAAAATAACAATAGTGAGACTATATACAGGGGGGTGCCGGTACAGAGTCAATGTGCGGGGGCACCGGTTAGTCGAGGTAATTGAGGTAATATGTACATGTAGGTAGAGTTATTAAAGTGACTATGCATAGATGTTAACAACAGAGAGTAGCAGCGGTGTAAAAGAAGGGGGGTAATGCAAATAGTCTGGGTAGCCATTTGATTAGATGTTCAGGAGTCTTATGGCTTGGGGGTAGAAGCTGTTTAGAAGCCTCTTGGACCTGGACTTGGTGCTCCAGTACCACTTGCCGTGCAAAAGCAGTGAGAACAGTCTATGACTGACTAGGGTGGAATGTGTACAGGAAGTTGTGTCGCCATCTTCCTTCCCACTTTGTCATTTCGACTTTCCTCCAGGAGCTTATGACTGCATGGAAGTCCCCATCTACATTAAAAGTGTATATATCTCTATGGGTCATGACCAGATTGCGGGTGCATCACCAGGGGCGCACCCTCTAGTATCGCAATTCATGAATGGTGCCTGCAGACTTTGGCCCCACAAGGCTCCTTCAGACCCTCATGACATTGCATTGCCTTCTTGACATTGCTATGAACAAAACAAATCCTACCTAGTTTTGTCGCACCTGGACTACTGCCCAGTCATATGGCCATGTGCCACAAAGAGGACCTATCTCTCCTGGCTCACAGTAGAGGAGAGATTGACTGCATCACTACTTGTCACTACTCAGATACCCATGCATACCCCACAAGACAATCCACCACGGGTCTCTTCACAGTCCCCAAGTCCAGAACGGACTAGGGAAACGCACAGGACTACAAAGAGCCATAACTACATGGAAATCTATTCCACATCAAGTAACTCATGCAAGCAGTAAAATAGATTTAAAAAACAGATAAAACTGTGAGGAGACACAAACACAGGCACACACACATGTATACTCACACACACGCCAGCACACGCAGTCTACACACACTTATGCATGGTGGTATTAGAAATGTATTTTAGATATGTAGTGGTGTAATAATGTACTGTTTTATTTCATTTTATGCCTTAATTTGTTTGGATCCCAAGAAAGGTAGCTGCTGCCTTAACGGCAGCTAATGGGGATCCTAAAGTTAGATGTTGTCCTACGATCACTCATGAGCCCAGCATCATGAGCCCCTGTCTTCATTGGAGTTACAGTATGGGAGCACTCAGTCAAGTCTGCCTTTCTACTGGCTATTGTTTCAGCCAAGCGTGTTGGAGAATTACATGTACTTTCTACCCTTCCTTCGTGCCTCACTTTAGCAGAAGATGGAGCTAAGAGTGCTTTGGCCAAATCCAGCATTCTTACCTAAGGTGATTTCACCATCGCATGCTAACCAGCCCTTAATCATAGCAGCAGTTCACCTGCCTCCCCACTCCTTACAGGAGAGTCATGAGTTGCATGCACTTTGCCCGGTTAGGGCATTGAGTACGTTATCTTGCTGCAACAAGAATTTAGCGTCAAACAGAATAGCTTTTTGTGTGTTATGGAGATGTAACAGTATAACTTTAGACCGTCCCCTCGCCCCGACCCGGGCGCGAACCAGGGACCCTCTGCACACATCAACAACAGTCACCCACGAAGCATCGTTACCCATCGCTCCACAAGAGCCACGGCCCTTGCAGAGCAAGGGGAACCACTACTTCAAGGTCTCAAAGCGAGTGACGTAACCGATTGAAACGCTATTAGCGCGGACCACCGCTAACTAGCTAGCCATTTCACATCCGTTACACTCACCCCCCTTTCGACCTCCTCCTTTTCCGCAGCAACCAGTGATCCGGGTCACGGCACCAATGTAACAGTATAACTTTAGACCGTCCCCTCGCCCCGACCCGGGCGCAAACCAGGGACCCTCTGCACACATCAACAACAGTCACCCATGAAGCGTCGTTACCCATCGCTCCACAAAAGCCGCAGCCCTTGCAGAGCAAGGGGAACCACTACTTCAAGGTCTCAAAGCGAGTGACGTAACCGATTGAAACGCTATTAGCGCGGACCACCGCTAACTACAGTGGGGCAAAAAAGTATTTAGTCAGCCACCAATTGTGCATGTTCTCCCACTTAAAAAGATGAGAGAGGCCTGTAATTTTCATCATAGGTACACTTCAACTATGACAGACAAAATGAGGGGAAAAAATCCAGAAAATCACATTGTAGGATTTTTTATGAATTTATTTGCAAATTATGGTGGAAAATAAGTATTTGGTCACCTACAAACAAGCAAGATTTCTGGCTCTCACAGACCTGTAACTTCTTCTTTAAGAGGCTCCTCTGTCCTCCACTCGTTACCTGTATTAATGGCACCTGTTTGAACTTGTTATCAGTATAAAAGACACCTGTCCACAACCTCAAACAGTCACACTCCAAACTCCACTATGGCCAAGACCAAAGAGCTGTCAAAGGACACCAGAAACAAAATTGTAGACCTGCACCAGGCTGGGAAGACTGAATCTGCAATAGGTAAGCAGCTTGGTTTGAAGAAATCAACTGTGGGAGCAATTATTAGGAAATGGAAGACATACAAGACCACTGATAATCTCCCTCGATCTGGGGCTCCACGCAAGATCTCACCCCGTGGGGTCAAAATGATCACATGAACGGTGAGCAAAACTCCCAGAACCACACAGGGGGACCTAGTGAATGACCTGCAGAGAGCTGGGACCAAAGTAACAAAGCCTACCATCAGTAACACACTATGCCACCAGGGACTCAAATCCTGCAGTCCCAGACGTGTCCCCCTGCTTAAGCCAGTACATGTCCAGGCCCGTCTGAAGTTTGCTAGAGAGCATTTGGATGATCCAGAAGAAGATTGGGAGAATGTCATATGGTCAGATGAAACCAAAATAGAACTTTTTGGTAAAAACTCAACTCGTCGTGTTTGGAGGACAAAGAATGCTGAGTTGCATCCAAAGAACACCATACCTACTGTGAAGCATGGGGGTGGAAACATCATGCTTTGGGGCTGTTTTTCTGCAAAGGGACCAGGACGACTGATCCGTGTAAAGGAAAGAATGAATGGGGCCATGTATCGTGAGATTTTGAGTGAAAACCTCCTTCCATCAGCAAGGGCATTGAAGATGAAACGTGGCTGGGTCTTTCAGCATGACAATGATCCCAAACACACCGCCCGGGCAACGAAGGAGTGGCTTCGTAAGAAGCATTTCAAGGTCCTGGAGTGGCCTAGCCAGTCTCCAGATCTCAACCCCATAGAAAATCTTTGGAGGGAGTTGAAAGTCAGTGTTGCCCAGCAACAGCCCCAAAACATCACTGCTCTAGAGGAGATCTGCATGGAGGAATGGGCCAAAATACCAGCAACAGTGTGTGAAAACCTTGTGAAGACTTACAGAAAACGTTTGACCTCTATCATTGCCAACAAAGGGTATATAACAAAGTATTGAGATAAACTTTTGTTATTGACCAAATACTTATTTTCCACCATAATTTGCAAATAAATTCATTAAAAATCCTACAATGTGATTTTCTGGAAAAGATTTTCTCATTTTGTCTGTCATAGTTGAAGTGTACCTATGATGAAAATTACAGGCCTCTCTCATCTTTTTAAGTGAGAGAACTTGCACAATTGGTGGCTGACTAAATACTTTTTTGCCCCACTGTAGCTAGCCATTTCACATCCGTTACAGAGAGAACACCAAAGTTCGCATTGTCTCGAAGCAGAGACTGGCACATTGGATTACCAATGCAGTGTCAAAATCATACGCTGCAGCAGGTAGACCAACTCAAGACAACATGGTAGCACTCTCCATCAGAGGTATGGCCACTTCATTGGCCCTGTTCAGAGGGGCCTCCCTGGACTCTTTCTGTGCTATGGGAAGCAACAGTGGGAAGCACCTCGGTACAACACCGTTGCATTGGTCATTCACACTGGCTTGTCGTTAGGTTAGCTAATTGGCATGTCATGGTGACATCCAGATTCCAGATGGTGAACAACACTACAAGTTATTTCTCCCTTGCCCATTGAAATAAAGATCACTTTCTTTTATAAGTTTTAACTAGAGCCAAGCTGTTGTTGCCAGATAGCCAGCGTCAACCAGCTAGCTGGGAAGAGCTCATCAGGATGACTGATGTCGTGGAAAATTGCGAGATTATGTTATAGTGCTTGTAAGATTATATTATAATCTTTGTATTGCATTAGAATGGTTGTTTTATTCGACAGAATAGAATCTGTCGACTATTGTGTGTTCTGTGTTCCACTGAGGATGGGCCTCTATGAGATAGCACTGACAGAGGAGATTTACGATGTCTTTGGCCAAGCCTTAAGAGCATTCCAGATAGTGAGGTAATGTTTTTGTACTATGAAGTACCAGGAACGAGATTAGAACCTCGTCTTAGAGACCAAACTGAATGATAATTTATAGCTAATGCTATCTGGCTATGGGATACTCCTTTCTCAAGTAAAAGGCCCTTTGTGAAGAGTTCCTATTATCTGTGGTTTGTCATGTCAACTAGGGGGATGTATCTTGGCTATAAAAGATCTTGGTATTCTTTTATAGGCACTCTCAGAATTCATTATAGACACTGAATTGATCTGAGAGTCAAAGGGCAATTTTAAAGCTCACATATTATTAAAGATGAAATTTAAGTATAACTCTGACTGGTGTGTGGTTTGTAACTCTCCTCATTTGGTAATACAAGAAATTGCCACGACACTGACTGAACCGAATCCATTCGTCTCGACTCTCAGCTGTGCGACATAGGTTATCAATTTTGGCTCCAGGAGTGTCTGTATAGCCTCTCCCTTTTGTGCAATAGGCTCCTTCCTGAATGTATACTTCTAATGCTGTCCCCAAGAGTTTCACGTTTGATTGACAATAGCCTGTACACTGTATTGTTGGAGAACCTAGGTCAGGAGAACCCCAAAAGGTGGCATACGTTGGTATTTTAGTTCAACGTCCAAAAACATCCAGTGTTGTCTTTATTATGTGTTACATGATTTGTAGCATTATGGTTTTGGGTTAGGATTATTCTTATTTCTTTTTTAATAGCCTATCTTCCTTTCTAATCATAAAGAAGTGTTGTTTGATTCAGCCAATAATCATGATTGAAAGGTCAATAAAATATATGGCATTCTTCAGACAGATTTATCTGTGATGCACTTTGCCATACATAGACCTACATTATTTAATTTACTGGTCATTTCACAATCAAGTCAATAGAGAAAAAGCAAACTCAGGAGTAGATATGTCTGTTTCAGGTGTTTATTCAACCATTAGCCGTACAATTTCAAATTGATAAATAGTAAATAAATACATTATAAATATAGAATATTTAAATAATTTTGTTATTGTTTGAAGATGTTCAGTCCTTGGAACACTTGTCTCAGCTGCTCCAGAAACACCCGTGGAGACACCACTGGTTCACAGTGAGGGGCCAGCTGCTGAAAGCCCGGCTATGAGAGAGAATAACATATACATCTGGTAAGATCGTTGTAAATGTAAGCAATGTAATGGTAATTTCATGGCTCTTCAGTTATCTCTGCCATATTCAGAATGGCATTATAGTCTAAGAGCAATTCTGTGCATGTTTAAGGAAAATAACTTACATTGGACCAAAAATTCAATCTTCTACTCAGTAAGCGTGCAACAGGATGCACACTACTCAGTGACGCAAGTCCCTGTTTGAAGTAGTCTGGTGTGCACGTTTCCTATTCAAAGTAACGGAAGAAAAGGGTTATAAAGGTACACATTGGATGAAATGACTACTGTATCAACTCCAATGTACATATTATGCGTAGCTTACCACTGATGTGATGGGAATTTGGAGACACTGGCATTTTAGATCCTGCAGAGAAAATCAAGTGTCAGAAAAAGAAGCTGGTACACAGTGGTGTAAAGTACTTAAGTAAAAATACTTGAAAGTACTACTTAAGTCGTTTTGGGGGGTATCTGTACTTTACTATTTATATTTTTGACAACTTTTACTTTGACTTCCTAAAGAAAATAATGTACTTTTTACTCAATACATTTTCCCTGACACCCAAAAGTACTAGTTACATTTATTATGCTTATCAAGACAGGAAAATGGTTCAATTCACACACTTATCAAGAGAACACCCCTGGTCATCCCTACTGCCTCTGATATGGCGCACCCACTAAGCAAATGCTTCGTTTGTAAATTATATCTTAGTGTTGAACCGTGCCCATGGCTATCCGTAATTTAAAAAACAAGAAAATTAGGCTGTCTTTTCATTTATTTATACTTTTACTTTTGATACTTAAGTATATTTTAGCAATTACATGTATTTTTGATATTTAAGTATATTTAAAAGCAAATACTTTTAGACTTTACTCAAGTAATATTTTACTGGGTGACTTTTACTTGAGTCAGTCTCTATTAAGGTCTTTACTTTTACTCAAGTATGACAATTGGAGACAGAATTGTACCACTGCCGGTACAGAACTGTTTACTATAACCACTGTATTGCAATACAAAACATACATTTAGGTCAATATTCCTTTATCAGAGAGCAATGCATTACGTTAGGACTGAATATACTAAGATATGAAATATGTTTTGCAGATACACCAGAGGAAGTTAGGGCAGCCTGCTGTGGTAGGCTGTTGTAGCTGTGTGTATTCTGATTAAGATAAGCAATGTCACAAGACATATTAGAGATTATTTAGCTCTTTGCTCAAAAGGGGTGTTTCATGAAGTGTACACAAGAATCAGACTGACACTGAGACGTTTTTTTAAAGATAGAGTGTAATGAAGTGAAGAAAAGATTAAGCCAATTATCTGAGATTGTTATGGACTCACCATTCCAGATGTGCTGCAGCCTTCATGACAGTTCTGTTGTTCAGGAAACACAGGTAACATTAGTTACATTACTTTAAATCGCTACAACTTGTCTGGACTTGAACATTTGTTCAAAAGGTTTTAGTGTAATAATAACTACCTTACCTTAAGTACATTTTTAATTGTATTGATATCATCATCATATTCAGTTCTTCCTTGAAGTGGTGCTGGAGATGAGGTGGCCAGACTAATCATCATTGAGAGCAGAAGAAGAAGAAGCATTATGCCTTTGTGCATTGCCATTTCTCTATTGATAAACCTGAATAAACAACTGGTTCCCAATGATTTGGTTCTGGACCTGTGTGGCAGCTTTTAAGACCCATTATTGACATTTCCAAACAACTGGGGAATCCCTGATGCCAGTTTTCTCACTATAATTATTTGTCAGACTATTTTCCCACACAGACCACTTTAGTCAGATGCCAAGGCATGAGTGCGATGTGTGCCACTGTCAACCACATATCACTGAAATCTCATTGTTTGTGTGGTATTTCCTAGAGTGATCTTCCATTCTGCTAGGAATATAGAAACAGTAATTATGTTGTACTTTTATTATCTCAACTATCAATTAACTTGCAATAAAGAGCCTTTGACAATCTTACAGACTAATAAAATCAGTGCCCCATACATTTTCCCATATAATTTTAAGGACAGCATGCTCTCAATATCATTTCAAAATATACTTCGCATAACAAATTGAATATATTGACAAAATGCAGAAGGTAGAGGAAAATCCTAGGATTAACCTGTTTGTCTTGTTCCTGTTATTGGCAGTAGCCTCTCTCGCCACCATGTTCCGCTTCATTGGCTAACACAATTAAAGGAATGGGGCTGGAAAAATGGAACCACTCTCAAATTCATCGATGGATGCAAGAACTGACCTATTGGATCGATTAGTAAAAAGCACACTCATATTTTGGGTTCTGATGGGACTATACAGTTAAACTAAACTCCTAAAGGCATTTATAAGATATATTCTTAAATCAATGGCTGAATATCATTAACACAAAAATGAGTGTAGCAATAGGAGATTGCCCATTTAACATAAAATGCCCTTACCGTTGGCTATAAACAGATTTTTATCTTTTACAATTCATGCTGATAGAAGGTCAAATAGTTATCAATCGAAACATCGTAACCACATCATGCACAACACTTGGCTTTCCCCGTGACGAGCCGTGTACAGAAAATACTGATGCCCACAACATGGTTTTCAAACAAGGTTAATCTACACATCAACCAGAGAATTACTGACACACTAGGTAGTTAAAAGTAAAGATAAGAAAGAACTTGGGGTGAAAATGTTATTTTCTTTGCTCACAGATTCCATTTATTAAGGAACACTGTCGTTGACTTTACGCAAAAATTTGTATAAAAATTATTAATTTGAAGCCATCATCCTGTTACAGTTATTGTAACGAAGATGCAGGCAGTCAGGAAGCAAGTGCAGTCGGTGAGTTTAATAAGAACGAACAGAGTGAATACACAAACAAGAGTATCGTCTGAACATAAACACAAACAATACTGCCTGATGGATGATTACAACGGAGTGCTAGATAAAGGGGGAGTAATCAGGGAATTGATGAAGTCCAGGTGTGCCTAATGATGAGGCGCAGGTGTGCATAATGAAGGTTGCCAGGTGTGCGTAATGATGGGTTGCCAAGACCTGTGGTTAGTAGACCGACGACGTCGAGCCCCGGAGAGGGGGATCGGGAGTAGGCGTGACAGTAACCCCCCCCCGATGTGCAGCTCCAGCAGTAGGACAACTCTGGCCAGGAGGACGGTCCTGAGGGCGAGGAGCGGGCCGGTCTGGACGGTGAAGGTGGAAATCTCAGATGATGTTGGGATCTAGAATGTCATCCACCGGAACCCAACACCGCTCCTCTGGACCGTACCCCTCCCAGTCCACCAGGTACTGGAGCCGACCCACACGACGTTGAGAGTCCAGGAGGGATCTGACGGCATAGGCGGTGCTTCCCTCAATGTCCAGGGGAGGAGGAGGGGTGTCGTGGGGGACGGCATCAGCAAGGGGACCAGGAACCACCGGTCTGAGGAGGGAAACGTGAAAAGAGGGTGAGATCCGGTAGTTAGTTGGGAGCTGTAATCGGTTACCTCATTGACCCTCCGGAGGACTTTGAATGGCCCCACAAACCGGGGGCTCAGCTTCCAGCAGGGCAAGTGGAGCAGGAGGTTCCTGGTGGTCAGGACCGGCTGGTATCCCAGTACACACTGGAAGGGAGACAGCCCGGGGGAGTGACGAAGTGAGTTCTGGCGTACTCCGCCCAGGGAAGGAACTGGGCCCACTCTCCCTGCCAGTCCTGACAGTGACTCCTCAGGATCCTCCGCAGCTTCTGGTTGGTCCTTTCCACCTGCCCGTTGGATTGAGGCCGGTACCCAGATGTGAGGCTGACCATGACCCCCAGCTTCTCCATTAAGGCTCTCCATACCCGCGACGTGAACATAATCTCTCAACTCTCGGGCAAGGCCCTGGCATAGGCAACAGCGGTGTGGGAACAGCAGCCACAATCATGCAGCTCCATATTAGCCTTCACTGCCAAGCTGTGAAGAGTCTTCAACCACCCAGTCGGCAGATGAGAAGCGGCCAGCCGACTGTTCAACATCTGCCAAGGGGCCAGACCAGTGGGTGACTTCACCATTGAGTTCCGCACCCTCCCCGCCGAGAGTGGGTGGAATACGGATGCAGTGGTCAGCGTTTTCCACCAGGGGTTGTCTAACTCCATCAAGGATGAACTGGCTTCTCGGGAACTGGGAGAGGACCTCGAGTCCCTGATAATGCTGGAAATCAGGATCGACAACCACATCCGAGAACGAGTGACACAGCGTTTTTTTGACACCACCCCAGTATTCCGGTTTCCTGAGCACCCCAAGCCCCCCGAACCCAGCATTGAGGAGCCCATGAGCTCAGACACACACGTCTGATCCCACAGGAGCGTGACAGGTGCATGCGCAAAGGCTGCTGCCTCTACTGCGGAGGTCTCGATCATCTCCGTGCTACATGCCCAGAGCTGATGGGAAACGCCTGGACAAGGGGAGACCCTGACGAGCTGTGCAGTTACCCCCTGGCTACCCAGTCACCGTCTGTCACTACCCGCAACCCTCCACTGGGACAACCGTCAGCACCAGATTCAAGCCTTTGTGGACTCCGGGGCCACAGATAAGTTCATTGATCAAGACTTCGCTAGAGAATTACAAATCCCCTGCATGAAATGTCCAATCCCTCTGCAGATTCAAGCCCTCGATGGATGCCCCATTGGCTCTGGCCAGGTGGAATATCAGTCCAAGCCCATTCTACTGCAGGTTGGGGTGAATCCCTCAGAGACTTAGTTCTCTTTTGATCACGGTTCCCGAGGACACCTTATCCTAGGGTACCCCTGGCTAGCGCTATATAACCCACTACTCTCCTGGTCTACGGGACACCTACTAGACTGTGGTAAGAACTGCCAGACTAAATGTCTAAGACCCCCACCTAGAGCCTCGCCGCATCCCCATGCATCCATTGAAGACCAAGACTTCTCCACTCTCCCTCCCGAATACTTTGACCTCCGGGAGGCCTTCAGTAAGAGGCAAGCCGCCACCCTCCCTCCTCATCATCCTCATTGCGGCCTGTTCCACCTGTGCCCAAAGCAAGTCCTCATGACAGCGACCCTGGCCCTGGTCCCACCTGTCCGTAGAATTTATCACAGGGTTACCTCCATCTCAAGGGCTTACCACTCTCATTGTGGTTGTAGATCGGCTCCCTCAGTGAAGGAGACCGTTGATCTCATGATTACCCATATCTTTCGAGTACACAGACTTCCCCAGTACATTGTCACAGAAGGTGGGCCCCAGTTCGTCGCACGGTATTGGAAAGCCTTCTGCTCCCTGTTGGGGGCGTCGGTGAGTCTCTCCTCGGGGTTCCAACCACAGTCGATTGGGCAAACGAAGCGGGCCAACCAGGAGCTGGAGAAGTTCCTCCGCTGTTTTGTCTCCACCCAGGCCAGCAACTGGAGCAAGTTCCTCGTCTGGGCGGAGTAAGCTCACAGCACACTGCCGAACTCGTCCACTGGACTGTCGCCGTTCGAATGTCAGTTTGGGTTCGCCCCCCCTTGTTTCCTGAACAAGAGGCCCAAGCAGGGGTGCCATCAGATGAGGTGTTCATTTGACGATGTCGCCGCACCTGGATTACAGCACGATCCTCCTTGCTCCACTCATCTGCCCGATACCAACAACAGGCAAACTGGCACCAAAGGCCTCTTCGGCTCCTCCAACCGGCTCAACGAGTGTGGCTGTCCACACGTGATCTTCCCTTAAAGGTGGACTCACGGAAGCTCGCTCCACGCTACATAGGACCATTCAAGATACTGAGTCGCATCAACACGGTCACCTATCGTCTCCAGCTTCCCATGTCTATGAGGGTCTATTCATCCTTCCATGTCTAAAGCTGGTAAGGACCAGTCCCTTCTCTCCTGCCACACCTTCCCCTCCGCTCCCTCGACATGTCGATGGTCGTCCGGCGTCTGTTGGAGGCTCGTCGGGTCTGAGGCACCCTGCAGTACCTGGTGGACTAAGAGGGCTACGGCCCTGAGGAGCGGGAGTGAGTGCCTGCCCGGGACATACTGGATCCAGGTCTCGTTCGGGACTTCAACCAACTACGTGGTGGTCGCCCTGGCTCCACTGCTGGAGCCACTCCTAGAAGGGGGATACTGTCATGGTTCCACCTGTCACCAGAGGGCAGCAGAGACCGTCTTAGATACATTAACGACACTCAGGTGTGTCCTATTTACTCATTATGATTTCCCTGTTAAGAGGTGTGTTTTCTGTTGTCCTTTGCTGAAGCTTGAATTATGTGCCGTGTGCATTTGTCTCCTGCACCTGGGTCCAACCTCACCATGTCACAATACTAGGCTACTTGCAATGCAATACTTCAACCACTAGAAAATGTGCGTACGCATGTTCTAAAGTTTTCTGAAACGTGAGCACATTCTCACATCAGGTTCCGTTTTTAGAAACTTATGTGTGAAAACTGGCGCACGCATGTTTTGGGGTATAGTTTGTACGTACAGTTGAAGTCTGAAGTTTACATACACCTTAGCCAAATACATTTAAACTCAGTTTTCCACAATTCCTGACATTTAAGTTTACATACACTCAATTAGTATTTGGTAGCATTGCCTTTAAATTGTTTAACTTCGGTCAAACGTTTCGGGTAGCCTTCCACAAGCTTCCCACAATAAGTTGGGTGAATGTTGGCCCATTCCTCCTGACAGAGCTGGTGTAACTGAGTCAGGTTTGTAGGCCTCCTTGCTCACACACGCTTTTTCAGTTCTGCCCACACATTTTCTATGGGATTGAGGTCAGGGCTTTGTGATGGCCACTCCAATACCTTGACTTTGCTGTCCTTAAGTCATTTTGCCACAACTTTGGAAGTATGCTTGGGGTCATTGTCCATATTTACATTTACATTTAAGTCATTTAGCAGACGCTCTTATCCAGAGCGACTTACAAATTGGTGCATTCACCTTATGATATCCAGTGGAACAACCACTTTACAATAGTGCATCTAACTCTTTTAAGGGGGGGGAGGGGGGGGTTAGAAGGATTACTTTATCCTATCCTAGGTATTCCTTAAAGAGGTGGGGTTTCAGGTGTCTCCGGAAGGTGGTGATTGACTCCGCTGACCTGGCGTCGTGAGGGAGTTTGTTCCACCATTGGGGTGCCAGAGCAGCGAACAGTTTTGACTGGGCTGAGCGGGAACTGTACTTCCTCAGAGGTAGGGAGGCGAGCAGGCCAGAGGTGGATGAACGCAGTGCCCTTGTTTGGGTGTAGGGCCTGATCAGAGCCTGAAGGTACGGAGGTGCCGTTCCCCTCACAGCTCCGTAGGCAAGCACCATGGTCTTGTAGCGGATGCGAGCTTCAACTGGAAGCCAGTGGAGAGAGCGGAGGAGCGGGGTGACGTGAGAGAACTTGGGAAAGTTGAACACCAGACGGGCTGCGGCGTTCTGGATGAGTTGTAGGGGTTTAATGGCACAGGCAGGGAGCCCAGCCAACAGCGAGTTGCAGTAATCCAGACGGGAGATGACAAGTGCCTGGATTAGGACCTGCGCCGCTTCCTGCGTGAGGCAGGGTCGTACTCTGCGAATGTTGTAGAGCATGAACCTACAGGAACGGGTCACCGCCTTGATGTTAGTTGAGAACGACAGGGTGTTGTCCAGGATCACGCCAAGGTTCTTAGCACTCTGGGAGGAGGACACAATGGAGTTGTCAACCGTGATGGCGAGATCATGGAACGGGCAGTCCTTCCCCGGGAGGAAGAGCAGCTCCGTCTTGCCGAGGTTCAGCTTGAGGTGGTGATCCGTCATCCACACTGATATGTCTGCCAGACATGCAGAGATGCGATTCACCACCTGGTTATCAGAGGGGGGAAAGGAGAAGATTAATTGTGTGTCGTCTGCATAGCAATGATAGGAGAGACCATGTGAGGATATGACAGAGCCAAGTGACTTGGTGTATAGCGAGAATAGGAGAGGGCCTAGAACAGAGCCCTGGGGGACACCAGTGGTGAGAGCACGTGGTGCGGAGACAGATTCTCGCCACGCCACCTGGTAGGAGCGACCTGTCAGGTAGGACGCAATCCAAGCGTGGACCTTGCCGGAGATGCCCAGCTCGGAGAGGGTGGAGAGGAGGATCTGATGGTTCACAGTATCAAAGGCAGCCGATAGGTCTAGAAGGATGAGAGCAGAGGAGAGAGAGTTAGCTTTAGCAGTGCGGAGCGCCTCCGTGACACAGAGAAGAGCAGTCTCAGTTGAATGACTAGTCTTGAAACCTGACTGATTTGGATCAAGAAGGTCATTCTGAGAGAGATAGCAGGAGAGCTGGCCAAGGACGGCACGTTCAAGAGTTTTGGAGAGAAAAGAAAGAAGGGATACTGGTCTGTAGTTATTGACATCAGAGGGATCGAGTGTAGGTTTTTTCAGAAGGGGTGCAACTCTCGCTCTCTTGAAGACGGAAGGGACGTAGCCAGCGGTCAAGGATGAGTTGATGAGCGAGGTGAGGTAAGGGAGAAGGTCTCCGGAAATGGTCTGGAGAAGAGAGGAGGGGATAGGGTCAAGCGGGCAGGTTGTTGGGCGGCCGGCCGTCACAAGACGCGAGATTTCATCTGGAGAGAGAGGGGAGAAAGAGGTCAAAGCACAGGGTAGGGCAGTGTGAGCAGAACCAGCGGTGTCGTTTGACTTAGCAAACGAGGATCGGATGTCGTCGACCTTCTTTTCAAAATGGTTGACGAAGTCATCCGCAGAGAGGGAGGAGGGGGGAGGAGGGGGAGGAGGATTCAGGAGGGAGGAGAAGGTGGCAAAGAGCTTCCTAGGGTTAGAGGCAGATGCTTGGAATTTAGAGTGGTAGAAATTGGCTTTAGCAGCAGAGACAGAAGAGGAGAATGTAGAGAGGAGGGAGTGAAAGGATGCCAGGTCCGCAGGGAGGCGAGTTTTCCTCCATTTCCGCTCGGCTGCCCGGAGCCCTGTTCTGTGAGCTCGCAATGAGTCGTCGAGCCACGGAGCAGGAGGGGAGGACCGAGCCGGCCTGGAGGATAGGGGACATAGAGAGTCAAAGGATGCAGAAAGGGAGGAGAGGAGGGTTGAGGAGGCAGAATCAGGAGATAGGTTGGAGAAGGTTTGAGCAGAGGGAAGAGATGATAGGATGGAAGAGGAGAGAGTAGCGGGGGAGAGAGAGCGAAGGTTGGGACGGCGCGATACCATCCGAGTAGGGGCAGTGTGGGAAGTGTTGGATGAGAGCGAGAGGGAAAAGGATACAAGGTAGTGGTCGGAGACTTGGAGGGGAGTTGCAATGAGATTAGTGGAAGAACAGCATCTAGTAAAGATGAGGTCAAGCGTATTGCCTGCCTTGTGAGTAGGGGGGGAAGGTGAGAGGGTGAGGTCAAAAGAGGAGAGGAGTGGAAAGAAGGAGGCAGAGAGGAATGAGTCAAAGGTAGACGTGGGGAGATTAAAGTCACCCAGAACTGTGAGAGGTGAGCCATCCTCAGGAAAGGAACTTATCAGGGCGTCAAGCTCATTGATGAACTCTCCAAGGGAACCTGGAGGGCGATAAATGATAAGGATGTTAAGCTTGAAAGGGCTGGTAACTGTGACAGCATGGAATTCAAAGGAGGCGATAGACAGATGGGTCAGGGGAGAAAGAGAAAATGTCCACTTGGGAGAGATGAGGATCCCAGTGCCACCACCCCGCTGACCAGAAGCTCTCGGGGTGTGCGAGAACACGTGGGCAGACGAGGAGAGAGCAGTAGGAGTAGCAGTGTTATCATTGGTAATCCATGTTTCCGTCAGTGCCAAGAAGTCGAGGGACTGGAGGGAAGCATAGGCTGAGATGAATGGAAGACCCATTTGCGACCAAGCTTTAACTTCCTGACTGATGTCTTGAGATGTTGCTTCAATATAGCCACATCATTTTCCTACCTCATGATGCCATCTATTTTGTGAAGTGCACCAGTCCCTCCAGCAGCAAAGCACCCCCACAACATGATGCTGCCACCCCTGTGCTTCACGGTTGGGATGGTGTTCTTCGGCTTGCAAGCCTCCCCTTTTTCCTCCAAACATAAGGATGGTCATTATGGCCAAACAGTTATATTTTTGTTTCATCAGACCAGAGGACATTTCTGACGGCTGCGTGGTCCCATGGTGTTTATACTTGCGTACTATTGTTTGTACAGATGAACGTGGTACCTTCAGGCGTTTGGAAATTGCTCCCAAGGATTAACCAGCTTGTCTACAATTTTTTTTCTGAGGTCTTAGATGATTTCTTTTGATTTTCCCATGATGTCAAACAAAGAGGCACTGAGTTTGAAGGTAGGCCTTGAAATACATCCACAGGTACACCTCCAATTGACTTAAATGATGTCAATTAGTCTATCAGAAGCTTCTAAAGCCGTGACATCATTTTCTGGAATGTTCCAAGCTGTTTAAAGGCAGTCAACTTATTGTATGTAAACTTCTGACCCACTGGAATTGTGATACAGTGAATTATAAGTGAAATAATCTGTCTGTAAACAATTGTTGGAAGAATGACTTGTGTCATGCACAAAGTAGATGTCCTAACCGACTTGCAAAAACTATAGTTTGTTAACAAGAAATTTGTGGAGCGGTTGAAAAGCGAGTTTTCCCAACGTGCCCCAACCTGCATTCTGAACATTAACATGCATCTCTTGTGGTACGGTTTTGGAAGCATAAGGACATTATCTTTAATATCAGCGATAAATAATAATAAAAAATAGTTACATTTATATACACCTTTATAGGGTTAGTGTTCCCACACAGCCATATCGCCATGTTACAGCGCGTTTACAGTAAACAGACAGAAGACACAGTCAACTACCTGTGCTAATTACCTGATTCTGTGCTTCCAACTTTGTGGCAACAGTTTGGGGAAGGCCCCACCACAAACGTGTTGTCATTGAAAAATACTGTCGGCTGCAACTGTGTTAAAACAGTGTACAGTAAGTGGGTATTTTGCATTTATGAAATTATTTTCCTGTGATATAAAAGTAAAGGGATTAATGTTTTTAGAACCGTATCACAGTTGAGAATTGATTCACGTTTAGGAGGAATAATGGTCTGGGGCTGTATTTCAAGGATCGGGCTAGGCCCCTTAGTTCCAGTGAAGGGAAATCTTAACAATACAACATACAATGAAATTCGAGACGATTCTGTGCTTCCAACTTTGTGGAAACAGTTTGGGGAAGGCCCTTTCCTGTTTCAGTATGACAAATTGAGGTCGATACAGAAATGGTTTGTCGAGATCAGTGTGGAAGAACTTGACTGGCCTACATAGACCCCTGACCGGAACCCCATCGAACACCTTTGGGATGAATTGTAATGCCGACTGTGAGCCAGGCCTAATCGACCAACATCAGTTCCAAACCTCACTAATAGTCTCGTTTGTGGCTGGAGGCAAGTCCCCGCAGCAATGTTCCAAAATCTAGTGGAGAGCTTTCCCAGAAGAGTGGAGGCTGTTACAACAGTAAAGGGGGGGGCCAATTCCATATTAATGCCCATGATTTTGGAATGAGATGTTTGACGAGCAGGTGTCCACATACTTTTGTAGTGTACCTCTCCATGTAGTCTACCTTGCCATGTAGTGTACCTCTCCCCATCTTTACAACCATTGAATCTATATGTTTTGACCATGACAATTTACAATCTAAGGTAACACCAAGTAATTCAGTCTCCTCAACTGTTCAACAGCCACACCATTGGCAGATTCAGCTGAAGTCTAGAGCTTATGGAATAATTTGTACCAAATACAATGCTCTTAGTTTTTGAGATGTTCAGGACCAATTTATTACTGGCCACCCATTCCAAAACAGACTGCAACTCCTTGTTAAGGGTTTCAGTGACTTCATTAGCTGTGGTTGCTGACATGTATATGGTCAAATCATCAGCATACATGGACACACAGGCGTTGTTTAATGCCAGTGGCAGGTCATTGGTAAAAATAGAGGGCTTAAAGTGCTGTCCTGCGGTACACCATTAAAGAAACCCCTATGAGTTCTATTAGATAGATAGCTCTGAATCCAAAATATGGAAGATGGTTTTGTGATTAATAAGCCATCTGATTCAATGAAAGATGGAGTTGAATTTGTCTTTCTGCCCATAATTTCATTTAAAGTACTCCAAAGTTTTTTTCCATCATTCTTTATATCATTGATCTTGGCTTCATAATACAGCTTCTTCTTTTTGTTGAGTTTAAGTCACATAATTTGTCAATTTGCACTAAGGGGATAGTGCATAGGTGCAGGGTTAGATGGTGCAATTTAAGATTCTCTCATTCCCCTTTTCTGTGGGGGGTGACCAAAATGTGCAATCCGTTTTTCTTAATCTATCAGGAATCCTTGTATTTTTGTATTTGACAATATGATACATTTTGCCTATCCCTACTCCCCCTCAACACTCATTCTAACGTTATACCTCTCAACTGCATCTTTTTTTGCAGGAATCTTCTAGCCTGGATGGAAGGATGGAGGAGGGAACAAAGGGAAGGAGTACAGAAGTTATCCAACCTGCTGACTAAGAAATGTAAATAGCTTATGTTTTGTGGTCTCTCTCTATCCCTCTCCGTCTGTCTGCCTGACTGCCAGATTACTGAGGCAACATTGTCAATGTACTTGCTAGAATAAATCTAACTTAGTGAAGTCCTTAGGTAATGGTTAATCATGATTTGTCTCGGTCTTTACAGTTCCTAAAACATGTCAATGTCCTGATGCATGGCCTTTAAATCAAATCAAATTTTATTTGTCACATACACATGGTTAGCAGATGTTAATGCGAGTGTAGCGAAATGCTTGTGCTTCTAGTTCCCACAATGCAGTAATAACCAACGAGTAATCTAACCTAACAATTCAACAACTACTACCTTATACACACAAGTGTAAAGGGGTAAAGAATATGTACATAAAGATATATGAATGAGTGATGGTACAGAACGGCATAGGCAAGATGCAGTAGATGGTATCGAGTACAGTATATACATATGAGATGAGTAATGTAGGGTATGTAAACATAAAAGTGCATAGTTTAAAGTGGCTAGTGATACATGTATTACATAAAGATGGCAAGATGCAGTAGATGATAGAGTACAGTATATACATATACATTATACTAAGTGGCATTGTGTAAGTGGCTAGTGATACATTTTTGATCAATTTCCATCAATTCCATTATTAAAGTGAGCTGAAGTTGAGTCAGTATGTTGGCAGCAGCCACTCGATGTTAGTGGTGACTGTTTAACAGTCTGATGGCCTTGAGATAGAAGCTGTTTTTCAGTCTCTCGGTCCCTGCTTTGATGCACCTGTACTGACCTCGCCTTCTGGATGATAGCGGGGTGAACAGGCAGTGGCTCGGGTGGTTGTTGTCCTTGATGATCTTTATGGCCTTCCTGTGACATCGGGTGGTGTAGGTGTCCTGGAGGGCAGGTAGTTTGCCCCCAGTGATGCGTTGTGTAGACCTCACTACCCTCTGGAGAGCCTTCCGGTTGTGGGCGGAGCAGTTGCCGTACCAGGCGGTGATACAGCCCAACAGGATGCTCTCGATTGTGCATCTGTAGAAGTTTGTGAGTGCTTTTGGTGACAAGCAGAATTTCTTCAGCCTCCTGAGGTTGAAGAGGCGCTTCTGCGCCTTCTTCACAATGCTGTCTGTGTGGGTGGACCAATTCAGTTTGTCCGTGATGTGTACGCCGAGGAACTTAAAACTTACTACCCTCTCCACTACTGTCCCGTCAATGTGGATAGGGGGGTGCTCCCTCTGCTGTTTCCTGAATTCCACAATCATCTCCTTTGTTTTGTTGACGTTGAGTGTGAGGTTATTTTCCTGACACCACACTCCGAGGGCCCTCACCTCCTCCCTGTAGGCCGTCTGGGTTAGGGCAGTGTCTGGGTTAGGGCACCTCCTCCCTGTTGTCCAGATGGGTTAGGGCAGTGTGCAGTGTGGTTGCGATTGCGTCGTCTGTGGATCTATTGGGGCGGTAAGCAAATTGGAGTGGGTCTAGGGTGTCAGGTAGGGTGGAGGTGATATGGTCCTTGACTAGTCTCTCAAAGCACTTCATGATGACGGAAGTGAGTGCTGCGAGGCGGTAGTCGTTTAGCTCAGTTACCTTAGCTTTCTTGGAAACAGGAACAATGGTGGCCCTCTTGAAGCATGTGGGAACAGCAGACTGGGATAAGGATTGATTGAATATGTCCGTAAACACATCAGCCAGCTGGTCTGTGCATGCTCTGAGGACGCGGCTGGGGATGCCGTCTGGTTCTGCAGCCTTGCGAGGGTTAACACGTTTAAATGTTTTACTCACGTAGGCTGCAGTGAAGGAGAGTCCGCAGGTTTTGGTAGCGGGCGTGTCAGTATTGTCCTCAAAGCGAGCAAAGAAGTTATTTAGTCTGTCTGGGAGCAAGACATCCTGGTCCGCAACGGGGCTGGTTTTCTTTTTGTAATCCGTGATTGACTGTAGACCCTGCCACAAACCTCTTGTGTCTGAGCCGTTGAATTGCAACTCTACTTTGTCTCTATACTGACGCTTAGCTTGTTTGATTGCCTTGCGGAGGGAATAGCTACACTGTTTGTATTCGGTCATGTTTCCGGTCACCTTGCCCTGGTTAAAAGCAGTGGTTCGTGCTTTCAGTTTCGCTCGAATGCTGCCATCAATCCACGGTTTCTGGTTTGGGAATGTTTTAATAGTTGTTGTGGGTACGACATCGCCAATGCACTTTCTAATGAACTCGCTCACCGAATCAGCGTATTCGTCAATGTTGTTGTTGGACGCAATGCGGAACATATCCCAATCCACGTGATCGAAGCAGTCTTGAAGCGTGGAATCAGATTGGTCGGACCAGCGTTGAAGCAGTGCCTGGCCACCCACTTGGTTACCAGTGACCTATTCTGGTACATCCTAGGGTAAGGATAGAGCAGAAACACCCCTCCTTAAATCCATTGTCATTGACCGTAAGTTTTGTGTGAAAAATGTTGTTTTTTCTCTTTGATACTGATGTTAAATGTGTATTGGTTCCTACTAACCAGCCTGGTAATAGCTATGTTTGTACTAGCTATGCTGATTGTCATTAATGTTTTTTTTCACTGCATCAGATCTCACTGAGACTGGATTCCCAAAAGACATGCTATTCAGCTCCCCATGATTGCCTGACCTTAGTGCAAATATCCAACAAGGAGGGGCCTTGCAGTGCGTGAATTGTCTCAAATAAAAAAATGAAGGTAACTTGATTCTAAGACTGCCAAGCTGTCCTCAATTGGGTGAACATCTGTACGGGACAATGTCCTCAGGATTATGGAGCAGTTTGTTTATAAAACGTTGTTTGAATCTTACAACATGTATGAGGATAAAGCAAAACTTTACCATTTAAAGATTAGATAAAAATTGTCCAACTGTCAAATTTTTATATCCTCTTTCCAGTGGTGGAAAAAGTACCCAATTGTCATACTTAAGTAAAAGTAACAATACCTTAATAGAAAATGACTCAACTAAAAGTGAAAGTCATCCAGTAAAATACTATTTGAGTAAAAGTCTAAAAGTATTTGGTTTTAAATTTACTTAAAAGTATCTAAAGTAAATGTAATTGCTAAAATATACTTAAGTATAAAAAGTCAAAGCATCAATAATTTCAAAATCCTTACATTAAGCAAACCAGACGGCACCATTTTCTTATTTATTTTCTTTACGGATATCCAGGGGCTTACTCCAACTCAGACATAACTTACAAACAAAGCATTTGTGTTTAGTGAATCCGTTAGATCAGAAGCAGTAGAGATGCCAGGAATGTGTGTGAATTGGACCAACTTCCTGTCTTGCTAAGCATTCAAAATGTAACGAGTACTTTTGGGTGTCAGGGAAAATGTACGGAGTAAAAAGTACATAATTTTCTTTAGGAATGTATAGTGAAGTAAAATTAAAAGGAGTCAAAAATATAAATAGTAAAGTAAAGTAAGATAGCCCAAAAAATGACTTAAGTAGTACTTAAAAGTATTTTTACCTAAGTACTTTACACCACTGAGTAATAAGCTGTAGTCAGGTAGTCATTACCAGGTTATGAGGTTTTAACTATGACCAGTACATCATATAGCCCATAATAAAGTGGTCAGAATTATGACCAGCTTGGTCAGATAGGTCACAATTATGACCTAGTCATATGGTGGTTCGAAAAAGACTTCATAAAAACTTCATTTTTCAACCAGTTTGCGACTGACATCTTTTCAACCAGGTTCTGCCCACTCTGTCACCTGCCAAGTATGAGTGCGTGAGCATTGCAAAATAAGTTGACATGTTATTCAATCATTTCACCCACACCGCTTGCGCTTGTGTATGCGTAACCTAGGGCTAAAATAGAACTTGGTTTTATTTGAGGCGCTGCAAGTCCCCTCCTTATTGGATAGCAAGTCCACTCCTTACTGGATATCAGGAAGATACAAACCCACATGGATGCTTGAAAGACAATCAATGAGAGATTCATTAAAGATAACTAACTAAAAACAAACTTTTTCCCTCTTTTATCTGTGGATTCATCGTTGGAGTAGAGAAGCACGGCTTTGTATGACTCCAGGTCAAAATTCTACAAAGAACCAGCTAAAAAGAGGACCATATGCATTTCAGGTAAAATAACCACCCAATTTACATCTCCCAGGTAAATGTATGGACATTTGCGTTCCGGTCCGGGCGTCAGTTAAACTGCAGTACTGAAGCAAGACTATAGAAGCAGTCGAAACAGTGCTTCTAGACGGGAACCCGAGCCCCTTGGTGTGGATCAGGGATGGACAACTCCACTGTGTTAGCTGGGGCTGGGTCAAATGTGTGACACCCTACAGGCCCCGGAGGACTGGAGTTTCCCCATCCCTGAAATAGATGATTGTTGCGACTGTTAGTGAAAAGTAGAGGCCAAGCCAGGCATATTGCAATATTTCAAAATACAAATCGCGGGAAAACATAGTTCGGAATGCAAATGGCTAGAGGGAAAATGGTAAAGAGAAGACAATGGAAATACCTATTCCTCTTCTCAACTTAATTTAGCGAACAGTAGGCTATAGCCTATCTTACTGGCACCATGCAGCAAAGCGCATCGGTCATATCTCCGGTGAGCACTCATATTCACTCTATATCATTGTTGGGTCAGTGCCACATAAAAGTTTGTTTTTGGATGGACATCATACTGTATTTGTGTCTCCCCTTCTCGTTGACCTATTATAGGGACCAGACAATGTCGTTTTTATAGATATGTTTGTCAGTGTCAGCAGAGTAGGCTACCCTGTAATCAGTGGAGGCTGGTGACTAGAACAATTTAGGAGGATGGGAGACCCACAGTATAGGGGTGGAACGCACAGAGATGACAAAGTGTCAAAGACTAATTATTTTAACCTAAAGGATTTAATAAATACATTTAAAATACAATATTATGGGGAATGGGAATTAGAGGTCTACTTACACCATTTTGGAAAGGGATCACAGCAGTGATTGAATGACGGTATGAGGCATGAGTTGAGGTGTTCAGAGGCTTGACCAATGCAGGACAGGATTTGACTGAGAAGACCAAAAAAACTATAAGACAACACACTATACAGTTAGACAAAAGAGCTAGGAATGAGTTAGTCCAAGCAAGGAGTAAAATCATTGATGTGTAATAATGTGACTGTAAGTGATTGACTCTACATACAGTAATGAGAGAAAATTGATAGGGTACTCACAGTGCTTGGAGGGGAAACATTCAATGTGCCAGTGGATGAGCAGGCACATGAGACTTGGCTTCAGTTCATGTCAAGAGAAAGTTGACAATAGTAGTGGAGGGGACTTAGCTGTAAATACAAATAGCAGATACATTCCATTACAGCAGCGCCATCATAGATTTGGACAACGAGTTTCTCTATGAACTTAAACTCAGACATCTCAAAATTCATAAAGTCAAACACAGAGTGCGCATCTCGCCCACTTGACACATTAAAGTAGCCCAAGAAACGTTCCTGAATAAAGCCCTGACCATCCACATACCTGAAGATAGTTCCATATGTTCAGCAAGTAAAGCATCATAATGTGCAATTACCTCTGCAAGCTCTTGTTAACGGAACTTTTCATATCGTAGTGTCCCACCTAAAAGAAAATTATTGCATTCCCTGCTTTTGTTTTTTCGTTTAGCTGAACCATCAATGTTCTTCAGGTAGGGCTGGGCGATATGGCCAAAATATCATTTTTAACCAAATTTTGCAATTGCGATTTAGATCAAAACACTTGGGTGAACTTTTGGAATCATGGAAATTGAATGTTTATTCTAATTATATAGTAAGAATATAAATAATAGTGGGCACTTTGAATACAGTGTTGTTTGACATGACAACGAATGAAAATGCCATGGACGAGTTATTGTGACAGGTTAGGAACAAAAGTGATGTTCAGTGTTTCCTAGGGGACCATATAATATTTGGCTACATTAAATCTTTATTCATGTAGCCAACATATTCATGCTTCGCCTATTCCTCTTTGATTTAGAAGATACTGTTGCACAAACAACATGCTGATTTAGGCCTCCATCAGCACTGGTAACAGGCTGTATTAGCTAGCTACGTTTGCTCGGACTCAGTACTTGTATTAGCCAGCTAACACAATTTAGCTTAACTTGCTAAGAAAATACAAACTAGCTGTTTGCAGATGTAAGAAACACAAACTATATTGTAGTTATAGAACGCTTGTGGATTTATATTAAGATAAAATTGGAAACAACATCGTTGCATGTGATGCATTGACCATGCAGACTGACCGAAAGTGTCTCCTGGTCAAGCAACAACAAATGCGATCCTTGAGTGACGGGGTGGGACTAGGTCTATGTGGAAAGCGGCATGGAGAGAAAGAGGGGACTCAAGTAGCGGAGTAAACTATTTTTAAATGGGCGTTACACACGGCGTATCACATTTAACAAACCAAACATTCAAATACCGTTATAGAAGGTAAAGTAAAAACCCAAACCGGTCCGTGCATCAATACCGGTATATAGTAAAATACTGTATACCGCCCAGCCCTATCTTCAGGTCACTGCACCCACCTTTCAACCAAGGCTCAGACTTTCCAAAAAGCAGGTAAGGCCAGCAGTACGGGCGGCCTGATGAAAGGCTCCCTGTTCACCAGCTATACTTTGATTCGAGTTAGTATTGAACGCCCTCACCTTTTCATGTCTTAATGAAACTGATCTCAGGCAGATGTCGACCCTCGCTTTTAATTCACACCTTACCCGTGTACCCCAGAGAACAAAACGCCCACATTTTCGGCAGCGTTGGCCATTCTACCACTCTGGCGGAGAAAACTGCACACTCCTGCTGGTAGCTAGCTAGCTACTGAAGTTAGCAAAGCAAATTTTTATATTTTGCACTAACTGAACACAAAAATAATGCTCTAAAACCAAGAAGACTATTTCTAATATACCTCCTCCGTCTCCTATAATTTGAAAAAAATTATTTGAATTTAATAATACCCCCAAAAATGCTCAACTATCACTCTTCACTCAATCTCTATCCAACAATGTCACAAAGCTTCTCAACACATAGAAACCCCATATTGCTCTGTGGCACAATCCCAATAAGACCAATAAGTTCATTCTCTGATCCTAATTCTATGATTGGATGGACAACATGTCAGTTGATTGGTTGGAGGACGTCCTCCGGAAGTGGTCATAATTACCATGTATGTCTATGGAAGGGGGTGAGGCCTACAAGTCTCCTAGGTTTCGTATTGAAGTCAATGTAGCCAGAGGAGGATGGAAGCTAGCTGTCCTCCGGCTACACCATGGTGCTACCCAAGACAGTGCTGTTGAAGTTACTGTAGACCTTCATTGCAAAACTATAACGACACAAGGCGAGACCCAGATGCAGACACGGGAAGCAGATGGTTTGAACTCTGATATTTATTATACTCCAAGGGGTTGGCAAAAGGCAGGTTGGGGACAGGCAAGAGTTCATAACCAGGTCAGAGTCCAAAACAGTACAGGGTGGCAGGCAGGAGGGCTCAGAGTCAGGACAGGCAAGGATCAGAACCAGGAGGACGAGAAAAAAAGAGAGATTGTGGAAAACCAGGCCCTAGGAGAAAACCGCTGGTTGATTTGGCAAACAAGACAAACTTGCACAGACAGACAGAAAACACAGGTATAAATACACAGGGGATAATGGAGAAGATGGGCGACACCTGGAGGGGGGTGGAGACAAGCACAAGGATAGGTGAAACAGATCAGGGCGTGACAAAAACAGTGCATTTTAATCAATTATTTGGTGACATATGAGTATAGTTTTAATGTTTCACAATTTTTCTTTTTATGAAATTTCACTGAGGAGAATGGTCCTCCCCATCCTCCTCTGAGGAGCCTCCACTGCCTGTAATGAGTTCAGTAGCGGTGCGTGGGTAAAATCACGCACCTTTCTCTATAGCTATAGAGAAAGGTGCAGCGTTTTTGTCTTCATGATATGAATGCTTGAATCTTAAAATTATGAAATCTTTAAAAAGGTATAAGTAAGGTAATACAGTAGATTTGTTTTCTCTGCCCTAAGGACCCTGTCACACCCTGATCTGTTTTACCTGTCTTTGTGCTTGTCTCCACCCCCTCCAGGTATCGGCCATCTTCCCATTATCCCCTGTGTATTTATACATGTGTTCTATGTTTGTCTGTTGCCAGTTCGTCTGGTCAGGTCTTACCAGCGGTCTTTCCCGCCTTCCTGTTGCTCTAGTTCTGTTTCCTAGTTTTTCCTGGTTCTGACCATTCTGCCTGCCGTCCTGTACCTGCTTGACTCTGACCTGATTACGAACCTCTGCCTGCCCTGACCCCGAGCCTGCCTGCTGTCCTGTACCTGCCTGACTCTGACCTGATCACGAACCTCTGCCTGCCATTTGCCTTCCCCGTGTTATTAATAAATAATCTGAGAACTGTACAATCTGCCTCCCATGTCTGCATATGGGTCATATCCTGAGTTGTGATAGACCCAATGTATTTCAGCACCCCTCTGGACCAGGATGGAGAGAGTCAAGTTGCAGTATTTCCATTGAATAGTGAATGGACATGTAAAAAAATCAGTTGTAGCCTATTTGACATGGAAGTTCACTGTCACCCTATATCCATTCGCTTTGCTGTTACTGTTTCCTGTGGAGAGGCCAATGTTACATGTTGTTGGTGAGTGGGGCCATAAATAGACTGGTGCAGAAAGATCGCACAGCATAAATTGGGCTCCATCTTTTGGCATAGTAGTGGAATTACTGAAAATGTCCAATAATGCTTTCTTGTTTAGGGTTTTATATCTCTGGCATACGTTGGGTTTTATGTGTTCAAATCAAGATTTATTTATACAGCACATTTCAGACATGGAATGCAATACAATGTGCATTACAGGAAAAAATGAATAAAAACAAGGAAAATAAAAACTGAAATATTTACTACAGAAACACAAGAGGATAAACTAAAGAATAACAAAACTGAATGACTAAAAAGCACCCTAAGGAAAAACAAAGCTAAAAAGGTGTGTTTTTGTTTATCACAGTTCCTACCTTCCTCAGGTTTTCTGGCAGGCTATTCCAGAGGCTGAAGGCATGGTAACTAAAGGCTGCCTCTCCATGCCTCTTGGTCCTAGGCTTTGGGATAGTTAAAATGCCAGTGCCAGAGGACCTGAGGGACCTACTGGGTAAATAATTTAAAAGCATGTCTGACAGGTATTGGGGTGCACAATCGTGGATTGATTTAAAAACCAATAGAAGAATCTTAAAATGTATTTTAACTCACAGGCAGCCAGTGCAGAGACCTTGGTCAGTACCCATGCTGCAGCATTCTGTATGTTTTGCTGTTGGCCAATGGCTTTCTTGGGTAAACCAGACAGGTGAGCATTACAGTAATCAAGCCTGCTTGTAATAAAAGCATGGACGAGTCTCTCTGTATCAGCCTCAGAGAGAAATGGCTGCACCTTGGCAATGTTCCTCAGGTGGTAAAAAGCTATTTTGGTCACATTCCTAATGTGTGATTCAAAATTGAGTTCAGAATCTAACATAACACCTCGGTTTTTTTACCTGGTGTTTTATCTTTATTGCTTGTGAATTAAAATATGTAGCCAGATTCTCTCTCTGTGCTTTGGCTCCAACAATAAGTACCTCAGTCTTGTCTTGATTTAGCTGCTGGAAGTTATGATCCATCCAAGTAATTCAATCACAAATACAGTCTAATAATTTATCCGTGGAGCTAAAATCCTTTAGTGACACGGAAATGTAAAGTTGTGTATCAGCTGCATAGCAGTGATAATCAATGCTGTGCTTTCTGATAACGCTACCAAGGGGTAACATAATGTAATGAAACTGGCAGGGAGCAGGTCTCGAACCCTCAACTTTCTAGCCCGAAGTCCAGCACACTTTCAACAGTGCCCCAAAAGCATGCTCAAGTGGCAGTCGATATCCGTGCTTATAAACCCAGGGTCGTTACAATATATAAACTGAACAGTATCGGACCCAAAATCGTGTTGCCACCACATTAGAGAGGGGGTAATAACTATTAATTAATTGCTGTAAGCTGCAAAATTGATGAGCTGCAATGACATACAGATGACATGAGTGAGAGGCAAAGTCCAATAGAATCAAACCGAGTAGCAATATGCCGATGAGCAAAACGGTCGACTGATCCCTTTATTTGGTCATTTAATGTATTTATGTAGCTACTTTGTCCACATTTAGCTAAATGTTTCATCAGGCCAGACACTGGCATCAAAAACAGTACAGTGCCGGCATCGCTGATGAAACTCACGTGAGAATTTTCACCGCTTTTTCAAAATGACCTTCAAAAGCCCATTGGTGTGTGATGCCCCGATCTGAGCATGATAATGTTTTAGCATACTTTATCGTGTAAAATAATTATACTGCACCCTAAACATAAACTACAGGTGTTTTGTAAGTATATAGTCTGTAATAATTTAATATAATACTTGGATAACGTTGTAATTTATTTTTGAAGGGTGTAGTTTTACTCAGGCAATTTTTAAGTTTCTAAAATGGGTCCGTTTCTCAATGCATGGAGCAACTCATGTGTCAGTTAATTCGAGAAATTCGGAAGTTCAACTGCATAGTTGGAGAGCAGTCGTGCTGCCTTACCGGTTCTGACAGGCTAAATATATTCCTAGATTTGTCGTGGAAATTACATCTCTCCAACGAAATAAGATATCTATACCTGGGTCCTCGCTAAAATCTCAACAGTTTGGATTTGATCATTGCGGCCTCCATTTTAAAGCCAACTAGCTTGCTACCAGAATTGTCAAAAATGTTAAGTGTTGCAAGAACAGCTTCAAGGTCTCTCCCCTCTCCGAACTGCTCAAGAAGCGTGTCCTCCTTGATAAAGAAGGTAAGTCAGTTGAAATTGTCCCCCCAAAATTTCCAATATGTTAGGTTAATTAAATGTTTCCAAGAGGTGTAACAAGAAATGAAGGATAACTACTGGCTAAGCGTTAGCTCGCTTGCTAACTAAAAACGTTAAATACATGTCGCAGTTAGCTAACGTCGTTGGCTACCACACGTTAGTTAACTAGCGTCTGGTAGTGGATAAAACTAATAACTAGCTAGTTAACAATTGTCAAGTCATGGTAGGTAACTAAATGTTAAATAATTATCTAACTTGCTAATTATGCTCCCAGCCTGGGCTTGAGCCTGGTCAGGTAGACGAACTAGCCAGCTAACGTTAGCTATGACGCAACTAGCAGTAACTAACTAATGTTAGCTAACAAGGTAACTTTTAGGCTAGCCAGAGTTAGCCAGGATGTTTTATTTATTATTCATGTGTCCTTCGTCTGAACTAAACATACTAAGTCATGTTCATTGGTGATCTTAGTAGGGATAAGTTAAGTAACTAACGTTAGTTGGCTAGCTTCCCTCGTAAGGTCTGATTGAACTTGAAGACTGCAGCAGAGGCTAGTCCTCTCAGGCAAGCTAATGCCATCTAGCTAACGTTACCTAACATGGATGTTTGTATAACCACCTCGTGTTTTTTCAATGTGTTTTAGCTAAATCCTCAACCAGTGAGTTGGTTTCAACTGACTGAAGCGGGGTGTCAAGCCCTTTAGCTGGTTATAGACACGGTTCGTTTTATTGCGCAAGATAATGTTAGCATTAGTAAGCTGTTGAAGTTTACCGGTCTTGTTGTGAATGGGGGTGTCATTCATTGTCTTATGTAAAGAGAACATCTGTGACCTTCATTGTGGTGTTCCTGTGCACCCACCCTAGAACACCGCAGTCCTATGGCATAATGTTCAAATATCATAACCAAACATAATATTACACACGCTTATCTATGTAACTATTTCACTCATGGACACCTTTTGCGTTTCTTTATACCAAATGTGGATTACTGTGCCTCATGTCTATGCCCTGTGTGAATTGAAACTAGACTGTTTGAGTTTCTTCTCATATTGGTTGAAGTTAAACAGATTTCACTAATAAGTATAGTCATGGTAGCTAATCAATGTTTTTTTCCCCAGGCTTGCTGGAATGGATTCCAACAAGATGCTTTCAGAGCGATGTCCAGACGTGACTATGCGTAAGTATTGTTAGTTAACGTTACTATACAATATTTATTCCAATAACATCCACGAGCAGCTCTTAGCATTTTTACTTACTGTTTGACATTGTTTTACAGATCGGAGGCGATCAAAGGATCCGTGATTGGAATTGACCTGGGAACTACAAACTCCTGTGTGGCAGTCATGGAGGGCAAACAAGCAAAGGTCGGTTGAAGTTTTACCAGTAATTTTACGTTTGTATGACCTGTGTAATGAAAAGACCTTAGATCCCTTTGAAATACTCCTCTTATAGTACCTTTTCTAGATTGTTAATGATTAGTTTGTTGTGTGACAGGTACTGGAGAATGCAGAGGGAGCAAGGACAACTCCTTCAGTGGTGGCCTTCACAGCTGATGGGGAGAGACTGGTGGGCATGCCAGCTAAAAGACAGGCAGTCACCAACCCTAACAACACCCTCTATGCCACCAAGCGTCTCATCGGTCGCCGTTACGATGACGCAGAGGTTCAGAAGGACCTGTGAGTGTGTCTTGTTAAATTAGGTCTCAGACCTTACTAGCCATTGTAACGCATCATTAATTGGAAAATATGTTGTAGTTGGAGATGAATGTATGACATGGTTATTGTTGTGGCTTTACAGGAAGAACGTGCCCTACAAAATTGTCCGTGCTTCCAATGGTGATGCCTGGGTGGAGGCCCACGGAAAGCTATACTCCCCCAGCCAGGTCGGTGCCTTTGTGCTGATGAAGATGAAGGAGACGGCAGGTAAACTACCAATCAGTCTTTATTGCCCCCAGGGGGAAAACTAGCATGCCAGTTCTGTTCCCAACTATGCCTGCCTGTGTTTAAAAAATAAATAAACTTGCTCATTGTAAAATTGTCTTGGTTTTAGAGAACTACATGGGTCACAATGTGAAGAATGCCGTTGTTACCGTGCCAGCCTACTTCAATGACTCCCAGAGACAGGTAAGAGCCTTTTCTTTGTCTGCTAAATCATTTGACTGGAACACACTGGTGGCCAAAAGCTATGCCTTTGCCATTGACTCACAGAATGGTGATCTAGCAAGCCTCTCAACTGATCAGTACATATAATGGCTGCTGTTTTACGGGCTCCTAACTTATTTTGTTTTTTGTTGCATTATTTGTAACTTATTTTGTACATAATGTTTCTGTCACTGTTTCTTGTAACAAAAAAGAGCTTCTGGATATCAGAACAGCGATTACGCACCTCGTACTGAACAAAGATTATTTAACAAGTCGGATGCAAAGGATTTACTTCAGACACCGGACAAGGCCCAAATCCTGTCATTCGCATGGAAAAGACAGAGATATCGGACGTACACTCCTGTTCAAAAGTTTGGGGTCACGTAGAAATGGCTTTTGTTTTTGAAAGAAAAGCACATTTTTGTCCATTTAAAATAACATCAAATTGATCAGAAATACAGTGTAGACATAGTTGTTGTAAATGACTATTGTAGCTGGAAACAATTTTTTTAATATTATTTTGTAATGGAATATCTACATTGGGATCAATTAGCCTTTTTGAAATGATAAGCGAACACAACATGCCATTGGAACACATGAGTGATGGTTGCTGATAATGGGCCTATGTAGATATTCCATAAAAAATCTGCCGTTTCCAGCTACAATAGTCATTTACAACATTAATAATTAAACACTGTATTTCTGATCAATTTGATACTTTAATGGACAAAAAATGTGCTTTCTTAAAAATAAAAAATAAACATTTCTAAGTGACCTCAATCTTTTAAACGGTAGTGTAGGTCGGGGTGCCTTGTACGGATCCGACGGCGAGTGTGTAATCCGCCTCTACTATCAGTCCTATTAGCCAACGTGCAATCAGTGGAGAATAAACTGGATGAGCTCCGATCAAGACTAACCTACCAACGGGGCGTTAACTGTATCTTATGTTTCACCGAGTTGTGGCTGAACAACGAAATGGATAACATACAGCTGGCTGGGTTTTCCGTGCATCGGCAAGGTGGAACAGCTGCCTCCGGTAAGACGGGGTGGCGGTCTGTTTGTAAATAACAGCTGGTGCATGAAATCTAATATTAAGGAAGTCTCTAGGTTTTGCTCGCCTGAGGCAGTATCTCATGATAAGCTGTAGACCACACTATTTACCAAGAGTTTATCTATTTTTCATAGCTGTGTATTTACCACCACAAACCGATGCTGGCAATACGATTTCACTCGAGCTGCATAAGGCCATAAGCAAACAAGAAAATTCTCATCCAGAGGCGGCGTTCCTAATGACCAGATACTTTAATGCAGGCAAACTTAAATCTGTTTTACCTCATTTCTATCAGCGTGTTAAATGTGCAACCAGAGGGACAAAAACTCTTGACCACCTTTACTCCAGACACGTATAAAGTTCGCCCTCCATTTGGCAAATCTGACCATAATTCAATCCTCCTGATTCCAGCTTACATGCAAAAACTAAAGCAGTAAGTACCAGTTATTCGCTCAATATGAAAGTGGTCAGATGAAGCAGATGCTACGCTACAGGACTGTTTCGCTTGCAGGAATATATTCTGGGATTCTTCCGATGGAATTGAGAAGTACCCCACATCAGTCACTGGCTTCATCAATAAGTGCATCGATGACTTCGTCCCCACAGTGACCGTGCGTACATACCCCAACCAGAAGCCATGGATTACAGGCAACCTCCGCACTGAGCTAAAGGCTAGAGCTGCCGCTTTCAAGGAGCGGAACTCTAACCCGGACACTTACAAGAAATTCTGCTATGCCCTCTGTAGAATTGTCAAACTCCAGCCACCCTATTCATAGATTGTTCTCTCTGCTACTGCACGGCAAGTGGTACCGGACTGCCAAGTCTAGGTCCTAAAGGCTTCTTAACAGCTTCTACCCCCAAGCCATAAGACTCCTGAACAGCTAATCAAATGCCTACCAGGACTATCTGCATACACTGCTGCTCTATCTATGCATAGTCACTTTACCTCTACCTAAATGTACAGTACCAGTCAAAAGGGTTTTTCTTTATTTGTACTATTTTCTACATTGTAGAAGTATAGTGGAACATCAACTATGAAATAACACATATGGAATCATGTAGTAACCGAAAGTGTTAAACACATCAAAATATATTTGAGAATCTTCAAAGTAGCCACCCTTTGCCTTGATGACAGCTTTGCACACTCTTGGCATTCTCTCAACCAGCTTCATGAGGTAGTCACCTGGAATGTATTTCAATTAACCGATGTGCCTTAAGTTAATTTGTGGAATTACTTACCTTAATGTGTGAGCCAATCAGTTTTGTTGTGACAAGGTAGGTGTGGTATACAGAAGATAGCCCTATTTGGTAAAATACCAAGTCCATATTAGGGCAAGAACAGCTCAAATAAGCAAAGAGAAATGACAGTCCATTACTTTAAGACATGAAGGTCAGTCAATTCGAAAAAGTTCAACTTTGAAAGTTTCTTCAAGTGTAGTCACAAAAACCATCAAGCGCTATGATGAAACTCATGAGGACCGCCACAGGATTGGAAGACCCAGAGTTACCTCTACTGCAGAGGATAAGTTCATTAGTTACCAGCCTCAGAAATTGCACCCCAAATAAATGCTTCAGAGTTCAGGTAACACAACTCAACATTAACAGTTCAGAGGAGACTGCGTGAATCAGGTCTTCATTGTCGAATTGCTGCAAAGAAATCACTACAAAAGGATGCCAGTAAGAAGAGACTTGCTTGGGCCAGAAAAACACAAGCAATGAACATTAGACCGGTGGAAATCTGTCCTTTGGTCTGATGAATCCAAATTTGAGATTTTTGGTTCTTTGTGAGATGCAAAATAAGTGAACGGATGATCTCTGCGTGTGTGGTTCCCACCATGAAGTGTGGGGGTGCTTTGCTGGTGACTGTCAGTGATTTATTTAGAATTCAAGGCACACTTAACCAGCATTGCTACCATAGCATTCTGCAGTAATACGCCATCCTATCTGTTTTGCACTTAGTCCCACTATCATTTGTTTTTCAACAGGGCAATGACCTAAAATAAGGGCCTGTGTAAGGGCTATTTGACCAAGGAAAGTGATGGATTGCTGCATCAGATGACCTGGCTTCCACAATCCCCTGACCTCAACCCAATTGAGATGGTTTGGGATGAGTTGGACTGCAGAGTGAAGGAAAGCAGCCAACAACTGCTCAGCATATGTGGGAACTCCTTCAGGAATATTGGAAAAGCATTGCTAATGAAGCTGGTTGAGAGAATGCCAAGAGTGTGCAAAGCTGTCATCAAGGCAAAGGGTGGCTACTTTGAAGAATCTAAAATATATTTTGATATGTTTAACACTTGGTTACTACATGATTCCATGTTATCTCACATGGCTACCTTGGGGCGACAGGTAGCCTAGTGGTTAGGGCGTTGGGCCAGAAACCGAAAGGTTGCTAGATCGAATCCCCGAGCTGACAATCTGTCCCTCTGGCCCTGAACAAGGCAGTTAAACCACTGTTCCTAGGCCGTCATTGTAAATAAGCATTTGTTCTTAACTGACTAGTTAAATAAATGGTAAATTAAAAAAAAATGTTTTGATGTCTTCACTATTACTCTACAATGTAGAAAATAGTTTAAAAGAATACAGAGACCCTTGAGTGAGTAGGCGTGTCCAAACTTTTGACTGGTACTGTACATATTACCTCGACTAACCTGTGCCCCTGCACATTGACTCTGCTGGTACCCCCTGTATATAGGCTCGTTATTATTTTATTGTTGTCTTTTTAATTATTTGTTTTTATTTATTTTAGTAAATACTTTCTTAACTGCATTGTTGGTTAAGGGCTTGTAAGCATTTCACTAAGTTCTGCGCATGTGACAAATAACATTTTATTTGATGTGTAATGAGTAGTTAATTTTGTTTACAGGCCACAAAGGATGCTGGTCAGATTGCTGGGCTGAATGTGCTGCGAGTCATCAATGAGCCCACTGCTGCTGCTCTGGCCTATGGTTTGGACAAGACTCAGGACAGAATGTAACTACAACAACCCTACAAACTGCTGTTAACTTATGAGTCCATGACCCTAACTTTTTTTGATCCATGCCTAAAGGTGTTTTGGCTCATATTTCATACCTGTCCCTGATTTGTAGCATCGCAGTCTATGACCTGGGAGGTGGCACCTTTGACATCTCTGTCCTGGAGATCCAGAAGGGTGTGTTTGAGGTGAAGTCCACCAACGGAGACACCTTTTTGGGTGGAGAGGACTTTGACCAGCACCTACTAACCCACATTGTGAAGGAGTTCAAGCGAGAGGTGAGAAGGGGGGAAATATCCTGGATACACACCTTTCTATGACCAAGCGCATCTGCCATATTCACGTGAGCCAACCATTTTGATCAAACCTTTGATTTCTCTTTCCAGTCTGGAGTTGATCTGACCAAAGACAGCATGGCTCTGCAGCGAGTGAGGGAGGCAGCTGAGAAAGCCAAATGTGAACTGTCATCATCCCTGCAGGTGAGTTTCATCATCTCATAGCAGACATTTCTCTCATTACCTATTTGGTAGGCTAATGATTAGTCTAAACAAGACCATTGTCAACAGTAACTTGTTTGTAATTTATACAGTCCCTTGACCATCTGTAATCCCACAGCAGTAGTCAGCTGTACAGGCCAGCCCTATGCCTGAGCTAGCTACACTGCTGGGTGAGGAAGTCTTCTGGACCAGGCCACATTAGAGCAACTGTTTTAGTGGATGATGAGCTGTAGCAGAGCTGCTGTACCCGCACACTGGAGCAGCCCTACTCTAAGGGCTAACAAACATGCAATGCAGAGCTCTAGGGCTTGGCGATATTCAAATGTGGTTTTGTGCGATATTCCACATGTCTGTATCGTAAGAATCAAGTTTGTTTTTTGCTCTTTCTGCTGTGGCTGCACGTTCCCATTTTAAAGGCTCTGCAGTGGCCATACAGCATTTACTGTGATGCGGCCTCCGCAGAAGTCAGAACATTCATACTTCTTGCACTTCAGGGAGCTGTCCATAAACACTCAATAAATTGGTCTGCACAGCACTACTCGTAGTGATTCAAGGCTAATCTCTATAGCCACCCAGCTAATTAGAAGCAACTGGCTAAACAAAAATACAAGACCATTCCTCTTCTGAGAGTCTGTTTCCCTGTGCTTGACATGGTTGCTTAGCCAAGATGGCATGAAGTAAAAAGACTGCACCGTTTTCCCGCCTGCATCTCTATCCCGAATCTCCCTATTGTCCCCCAGCAAAGTTAGCCTACATTTAGGCTATTGTTTGTGTATTATACACTATGTAGAGGTAAAACTCTGAGTATAATGCTTGTATAGATATCAACCCCTGTGGAAGGCTTATATTTAGCCTAGGTATAATTTCAAAAGCCCTGAATTCGTGAGATTATTGCTGACTGTTTGAAATGCAGAATATTTTACCTTTGATTGTACAACAGCTTATTTAGAGAACTTTTTTTAACGTATATCGTGAATTGTCCATAAAATTGCCATCAAATTCAGATTTTTAGGCCACATCGCCCATTCCTGCGGAGCTCGAGTAAACCTTAACACCAAATTAAGATGTTGTGTATATGGAGATTGTAATAGTATGTAAGACTGATATACAGTGAGCTCCAAGTATTGAGACAGTGACACATTTGTTGTTTTGGCTCTACTCCAGCACTTTGGATTTGAAATTATACAATTGCCGTGATGTTAAAAGTGCAGACTGTCTTGTGAATAGATAATTTCTCTACCAAAAGCCACCTCCAACGTCGTTTTAGAGAATTTGGCTGTATGTCCAACCGGCCTCCCAACTGCAGACCACATGTAACCACACCAGCCCATAACCTCCACATCCGGCTTCTTCACCTGTGGGATCGTCTGAGACCAACCACCCGGACAGCTGAGGAAACTGGTTTGCACAACCGAAACATTTCTGCTCAAACAGTCTCAGGGAAGCTTATCTGCATGCTTGTCATCCTCACCAGGGTCTTAACTTGACTGCAGTTCAGCGTCGTAACTCACTTCAGTGTGCAAATGCTCAATTTCAATGGCACGCCGGAGAAGTGGGCTCTTCACGGATGAATCCCAGTTTCAACTGTACCTGGCAGATGGCGTTGTGTGGGCGAGTGGTTTGCTGATGTCAATGTTGTGAACACTGTCTCATGGTGGGGTTATGGTATGGGCAGGCTTAAGCTACAGAAAACAAACAGTTGCATTTTCTGGAAGCTGAATGTCCTTTTTTTCAATGGCCTGCATACCCAGACATGTCACCTGTTGAGCATGTTTGAGATGCTCTGGATTGACATGTAAGATGGCGTGTTCCAGTTCCCGCCACTATCAACAGCCTGATCAAGTCGATGCGGAGGTGTTGCGCTGCATGAGGCAAATGGTGGTCTCACCAGATACTGACTGGTTTTCTGATCCACGCCCCTACCTTTTTTGTTTTAAGGTATGTGATCAACAGATGTATATCTTTATTCCCTGTCATGTGAAATCCATAGATTAGGGCCACATGAATTTATTTCGGTTGACTGATTTCCTTATGAACTAACTCGGTAAAGTCTTTGAAATTTGCTTTTTTTATTTGTATTATTGTTCAGTATAGGAGTGTTTAGAAACATTCTATTCTTATATTAAAACCAACTCAAATGGCATTTATTTTACATTTCTATTGGGCACAATCTGAAATGTGAGAAGTGATCAGAGTTGTGATAAAAGGACTATTTTGCTGTAACTGTTGGGGCTATCGTGGTTGTGTACATTTTAAAACACTAATGGGGGTTTGGAGTTCAAAGGGCTGTTGCCCAGTTTATTATTTCAGTTGAATTGTTGAAGATAAGGTTGAGGATGTAAGGATGGGATGGTTAACAAGGATGCAAAGGAAACAAATGTACATGAATCTCAATAACATTAAAATAATATTAGTGAAGTAACTTAAGTGATGTTTAAACATGAGTAAAGGAAATGCATAAATAAACTGACAAAATCAAACAAATGTTCTCAATCAAATGAGGGTATGAATTAAGAACAATCTTACTTGCACTCATCCAAAAAAATACACAAAGGGTTACAAGAGAAAAGGTGTCTTGTAACAAAACACTTGCAAACGGTAAGGTCTGCCACACTGGTTAGTGACAGGTGTGGGTATTTAAAGGTGATGAATGCGCTGGAGTCCCGCCTCTGCTGGAGTGGGATTGGACAGGGGATGGTCGTTGCTGAGGGGACTGTCGGTCAGGGTAGGGACAATTCGACTACAGAAACAACCAAAACAAGCTGTAAATGCACCCAACAAATTTGTGGTCATTGCGTGCTATGAATGTGACCAAACCCTTAATGATTTACAACTTTAATACAAGTGAATTTGTCCCAATACTTTTGGTCTCCTAAAATGGGGGGGGGGTAAGAGACTATGTACAAAAAGTGTGGTAATTTCTAAACTGTTCACCGGAAATTGATGAATATAACCTCAAATTAAAGCTGACAGTCTGCGCGTTAACCTCAGTCATTGTATCATTTGAAATCCAAGGTTCTGGAGTACAGAGCCAAAACAACACAATGTGTTACTGTCCCAATACTTCTGGAGCTCACTGTAGGTTACCCCCTTTCCAGTGAAGATGAAAGAACACTCATAGATCCTTGGTTCTCCCACAGACCGACATTAACCTGCCCTACCTGACCATGGATGCCTCTGGCCCCAAGCACTTGAACATGAAGATGACCCGCTCCCAGTTTGAGGGCATCGTGTCTGACCTGATCCGCAGGACAGTGGCCCCCTGCCAGAAGGCCATGCAGGATGCAGAGGTCTCCAAGGGGGACATCGGCGAGGTGCTTCTGGTCGGTGGTATGTCTCGTATGCCCAAGGTGAGCAGATCTCTCCCTGGTTCTATCCCACCTCTTCATCATGCTCTGCCACTATCTGACCACCCATCCTGTTGTCTTCTCTCCCAGGTCCAGCAGACAGTCCAGGACCTGTTTGGCCGTGCCCCCAGCAAGTCAGTCAACCCAGACGAGGCTGTGGCCATTGGAGCTGCCATCCAGGGAGGTGTGCTGGCTGGAGATGTTACTGATGTGCTCCTTCTGGATGTCACGCCCCTGTCTCTTGGTATTGAGACCCTTGGAGGGGTGTTCACCAAACTTATCAACAGGAACACAACCATTCCCACCAAGAAGGGCCAGGTGAGAGAACAAAATCTGATATTTTTCCATCTGAAGCAGTCTGGTGAAACTTATATTAATTGTATATACTTCATCAGTGGTACTGATGCATTTTTCCTTGTGCTTAGGTGTTCTCTACAGCAGCTGATGGCCAGACCCAGGTGGAGATCAAAGTATGCCAGGGAGAAAGAGAGATGGCAGCAGATAACAAGATCCTGGGACAGTTCACTCTGGTAAGTGTCCTAGCTGATTCATACTTACACTTTAAGTCTAGTATCTTTTAAGTCTGGTGTCTCAGAAGGAGGATACTTTTTTTTTTTAGGGGTGGATCAGCTTAATATTGCGGAAAGAATGTTGCTTCCAATGTAATTGTCTGCATCATTTCCAATCCCCCATATTTTTTTGGGTAAATATATATATCCATACACGCATGCATACATATAAACATATATACATACCTATATAGACATACATACTTTTTTAAAGAATATACCTTTATTATTATTCCCCGCAACCCTACCACCGCTCCCCCAATTGGAGTAAACTAATAAACACTTCTGCTTTTACCTTCAATTTATACATCTTATACCTATTTTACAGACACAGTCTACTTTATAATAGTTCTCTCTTGTTTGTTCTTAGTCCTTCCTCTATTTCTGTTGTCCATCCAATTTTATTTCCACTTGTAACTGTGCTATTTCACAAAAGCTCCGCACCTATACACATTTCACAGATCCCGTATGCCCTACATTGTTTATCTTGTTATTAGTCCCACCCTTCAGTTCCACTCAACCCTTCCCATCTATCTTCCAACATCATCCATTTCGGATTTATTTGCCATATATTTTTCAACTGTGCTGTGATGCTTCACGAAAGATTTGAACCTTCCTATTCTCATAGCTTCTACAGATTGTAAATTAAAAAATAAAAATAAACATTTTTGCTAAAATAATTATTATATTATTGATTGATTGACTATGGCTTTTCAAATCCCCCAGTATTGCTATCTGTAGCGTTAGTTCTAGGCAAATGTTGCAATTCTTCAGCCATTCCTGGACCTGTGACAAAACGAGCTACATATGGACAATACCAAAATAAATGATCTAGTGACTCTGCCTCCTCACAACAGAATCTGCAGAGCTGGGAAGATTGTATACCCCATATATATAACATTCTATTAGTTGCAAGAATTTTGTACAGTAATTTAAATTGAAAAATTCGAAGTTTTGAATCCGCCGTTGTTTTGCGTATCAATTCATAAACCATGTGCCATGGAATGGGTACATCGAAAATCTCTTCCCAACTATTTTGCAATTTATATGGCACAGCTGTCAGTTTTTTTGGTCCTTAAATGAAATTGGTATATGTTTTTATTTATCACACTTTTCTTTAACCATTTATGTTCTTTAATACAGGGCCGACATACAAGTTCCTTACTTTTTTCCCCTTCTACTTGCCTCTTCCATTTTTGTGGTAATGCTGCAATTAATTGGTTGTAATTTTGGGTAGAGCAGACATTTCCATATGTCTGTGTTAGCTGCATGTGTGACATAACTCCACCAGTCCTATTTATGATATCATTCACAAAAATTATACCTTTTTTAAACATTTCTTCGATAAATACAGTTTTTTTATCAATTACTATATTTGAATTTAACCACAAATTTGTTGTACTATTTGTTCCGTCCTTTCAGGTGGATTAAACTGAAATTGCAACCAACTTTCTAAGGCTTGTTTAAAAAATAAGGATATTTTGGAGATTATTTCCTTTTCAAACAACCGAAAGTGAGCAGGTGTAATCTGAATAAAGGGAAAAAGGCCCTTCTTGAACATAGGATGAGACATTCGTACCAATTTACTAGAGAACCAGTTTGGATTTAAGTATAACTTTTGTATGACTGATGCCTTTAGTGAGAGGTCTAATGCTTTAATATTTAATAATTTCTGCCCTCCGAATTCATATTCGTTATATAAATAGGCCCTTTTAATTTTATCTGGCTTGCCGTTCCAAATAAAATGGAATATTTTTTGTTCATATAATTTAAAAAGCAGGTCACTAGGTGTAGGCAAAACCATAAGCAAATAGGTAAACTGTGATATGACTAAAGAGTTAATCAGGGTGATTTTTCCACAAATAGACAAGTATTTTCCTTTCCATGGTAGCAAGATCTTATCTATTTTTGCTAACTTTCTATAAAAATTTATTGGAGTGAGATCATTTCTTTCTTTTGGGATTTTTATACCGAGTATGTCCACATCTCCGTCAGACCATTTAATTGGTAAACTACATGGCAATATAAAATGTGTATTTTTTAGTGATCCAATACGTAATATGGTACATTTATCATAATTTGGTTTTAATCCAGAGAGGATAGCAAAGGTATCTAGATCCTCTATGAGGCCGTGGAGAGACTCTAGTTGTGGTTTTAAAAGAAAACATGAATCATCAGCGTACAATGACACCTTAGTTTTTAAGCCACGGATTTCTAATCCATTAATATTAATGTTTGATCTAATTTTAACAGCTAACATTTCGATGGCAATAATAAATAGATATGCCGATAGTGGACAACCTTGTTTTACTCCTCTAGATAGTTTAAAATTTTCTGAGATGTAGCCATTATTTACTATTTTACACCTAGGGTTACTATACATAATTTTAACCCATTTTATAAGAGATTCCCCAAAATTGAAATATTCTAGGCATTTATATATAAACTCCAGTCGTACTTTATCAAAAGCCTTTTCAAAATCAGCTATGAAAACCAGACCTGGTGTCCCCGATATTTCATAGTGTTCTATTGTTTCCAGTACTTGCCTTATATTATCTCCAATGTATCGTCCATGTAAAAAGCCTGTCTGATTAGGATGAATAATATCTGACAAAACTTTTTTTATTCTATGCGCCAAGCATTTTGCTAGGATTTTTGCATCACAACACTGAAGTGTAAGAGGTCTCCAATTTTTTAATTGGACTGGATCTTTATATATACCACTTGGGTCCTGTTTCAGTAATAACGATATCAGACCTTCTTGTTGCGTGTCTGATAATCTACCATTTATATAGGAGTGGTTAAAACAAGCTAATAATGGTCCTTTGAGTATATCAAAAAAAGTTTTGTATACTTCCACTGGTATGCCATCCAGCCCTGGAGTTTTCCCATCCTTAAAGGCCCCAATTGCATCAAGCAGTTCCTCCTCTGTAATTTGGCCTTCACATGAGTCTTTCTGTACAGATGTTAATTTTACATTATTAATAGGAAAAAAATCCATACAATTAGTTTCAGTTAGTGGAGATGGAGGAGCCTGAAACGAAAACATATTCTTAAAGTACTTTACTTCCTCTTTCAAAATATCATTTGGTGAATCATGCGTGACTCCATCATTTGTAACAAGTTTTAATACATTTTTTTTGGTAGCATTTCTATATTGAAGATTGAAAAAGAATTTGGTGCATTTTTCCCCATATTCCATCCAGTTCGCTTTATTTTTATAATATATTACACTGGATCTTTCTTGAATAAGTTCCTCCATTTCTTTTTGTTTTTCCTCTAACTTATTCTGTGCCTCTATGGTACCGTTTTTATTGCTATCTAACTGTACTGTTAGTCCTTCAATTTCCTTTGTTAATATGGACTCTTTTGATCTAAATTCCCTTTGTTTTATAGATGAGTACTGAATTGCATGGTCTCTAAAGGCACACTTAAGTGTCCCATACAATAAGGGGATCTGCTGTACCTATGTTATGTCTGAAAAAGTCAGTTATAAAATCTTCTGTCCTAGTTCTAAACAATTTATCATCTAGTAGACTTTGATTAAATTTCCAATATCCTCGCCCACGTGGAAATTCTGTAAGAGAAATATATATGCCAATTATGTGATGATCCGACCGCATTCTGTCCCCTATCAACACTTTTTTAACTTTTGGTGCCAGAGAGAATGGTATAAGAAAGTAGTCAAGACGACTAGCTTGATTCAGCCTCCGCCATGTATATCTCACTAAATCAGGGTATTTAAGTCTCCATATATCCACTAATTCCAATATATCCATGACATTCATGATTTCCTTAAGTGCCTGAGGGTGATAGTTTGTAGTGTGATTTCCTTTCCGGTCTATAGAGGTATTTAAGACCGTATTAAAATCTCCCACTATAATAAGAGTCTAGTGTTGCTTGTAGAGTTGATAAATTCTTATATATATTTTCAAAGAAGCTTGGATCATCATTATTCGGACCGTATAGGTTAACAAGCCATATTTGTTTATTGTCCAATAACATATTTAAAATAATCCATCTACCTTGAGGATCTGTTTGGACAATTTGCACATTTGGATCAAAATTATTGTTAATTAAAACCATCACCCCTTTTGAATTTCTTTGCCCATGGGAGAAATATATTTTGCCCCCCCAGTTCTTTTTCCACAAAACTTCATCTAAAACTGTTGAATGGGTTTCCTGTAAACAATAGATATTATAATCCTTCTCTTTTAGCCAGGTAAATACTGATCGTCTTTTCTTATTATCTGCTAAGCCATTACAATTGTAACTGGCTATACTTATTTCACCACTTACCATAATGAGACACACCTTTCATTCTTTTAATCAGAATATATTTTTGTAAACGTACTATTAAAAAGTAACATAATGATTGAGTGTCTATATAGTTGTACCATGATATTTGCATTTCTACTAAGTAAACCTCCAATTGGTCCCTACTATTCCACCCGCTAAAAGGCCTCATCTCGAGATGGCTTGTCATCCCAATGCCCGGCAGACCACCCTCGACCCCCTGTATCCCATAACCCTGAACCGACTGGGATCCATTCTTTGAAAAGAGCATACAGTGCCATTTACCGAATTGAAGTAGATCAATTGCCATATGCATTTCCATTGCCCTCACCTCGATTTGTATTATATATATCTGTGGATCATCCTCTATTGTCCCTAACATCTTTTACTTCTTCCTTCGCAACAGTTGTGGGATACACACATACACCCACACACACTCAGCCCTTACCCCCACACAACCATAAGCTCACTTTCTCAACAATTGCACCATCCCAGCGCCCAACTCAAGATGGGTCATGATTTACAAATGCACTTGCAGTTGCCGCTGCATGAGAAGGCCTGCAAGACCGCACAAAAAATTAGCAAAAATTGAGAGATTTATTTACCATTGTCATATCCTAGATAATGGAGGTCAAATGTACACCTTATTCCTGAAACACCCACAATACGGCCACCCGTCATGACCATGTCTCCACGCATCTCCATGCAGTCCGACTTTGATTTTGTGCCGCCAGGGCCACAATAATATACCCCCTCTCTGAATGTCCGAGTGTGACCCCCTCCCCATGGGTTACTGCAGCTAGTGTTGCCAGCACTGCCACTGCCTGGGTGGGGGCACCCCACCGGAATCCCCACCGGCTAGGTACAAGGTCGTCAAGGTTCTCATTAGCAGCTTTGAGAATTTCCTTGTATATTATGCTCTCCCTTTATGGGGCTTTGGCTTTGCAGGACCAACCCTGCCAAGCAGGCTCAGAATCTTGAGGGGGCAGTGCTGCTCTTGGTCTCTGACCTCATTTTAGCTGCATACAGACCGCTTACAGCGGGCACATAAAACAGTTAGGGACTTCTCCTTAGTATCTGGGTCATTCAGGTGGGTGTCTAGGGTATAGTGCCATGGACCGTACCATTAAAATAGGATAATAAATAATTAGATATAATTTATAAAAAAATAACTAAAAAAATGTAGTTCTCCATGATAGGACAATAAATAAATAAGACGTATAATTCATTATAAAAGTATATCCATCATCTGAACATTGAAAGCCCTCTCATACCCGGCTCACAGCAATACATTGGCTCTGGGATATGCAACCATTTCATTACTCACTCACTCAACTTTCCAAACATAACAAATAAAATAAAAAATAAACACAAACCATACCATCCACACATACTGTGCCTTCTGTTTACTTAGTTTTTATCTTCACTATGTTGAATTAGTGCTTGTGTGTTCAATTAGTTATATGTGAAGATTTATAGAAAAGCTATATTTTTTATTGTATTGTTACAATCAGTAACTGGGCTTGAATTGTGTTTATTTCCCTTGTCTATGAGAACTTTGTAATTTTTAAAATAACCATGGAGTAGTCTTTGTGTCTCTGAACAACTGGTTATCAATATATAGTTTATCAACGACGAGAGCTACTCGTTTCGCTTTTAATCTATTTTCTTTGAAAATTGGATACAGAACTTTGCGCCGTTCTGCAATTTCCTTCGGAAACTGATCATTCATGCCAATTTTGGTCCCAGCAAGTCTTTTACCCAGGCTTTTAACCATTATTTTATCTTTAAATGAAGCAAATTTGGCAACGATTGGGCGTTCGTACCTCTGCCCTCTCTGTCCGAAGCGGTGAACGCGTTCAAGTTGGATTTTGTCGATAACTTCGCGTGGAATCTGAAGCGCTGTAAGGAGGAACTCTAACTATAGATTCAGGAACTTCTCCTTCTTTTTCTTGGATACCTGTAAGTACCAAATTCTCTCTCATGGATCTAGTTTGTATGTCCAGTAAGGTTTCCTTCAGAACGGTGTTCTCCTTTTTAATTCCATTCATTTCGGTTTCAATCTTATTGACTGTCCCTTTTAGCGCGTGTGTTTGCTTCTCCAATGTCGCAGCTTTTTCATCACTCATCTCTAGGCTTGCCTTCAACTCTTTTATATCCTTACTAACTAATTCAAGGATACCCAGTTTGTCATTTATTGATTTTAACAGATCGGTTTCGACCTTTACCATTCCGGGTGGTGAGAATATTAAATCATCAGTGTCTGTAGAAGAGTCACGTTTTCGTTTTGTAATCGGTTCCCCTGTCTTACTCTCCGTCATGTTTGGTTGTTGCCTGTTTTCGTAATATTTGTCGATAAATGTCTCTAGTTTTAGGATTTGTTTTGTGTTATTGTCCAGATTGAAGGTTATCACTCACCAGATTAAGTAGTGCTAATATTTTAGTCTAATTTAGCAGATATTTCGAATATTATGTTTTATCTTGAGGTGCTCTACATAAATCCCTTCAGTCCGCCATTACCCTTACGTTACCTTTACGTCATACGTCAGCATACGTCAGAAGGAGGATACTAATGTCTTACTGGTGTTTCTCTCATTCAGGTTGGAATACCACCTGCCCCACGTGGAGTACCTCAGATCGAGGTCTGCTTCGACATTGACGCCAACGGAATCGTGCACGTGTCTGCCAAAGACAAAGGCACAGGCCGTGAACAGCAGAGTAAGATCATCTAACAACCTGCCCTTGAAATACATGTTAACTTATAGTATGAATTTACTTTGTCTAACACTGCCTTTCCCCTCACTTCTCCAGTTGTTATCCAGTCCTCCGGTGGCCTCAGCAAGGATGACATTGAGAACATGGTTAAGAATGCAGAGAAGTACGCCGAGGAGGACAGGAGGCGAAAGGTGGGGTTGACAATTTGTCTCATCAAGCATCCATTAAACTTTTATCAGTTACATCAACTGCAGGCTACTCCCAGCTGGAGTTGTGTGTTTTGATGACCGTGTGACACTGAATGCTGACAGTTGTCCTTGAATCTGTTTGTTTTTGCCCAGGACCGTGTGGAGGCTGTTAACCAGGCCGAGGGCATCGTCCATGACACTGAGTCCAAGATGGAAGAGTTCAAGGATCAGCTCCCTGCTGATGAGGCATGTCGGACATTTTATTATATTAATACATTGGTTTTAAAGGGCTTTTCAAAAAACCTAGACACTGAACAACAAAATTGACAAGAACAGATATGCATCTGAAACCAAATATCAGAAGATTCCATAGTCCCAGTATTTGACTTTCTTTCCCCATCTTTCAGTGCAACAAACTGAAGGAAGAGATTACCAAAGTGAGAGACTTGCTGTCACGGAAGGACGAAGAGACTGGCGAGAATATCAAACAGGCTGCCACCACCCTCCAGCAGGCATCACTCAAACTCTTTGAAATTGCTTACAAGAAGGTAATTGTTTCAACACCCCAATATTGTCAAATCTTTTTTCCTTAACTTGCAGTTCTAACAGAGTTGGAATAACCTGGAATATGCCTGGATTGTTTGCTTAGCTTGTCAATCAAGAGCCCAACATACTTTTTTACAATGGGTAAATTGAAATATTACTTATTTATTAACTGAATATTTGTCCATTTCTTCCTAGATGGCATCAGAGAGGGAAGGCAGCAGCGGCAGCAGCGGCAACAGCTCTGGATCATCATCATCGTCTGAAGGTGGAGCTGGAGAGAAGAAGGAAGGCCAGCAGTAAAACCTTTGCGATTGTCATGGAGACAATGGGAACATGAACTGTTGGGCTTGGGAGCGTAGACGTGTTCTGAACGGCGGCTATTGCCTTCAAGTCATTCTCACATACTGTGTTTTTGCAGTAAAATATACAGTATAATAATGTATGTTCTTCCACCCCTTTGTAATTGTCAAAAACAATATATCCTGTCCATTTTAAAAACATTTATTTGCATCTGTGTTAATAGCAATTATTTGTTTGTCGTACCGTGATGCCATTTGGGTTTAATTTGTACATGTAGCTCTGCTTCTTGCCGGTCAACTGACGACTCGTGGAAATGCAATAAAGAAGCTTGAATATTCTCTAGCTTCATCCTGTTTTATCAAGTCTATCTGCTCTATGAAAACAGAGTATATATGTACAGTGATATGAGTAAAACCACATAGGTATGGTTAAAGATGTATCATTTTATTTCTGTTAGACATTTGAATCCTTAAATGCTGATATTCCTTTCAGTACAGAGGAGCCCCGAGTTGGCTCATTCTTCTTGACATTATCATGGGTCTGAACTGGGAGAGAATACTTTGCATACAAATAGAAACATCTACATATGATACATGTTTTTACATTGGTAATGTGGACTATACCAATGAGTGTAATTGGATGAGGATGCACATTAGTAACATTCTTAAAGTGAGATGTGTACGGTAAGTCATTCCCCCAGAGATTTTGTTTTGCCATAAACTGTTCTGTGTGAAATGCTGCCATCAGACAAAGTTGACAGCAGTGGAAGAGGTAAAAATAAAGTCTGTGGTGGGTTTGTGAGCCTGGAGGTTGTTTGGGGAATATATTTGAGTGAAAATGTGGGGTCTCATTTACCGTTGCTCGTTTTTCTAATAAAATTCTAAATTTCAACAGTGGTTTTGTGTTGGTCTCCTTTTAAATTAGGAAATTGAGCCTTTGGCAATCATGGTGACAAGAAGTCTATCGTGTCCGGAAGTGACTTCACCATTTTCTCTTTTAAATTAGGAAATTGTGCCTTTGGCAATCATGGTGACGAGAAGTCTACCGTGTCCGGAAGTGACTTCACCATTTTCTGTATTCAGGTTCACTCAAACATCCTTTTAAGCTTTGTTTTACTACTTACAGTTACAGCTGACTTCAGGGTTGTATTTGGATTCGCTCTCAAATATGTAATCTGATGTATTTTCTTCTGGGCATAAAACCACTGAAGTATAGTAAGAACGGGAGATTGCGTCCAAGATGTCCAACCGTTTTCAATGTAATCACCAAGGGCCCAGCGGTTCCGGTCTAGAAGCACAGTTGTGACTGCTCCTACAGTTTTGCTTCAGTACTGCAGATTAACTGACACCCAGCCTGGAAAGAGCATTTCCCTACATGGCCAGATTAGAAAATATATATACTGTAATAAGACCCTTTAGTCATCACCTTTTGTACACAAAACATCCATTGAATTATTCAAATATTTGTTGCTGAGGACAAATGTTTTTTCATTCACGGCCGAAGAGATTAACATTTTATATTCATCCATGGTCTGCCATGTTTTTTGGGGGATGCATTGCTCTTTGCACTGCTCCCTGTGAGTGCTAGCGCGTATGTGATGCATATAAACCGGATGCAACCAGGATATAGGCTGTCCATGAATCAGCATATGGGTATATTACCTTTAAAACAACGGGTGGACATCTTGGACACAGTCTCCAGTTTTTATAACTCAATGTAATCTACTGACGTTTGCATATGCCGATTCATGGAAAGTGTATATCCGGCTTGCATCTAGTTTATATGGACCAACATCACGTGCACAGGGAGCATTGGTGACATTATCTTTAGCTGTGTGTGATTGGGAAAAAATCGTCCTTAGCAATAATTATTTTAATAATTCAATTGATGTTTTGTGCGCAAAGGTGATGACTAAAGTGTCTTACTACGAATGTTCAAATCTGACATCTCTATGTGGCCATCTATGAAAATTGTCTTTCTGGGCCGGGCGTCAGTTAAACTGCAGTACCGAACCAAAACTGTAGGAGCAGTCGAAGCCGTGCTTCAAGACATGAACTCTGGCCCGTTGATAAAAACTACAATCTGTGTCCTGAATTAGACTGGTGGCATGGCCGCACAGCTATTTGCTGTCCCAAAGTTTTTCCCCGGTATTCCTTGTATAACTAGCTGGCTAGCTGAACTATGATTGTTTTCGTCCTCATTGCTCAACTTCAAAACTCCTTTGCTATTTATACAATCATGTAACTAAGAAATTTGCTGGAAAGAAACTTGAAAATTATGTATTGTTGAATTATCATGACTGGTTCGAACAATCTGTTGTATTGTAAGACAATAGTGGTGTAAGATATCATTACTACTTAATGCAGATCCAAGTCCACTTTTTGGGATCCACAGAGGGTGATGCAGACAGCCCAGTACATCACTGGGGCCGAGCTACCTACTATCCAGAGCCTCTATCCAGGCGGTGTCAGAGGAAAGCCCGAAAATCTGCCAAAGACTCCATCAACCACGCCGTATGTTCACTCTGCTACCGTCCGGTAAATGGTACCGTAGCATCGGCTCTCGGACCAACAGGCTCCGAGACAGCTTCTACCCCCAAGCCATAAGATTACTAAATAACCACATTGCTAAAAAGTCAATTTATGGTACCCAAACTAGCTAAACTGACTCCATCTTGCACTGATCCTGCGCACACTCACTATATATATATATATATATATATATATACACTGCTCAAAAAAATAAAGGGAACACTAAAATAACACATCCTAGATCTGAATGAATGAAATATTCTTATTAAATACTTTTTTCTTTACATAGTTGAATGTGCTGACAACAAAATCACACAAAAATGATCAATGGAAATCAAATTTATCAACCCATGGAGGTCTGGATTTGGAATCACACTCAAAATTAAAGTGGAAAACCACACTACAGGCTGATCCAACTTTGATGTAAAGTCCTTAAAACAAGTCAAAATGAGGCTCAGTAGTGTGTGTCGCCTCCACGTGCCTGTATGACCTCCCTACAACGCCTGGGCATGCCCCTGATGAGGTGGCGGATGGTCTCCTGAGGGATCTCCTCCCAGACCTGGACTAAAGCATCCGCCAACTCCTGGACAGTCTGTGGTGCAACGTGGCGTTGGTGGATGGAGCGAGACATGATGTCCCAGATGTGCTCAATTGGATTCAGGTCTGGGGAACCGGCGAGCCAGTCCATAGCATCAATGCCTTCCTCTTGCAGGAACTGCTGACACACTCCAGCCACATGAGGTCTAGCATTGTCTTGCATTAGGAGGAACCCAGGGCCAACCGCACCAGCATATGGTCTCACAAGGGGTCTGAGGATCTCATCTCGGTACCTAATGGCAGTCAGGCTACCTCTGGCGAGCACATGGAGGGCTGTGCGGCCCCCCAAAGAAATGCCACCCCACACCATGACTGACCCACCGCCAAACCGGTCATGCTGGAGGATGTTGCAGGCAGCAGAACGTTCTCCACGGCGTCTCCAGACTCTGTCACATGTGCTCATGTGCTCAGTGTGAACCTGCTTTCATCTGTGAAGAGCACAGGGCGCCAATGGCGAATTTGCCAATCTTGGTGTTCTCTGGCAAATGCCAAACGTCCTGCACGGTGTTGGGCTGTAAGCACAACCCCCACCTGTGGACGTCGGGCCCTCATACCACCCTCATGGAGTCTGTTTCTGACCGTTTGAGCAGACACATGCACATTTGTGGCCTGCTGGAGGTCATTTTGCAGGGCTCTGGCAGTGCTCCACCTGCTCCTCCTTACACAAAGGCGGAGGTAGCGGTCCTGCTGCTGGGTTGTTGCCCTCCTACGGCCTCCTCCACGTCTCCTGATGTACTGGCCTGTCTCCTGGTAGCGCCTCCATGCTCTGGACACTACGCTGACAGACACAGCAAACCTTCTTGCCACAGCTCGCATTGATGTGCCATCCTGGATGAGCTGCACTACCTGAGCCACTTGTGTGGGTTGTAGACTCCGTCTAATGCTACCACTAGAGTGAAAGCACCGCCAGCATTCAAAAGTGACCAAAACATCAGCCAGGAAGCATAGGAACTGAGAAGTGGTCTGTGGTCACCACCTGCAGAACCACTCATTTATTGGGGGTGTCTTGCTAATTGCCTATAATTTCCACCTTTTGTGTATTCCATTTGCACAACAGCATGTGAAATTTATTGTCAATCAGTGTTGCTTCCTAAGTGGACAGTTTGATTTCACAGAAGTGTGATTGACTTGGAGTTACATTGTGTTGTTTAAGTGTTCCCTTTATTTTTTTGAGCAGTGTATATATACACATACATACACACACACACACCATAGTACACACTCACACTACAGTACATTGACACTCCCACATAACACATGTAACGGATGTGAAATGGCTAGCTAGTTAGCGCTAATAGCGTTTCAATCGGTTACGTCACTTGCTCTGAGACTTGAAGTAGGGTTTCCCCTTGCTCTGCAAGGGCCGCGGCTTTTGTGGAGCGATGGATAACGATGCTTCGTGGGCGACCGTTGTTGATGTGTGCAGAAGGTCCCTGGTTCGCGCCCGTGTCGGGGCGAGGGGACGGTTTAAAGTTATACTGTTACACACACATGCATAACAACACAACACAAATACATACACATTACTCACACACACACTTTTACACGCATCATTTGCTGCTGCTACTCGGTTGTTTATTTTATTCACATTATCTATCCTGATGCCTAGTCACTTTACCCTGCCTTCATGTACATACACTATATATACAAACGTATGTGGACACCCCTTCAAGTTAGTGGATTCCGCTATTTCAGCAACCCCCGTTGCTGACAGGTGTATAAAATCGAACACACAGCCATGCAATCGCCATAGCCGAACATTGGCAGTAGAATGGCCTTACTGAAGAACTCAGTGACTTTCAACATGGCACCATCATAGGATGCCACCAGGTACTCCCTGTATATAGCTCCATTCTTGTGTATTTTATTCCTTGTTTTACTATTTTATTTTTAAACTCTGCATTGTTGGGAAGGGCCTGTAAGCAAGCATTTCACAGTAAAGTCTACACCAGTTGTATTCAGTTCATGTGACAAATAAAATAATACCCATAAAACCTAGCGGTCAAACACAAAATGGTGCCAATCGGGTGTTTTTAACACTCATTTTAGAACCACTTCTCTCTCGGACAAGGTGACTTTTATCAATATATATGGCTCTATTTACTCTCAGATTATAAAAAAGGTCATTAGCATCAAAGTAGACATCACGCAAGACTGCAAACTCCTGCATCATCTCTAGCCGACACCTTTGCTGTCAGCTATCTAGCTAATAGCTACCTTGATCCAAAACTAAAGATATAGAACATTTTAATTTACTGTAAAATATTTTATTAAGCTAATATTTCTTAGCTTTTTTATGCAATTGGTTTTGTGTCTTGTACAAAATACTGTCCTAGTAGAAGCCAGATATTTACAATTTGCCACGAATACTAGGTTCGTTTTTGCATAGAAGCTAGCAAGCTAACGTTAGCTACCTAGATATTAGCAACATATCTTTATTTATTTGACCAGATCTTCTATATTTAATCCCTTATAATTTCTGCCAACTATATATTATATGAACGACATGAAATCCATTTCAAGTCATGTAATCGGGAATGCACTGCTGTATTAATTCCTGAACTAATTTGTTGACATGTTCTGTTGCAGATTCAAAGACAGATTAACGCATTGCAGATCTATATTCATGAATAAATAAGCATATTTATTTGACAAGAAAGCACCTAGTCACCCAGCAATCATGTCAAACTTCTGAACTCCAACAATTGCATTGTTTAAAAAAAATAAATCTAAATAGCAAACAATGTATAGATAACATACTGTATAAACATCTGACTTGAAGTAAAGATTAAATTATTAATCAACGTCACAAACCTGTGACATCGAAAAGCACCATATTATCTATTATTACTATGCGAGAGCTGACAGATTCTTCTGCTTTTCATTTTTAGGAATTAGACCACAAATAACACAAAATGTAAAACAGCATATTGTGATTTTTGGTGGGTGAGTTACAAATGGACAAAACAACTGGATGCTTAATTTAAGGTAGGTTTAATTTAAAAAAAAGTACTAGATCAACTCCAGCAGAATGAGAAAATCATCTAACATACTCAGAACATGGAAGCCATGCCTAAAGTAATGTCAACACTCATCTTGTCAATTTAACAGTTCCATGTTGCTGCTGTCAATTGTGAGAAGCACATTTACCACTGCATTCAGTCTGAACCCCAGAATAAGCAGGACAGCATTACACAGGTGGAAAAAAGCTTGCAACAGTACACCACAACACTGAAATGTGTTACTGAGTCTAGATGTTATCAAATGAGGGGAAGAACAAGTGAAGGAACCAGTATAGGGAAAATGGGTGACGGTAGGGTGGGTTTATTGAGAGAAGATGGAGAGTTCCAAAGAGTCCGAAGTTGAGGGAACATAAAAGGCATAGTGTGGAATAAGGGGTAGCTAGAGGGATGGAATAAACATAAAAAAGTGGTTGCTGCTGTGCTTTTTCACACCTTGTAGGTTGTTGACACATATGCGGCCCATGTCCAGTCACACGGGGTCTCAGCGCGTGTCACTCAACGTCATTCAGTCTCAGTTGCAGCATTCAAATCATGCTCATCGTGTGTCTGAATCACAACATTAAAGATGAGTGATCACAGCATTTTAACAAATTGAGCCTTACACAATACAAATTAAGAATTGAGGACAGCATTTTGTTGAAGACATGGTGGTTTACACTATGTCTACTGTGTGTGAATGATGGAAGAATCTTACCCCAACCAACATCTGTAGGTCCATTTGAGTGTGTGGTCACTTAGGCCTGCATATCAACCAGTACTGGGACCATTAGAGACTTGGGATGCTTGCTGCTTGAATGTCTTCGGGTCTGTGTCTATAAAGATCAAGTACAAAATGGAGGAAGTTAGTCTGTGGCTTAGATTGAGTTTAAAGTTGACACAAATGGAAAACTAAGAAATACGATGCAACAAACTACTACACATATGAAAGACTGCACCACACAGGCCAGTACAATAGCCTACACATGGAGAAGATCTGAAGCTTTTGTTCCAGCCCATCTCATACATGATTACAAATCATAGCCTATCGCCGTGATTAATTATGTTGATTATTTAAGTCAGGTGTTAGAGATGGCATACACTCAATGACTGAAACAGACCAAAGCAAAAGAAAATTGTTCCAGGTTGAAACAGTTTACCTAGTTAAGAGGTGATAAGACAGGCACACTCATTGGTTCTTGAATACAGAAGGTGCAACTAAGGTTTGCAATTTGGCATCAATAACGTAACAGTAATTGTACCAACAAAAAAAAAGTGAATACCATTTAATTTAAAACCCACCATAGGAGGTAGGACTAAATAAGGTTACATAACCTTGCCTACTAGCTATACTAATGATCTGCTGTCCAGAGGGTAACAGAAAACAGATCAATGTCTTCCCATAGTACAGTAAGCACACTCTTGACTCAAGAGAGGATACAAATCAGTTGATCTCTGAAACCTCTCAAAAAGCCAGACCAAAATAATACAACTAGCTAAAGTAGCTACAAGTCAAGTAGTACTTGAAATAGGCTACCTACCCCTCACCCACAGATACAAACATAAGAACGCCTTGCTTCACCACCTAAGTTAACTCGCTAGCTATCTAGCATGCTAGACTGTTGGTTTGTAAAAGCCAAAGAAAGTTAAACTACACTGAACAAAAATATAAACGCAACAATTTCAAAGATGTTATTTTTCATATAAGAAAATCATTCAAATTGAAATAAATTCATTAGGCCCTAATCTATGGATTTCACATGACTGGGAATACAGATATGCATCTGTTGGTCACAGAAACCTTTAAAAAAAAAAGTAGGGGCATGGATCAGAAAATCAGTCAGAATCTGGTGTGACTATAGAGTACGGGTCATACTACCCATTAAAACCTTGCTGTCCAATCGTTTCTTCACAATTTTTCCCATAGGGGATTTTAGAAACACTTAAAATAAGGGCTGTGTTTTGTGTAGGTTTACACAAAACGTGACGTTTTGATAACCGCGTAAATCTCTCTAGGACAAGGTTACTTATATTTGCCTGTATTTACACCACAAAAATGAAATGCTGATAATATGGCTATCATAAAGAACTACAAATGCCATGATCTGGGTGAGAGCCGAATCGAGGCAAAGGTAAGAATCTCTGGAATAATGTTAGCTAAATGTAGTTGTGAATAAATTGAGTACGATGGACAATTCTGTGCAAGTTTTATATTGGTGTCAGCTAGAGGTGACGTGCAGGAGTTTGCAGTGATTTGTAGTCTTGCACGATGTCTACATTTGTGCTAATTAGCATTTTTGAATCTGAGAGTAAATAGAGACGTGTATGTTGATAAAAGTCACCTTGTCCGAGAGATTTTTATTTTTTACCCCAATTTCATGGTATCCACGTTACAGTCTTGTTTCATTGCTGCAACTCCCGTACGGACTCGGGAGAGCGAAGGAGGTGCGTCCTCCGAAACACAACCCAACTAAGCCACATTGCTTCCTGACACGATGCCCACTTAACCCAGAAGCTAGCTGCACCAATGTGTTGGAGGAAACACTGTATAACACACGTATCAGCTTACACTGCGCCCGGCCCGCTACAGGAGATGCTAGTTTGCAATGGGACAAGGACATCCCTCCCCTAACCCGGACGACACTGGGCCAGTTGTGCACCGCCCCATGGGTCTCTCAGTCGTGGCCGGCTGCGACAGAGCCTGGGCTCGAACCCAGAATCTCTAGTGGCACAGCGCCACTCGGGAGGTCCGTCGAGAGAGATATACATGGTTATCAAAACGTCACAGTAAGCCTACACGAAACAGCCCTTATTTTAAGTGTTTCTAAAATCCCTTATTGGAAAAATGAATGGTGGAAAAACAATTGGAACCATTTCCGTTTGTCTGCTAGGTTTCATAGGTATTATGTGGGTCTTCACTGTGGGTCTCTATTTGCCTCATGCAGCGCAACACATCTCCTTTGCATACAGCTGATCAGGCTGTTGATTGTGACCTGTGGAATGTTGTCCCACTCCTTTTTAGCTGTGTGAAGTTGCTTGTTATTGGCGGGAACTGGAACACGTTGTCGTACACGTCGATCCAGAGCATCCCAAACATGTCTGGTGAGTATGCAGGCCATAGAAGAATTAGGACATTTTAAGCTTCCAGCAATTGTGCAGAAATCATTGCGACATGGGGCCTTGAATTATCATGCTGAACCATGGGGTGATGGCGGGGGATGAATAACACGGCAATGGGCATCAGGATCTCGTCACTGTATCTCTGTGCATTAAACTTTCCTTCGATAAAATGCAATTGTGTTCATTGTCTGTAGCTTATGCCTGCCCATACCATAACCCCACCACCACCATGGGGCACAATTGCACGCTCCCTCAAAACTTGAGATATCTGTGGCATTGTGTTGTGTGACACATTTTAGTGGCCTTTTATTGTCCCCAGCACAAGGTGCGTTTGTTTAATCAGCTTAATAATATGCCACACCTGTCTGGTGGATGGATTATCTTGGCAAAGGAGAAATGCGCACTAACAGGGATGTAATCAAATTTGTGCACAACATTTAAGATAAATATGCTTTTTGTGAGTATGGAACATTTCTGGAATCTTTTATTTCAGCTCATATTTTGTTCAGTGTATATAATACCATATTTTTGTGAGAAAACCATCAGTAGAGTTAAATGTATTTTGCATTTGTACATCACGCACAGCCTTTTATCTACAACAAGTAATTTGATGGAAACCTATCTCTGCATCATATTATTTTTATGTGGATTTTAGAATATTTGCATGAAAATCTATTGCCAATTGGCTCGAAACCTAGCTACATTTATTGGAGGTAGGCCTATATGCTATGGGGCGTTCAGGGTTGGATGTCCGTTCAATAGATTTTTCCCATTCCGCGCTCTTTTTTTCTCGAGTTCCTAGTTGTTTTGAACTCGGAAATCTCTGACTTCAGTGCGTTCAAGACAACTGGGAACACGGGAAAAAACGAGCTCCAACTCGGGAACTCGACTCTTTTTAGAGCTCCAACTTTCCGATTTGAAGATCACTGACGTCATGATTTGATCTCTTATTTTCCTAAATTCCCAGTTGTCTTGGACGTACCAATAGTCCACGGAAATGTGGACCAGTTAGAAAGTTGGACATTTCGAGTTTCCTTGTTCCGATTATTACATGAACGCAGTAATAGCCCACATTTCTTGGAGGTACAGACCTATCCCACAATTCACTCCGGAACCTGTATTCTATGGTGCCGAGGAGGACTATAAATTAGCAAGTGCCCGTATAGCGGTCTCTTTGCAGACATGAGGATGAAAGGAGGTCTGTTTTCGTCTATGGGAATAGTTGCTTGCGTTTATGGAACTTGGAATGGGGCCAGTATCGATATATTGTTGGCTGGCTAGCCTTGCTCCGGCCAAACGCTACGGCGGTTAGTTTCTTTCCGCAATGAAGTAGCTATTTAACGTTACCTAGTGAACAGATGATCGGAAGAATTGAGTTTTAGTCGTCAGGCAAGACAAATGGCTATAACATTAAGTGGTAAGGAAGCTCCTAGCTAAACCATAGACACACAAATGCTGAACCAATGCTTCCTCTAGCACTGGCAAAAATATGTCTAGATAAATAATTTAAAATTACGTCCTGCTAACTCGTTCAGTTAACAGTTGTGTTGCATTGGCTGCCATTTACTAGTTTTGGCGATAAGTTGCCAAGGCTAACTAGCCTGTAAAATGACTAGCAAGTGTAACGGATGTGAAATGGCTAGCTAGTTAGCGGATACGCGCTACTAGCGTTTCAAACAGTTACGTCACTTGCTCTGAAACCTAGAAGTAGTGTTGCCCCTTGCTCTGCAAGGGCCGCGGCTTTTGTGGAGCGATGGGTAACGACGCTTCGTGGGTGACTGTTGGTGTGTGCTGAGGGTCCCTGGTTCGCGCCCGGGTCGGGGCGAGGGGACGCCGTAAAGTTATAGGCCTAGTCAAGGCCTAGATGACACGTGGTGGCGTGCAAAAGATGGGCCTAGTTAGTTACTGTAGCCAAGTTGGCTAGCCAGTGCTTAAAACCGAAATGGATACCATTTGTTTTAATGCAATAACGTTGTCACAACTCATGCATACCTCGTCTTTACCCTCACAGGTTGTGCCACTATTCAGCTCTTCAGACATGGGAGGGCTGCAAATGGGAATAACATGATCCCCTTCCAAGGTAGTTGTCTCCCACATCCTTACATTCAAAATGTAAAGTTAATTAGGTTTTCATGATTGGGTTGTTTTATTAATCCAGCGGTAGTCAGCTGTACAGGCCAGCCAATGCCTGAACTAGTGTTACACTGCTGGAAGAGGAAGGCGCTGCTAATGTGGCCTGGTCCAGCAGATACTGTTTTAGTGGCTGTTGGTGCTGAGCTGTAGCAGAACTGTGCCCTTCTGAGAGTGGTCTGCACCTACACACGGGGGCAGCCCTAGTAGAAGGGCTAACAAATATACAATTAAAGCAATCCACATGAGTGTATATACTTTATTTTAAGTCCTGACTTTAATGACATTTCCTTTGCATTTCATGCAAGCTTGTGGACTGAATGAATCGCATCAACTCTTAAGGTGAGCATAAATAAGAACTTTGTTTTTACAAATGTGATGTACTGTGCCATGATGCTTATTTAACACATCATTCTTATTGTATGGTGAAGATACTTCATTAAAAAAAACTGAGCACTATTTTTAAAGCCTGTTACTGTTTACTAAATGTTTTACATGGCTTCAGGTATTGTATGTTCAGCATTTCCTTTACATTTCAGGAAAGCATGTTCCATTCAACTCCATTGAAGGTGATTCAACTCTATTCAATGCGTTTGAAGGTGAGGATGGCTCAGTAGTTATCGTTTTAACGCCATGAACATGTACTGTGCGTTGATGAGAGCTTTATAGCTTTAACCCAGCTTTCTTACTGTTGGTGAAGACATTATGTTCTAACTCTGAGCACAATTTCTGATGGCTGGTATTGTCTACACTGTATTTATGTACTGCTCACCAGGGTTCTTATTCCTCTAATGTAGACTAAGCATGGAACTGCTGGGACTGATTGATGGTTAAATGGAAAGGGTATTGAAGGTGAGAATTGTTATAACTAAACACCCTAAACATGTACTGTGCACTGATGAGAGCTTTATAGCTTTAACCCAGCTTTCTTACTGTTGGTGAAGACTTTTAAACTCTGAGCACAATGTAAAATTGCTAATATTTACATTGTAGTCCTACATGGCTCGCTGTTGGGCCTTTAGTCATTTTCTTAATTTATTTGTATTTCAGGAAAAAACACTATGGTGGACTGCTTGCATTTCAGGAAAAAAATATCCAGGTAAACTCCATTGAAGATGATTCTGAATTATTATTATTATAGCTACAAAAACATGTGCTGTGCACAGAGCTTTATCGCTTTAATCCAGCTTTACTGTTGACTTTAAACTGAGATTACTTGCACAGCCACAATGTGTGTTACTGTATACATTGTATGTAAAGGTAATGTACTATAACATCTACATTGATTTTGAAACCCTAGTGCTATCATGAAAATGTACTGTGCAGTGATGAGAGCTTTATAGCTTTAACCCAGCTTTCTTACTATTGGTGAAGACATTATGTTCTAACTCTGAGCACATTTTGTAATGGCTGTTATGGCCTCTAAACTGTATTTGTATACTATATGGACTAAGATTATTCCTAACTTCCTGTCTTTGCATTTCAGGAATACATGCTGATTGTTTGACATTCAATGGATTTGATGCATAGGTGAGGATGGATTCGAATTGTATCTTAACAAAATAAACCTGTACTTGCAGTGAGTTTATTTTTTTATCACCTACTTATTGTATAGTGAAGAGCCTGCAGAACATTGAGCACAGTTTTGAATGGCTCGCTTCCTGTTATGTATATGTTGCTCATATGCATTCTCCTTTGTCCTCCACTGGGAAAAGGTAGACGACATGGCGATGCTTGGACTGGGTTGATGTTTCATCGAGTCGATGCAAGGTAATGCACAAACTGAATTTAATTTTTGAACGCAAGTAGTACATGATATTGTACTGTGCATTGATGAGAGCTTAATAGCTTTAACCCAGCTTTCTTACTGTTGGTGAAGACTTTTAAACTCTGAGCACAATTTCGTAATGGCAGTTACTGTCTACATGGTGTTTACTTAGGACTAATTGGCTTCCTTTATTTCTGGTAGACATGCAGATTGTATGGAATGCGACAACTCCATTGAAGGTGAGGCTGGATCAGATTTTGTGCAGCTAAATGACAAACATGTACTGTGAAGTTAACCAATTATCACCTACTTATTGTTTAGTGCAGAATCTTTGTAACCCTGAGCACAGTTCTTTCCTGAATTGCTCACTGTCTACATTCTCGTGTGTGTATATTGCTTATTCCTTCTGATTTGTCTTCCAAAGACAGACATAAAGCAGGAAGCTGCTTGGACAATAATTGATGCCTGAACTTTAGTTAATGTTAATGTACCTATAACATCTTCAGGCAGTTTATATATTTTTTTTTTCTGGGAGAATAGAACAGGACTTAAGTTAAAGTAGTTAATCTACAACAATCTGACTGGTAGAGCTGAGATGCTTGCATTTGCAATATGTTGAATGTATATTGATGTGTCAACAGGATGCCACAGGATTGTTTCTTTCTGGACTTGGGTGTGGGACAGAACGTTACATCCTGCAGATGATTCACTAAACTCCAGGCCACAGGCTCAGCCACCACCAGCTGTGTACACTTGTCCCTTTGACACATCTAACCCTGGAGTGTCATTGCATAATCCTCTTGTCTTGCAATGTCAGTGGTTTCTGAACAAATGTACCACATAATGAATTGAATGTATGGTCCCGACTGCATACACATTGGAACCTTGTCAATCAGTGAAGAATAAAATTGACCTTCATGAATTTATTTTGTTTTTATTGAAAGACTATTGAAATGTTAACTGGTAACCAAATGAGCTCTTCACAAACAGGCTGTGGGGATTTGACTGGTTATAGTGTAGAACTGTAGTTCTTACATTGGTGGCAGTTTGTTATATAACCAGGACCATGTTGAGTAACTGACTTTTGCAGATAATAATTTTAATGGGTGATGCTGATGTGATTGCTTATTCTGCATGTCTGAGGCATGTTTTCTACGTGGACTAGTTGCAGCTGAATGGACTGTTCTGAAGTTCCCACATTTACCCCCTGCTTTGTCAATCTAAATTGCCTGCATTGTTGCCCTATCTGGGGGAGGGAGAATGTAGACTTAAAAATATATATATATAGTGAAGTTATACACATTGTACAGAACTTTCATTCTAAGTATATTTGAGTACAACTCAAATGTCCACTTTGTGGATGTTTAACTGGTAGGCCTGAATACCAACGAGATTACTTACAGGTAGGAGTTGAGGACTGGCGGAGTGGTGCCAGGAAATAACCTTAACATCAATTAAACAAAAGAGCTGATTGTCGACTTTGGGAAACAGCAGCGAGAGCACGCCCTCATCTACATCGAGGGTGAAAAGCATCATGATCCTAGGTGTGCACATCCCTGACGACCTGAAATGGTCCATCCACACAGACGGTGTGGTGAAGGTACAACGGTCTCCAAACTCAGGCGGCAGAAATGTAGACTGCCCCTCAAACCCTTAGGGGCTTCTACAGATGCACCGTCGAGAGCATCCTGTTTGGCTGTGTTGCCGCCTAGTACGGCGTTTGCACCGTCCCCAACTGCAGGGCTCTCCAGAGGGTGGTGTGGTCAGCCCAACGTATCACTGGTGCCTTGTTCCCCCGGCAACTATCTAAAAGGTGGAGACGGTACAGGTGCATCAAAGCTGGAACCAAGAGACAGGAAAAAAATGCACTCCAGGCCATCAGAATGTTAGTCACCGCTGCTAGCCTGCCCTGGACTTAATCATTGTTACTAGCCGGCTGCCACCCTGTACTCTACCCTGCACCTTTAAAAACTGCTGCCCTATATTTGTGCATAGTCATTGAACACTGGTCACTTTAATTATGTTTACATAGTTTACCCACTTCCTATGAATACTGAACAAAAATATAAATGCAACAATTTCAAAGATTTTACCGAGTTACATTTCATAGAAGGAAATCAGTCGATTGAAATATAACCATTAGGCCCTAATCTATGGATTTGACAAGACTGGGCAGTGGCGCAACCATGGGTGGGCCTGGGAGGGAATAGGCCCATCCACTTGGGTTACAGGCCCACCCACTGGGGAGCCAGACCCAGCCAGTCAGAATGAGTTTCTCCCCAGAAAATAGCTTTATGAGACAAATACTTCTCAGCAGCACACCCCTTCCTCAGACGATCTCGCAGGTGAAGAAGCCAGATGTGGAGGTCCTGGGCAGCGTGGTTACACTTGGTCTGCAGTTGTGAGGCCGGTTGAAGGTACTGGCAAATTCTCTGAAATGTTGAGGCGGCTTATGGTAGAGAAATTAACATTAAATTATCTGGCAACAGCTCTATTGGATATTCCTGCAGTCAGCATGCCAATTGCACGCTCCCTCAACTTGAGACATCTGTGGCATTGTGTTGTGTGACAAAACTGCACAGTTTAGAGTGACCTTTTATTGTCCCCAGCACAAGGTGCACATGTGTGAAGATCATGCTGTTTAATCAGCTTCTTGGTATGTCACACCTGTCAGGAGGATGGATTATCTTGACAAAGGAGAAATGCTCACTAACAGGGATATAGACACATTTTTGTGCAAATGGAACATTTCTGGGATCTTTAATTTCAGCTCATGAAACATGTGACCAACACTTTACATGTTGCATTTATATTTTTGTTCAGTATATATACTGTATTCTAGTCAAGGCTGATCCTATATAACTACTGCAGTACACACCTTTTCTATTCATATACTGTCTATACACACCATTATTTACATATATACTGTATATATTTATATTCTGGACTCTGACATTGCTTGTTCTGATATTTTTTCAATTCTTTCTTTTCATTTTTGTGTTTTGTCTTGTATTGTTAGGTGTTACTGCACTGTTGGAGCTAGAAACATAAGCATTTCGCTGCACCTGCGATAACATCCTGCAAAATATGTATACACGACCAATATATTTTGATTTGATACCGTGTGTACAGTCGTGGCCAAAAGTTTTGAGAATGACACAAGTATTAATTTTCACAAATCTGCTGCCTCAGTGTCTTTAGATATTTTTGTCAGATGTTACTATGGAATACTGCAGTATAATTACAAGCATTTCATACGTGTCAAAGGCTTTTATTGACAATTATATGAAGTTGACCCTTCTTTTTCAAGACCTCTGCAATCCGCCCTGGCATGCTGTCAATTAACTTCTGGGCCACATCCTGACTGATGGCAGCCCATTCTTGCATAATCAATGCTTGGAGTTTGTCAGAATTTGTGGGTTTTTGTTTGTCCTCCCGCCTAAAGGGGATTGACCACAAGTTCTCAATGGGATTAAGATCTGGGGAGTTTCCTGGCCATGGACCCAAAATATCGATGTTTTGTTCCCTGAGCCACTTAGTTATCACTTTTGCCTTATGGCAAGGTGCTCCATCATGCTGGAAAAGGCATTGTTCGTCACCAAACTGTTCCTGGATGGTTGGGAGAAGTTGCTCTCGGAGGATGTGTTGGTACTATTCTATATTCATGGCTGTGTTCTTAGGCAAAATTGTGAGTGAGCCCACTCCCTTGGCTGAGAAGCAACCCCACACATGAATGGTCTCAGGATGCTTTACTGTTGGCATGACACAGGACTGATGGTAGCGCTCACCTTGTCTTCTCCGGACAAGCTTTTTTCCGGATGCCCCAAACAAACGGAAAGGGGATTCATCAGAGAAACTGACTTTACCCCAGTACTTAGCAGTCCATTCCCCGTACCTTTTGCAGAATATCAGTCTGTCCCTGATGTTTTTCCTAGAGAGAAGTGGCTTCTTTGCTGCCCTTCTTGACACCAGGCCATCCTCCAAAAGTCTTCGCCTCACTGTGCGTGCAGATGCACTCACACCTGCCTGCTGCCATTCCTGAGCAAGCTCTGTACTGGTAGTGCCCCGATCCCGCAGCTGAATCAACTTTAGGAGATGGTCCTGGCGCTTGCTGTACTTTCTTGGGCGCCCAGAAGCCTTCTTCACAACAATTGAACCGCTCTCCTTGAAGTTCTTGATGATCCGATAAATGGTTGATTTAGGTGCAATCTTACTGGCAGCAATATCCTTGCCAATATTCCTTGCAGGTAACCATGGTTGACAGAGGAAGAACAATGATTCCAAGCACCACCCTCCTTTTGAAGCTTCCAGTCTGTTATTCGAACTCAATCAGCATGACAGAGTGATCTCCAGCCTTGTCCTCATCAACACTCACACCTGCATTAACGAGAGAATCACTGATATGATGTCAGCTGGTCCTTTTGTGGCAGGGCTGAAATGCAGTGGAAATGTTTTTGGGGGATTCAGTTCCTTTACATGGCAAAGAGGGACTTTGCAATTAATTGCAATTCATCTGATCACTCTTCATAACATTCTGGAGTATATGCAAATTGCCATCATACAAACTGAGGCAGCAGACTTTGAAAATTAATATTTGTGTCAATCTCAAAACTTTTGGCCAGGACTGTAGAGGTCATGTGTGCTGTACATGAATCGACGCGACCCGGAGGGGGGCGCCCGTGCTTTGCTGCAGCGCAACGTTGTCCACGAGGAGCAGAGCTCGAGCTCGAGCCGGTCCACGATTGGCCAATGGAATTCCACATCTGTTCTTGGAAATTTCTATACTGCTCCTCATGGCAAAAGGATGCAGAAGGGCACACCAGGGATGAGGTGAGAGAAGTAAGCCCGAAAAAGAAGTAAACCCGAAAACTTGACCATTAGGCCTACCTGTTATTTACCTTTTTTTGCGGGAACTGATTTTTTTGTTAAACGTTTTATCAGAGTATTTTGCCGCGATGTCATTGATATGATATTGAAGTAAATTTGATTTACATTTCCCGCGTGGAGGATAACCTGAATACCAGTATACTTTATTGTACAATATATTTGATTAATACGTCAGACTTTACAGTGAACCATTGTGTTTACATACATTTTGTGGAAAGCATCTGCCTGGCAGAGGACAACATGTGAGTATGCCCACTAATCTGCGCTCTTCACTCAAATTGCCTGTGTATGATCATTAAATTATGTCAGTGTGGCTATGTAATTTAAACGTCATTGGGTCAACTCAATCAAGTCTCTTGATGTTATACGGTACCTTTGCATTGAATTCTCTATTTTGTCAATTTTCTTCAGAACAGACACAAACTGCAGTTTGCTGAAAATGTTCTCTAAGGATGGATGTCTGGCTGTGTGTACAGTGATATTAATGATTCTAACATCAAGCGAGGCTAGAGGTAAGATAAACTGCTTATTATCTTACTGTAGTGATACTACATTGTAGCAGTCCCGCAAATAACCTAATGAAATGTGGAAAGAATTATCATGTTTCGTCTGTCCTCATTGATGTACAAATACTTATGAAAATGGATATCCATATGAAAATCTGAATAATACATGTGTGACTACACATTTTTGACAGATAACATCATATTTTAAACGTTATTTTTGGCACCGTAGTCTGTTTCCACAGACTATGGTCAGGGAATTTGTTTGAGAATGTTTGTGTCTGCAACACTGAGAGACAGAGTCTACACTCCACCTAGAGTGACCTCTTCTATCACATGTTTAATTCACAGGAATTTATTTAACAATTCTGTGAACTCTACTTGGCTTCCAACCCCACATTCAAATTTGCCCTAAGGTCAACAGAAACAAAAAATCCTCTCAGTGGTAATGTGTTTAATGATTAACTGCGCACCCAGAGAGAGTGGCCCTGTGCCGTGTTTACAGACAAAACACAGACCATGGGGCTGCACATAAATGTGGCTTTTGAAGAAGCCCAGTTTGCATCAGCGGAGGGAGGCCGTCAGAAACCAAACAAGCATGCCTTTTCTTGGAATCGTTGCAGGAATTTAGAGGTGCATAAGTTTGTATCTCCTGCCAAGTTGAAGAGCAGTTAACGTACATCAAAGCAGGGCTGATGACACCTACTGGGCTGTGTGCGTAAACCAGGGGAAGAAGTCTTGCTTTATGCGGAGAGGAGCTGTTTGCCAGGCCTCTGTGATCCTCTATTATACCCTGCTGACTACTAGACTCAGGGTCACTGGCATTGCAATGTCCCCATGGGAAACACTCTTTTCACACCACTTCGATACCGAAGTGAGTTTTTTGTAGCAGGTTAGGAGACTGAGGTTAAGGTGAGCAAATGGGTTAGGGTTAGCGAAAATGCTCTCCTAACCTGCTACGAAAATCACTTTGAATCGAAGTGGCATGAAAAGAGTGTGTCCCATGTCCCCATAGTGGCAGGAAATAGAAACTGCATTCAACATGCATCAAGCCCAGTCCAGGGGGAATGGCTATTGTTTGTTTGATTTGAAACAACATTTTATTTTGTATTGTAATTATATATATATATTCTACTGGAATTCCCTTTGGATGTTAATATGGAAATTAATTGACTATGTGGATTTGAGTGTGATGCAAATGTTTCGAAATCAGGTTCAAGGATTTCTTGACCGTTAAAAAAAAACAATTTTATTCAGTTCACTATGACACCTGTGATATGTTTTAAAAGTTGACATACTGGCCCCTACTGTAGAATTCTCAAACTATTGTGTCTCATGGTTTTAGTCTATCATCATCCAGGTGGGCTGTAACTAAAGCTACCTGATCACATTCAGAGAGGCCACCACCACCACAAGACTGCTGGGCAAATCAGATAGATCTAGACGTTACTCTATTTGAGTAATCAGTCCATTGTTTTCTCTGTTGACCCTCGTATCTGCTCACTGCACTTCTTTCACATATTGTGGCTGTGTGTGTGTACGTGTGCTGGAGTGGGTGGGTGGTAGAAGGAAATACACACACACAATCTGTGTTGTCCTTGGATTGCTCCTTTCCTTTCTGCCTTGTCGGAGTTATCCTAGGAATGCCATGTCAGAGCCCAGGACGTTATGCAGTGTGTGTCTCTCTGGCAATGTAGATAAAAGGTGTCATGCGGGAGGTCTGGGTCTGGAATGGGTGCATTGTAAAGTGTTGCTTGTGATCCAGGTGAGAGATGCAGCCTATTGGGTTTATTCTCAGTTTTAGGGATTGTTCTGGGTTAGCCTGATACACAAATACCTCTTGTTATTCCGGTGGGTCAGATCAAAAGTTGACAATCCTAATTTCATTTAGATTTTTTTTCTCCCAGCAGAGAATGTCATTTTTTGAACTGTTATCATACAGCGATTCCAGTTTCATAATGAAGGTTTAATCCAAAGTTCAGTTTTCCCATTTTCACAGTAGGAATACTCAACTATTCAAAGTTATGACTCCCAAGAGTGCTAGAAGCAGGGCTCGCGAGAGCAAGTCCAGGCACCATGCATGCCATTTGCCGCTGATAAAAACCAAGTTCATGCTGGCTGGCCCTCAATGAATGAAGAGTGATGCAGGAGCTAGGCGCATCCCTGGATGGGATACCATAGATACGCTCCACACACCCGCCAACGGAGATAAAGTGCGAACACAGCCAGTTTGCGGAATGTTCTGGCTCCTTTCTCTCCCTCATGCCGTCACATAGTTCCTGTCCCTCACTGGCTCGTTTTGACATTTAGATTGGAGAGAAGTGGCCCACATTGACTGTGAGTGAGCCTCCCACAGGTGCTAAGGCTCTAGCTAGCCTATCTGCCAACCCAATGCAGTTCAGCCCAACCCCCCCCCCCCCCGGTGCTTACCTATTCTCTCACCCAGCGTCATGGGTCTGCCGGGCTATCACAGCTCCAGGACCAGCCAGCCGTCTGCCGGACGTGCATGCTCAGATGGGCCTGGTGATTGCTGGCTTGGCTCTGAGCCGATTTGAAGGACCAAGTCAAGCAGACCGTACCGAAAGCTAATAAGTAGGAAGCCGTTTGATTTATGTACTTCCACTCAGCAGTACAAAACTCTCTGAAGAAACAGTGTTTCTATCTCAGACTCAGCGACAGCCACATGCTTCTTCTTTTTCCTTTTTTCTTTCTTGGACATACATCAAAGAATCCGCCTTGCGCTTAAGCCTTTCAATCTGAAAAATGGTTTTGAGGAGTCTATTTGGTGTTGAATGAGACATAGTAACATGCTGCATACTACACGACGAGGGAGTTTTTGTGTCATGGCCTCTCCTCTCAGAGACCTCACAGCACAGAAAGGCCTTCTGGCCACTCAAGATCCCTAAACAACCTTGTAACAACTTAATAAATACGAGATTATTGGATTCAACTGATAGGCCAGGAAATTAAGCCTGGCTTGTGGCTGTTTATTTCCAGTTCAGGTCATCCATCCTGTCAATGCTGCAATAAGCAGTAGTCTACTACTTAGTACACTCAGTGATGAAGTCTTCTGGGGCTGTAGAAGTACTAAGCAGAGCTCTCTATCACTGCTGTGGGCCTCTCTCACCAGGTGTCATGCTCCTCCAGCTCATTAGGCAGATAATGGTGGATAATGTGGCACTGCAGGCCTCCTGCTTATCACAAAGCCTGGCTGCTGATTATACACAGCCTCTGCTGGAGCAATGGGGACTAACTGGAGACTGGGTTGGCCTCTGGAGCCTCTGATGGACAGCAGCTCAGTCTGGCACAATTCCACTTGTTGAGTACAATTGCAATTATATCTGTTATGAGTCCACAGTGTTCTGTCAGTTTTCCTCTGTAGTTCCCTTATCTTCAGAACATCATCAGTGTTCATCTCTTTCCTGATCCATCTGAGTGCTATTTGCGAGTACCTCTTCCAGCTGGATGTCTGATTCTGTGCAGGGTCCTGCTTTGAACGTGTGCACACAGTTAAACAGTATCAAATGCCCGTCCAGTCTTCACACCGAGGACTTGACTGTTCCAGAAGAACGATTAGGGTTGCAAAGGGCGAGTATATTAATGGAAATGTTCAAATTTACCAGTAAACTACGAGATTTTATGTAATCTATCACAAGACATCTAGTGGCCCTTTTGGTTACTTCAGATTATCACAGGTGTCTGTTATAATCTCTGTCCCTCTGTGGATTTATCACATATAACATATATGAAATAATTAAATAACATGATTTTAAAATAAAAAATAGACTTACAAAGCTGTAAAACACTGTCCTAAATATAAACCATAAACAGTGAATACCATTGGTGTTTAATATGAGGGTTTCAGCATGAAATATCCTTTCTACATATTTTTTTTTACAAACTAAGATTTATTTGACTATTTCAATATGTATTTGTTGTGAATGTTTTGGCGTCAAACTGGTGGCAGTTGGAAGTAGTTCCAATAGTTGGAAGTTGCAGAGTTAAATGAAAATAATGCCATTGTTGATTAAATGATTTTTTCATAAATTTGGCTATTTTCATTTGAACCATATGGTCTATCTACTAGAAACTCATGGACAATATGGACACATATATAATAAATTAATACTGTATATTAATCAATGTTCTTTTAAGTTATTAAAGTATACATTTCCAAAATTTGATTTTCTGTTAATTACAAAAATTACTGAAGATTCCGGTAACTTTGGTAAATTACTGGTAGCATTGCAACCCTACAACGACTGATGCCAGCAAGGATATAATATAATGCTAATGTGGCTGATGTTTTAAATTATGTTTCATGGGTCAAGCAATTTTGTAGATGGAGGGAACTCAAACCATTACTGTGGGCCTGGCCTATACAAGCATGTTGTTCACCATGATGACACTGCTAAAGGATTTGTCAGGTGTTACACAGTTACATTTTACAACACATATGCTCCCATTCAAAGTTAACACAAGCCCACCTCGTTTGCGATTGTATTTTAATGTACTTATTTTTTGGCCTGGGAACCGACAGCTTGGCTGATGCTCCTGACTGTGTGTGTTCTCTGGCTCCATAAAGCTTTGTTATTAGATTTGAACATGATTTTCATTGTGGCAGATCTCAGAGTGTGTGGTGCACAAAGCAATGTGTTAACATCCGGCTCTTACAAGTCCACATGAATACAGCTTGCCAAACCCCATTTTGTATCTCTCACTCCATATTTTTTAAATGTTTGTTTTGAAGTAGGTCCCAGTCTTCTTTGTAGTTGTGATCTCTGTTAAACGTGTGCACTTAAAACAAGTCTGTGGTGTTTCGCGTGAGGGGAACGGAACTTTACGTAAACAAGGCAGTTAATGAGCTGCATTTGGGTTGAAACGTATTGCTTGAGCACGGCTATTAGAGAAGTGTTGGTATTTATAGTGGAGACATAAAAACACAAAGGATAGCGGCGGGCGTTCAAACATTCCTCACCCTGGTATAGATAAAGGCCCCACTCCGCTGGAGGTCAGCGAGATGTCATCTTGCGTGGACCCTGTTTGTGTGCTCTTTACCTACTTGAGCCCGGAACTGCACTGTTTGCACAGGTGGGAGAGGGCACCTTGGAGTGAATTGTTCTCTCCGTTCCGTGGACTTAGCTTGTCGGAGCAGTGTGCTCATACAAGACCAGTGAGGCTGAGTGTTCGTCACGAGCAATTTGTTCTTGATGTGGGGCCCCTCTTCCTAATGGAAGCTTGCTTTGTTGCAGTCTCTTTGTCCCTGGGTAAAGGTGGGATTACACAGCCTTTAACCTTTAACTAGGGGGATTACAGGACCCTTCCAACCATCACCACTCCTCATAGCCCTACACTCTGGGCATTTTAAAATGTCAAAATGCAGTGAATATGCCCATTCCGTGCATTTGTCCCATTGACTCAGGGCAGTGGACGGCTTCTCTTTAGAATCCTGTGGTTTTCTCAGAACACCGACATTCCAGGCATTTAGAACCTGTGGCTCAACGGAAGGGCCTCCTTAATGGCTTTCATCCCCGGCTCTGCTGCTGCCTCACCCATTCAATGGCAGGGCCCACTTCTGCCTGGCCCTGGTTCAGCGCCATAGGTCACACAATGTTCTGGGACTAAGCAGCAAAGAAAACATGCTCTCCAACAAGGAAGACGGGCCTCTCTTCAGTCTGCTACCAATAAGGGGCCATACATAGAGCTTAAAGTGTACCCTGATGAAAGAGCGAGATGGAGCGCCCACCCGGCCCTACTCTGAGCCGACAGCAGCAGCAGGTTTGGGTAAAGCAGTGGTGAGAGTGAGGGTGAGCCACTGATCAGTATCACCACCTGGCTTGGTCCTCCTTGGACCTGTGCTGTACGGTCTTGTCTGGGGGATTTTTATGCAAGCTGCCCTGCCCTCCTTGCCTAGTCTGCTCTGCTCTGGCACGCACATTCAGCAGTGACAGACAGACCAGCAGCCGCAGCAGTAGCTTGCTGGGTCTGTGAGTGTGAGCCACAGCCGAACATGTAAACATTACATACTGTGTAGAGCGAGAGCCAAACCAGAATTAGGAACCATGCGTGAGATAATAGCTGTCTGTCGGTGTGGACTGTTGACACAAAGGGTTGTGCTTAATAAGCAGGTGCTCGTTATTTGTGACGGGGCCGGCGTTCTACAACATTACCCAGAATCCCTGTGGAGCTGTGGCTCTGTTTGTGTGGTCTGAGCTGCTGGTGGTCCAACCTGTGTGTGAACAGATACATGGGGGTCCCATACCACCACCACTGGGTGACTACAGGCCAAGGCTGTTGGTTGGGTTGTCTTACCCTCACAGCAGAGGAGAGCAGTGTTCCCAAATCTGATGGGAAACAACACAACTAGGGAATCTGAGCCTCTATGATTCAGATAGAGTGTGTACATAGAGCGCCCAGTGCCCAAAACTCCCTCCTGTGACTCACATGAATTCCATTCACACTGAAATAAGAGATTAACATTTACATCTGCTCCAGTGAGAGTGTGTTAGGGCCAGTGGTATGGAGAGGAGAGTCAGAGTCAGAGTCATTGCCCCCACACCAACGACAAACACCCAGCTACCCACATAGGCCTGGCGTCAGGGCCAACAGTCATGCCTTGTGCCCTCTCCAGCTTCTGCACCAGTGGAGGTGGAGCGGGCATAGCCTTTGCTCCAACAACATGCCAGCGCTAAAAAGAGGCAGACTCTCGACGTCACCCTCCAGAAATGTTAAATGGTTTGCATTTGAGGAATGACCAGGTTTCTGTATGTTTTTCTAAGGTAGGGGAGAGAGTGTTCTTCCAAGATTCCAAGACGGTGTTCTATGATGTCTGTCTGAGAGACAGCTGGGGGCTTGGATGAGCTCTAGCGGGGTGAGGTGGATGGATGGACATGGAGCCAATGAAAGAATGACAGACACACACTCTGCTAGAGTGCTCAACAGTAACAGCTAGCTAGTAGATGGAAAAGGAAGGTAGCTAGCTAGTAGGTAGGGATCATTTTCTATGGAAGGTTTTTTCATACGGCTGAAGTCATCTGTGTAAACTGCTGATCTGGACACTTGTGTGTAATCAGAGCACAAACAAATAAGCTAGCGAACGTCCTCGGCTGCTTTTATAGCCAGTCAGATACACCAAAATTTGGGAACTTTGTGAAAACTGTCACGCTGCTAATTTATAATAAATGCACACACCAGAACAGATGTGTTGATCATAATGATCATTGCTTGCTTGCGCAACCTCTGCCAGTCAAATGAAAACACCATGCTTGCTAACTTGGGTAACTATGTAATGAAATGAAACTGTTTTCAACGCAACTGTTTTTAGACAAAACATTTTTACCAAGCAAGAGAAATAAACATTCAATCAGTACTGAGTGAATGAACAAAACATTTTGGAACAAACGTGTGCTGTCATCATCAGACTGTCCATTTAAATAGTGTCAAGTTGCCATATCTTTAACAGGGTTTGTGGCGCAATGGTTAGAGTTACCGCCCTAAGATTTTAAGGTCTACCGGAGGGGATATTTTGACCATTCTCTGTCATGTATCATTTTTGACACCTCTTTCCAGACACACACACTGATGCGCACACGCACGGCGTGTGCTTATTTTAATGTATTAGTTGTCTCTTAAAAGCGCCTTTGGGTTCATTGAGTGGAAATTAGTACTAGTGCACGCGTCTTGCTACTACAGAGGAGAGAATTTGGAGAGACCATCTCTCAAACTTTCAAGGACGACGTCGTTGCCCTCATCCGTCAGATGCACGCCATCCCTACGGTACACGATAAGTTGACAGGTTGTAAACATTTCTTCTTTTCAGAAGCGAAGAAATTTATTAAACCGGCCCACGTGGAGCTGACAAACGACTTACGCTTATTCATATGCGCACTGTACATCGCACACTATCAGTAGTACTTATGTATGTTCTGTTCCAAATCTGTGAGTACTCCCATCTGCTTTCATATTTATACTGCCATTTATAAATGTGGGAATGTGTGCTCTTTTACTGGATTTGAACAAGTGTGTAGAGCATTTCTAAGGACATTTGTAGCTAAAGGATTTAGAGCACCTATCCAATGTCAGATTTGTAAATATTTATTCTTAAAAGTGTTTTGTACTTGTCTAAGGACTTTGTATTTTACAGGTGGTTCTCAGCAGTTTGTCATTTGTCACAGAGTTTTTGTATCAGGAGTTACCAAAATGGCTAATGACAAGCTGAGCCACAGGGTTAGGCAGGCTTTTTTGTTGAAGCCCAGTGCTACCAAACCTGATTCTACTACTCAGCTGTTCATCAAGACCTCAGCTGTTCATCGTTACCTTGAACAGTAAAATCAGGTGTGGTAGAACTGGGCTTCAACAAGAAAGCCTGCAGAACCCTGTGGCTCTTCAAAAGCAATTGTGGCCATCCCTGAATTGTATGTAGTTTACTATATCTGATGAATGTATGTTTGATTCTAAATTGTATATTTTGTAATAACTCACTGTTGTTTACAGGTAATGTAGTAGAAGGCCTTTCCTCAGTAAACTTTAAAGTGTATTTTCATGTAAATAGTTATATATATATATATTTATGTATTTGTTTATTTATTTAACTAGGCAAGTCAGTTAAGAACATGGGTAGAGAAAAACAATTCTGTTTACCTCATATTAGCTTAAATGGGTTTCTGGTTTTTCGATTCCCTCTGAAAAATCAGCTGTTAATATAAAATAAATGCTAATAACGACATTATTTCTGTTGCCATTCATCATTATTGTGTACTTTTACTTTACATTTATTGCTTTGTTTTGCTGTATTATAATGTTGTTGTCACACCCTGATCTGTTTCATCTGTCTTTGTGCTTGTTTCCACCCCCCTCCAGGTGTCACCTATCTCCCCCATTATCCCCAGTGTATTTATACCTGTGTTCTCTGTTTGTCTGTTGCCTGTTTGTTTTGTTTTTCAAGCCTACCAACGGGTTTCCCCTTGCTCCTGTCTGTTTCTAGTTCCTGTTTTCTAGTTTTCCCGGTTTTGACCATTCTGCCTGCCCTGACCCTGAGCCTGCCTGCCGTTCTGTACCTTGTCACACCACCCTGGATTATTGACCTCTGCCTGCCCTGACCCCGAGACTGCCTGCCGTTCTGTACCTTATGGACTCTGATCTGGATTACTGACCTCTGCCTGCCCTTGACTTGTCGTTTTGCCTGCCCCTGTTCTAGTAATAAACTTTTGTTACTTCGACACTGTCTGCATCTAAAAAACGTGATAGTACGAACTGGCCATGACTGACCCACCAGACTCGGACCAGCTCCGCAACACCATCTCCTCCCAAGGAGCCACCAACGGAAGGCACGAGGAGTTGCTTCATGGTCTTGTGGAAGGGTTCCAGACCTTGGCCGAACACCATGACCAAGTGTTGGACACATTGCTGGAGCAATTCCGCGGGTTGCCTGTTAGTCAGCCTACCACGACGGTAACCTCCCAGCCCCTCAGTAACCCGGCTGTTAGCAGCTCCGCCACCCCGGTTTCCCGTGAACCCTGCTTACCTCCCCCGGAACGCTTCGATGGAGAGTCGGGCACCTGTCGGACGTTTCTCGCTCAGTGTTCCCTCATCATCGAGCTGCAGCCCTCCTCCTTCCCCTCGGACCGCTGTAAGATGATAGCATACCTAATCACGCTGATGTCCGGGAGGGCTCTCGCCTGGGCTACGGCAGTATGGGAACAGCAGTTGGCCGTATGTTTCAGTCTGGAGGAGTTCATCGTGGAGGTAAAGAAAGTTTTCGATGCTCCATTGTCCTGGAGAGAGGCTGCCCGGAAGTTGCTTCGGCAAGACTCCCGCAGTGTGGCAGACTAGGGGCTGAGTGTGGATTTCCGCACGTTGGCAGCTGACAGTGCCTGGAACCCGGAAGCGCTGTTTGACATGTTCCTGCACGGAGTATTGGAGGAAGTAAAGGAGGAGCTTGCAGCCCGGGAACTACTGACGGATCTCCACTCGCTCATCTCCTTGACCATTCGGATCGATGGGCGACTACGGGAGCAAGGGAAGGAGAGGAGGTTCAATTTCACTCGCCTGCCCAAGGCTTCCACCTCGCCTCCGAGACATCCTGGAAGTCCCCGACGGCTCCATTGCCGAGAGAACCCGAGGCTACCCGAGTTCCCCCGAGAGTCTCCGAAGTCTGCCAATTCACCTCTTCCCGAACCGATACAACTAGGCAGAGCTAGGCTGTCCCCAGCCGAACGGCTATACAGGCTTCACACGAAGAGTTGCCTGTATTGCGGGACTACTGCTCATTTTGTGGCCACCTGTCCACTAAAAGACCAGGCTCACCGGTAGGAGCGAGTACTCTGGTGGGCCATACGGATAACTTTTCCTCTCTCCTTACTGGCATTCCTTTTCATGCCATCTTGCTGTGGGGGAACCAGTCACAATCTCTCCGGGTACTCATCAACTCTGGGGCCGATGAGAGTTTTATGGACACTACCCTGGTATCCGATCTGGACATCCCCACTCATCCCCTGTCCATTTCCATGGATGTTAGAATGCTGGACAGGCGCTCTATAGGCCGGGTCACCCACAATACCACCCCCATCAACCTACGTGTGTCAGGGAACCACAGTGCGATGATCTAATTCCTGCTTATTAAGTCCCCTCAGGTTCCCGTGGTATTGGGATTATCTTGGCTCCAGCGACACAATCCCCTTATTGACTGGTCTTCTGGTGCCATCATGGGCTGGAGCCCATTCTGCCATGCTCATTGCCTGAAGTCAGCATAGCCTGCCCCAGGATGTCTTCCTGGGGGCTCGGAAGTTGCCCAGGACTTCTCCGCCATTACTGCTGAATACCAGGACCTCCAGGAGGTGTTTAGTAAGGCCCGGGACACTTCGCTTCCGCCGCACCGATCCTATGATAGCGGGATCAACCTTCTCTCAGGCACCACTCCACCCCGGGAACTGTACTCTCTGAGGACTCCCTAGCTGCAGGGTTCATCCCTCCTTCTGCTTCCCCTGTGCCTGTGCATTGACTACCTGGGCCTCAACGACATCACGGTGAAGAACCGCTACCCGCTACTACTCATCTCCTTGGCCTTCGAGCCGCTCCAGGGGGCCACCGTGTTCTCTAAGCTGGACCTACGGAATGCCTACCACCTGGTGTGGATACGGGAAGGGGATGAATGGAAGACTGCCTTCAACACGGCCAGCGGTCACTACGAGTATCTGGCATGCCATTTGGTCTTACCAATGCCCCTGCTATATTCTAGGCTCTGTTGAATGATGTTCTCCGCGACATGTTGAATGGTTCATCTTCGTCTACTTTGACGACTTCCTTGTTTGCTCCCGCTCTGCCCAAGAACACGTGCTCCACATCCGACAGGTTCTCCCAACACCTCCTGGAGAACCAGCTTTTTTGCAAGCAGAGAAGTATGAATTCCATTACTCCACCATCCCCTTCCTAGGTTACATCATTGCTGCAGAGAGTGTACAGATTGATCCCGGGAAGGTGAGAGCGGTGGTGGATTGGCCCCAGCCTATGTCTAGAATGCAACTGCAACATTTCCTGGGATTTGTCAACTTTTATCGCCGCTTTATCCGGGGTTACAGCACCCTGGCTTCCCCCCTGTCTGCACAGGCCGATGCTTCGGATGTCAGAGAGGGGGCTGTACTGTCCCAGCGTTCTGACCTGGACCTCAAGTTACATCCCTGCGCCTTCTTCTCCCATCGCCTCAATGCCACGGAGAAGAACTACGATGTGGGGAATCGTGAGCTTCTCGCGGTGAAGATGGCATTGGAGGAGTGGAGGGCACTGGCTGGAGGGGACAGAACATCTGTTCATTGTGTGGACAGACCACAAGAACCTGGAATATCTCCGCACCGCCAAGCGTCTCAATTCCAGTGAAGCTATGTGGGCCCTGCTTTTCACCTGGTTCAACTTCTCCCTCTCATACCGACCGGGATCCAAGAATGTCAATCCGGATGCGCTGTCACGCCGTTATAGCCCCGCGGCTACACCCACGGAACCCGAGGCCATCCTTCCCACCTCGTGCCTGCTGACGGCAGTCAGCTGGGGAATAGGGAAGCATGTTCGTGAGGTGCAGAGTTCCCAGCCAAACCCAAGGGGGGACCCAGATAACCGGATGTTTGTTCCTGGCGCTGTCCGCTCCTCGGTCCTGGAGTGGGCCCACTTCTCCAAGCTTGCCTGCCACCCAGGCTCCTGTCGGACCCTGGCATTTGTGTGACAATGCTTTTGGTGGCCTACCATGGTTCCTGACATCTCCGCATTCGTCGCAGCATGCACAATCTGTGCGCAGAACAAGACTCCCCGGCAAGCTCCGGCTGATCTCCTTCAACCTCTGCCTGTTCCTCACCATCCCTGGTCACACATATCCCTGGACTTTGTCACGGGTCTTCCCCCGTCTGATGGCAACACCGCCATCCTGACAGTAGTGGACCGGTTTTCCAAAGCCGCCCACTTCATTCCTCTCCCCAAGCTACCCTCTGCCGAAGAGACGGACCATCTCATGGTGCAGCATGTCTTCCAGATCCATGGACTCCCAGTGGACATGGTCTCCGACCGGGGTCCTCAGTTGTCGTCCCTGTTATGGAAGGCGTTCTGCACACTCATTGGGTTGTCGGCCAGCCTGTCCTCTGGGTTCCACCCCCACTCCAACGGCCAGTCGGAGCGAGCCAACCAAGACCTGGAGACGACTCTTCGCTACCTGGTCTCCGCCAACCCCACCACCTGGAGCCAGCAACTAGTGTCGAATATGCCCGCAACACCCTTCCTCTCACCCTTTGAGTGTTTCCTAGATTATCAGCCCCCGCTCTTCCCGGAGCAAGAGGAAGAGGTCGGCATACCCTCGGCCCAGATGTTTGTCCACTGCTGTCGTCGTACCTGGAAGACAGTCCGGTCGGCTCTTCTCAAGACCACCTCCAGGTATCAACGACAAGCGGACCGCCACCGGACCCCGGCTCCCCGGTATCGCCTCGGGCAGAGGATATGGCTGTCCACCCGAGTCCCGCAAACTCTCCCCCGGGTTTATCGGCCTTTTCCCCATCTACAAGATCATTAGCCCCTCTGCTGTTCATCTTCTGTTGCCCCGTACCCTCCGTATACATCCCACTTTTCATGTGTCTAGGATCAAACCAATGTCTCACAGCCCTTTCTCTCCTGTTTCCACGCCCACCCCTCTCCCCCGTTTCATTGACGGCCAACCGGAGTACACGGTGAGGCGTCTCCTGAAGGTTCAACCTTGGGGCAGGGGATTCCAGTACCTGTTGACTGGGAGAGTTATGGCCTGGAGGAGAGGTTCTGAGTCCCCGCCAGGACATCCTGGATGTCGCTGATTTCCAACGCCGGCACCTCGGTCAACCAGGTATGCGTTCAGGTAGGACGCCAGGTGGCGCCCCTAGGGGGGGGGGGGTGTACTGTCACACCCTGATCTGTTTCACCTGTCTTTGTGCTTGTCTCCACCCCCCTCCAGGTGTCGCCCATCTTCCCCATTACCCCCAGTGTATTTATACCTGTGTTCTGTCTGTTTAGTTTGTCGAGCCTACCACCATTTTCCCCCTTGCTCCTGTCTTTTTCTAGTTCCTGTATTCTAGTTTTGACCATTCTGCCTGCACTGACCTTGAGCCTGCCTGCCGTTCTGTACCTTGTCACACCACCCTGGATTATTGACCTCTGCTGCCCTGACCCCGAGACTGCCTGCTGTTCTGTACCTAATGGAATCTGATCTGGATTACTGACCTCTGCCTGCCCTTGACCTGTCGTTTTGCCTGCCCCCTGTTCTAGTAATAAACGTTTGTTATTTCGACACTGTCTGCATCTGGGTCTTCTCCTGAAACGTGATAGTTGTATAATCACCTTCCGGTGTAAAAACCATGACAACTTAAAAAGGCAGCATTGGTTTGAAGACAAACAAGAAAGGAACTTCACCCATACTCTACCAAGGTTTTCCAGCACACAGCTTTGACCTACTACAGTAGCTATGTTGGTCTTATGTACTTCCAACACAGGAGGTTGGCGGCACCTTAATTGGGGAGGACGGGCTCGTGGTAATGGCTGGAGCGGAATTGGTGGAATGGTATCAAATACACCAGCCATTATTATGATCCGTCCTCCCCTCAGCAGCCTCTACTGTCTTCCAACAATATGTAGGCAGCTTGCTTAAGATTCAAACCTTCTCAAACAGCCTAATTCATACTCTTCAGAGGGATAATGGACTTTACAGTGTCCTGCTATTAAAATAATATATATTCACCTTCCTAATATTGAGTTGCAACCCCGCCCCCCCCCCCCCCCTTTTGCCCTCAGAACAGCTTCAATTCGTCAGGGAATGGACTCTACAAGGTGTCGAAAGCATTCCACAGGGATGCTCTATAGACCTCTATATCTATATGAGTGACTGTGTCGAAAACACCACTTCCTTTTGTTATGTTAGGTACCTACTGACCAAGAAAGATGTTATGAAATATATAAAGGTTTATGGACATACAGGCAGGCAACACGAAACAGCTCACTCAATCAAGCCTGATGGTGTTGGAAGTATTAAAGTAAAGCTTGCTTTCATATACACTGAACAAAAATATAAACGCAACATGCAACAATTTCAAAGATTTTACTGAGTTACAGTTGATATAAGGAAATCAGTCAATTGAAAAAAATTACTTAGGCCCTATGGATATCATATTACTGGGAATACATATATGCAGATGTTGGTCATATGTTACCTTATAAAATAAGGTAGGGGCGTGGATCAAAAAAACAGTCACAACCATTTGGCTGCACTGCGCCCAGCCCACCACAGGAGTCACCAGTGAGACAATGATATCCCTACCGGCCAAACCCTCCCTAACCCGGACGACGCTAGGCCAATTGTGCGTCGCCCCATGGACCTCCCGGTCGCGGCCGGCTGCGACAGAGCCTGGGCTCGAACCCAGAGTCTCTGGTGGCACAGCTAGCACTGCGATGCAGTGCCTTAGACCACTGCGCCACCCGGGAGGCCCTAACTGGGACATTTTCAGCTTCCAGGAATAGCGTACAGATCCTTGCGACATGGGGCCGTGCATTATCATGCTGAAACATGAGGTGATTGCAGCGGATGCATGTTACGACAATGGGCCTCAGGATCTCGTCACTGTATCTCTGTGCATTTAGATTGCCATCAATAAAATTTTATTGTGTTCGTTGATGGTAGCTTATGCCTGCCTATACCATAACCCCACTGCCACCATGGGGCACTCTGTTCACAATGTTGACATCAGCAAACCGCTTGCGCACACGACGCCATACACGGTGTTTGACATCTTCCCGGTACAGTTGATACTGGGATTCATCTGTGAAGAGCACACTTCTCCAGCGTGCCAGTAGCCATCAAAGGTGAGCATTTGCCCACTGAAGTCGGTTAATAGCCAAACTGCAGTCAGGTCAAGACCTTGCTGAGGACGACGAGCATGCAGATGAGCTTCCCTGAGACGGTTTCTGACAGTTGTGCAGACATTTTTTGGTTGTGCCAAACCACATTTTAATCAGCTGTCTGGTCTGGTCTCAGACCATCCCACAGGTGAAGAAGCCGGATGTGGATGTAGAAACTGTCCCATTACAGAGAATATCCTAGCTCCATATATGAAATTAAGAGCATGCGTATCTGGAGCATGTCTACTCATTTTATCAAATAAAATGTCAGATATCCGGAAATATATAGATCCCCTGATATTGACCCTTTTCGCCAAGTGTAGGATTGAAGAAGTATTCAGGTAGATGTCACTCAATAGAGATGAGAAAGGTATCAGAGTGACTGAAGAAGACCTATGGGAAGTGGATATGGGACCTTAACGTCATGAATAGCCTGATTAAGAGTTAGGTAGGAGGACAGCAGGAATGCATGCAGGGGTCACTACTAGTGACGAGTCACTGGGTGGGTGTTTGATTGAGAAGAGTGGGAGTGAGAAACACTGGGGTAAACCAGAGGTAAACAGGGGGATTGTTTACTTAGCTCTGTTTACCAAGCCCTCCTCTTGTCTCATCTGACTCCAACTGCGTAATCTCTCATCGGTGATAAGGAACCTGAATTCCACACACTAGACCGAGATCTGGCATTGTTTGGTCTAACGCCCCCCCCCCCCCCCCCCTTGCCATGCCAGGATATGAGTACAGAGATAAGCAGGGTTGCTCTCTGAATGAGTTAATAACTACAGATCAAACTCAAGATGGAGGGCACCTTGGCAGGAACTTATTTGAGTTCAAGACGGAATACCAGGATGAGTGCTCAGAGCATTCACTGACCAGCTGGCAAGTGTCTTCACTGACATTATTCTTTTTTATTTTTTTATTTACCTCCTTTTCCTCCCCAATTTCAATCTTGTTTCATTTCTGCAACTCCCCAACGGGCTCGGGAGGCAAAGGTCGAGTCATGCGTCCTCCGAAACATGACCCGCCAAAACCACGCTTCTTAACACCCGACCGCTTAACCCGGAAGTAAGCCGCACCAATATGTCGGAGGAAACACTGTTCACCTGACGACCGAGTTCAGCCCGCAGGTGCTCGGCCCGACACAAGGTGTCGCTAGAGCACTATGAGCCAAGTAAAGCCCCCCGGCCAAACCTTCCCTTAACCCGGACGACGCTGGGCCATATGTGGGCCGCACAATAGGACTCCTGAACACGGACGGTTGTGATACAGCCCGGGATCGAACCCGGGTCTGTAGTGACGCCTCTAGCATTGCGGTGCAGTGCCTTAGACTGCTGCGCCTCTCGGGAGGCCCAGCCTTCACTGACATTTTCAACCTATCCTTGACCCGTTCTGTAATACCAACTTGTTTTAAGCAGACCACCATAGTCCCTGTGCCCAAGAATGCCAAGTTAACCTGCCTAAATGACTATCGCCAACACCATTCCCCCAGACACCCTGGACCCACTCCAATTCGCATACCGTCCCAACAGATCCACAGCTGATGCAATCTGTATTGCACTCCACACTGACCTCACCCACCTGGACAAAGGGAATACGTATGTAAGAATGCTGTTCATTGACTACAGCTCAGCATTCAACAACATAGTTCCCTCCAAGCTCATCACCAAGCTTAGGACCTTCGGACTGAACACCTCCCTCTGCAACTGGATCCTGGACTTCCTGATGGGCCGGCCCCAGGTGGTGAGGGTAGGCAACAACACATCCGCCACGCTGACTATCAACACTGGGGCCCCTCAGGGGTGTGTGCTTAGTCCGCTCCTCTACTCCCTGTTCACTGACGACTGCCTTGTGGTTTGTTTAGTGTGTTCCAATTTTCCCAGAAGTGATTTGATTCTATGGATTCTTCAATCACATTGAGCTGTTTTCTGACATGCTGTTCCTTCTTTTTTCTTAGTGTATTTCTGTTTTAGTGTGTCCTCTCTCTCTCTCTTTCTCTCTCTCTGTCTCTCTCTGTCTCTCTCTGTCTCTCTGTCTCTGTCTCTGTCTCTCTCTCTCTCTCTCTCTCTCTCTCTCTCTCTCTCTCTCTCTCTCTCTCTCTCTCTCTCTCTCTCTCTCTCTCCCCCTCATCTCAAAGCTCTGCTACTTATTTTACCATAATAATTTATCTAGGCAGAGCGCTGTCGAGGTCCGTTTGAAGCTCTCCGTACGACACCAGCCCAGCGCTGTTCCTCGTGACTCTGGCGAGGCTGCCTCAGCTTCAAAGCTCTTCTGGGGCTGCGGTTCTGGGGAGGACACCCTTCCCCATAAATCCTCCTTGAAATCAAAAACCTCTATCAAGATGTCTAAAACAGAGTGGGCCACGAGCGGACAAGCACAGCGACGCTTTACAGTGATCCCTGGTTATCCATAGGTTAGGGGTCCTCCCTCTGTCTTACATAGGTTAAATGTCTTGGATGGTTCCAGCTGTTGTGATTAGATTCCCCTGAACTGCACTACAAGACCATGGTGCTTACCTACGGAACTTCCCCTCCCTACCTTTAGTCTATGCTCTAACCCTACACCCCAACCCGAGCACTCCATTCTGCCACCTCAGGTCCCTTGGCCCTCCCACCCCTATGGGAGGGCAGCTGCCGCTCACCCAGTCTAAGCTCTTCTCTGTCCTGGCACTCCAATGGTGGAACCAGCTTCCCCCAGAAGCTAGGACAGCAGGGTCCCTTCCCATCTTCTGAAAACATCTAAAACCCTATCTCTTCAAAGAGTATCTTAAATAATCTGACTCCCCTCGACTCCCCAACCCCCCCCCAAAAATTGCACTTGATCCCCCCTAGCTCTGACTCTACCGATAGCTACTTTATTGAGGAAAAATACTTTCTATGCCTGTGATATGTGGTTGGCCCACCTAGCTATCTTAAGATGAATGCACTAACTGTAAGTCGCTCTGTATAAGAGCGTCTGCTAAATGACTAAAATGTCAATGTAAAATATAAATTGAAATCGCCTTTGTTTTTATTGATGCCGTTACTTGTTTGGAATAATATGCTGTTGTATGCTGTAGGTCGTGGCACTGGGAGGTCTGTCTGTCAGGGCATTTGCCATTCAAAGTCCCATCTGCGGTTGGAGTTAGGGTTCTCAGCTCGTCAGCTCAACAACCAGCATATACAGGTCCGTCTGTGGATCCCTTAAACTTAGATTAAAGCAACCGGGGAAGACTTTCAGAGGAAATTTAACAAGACAAATGAGGAAAGAAGAGAGAGGTCAAGCCTGACATTAATTTCAGATCAATGCTGCTACACATCTGTGTGAGTGTGTGTTTGTGTGTGTCTGTGTGTGTGTGTGTGTGTGTGTCACTCCATGCTCCTTCCACGCTTACACTGCCCTGGACAGAGAACACCCTGCATTATGTTTAAGTTCAGAAAGCAAGAAGTGGACTGTTTATATTATTTCCAGAGCTGGAGCAGTGGTCTAGGAGCAGGAGTATATAAGCAGGGGTCTAGGAACAGGGCTCTATGAGCAGTGGTCTAGGAGCAGGAGTCTATAAGCAGGGGTCTAGGAACAGGGCTCTATGAGCAGGGGTCTAGGAGCAGGGCTCTATAGAAGGAAGGAGCCAGTGGTCAGTCAGGTCACTCTCTGAGTCTCAGTCCAGCTGGAGCAATAAAGAAACCTACTACAATTTTTTTTACAGAAAGTTAGCAAAAATAGATACAATCTTGCTACCATGGAAAGGTAAATACTGTCTATTTGTGGAAAAATCACCCTGATTAATTCTTTAGTCATATCCCAGTTTACCTATTTACTTATTGCCCTGCCATGAAGAACTATTTGCATTTGAAATTATTTGTGCAAAACCGATTTAACTTTATTTGGAATGGCAAGCCAGACAAAATAAAATGTGCTTATTTATATATTGAATATGAGTTCGGGGGGCTAAAATTATTAAATATTAAAGCATTAAACCTCTCAATAAAAGCATCAGTCATACAAAAGTTATACTTAAACCCAAACTGGTTCTCCAGTAGATTAATCAAAATTGCTCATCCCCTGTTCAAAAATGGCCCTTTTCCCTTTATCCAGATTACAACCTCTTACTTTCAGTTAATTGAAAACTTTTTCAAAATATCGCCCTTGTCATGACTTCCGCCAAAGTTCGTTCCTCTCCTTGTTCAGGCGGCGTTCGGCAGTCAGCGTCGCCGGTCTTCTAGCCATCATCGATCCACTTTTCATTTTCCATTTGTTTTGTCTTGTCTTCCCACACACCTGGTTTCAATTCCATCATTACATGTTGTGTATTTAACCCTCTGTTCCCCCCATGTCCTTGTCCAGAATTGTTTCTTGTCCGGCACGTTTATCTGGTGTGCGACGGGTTTTGTACCCATTGATTGTTTGTTCTGATTCCGGTGTTTAAAAAAAAAATGAAACTGCTCCGTTGTAAACACAGTTTTTGCACTCCTGCGCCTGACTTCTCTGCCGCTAGTACGCACCCCTTACAGCTCTTTTATAAAACAAGCCATACAAAGCTGGTTGAAATTCCAGTTTCATCCTCCAGAAAAGACAGTGTGACTAGGGTGGGCATTCTAGTTTCTTTATTTCTATGAAATATTCTATTTGGCCGGGTATGGTTCTCAATCAGGGACAGCGTCTATCGTTGTCTCTGATTGGGAATCATGCTTAGGCAGACTTTTTTCCTTTGGTGTTTGTGGGTAGTTATCTTTGTTAGTGGCACTATAGCCCTGTTAAGCTTCACGGTCGTTTTTTTTTGTTAGCTCTGTGTAGCCTTCAGAACGTGACGTTTGTTGTTGTTTTGTTTGGTGTTCGGATTTAATAAAGAAGCATGAACACGTACAACGCTGCACCTTGGTCCACTTCTTCCGACGAGCGTTACAAGAACAAATAATATGGTTAAATTCAAATATAGTAATTGATTCTTTTTTGGGGGGGGAATTATCTTTGTTAATGATATTATGAATAGAAAAGGTGGAGTTATGTCACGTGCAGTTAACAAACATATAGTATATGGAAATGTTTGCTCTATCCAAAATTACAACCAACTGATTGCAGCATTACCGCAAAAATGGAGGAGGCAAGTGGAAAGGGGAGAAGGTAGGGAACTTGTTTGCCCTTTATTAAAGACCAAAATTGACAACAATATTCTTTTCATAAATAAAAAAATATATCAGTTTTACTTGAGGACCAAAATGTTGACCGCGGCACAATACAGGTTGCAAAATAGTTGGGAAGAGATTTTCGATGTGCCGATTCCGTGGCACGTGGTTTATGAACTGATATGCAAAACAACACTTGATTCAAAACTTAAGAGTTTTTCAATTTAAATTATTATACAAAATTGGTGCCACAAACAGAACATTATGTCTATGGGGCATACAACCATGTCAGCTCTGCAGATTTTGCTATGAAGAGACAGAATCATTAGATCAATTATTTTGGTATTGCCTCTATGGAGTGTCTTCCTGGTCACAGGTTCAGGAATGGCTGAAAAATCACAACATTTATCTAAAAAATTTGCCATAAAAATAGCACTGGAGATTTGGTAAAGCATAGTCAATCAATCAACAATATAAAAATACTTTTAGTAAAAATATTTAACTTACAACTGTAGATACTATGCGATTAGACAGGTTCAGAATTTATGTGAAACATAATTTTAAAAGTATGGCAAATGTGTATATGTGTAAAAAAGACAACATCCCCTCCTCTCACACACCACACTGCCCTTATTCCTTATCTCAGTAAACGGGTTGCTCCCTAACCCCCCCCCCATTCTCTAGCTCAATTCAATTCAAAAGGCTTTATCCGCAGGGGAAACAGGTTTAACATTTTTTAGTTTTTTGGTTTGTTCTTTGAAATGTGTCTAGTTCTCTCATGATTTGTGTGGGTCTAATTGGGTTTCTGTCCTGAGCTCTGTGGGATATGTTTGTGTTTGTGAACAGAGCCCCAGGACCAGCTTGCTTGAGGGGACTCTTCTCTAAGTTAATCGAATTGTATTTGTCACATGCGCTGAATACAACAGCTGTGAAATGCTTACTATGACTTGGGTGACTGGAGTCTTCGACAATTTTTTGGGCCTTCCTATGACACCGCCTAGTATATACAGTTGAAGTCGGAAGTTTACATACACCTTAGCCAAATACATTTAAACTCAGTTTTTCACAATTCCTGACATTTAATCCTAGTAACAATTCCCTGTCTTAGGTCAGTTAGGATCACCACTTTATTTTAAGAATGCGAAATGTCAGAATAATAGTAGAGAGAATGATTTATTTCAGCTTTTATTTCTTTCATCACATTCCCAGTGGGTCAGAAATGTACATACACTCAATTAGTATTTGGTAGCATTGCCTTTAAATTGTTTAACTTGGGTCAAACTATTCGGGTAGCCTTTCACAAGCTTCCCACAATAATTTGGGTGAATTTTGGCCCATTCCTCCTGACAGAGCTGGTGTAACTGAGTCAGGTTTGTAGGCCTCCTTGCTCGCACACGCTTTTTCAGTTCTGCCCACAAATGTTCTATAGGATTGAGGTCAGGGCTTTGTGATGGCCACTCCAATACCTTGACTTTGTTGTCCTTAAGCCATTTTGCCACAACTTTGGAAGTATGCTTGGGGTCATTGTCCATTTGGAAGACCCATTTGCGACCAAGCTTTAACTTCCTGACTGATGTCTTGAGATGTTGCTTCAATATATCCAAATAATTTTCCTACCTCATGATGCCATCTATTTTGTGAAGTGCACCAGTCCCTCCTGCAGCAAAGCACCCCCACAACATGATGCTGCCACCCCCGTGCTTCACGGTTGGGATGGTGTTCTTCAGCTTGCAAGCCTCCCCCTCATTCCTCCAAACATGGCGATGGTCATTATGGCCAAACAGTTCTATTTTTGTTTCATCAGACCAGAGGACATTTCTCCAAAAAGTACGATCTTGTCCCCATGTAGTCTGGTTTTTTTATGGCGGTTTTGGAGCAGTGGCCTCTTCCTTGCTGAGCGGCCTTTCAGGTTGTCGATAAAGGACTCGTTTTACTGTGGATATAGATACTTTTGGACCTGTTTCCTCCAGCATCTTCACAAGGTCCTTTGCTGTTGTTCTGGGATTGATTTGCACTTTTCGCACCAAAGTACGTTCATCTCTAGGAGACAGAACGCGTCTCTTTCCTGACCGGTATGACGGCTATGTGGTCCCATGGTGTTTATACTTGCGTACCATTGTTTGTACAGATGAATGTGGTACCTTCAGGTGTTTGGAAATTGCTCCCAAGGATGAACCTGACTTGTGGAGGTGTACAATTCTTTTTCTGAGGTCTTGGATGATTTCTTTTGATTTTCCCATGATGTCAAGCAAAGAGGCACTGAGTTTGAAGGTAGGCCTTGAAATACATCCACAGGTACACCTCCAATTGACTCAAATGATGTCAATTAGCCTATCAGAAGCTTCTAAAGCCATGACATCATTTTCTGGAATTTTCCAAGCTGTTTAAAGGCACAGTCAACTTAGTGTATGTAAACTTCCGGAACAGCTGGTGGTCTGATACATGCTTCAGTGTTGCTTGCCTCGAAGTGAGCATAAAAGGCATTTAGCTCATCTGGTTGGCTCGCGTCACTGGGCAGCTCGCGGCGGGGTTTCCCTTTGTAGTCCATAATAGTTTGCAAGCCCTACCCCATCCGATGAGTGTCAGAACCGATGTAGTTCGATTCAATCTTAGTCCTGTATTGACACTTTGCCTTTTTGATGGTTTGTCTGAGGGCATCGTGGGATTTCTTATAAGCGTCCGGATTAGTGTCCTGCTCCTTGAAAGCGGCAACTCTAGCCTTTATCTCGGTGCGGATGTTGCCTGTAATCCATGGCTTTTGATTGGAATACGTTTGCCTGCATTAAAGTATCCGGCCACTAGGAGCGCCACTTCTGTATGAGCATTTTCTTCTTTGCTTATGGCCTTATACAGCTCGTTGAGTGCGGTCTTAGTGTCAGCATCGGTTTGTGGTGGTAAATAGACGGCTACAAATAATATAGATGAGAACTCTCTTAGTAGATAGTGTGATCTACATCTTACCATGAAGTATTCTACCTCAGGCGAGCAATACCTCGAGACTTCTTTAATATTGGACATCGCGCACCAGCAATTATTGACAAATAGACACACACCCCTGCCCCTCGTCTTACCAGACGTAGCTTCTCTATCCTGCCGATGCACGGAAAACCCAGCCAGCTCTATATCATCCATGTCGTCGTTCAGCCACGTCTCGGTGAAACATAAGATATTACATTTGTTTATGTCCCGTTGGTAGGATAGTCTTAATCGTAGATCGTCCAGTTTATTTTCCAATGATTGCACATTGTCCAATAATATGGAGGGTAGTGGTGGTTTACCTACTCGCTGGCTAATTCTCACAAGGCACCCCAGTAATGGCTTTGTTATGGAAGGTTTGTGAATAACTTCCTTTTAGGTGGTTATAGAATTTAACGTCTCTTTTCTTGATTTTAATCAGTAGTGGGTATTGACCTAATTCTGCTCTACGTGCATTATTTGGTGTTTTACGCTGTACACGGAAGATGGTTTTGTAGAATTCTGCATGCAGAGTAAACATTTTGTGTTTGTCCCATTTTGTGAATTCTTGATTGGTGAGTGGACCCCAGACCTCACAAGTGTAGAGGTCAATGGGTTTTATTACCGATTCAAGTATTTTCTGCCAGATTCTAATTGGGATGTAGAATTTTATGTGTCTTTTGATGGCGTAGAAGGCCCTTCTTGCCCTGTCTCTTAGATTGTTAACAGCTTTGTGGAAGTTACCTGTGGTGCTGATATGTAGGCTGAGGTAGGTCTAGTTTTTTGTGTGCTCTAGGGTAACAATGTCTAGTTGGAATTTGTATTTGTGGTCCTGGCAACTGGACCTTTTTTGGAACACCATTATTTTTGTCCTACTGAGATTCACTGTCAGGGCCCAGGTCTGACAATCTGTGCAGAAGATCTAGGTGATACTGTAGGCCCTCATTTGATAGAAAGCAACATTTATATTTGCTCAGGATGTCATCTTCACTGACGGAATGTAGGAGTCTGCTGTTTATTTTAATTTTATTCAACATTTATTTAACTAGGCAAGTCAGTAAAGAAAAAAATATTATTTACAATGACGGCCTACCAAAAAGCAAAAGCCCTCCTGCGGGGACGGGGACTGGGATTAAAAATAAAATATAAAATAGAGAGACACCAGAACACTACTTACAGAGAGACCTAAGACAACAACATAGCATGGCAGCAACACATGAAAACACAGCATTGCAGCAACACAACATGACAACAACATGGTAGAAACACAACATGGCAGCAGCACAACATAGTAAAAACATTTTGGGCACAAACAACAGCACAAAGGGCAAGAAGGTAGAGACAACATTACATCACGCGAAGCAGCCACAACTGTCAGTAAGAGTGTCCATGATTGAGTCTTTGAATGAAGAGATAAATCAGTCCAGTTTGAGTGTTTTTTTGCAGCTCATTCCAGTCGCTAGCTGCAGCGAACTGAAAAGACTAGCGACCTAGGGATCTGTGTGTTTTGGGGACCTTTAACAGAATGTGACTGACAGCTGGGTGTAGTATGTGGAGGATGAGGACTGCAGTAGGTATCTCAGATAGGGGGGAGTGAGGCCTAAGAGAGTTTTATAAATGAGCATCAACCAGTGGGTCTTGCAACGGGTATACAGAAATGACCAATTTACAGAGGAGTAAACTACCAGAATTTTCCAGAGATTGCTGTTGACGCAGATCCCACGGTAGTTATTGGGGTCAAATTTGTTTCCACTTTTGTGGATTAGGGTGATCAGTCCTTGGTTCCAAATATTGGGGAAAATGCCAGAGCTGAGGAAAATGTTAAAGAGTTTAATTCCAATTGGAATTTGTGGTCTGGATATTTTATCATTTAATTTAGGATACCATCAAAATGTTTGTATTTTGTCCTATAGTTCATTCAATGTAATTGGAGAATCCAGTGGGTTTTGGTAGTGTTAATAACTGATTTGTAATTGATCATGTTTTTGCTGTTTGTTCTTTTTTATAGGGCCACAACGATTGGAGAAGTGGTTTATCCATACATCTCAATTTTGAATAGTTAGCTCTTTGTGTTGTTGTTTGATTAGTGTGTTCCACTTTTCCCATAAGTGGTTAGATTCTATGGATTACATTGAGCTGGTTTCTGAAGTGCTGTTTCTTATTTTTCTTAATGTATTTCTGTACTGTTTCAGTGTTTCACCATAGTGAAGGCTCAGGTTTTCTTGGTCTCTGTGTTTTTGGTTGGATAGGTTTCTCAATTTCTTTCTTAGGTTTTTACATTCTTCATCAAACCATTTGTCATTGTTGTTCATTTTCTGAGGTTGTCTGTTTGACATTTTTACATTTGATAGGGAAGCTGAAAGGTCATATATACTGTTTTGGCTTTCTACTGCCAAGTTTACACCTTCACTATTGCAGTGAAACTTTTTGTCCAGGAAGTTGTCTGAAAGGGATTGAAATTGTTGTTGCCCAATAGTTTTTTGGTAGGTTTCTACTCTACTTTGCTTCCATGTATAGCATTTCTTAATAGTATGCAGTTTGTTCGGCTTTGATGTCTCATGATTCAGTATTTCTCTGTTCAAGAAGACTGTGATTTTGTTGTGATCTAATAGGGGTGTCAGTGGGCTGACAGTGAATGCTCTGAGAGACTCTGGGTTGAGGTTGGTGATAAAGTAATCTACAGTACTACTGCCAAGGGATGAGCTGTAGGTGTACCTACCGTAGTTGTCCCCTCAAAGACTACCATTGACTATGTACAGACCCAGCATGCGACAGAGCTACAGGAGTTGTGGCCCATTTTTGTTGGTTGTTTTGTCATAGTTGTGTCTACCGGGGCATATTGGGGAGGGAATGATGTTACCTCCAGGTAGGTGTTTGTGTCCCCCTGAGTGCTGACAGTGTCAGTTTCTTGTCCAGTTCTGGCATTTAGGTCGCCACAGACTAGTACATGTCCCTGGGCCTGGAAGTGGTTGATCTCCCCCTCTTGGATGGAGAAGCTGTCATCGTTAATGTATGGGGATTCTTTTGGGGGGGATGTAGATAGCACACATGGCTACATTTTTCTATTTTGAGATCATTTCCTTATTTATTTCTAACCAGATGTAAAATGCTCCTGTTTTGTTTAATTTAATAGAGTGGGTTAGGTCTGCTCTATACCAAATTAACAGTCTGAGTCTCTACCCTGTTTCACACCTAGTAGTTTGGTGGATGGGACTACCTACTCCTTGTAACCTAGAGGGCAACCTCTATACCATGTTTCTTGTAGGATGACAATGTCTGTATTTTGGTGGTCTGGGTTTCTGCTCTTTAGGCCAAAGACAGATGACCTCAGACCTTGTATATTCCAGCATGAGATAGTCAAAGCTTTGTGTTCCATAGTGTTCACTGTTGTTATCCGTGTGGTTTAGGCTCAGACCATTAGGTTTAAGCAGAGCATGCTGAGCATCTGGTGAATGCCTCTTAGGTTGCAGGATGGGACTTGGGTGGGTGTATTAGTGGAGGTTCTCTCTTTCTCTCTCTTGTTCTCTTTCTCTCTCTCACACACACACACACACACACACACACACACACACACACACACACACACACACACACACACACACACACACACACACACACACACACACACACACACACACACAACACATTAGGGGGGCCCTGCCCAAGTCTCAGACAGTCATATCACTCCCACACTGCCCTACGATCCCCCCAGGCCTGTTATATTAGAGCACTTGTCTCTGATCTCTCTCAGCACCCAGCAGTGTGTGTGTGTGTGTGTGTGTGTGTGTGTGTGTGTGTGTGTGTGTGTGTGTGTGTGTGTGTGTGTGTGTGTGTGTGTGTGTGTGTGTGTGTGTGTGTGTGTGTGTGTGTGTGTGTGTGTGTGTGTGAGGCTCACAGAGTGGTAGTAGGGGTCTCTGTCTGTCCACCCCTCCATTCCCCAGCCTCGGTGTGTCTACAGTGGGGTGTAGTGTGTGTTAGCACCCAAGAGCGGCCCAACGCCACTCTCCACCGTTCTCTCAGCTCCCCAGGCCACTTCAACGCCGATCCGCCAGTCTCTGAGCCAACTTGTGTGACAACCAGACACCTCCACAACAGCACCAACCAGCCTAACTGACAAACAGACAGTCATGCTTTTGTGTACCCCCTCTACTCTCCTCCTCCTCTCCTGTCTTTCATTCCACCTCTCCCCGGTTATATGTGACTGTGAGTGAGGTGCGCCACGTCCGAGGGAGCAGCCTGGTGGGTGAGATTGGGGAGAAGGAGGCTCTTTACTTCAGCCTCTCTGTCTCACTCATCTGGTGCTGACTTACTGGCAGCCAGGCTGTTTCAATGAGGCCTCCATGGATCCACCCAACCTGCGTTTAGACTGCCAATACTAAGCCAAATCTCACATACAGTATGAATGCCTTGAAGCCAACCTTTTTCCCAGTGAGGTGAATTAGCGAAGGTCAATGTAATGATCCGTTTATGAGAGAATGCTGTGTTAACATTCAAACCGGCTGGAATAGGTCTTTATGCTCTACCTTTATGTTCTATTCATGAAGACGGAGGAATTTTATTCCATACTTGGTGCAGTCAGTGAAACCATCTCGGCCTAACGTTATGGAATGTGCTGTAATTTAATTCCAGCACCAAAACAATCTTTACTTTTTCTGCCGCTTTTTCTTCTGGCACTTTCCTGGATGGCAACCAGTAGACACCAGGTGAAAACACTTCACTCCTCCACAGAGATGTGTAGCGCAGAGAGAGAGAGAAAGAGAGAGAAAGAGAGAGATACTTTATTTTGGAGGAGGGAGTTTTGTTTTTAGATTCCTATAATCTTGGCAGTTCTCACAGCAGCTGCTGGTACTGCTACAGGATGTGACAGTACCAGGCATGAATGAGCGGTGCCGTCCAACGCACACACACGCTTACATACACACAGACACGCACACACACCGGCTAACTGCCGTCCAACACACACACACCCCAGCCCACTGTCGTCCAACACACACACACCCGGGCCCCAGTGCTGAGGCAGCTCAGGAGGGCCAGAGGAAATGGAAAGGGAGCTCTCATGGGAGTCTCGGAGGTCTGAATGAACAGGATGAAAAGAGCCTTGTGCACGCAAGGACCGTATATAAAAAAAAAAAAGAGAATCCCCCTCAAATAGTTGAGTAAAAGCCCCCAAAGTTGCCCCTCGCTCTTCTTGAGAAGGTTTATGTTTTTGAGTGGACTTTAGGCGTACCCAAGTTGGTTTATTTTGCTGATAGGAAAGATCCCTTGGGGTAGCCTAACCCGGTTCTATACACACCTTCTTACACATCTGTGTCTGAGGGCCTGGGCACGTACAGTGTGTGTGTGGGTGCGTGCATGCATGTGTGTGGAGTGAAGTTGACACAGGGCCCCCCTCACCGAGTCAAACAGTAGTTGACTCAGAGACAGGCTTAGTGTTAGTTAGGGGGAAGCAGGTCTCCGGTCTGCCTCTCTAATTCCATTTTATTTTCCATGGTTCATCTGGCTCACCTGCCCAAGGTCATTAGACCCTGTGTCGCCAGCAGCAACAGAATGAATAGAATGTGTCATATGATAGACGAAGGTGTTTTATTTACAAGGTGCAGCAAAACATCAACGTGAGTTTGAATTAAACTGCAAATTAAACATACAGTACTGAATATTCTTGAATGGTGGAATTATAGTCAGTTCATTTAAATGATTTAACCAGCAAATAGGCTATGCAAGGCCCATTGATAGAATAACATGGAAATGTAATGAAAAATGTAGGGAATTATGAAAGGAAACTATGCTATGATTCCAATGACAATCTTTGCTGTATGAATTGAACTGCTTGTCCAGCATCAAGGCCATTGGAGCATGATTCAAACATGGACCCTCGTCCACTGCAGGCTATTTTCCTTAGCAGAACGTTAGTATGTCTTACCAGATGCCCAGGTCTGGCGACTAACTCCTCTGAATAAGTAATCCACAAAACAATGTACCTGTAGGAGAAACTATCATTTGTGTCTGTGATTATACACCACGACATCATGATCCAACGTGACAAAGGGTGTACTGCACACAAAATAACTGCACTATACTCCATTTGCACTCTGTTCCTCTCTCTGCATTTAGATAGCTAAAACTGTATATTTGTTTATCCACTGCTCATTCTCTTACAGCTCTATGTTCACCGTACCTTGCCTATCACTAGCAGCACCGTATCACCACGTAAAATTCGGAGTATGTGTAAATGAACTTGGCGAATAAAGATGATTCGGATTCGGATATTTTTGAATAAAAAAGCTGTAGAGAAAAAAATGATGTGATCGTTGTCTGCCCCTCTCTCAGGTCCCCCGTGGGTGAGTCGTCAGGTGGAGGAGCGCCAGACAGCGAGGTTGGGGCAGACGGTGCGGCTGGCGTGCCCCGTAGAGGGTGACCCTCCTCCCCTGATCCTGTGGGTGAAGGACGGGCGTAACGTACACCCGGGCTGGAGCCGCTACCGGGTGCTGAAACAGAGCCTGAAGATCAAAGAGGTGGAGCTGGGCGACGCGGGGGTGTATATGTGCCGTGTCACAAACGGCTTCGGAAGCATTGCCCTCAACTACACCCTCATCGTCATCGGTAGGGCCAAGGAGCGTCTGATCTCATCCCTAGTCAATGTCCACACACTTACATTTCATACACATCATGTAAACACACATTACATACACACATGCCTTATGCTTTAATTCTCTTTGACTCCTTTAATGAATACGTACCTCTCTATATTCTCTCATACCTTAGTCAGTTAACTGAATAACTCCAAACCTGTCCCATATCAGACATACTCCCTGAAATGTTACTAAGACGTGTCCATATAAAATGACGGCAACATTTCCCCAGTACCTTGGTCTAGTAGTGTGACCTAGCCTTGATTCTACAGTCACAGTTCACATCAAGAGGGATTGTAATACAGGAGGCCTACTGGCCCCACGTTAGCCCCTAGATGTGATTATATTTGACAGAACCGACATGACTGGCAGCCCTGGCGTTATTAAAAGAATATGGTTTCATTTACGTAACCGATGCAAAATGAAAATGTACAAGTGAGCATTGTAACAATGCCAATTTATGACTTGTTAGCATTACAGAACCCCAGCAGCTCTTCTGTCAGGTTTCATATCAAACCTCAGGAGAACAAAGAGAGGATTCTTTACCGGCTGCTCCTGTCACACTACACCCTAGTGCTTGTTTATGGTGCCGGTAATTTAATCCAGTGTTCCTTATTTTACACACACTGTCGGGGGTTTCACCCCCCTCTGACACAATGAGAAATTAATGTTGCGTGTGTGTATCAGTGTGTGAGGTTGTGTGGTAAAAGAATGAACTCTGTCTGGAAGGTGGTTGGAGGGGGGGGGGGTTTGGCAGTGTAGCTTTTGCGAAATAGTTCTGGTTGAGATTGAGGAGGGATGGCTGCTGGGGGACTGTAGACCGGGCATTCTCTGCCAAAGCACTCGTCAAGGAGACCGCTGAAATAGACGTCCTGCCGCCTGCACCACTATAAATCTGCTCCGGTCCAGTGATGCTGAAAGACTGAGAAGTTGTGAGGAGCGCTGAGCGGGACGGAGCCCCCAGCCCTTCCTGTGCTGGCCTTGGTCTGTGTGTGTGTGTGTGTGTGTGTGTGTGTGTGTGTGTGTGTGTGTGTGTGTGTGTGTGTGTGTGTGTGTGTGTGTGTGTGTGTGTGTGTGTGTGTGTGTGTGTGTGTGTGTGTGTGTGTGTGTGTGTGTGTGTGTGTGTGTGTGTGTGTGTGTGTGGAGGATATAGAGGAGGAGGGAGGGTAATTACTCTGTTGATGACTGAGGTGGCTGAACTGGCCCTGATCGACCTCCACGGACCTCGTCCTCTGTGTCCTCCTCGTCATGTTGGAACTCTGAACAGGGCCTCCCCTCCCTCCAGCCTCCCTGCGTGGGGAGTGAAGGTAGCCTGCTGCTTTCCTGTTTGGTCCCCTGGAGTAATGTGGAACTGTGAGTTATAGTGGCCTTGCTCTCTCTGGGACTCACTGTGCTGAAGTCTTACTGAAGTCATTAACTAACAATAGCCCTAGAACAAAACAGGCTAAAATATGTAGTTTCAGTCTGTGTTTAATACAGAGGCTCAGGGCAATTTGTGAAGGATATGGGCTGATGGTTTATGATTGTTGTAAGTTTGTGACACAAAGCAAGGGATGTGACTTTGCCAAATTCGATCTGTTGAATTAAGTTTAAACGGGGTATGAAAAAACTCTAGTGACCCTTCCGAGGCCCCTGACTGGTACCACTCAGGGCCTCCCCTGCAACAAAAAACACTGATCAGATCAGTGGCGGTCGCTGCCGTTTAAGATGAGGGAGAACCCACATTATTTTTTCATGAGCATGGCTTTATTTCTATTACATCATATTGGATGACTGTCATTCATATTCCATTCACCCAGTTCAATGTAACATCGATAGGTTTAGGCTACTAAATGATACTCAAATTTTCACTATACCCATCATAAGGTTGCTACAACTAGCCTACGAATGAAAGTTTAGAACGTAGGTGCACACAGGTCGAGAGAAAAATATGAGGTAACAGACAGTGACACATGGACAGATAGTGACACATTCAATACTGCCTTGCACACTCTTGCCTGCATCTAGCTGATCTAAGGTGTAATCTTTAGTCCAACAGTTGCAAACGAGAGTTTATATTGGACAAATTCAGGTATGTTTATCCCCGTTTCGTTTGCTTCCGTTTAAGAAAGGTTTTTCAACAGAATCGGCGGATTGAATACACCCCTGATCACACGTAAACACAGTTCACTTTCATAACAGCCACATTGCATTCCTTCTCGCATCTATGCACTCTCCTCCTCTCCCCTTTTCCCTCCACTTGTGGACTTCAATGCACAACACATCAGCTGTGTGTGAGCAGGCGAGAAAAAAAACTTTCCATGCCAAATCATATCATAACCGCTACACACAGCCTACATCGTTGTCACCATATTAGCTAAAGAAAGAAAGAAAGAAAGAAAGAAAGAAAGAAAGAAAGAAAGAAAGAAAGAAAGAAAGAAAGAGGGATACCTAGTCAGTTGTACAACTGCATTCAACTGAAATGTGTCTTCCGCATTTAACCCAACCCCTCTGAATCAGAAAGGTACAGAGGGCTGCCTTAAGTTACATCCACATCTTCATAGCTAATATAACTAACGCGTTAGTAAACCCGCTACAATCATAGAGTAACGTTACAGTGTACAATCAGTAAGCAGTTCAGTAAGCACTTTAGCAGTTACACCGGCAGGTCCCGGTGGCAATAAATTAGTAAAACAAAAGCTTACCTTGACTTGGAAGAGTTCCAGTGTTGTGTTGGATAGTCATAGCCAGCTAGCTAACATAGCATCCCTCTGTTTGAGCCGGGTGTTTGAGTAGGCTAAACCAGCTAGCTGCATTTGGTGGCAAAGTAAGTGAAAGTGAAAAAAATATGAAATATAGCTATCTCTCTTGCTTTTCCTTCATTTTTTAAGAAGTTAATTTGTTCAAAACTGTTAAACTACTGTCTTTCTCTCTCTTTGAGTCAACTACTCACCATATTGTATGCACTGCAGTGCTATATAGCTGTAGCTTATGCTTTCAGTACTAGATTCATTCTCTGATCCTTTGATTGGGTGGATAACATGTCAGTTCATGCTGCAAGATCTCTGATAGGTTGGAGGACGTCCTCCGGAAGTTGTCATAATTACTGTGTAAGTCAATGGAAGGGGAGTGAGAACCATGAGCCTCCAAGGTTTTGTATTGAAGTCAATATTCCCAGAGGACGGAAGCTAGCTGTCCTCCGGCTACACTATGGTGCTATCCTATAGAGTGCTGTTGAGACTACTGTAGACCTTCATTGTAAAACAGTGTGTTTAAATCAATTATTTGGTCACTTGAATATGTTTAGTATAGTTTTATCTAAAAAGGACAACTTTTTAAATGTTTTACTATTTATAGTTTTATGAAATTCACTGAGGAGAATGGTCCTCCCTTTCCTCCTCTGAGGAGACTCCACTGATGCAGAGATACAGTACCAGTCAAAAGTTTGGACACCTACTTTTTTTCTTTATTTTTACTATTTCCTACATTGTACAATAATAGTGAAGACCTCAAAACTACAAAATAACATATCTGGAATCATGTAGTAACCAAAAACGTGTTAAACAAATCAAAATATATTTTATATTCTTAAAAGTAGCCACCCTTTGCCTTGATGACAGCTTTGCACACTCTTGGCATTCTCTCAACCAGCTTCACCTGGAATGCTTTTCCAACAATCTTAAAGGAGTTCCCACATATGCTGAGCACTTGATGGCTGCTTTTCCTTCACTCTGCGGTCCAACTCATCCCAAACCATCGGGTTGAGGTTGAGTGATTGTGGGGGCCAGGTCATCTGATGCAGCACTCCATCACTCTCCTTCTTGGTCAAATAGCCCTTACACAGCCTGGAGGTGTGTTGTGTCATTGTCCTGATAGTCCCACTAAGCCCAAACCAGATGGGATGGCGTATCGCTGCAGAATGCTGTGGTAGCCATGCTGGTTAAGTGTGCCTTGAATTCTAAATAAATCACTGACAGTGTCACCAGCAAAGCACCCCCACACCATCACACCTCCTCCATGCTTCACGGTGGGAACCACACATGCAAAGATCATCCGTTCACCTACTCTGCGTCTCACAAAGACATGGCGGTTGCAACCAAAAATCTCAAATTTGGACTCCACCGGTGTAATGTCCATTCCTCATGTTTCTTGGCCCAAGCAAGTCTCTTCTTATTATTGGTGTCCTTTAGTAGTGGTTTCTTTGTAGTAATTCGACCATGAAGGCCTGATTCAGTCTCCTCTGAACAGTTGATGTGGAGATGTGTCTGTTACTTGAGCTGTTCTTGCCATGATATGGACTTGGTCTTTTACCAAATAGGGCTATCTTCTGTATACCACCCCTACCATGTCACAACCCAACTGATTGGCTCAAACACATTAAGAAAGAAAGAAATTCCACAAATTAACTTTTAACAAGGCACACCTGTTAATTGAAATGCATTCCAGATGACTAACTCATGAAGCTGGTTGAGAGAATGCCAAGAGTGTGCAAAGCTGTCATCAAGGCAAAGGGTGGCTACTTTGAAGAATCTCAAATATAAAATATATGTTGATTTGTTTAACACTTTTTTGGTTACTACATCTGTTATTTCATAGTTTTGAAGTCTTCGCTATTATTCTACAATGTAGAAAATTGTAAAAAATAAAGGAAAACTCTGGAATGAGTAAATGTGTCCAAACTTTTGAACTTTTGACTGGTACTGCATGTCAGGCTGTAGTACGACAGACAGACAGACCGAAAGGGCAACTCAAGCCAGATTTAAAGAGCAACTGCCCCTAAAAAGCAACTACTCCCTTTGAAAATGGTATATGTGGCATCGATATAAGTCAGAAACATTTCTTTTTTGGGGTCAAAATTGACTACAAAGTGGAAATAGGATAATTTTGGTCATACAGTGTAAAACTGAGTTTGGAACCTCAGTGCGTCACAACGAGTAAATTAAGGATGAGTTTGGATTACAATTGTCAACAATTCATGCCCCCTTTTGCCAAACTCCACGTGCAAATCGCCCCTCCGCTTCCCTTCATTGAATGGGGCATAATTGTTTCATCACCCCCAACGCTTTCAAAGGATCACGGAACCTATACGGATTGAACATGCCTTCACTGCCAAAGTTTTATGGTATGCATGCCCGGCCGAAGAACCCTAGTATGTGGAATATGTGCTTGGAGTTCGTCGGTCCCCAAGTCTGCACCAGTAACGCTAGTTTGGTGTGCAACGACCGGTGGTGGTGAGTATAGCCAGAGATACTGGAATATAATGACCTCTCTGGTATAATTTTGCTAATGTTATTGCTGATTTATGTAAGTAGCTATCTTTTAATAAAGCGAGAATGAGTAGTTAACGTTAGCGTACTCATTACAATTTAATTAGGTCGTAGCTCATAAGTTTGTGTAGATACTGCTGGTTATGTGACGTTAAAATGTTATAATGCTAGCTAACGTTATGCTACAAGTCGGATTTGCAAGTTAATTCGTAACTCATACAAGTACATTTTGTATTGTACGAAATAATCGATGCAGCTATGATGGTAGCTAACTCATGACTGCGTCTGACTAATACAGTGAACTAGGAGCAACAAACCGTAATGGCGTCACCGGCCTGTATCTAATCCAATCTGGAGCTAGTCAGTCTACACCTGTAAAGCATACAATTAGCGTGCCCACTAGTTACCACAGCCACAAACTCAAAATTGGCTATATCGTCAAAGTTTTATACAAAATTTGTTTTTTGGTCTTAATTTAAGGCAGAGTGAAGGAAAAGCAGCCAACAAGGGCTCAGCATATGTGGGAACTCCTTCAAGACTGTTGGAAAAGCATTCCAGGTGAAGCTGGTTGAGAGAATGCCAAGAGTGTGCAAAGCTGTCATCAAGGCAAAGGGTGGCTACTTTGAAGAACACTTGTTGTGGTTACTACATGATTCCATATGTATTATTTCATAGTTTTTTTGTCTTCACTATTATTCTACATTGTCATTTTTTATAATTCAAACCACCCGCAGGCTGGATTGTATGTTTGATACCCCTAATTTAAAGTTAGGGTTAGGCATAATTTTAGCAGTCTGACTAAGGATAGGGTAAATATGGTTAGGTTTAAAATCACATTTTAAGAAGAGAAATTGTAGAAATAGGCAGGCTTTGGGACTTTGTGGCTGTGGTAACTAGTGACGACCATGAATTCGCTTGACCCGAGTTACTGCCCTGATGACAATGTTAATGTGTGTTGTGTGAGAAAATACCTGGTTTGATGAACTAGTAGGTTAATTGCCCAGCCAAGCAGATACAAGTTGTAGAGTCATTTTGGTAGTGAAGTGCATTATCAAAAAACCTTTGCACTTGGCTGTCCCCATGTCACAGGCCCTCCCAGTCAACACCACCTCATAAGATGAGGTGGTGTTTAAAAGGATTGCCTGCTGCAGTTGTTCGAGAGATGTCCAGTTTGCAGCCGAACATGCAACATAGAAAAGACCAGCAAGGGAACTCTCAGCATCACGTAGACATGCCCTCGCTGTGCGCTTTCCTATAAATGGAATCAGGTTGGTGAAATTTGACCTGGTCGAAGGTCAAAACAGTTTCGAGTTTTGTCCCAATTCACCTTCATAATCTAGCCTGTTGGAACCAACCGGATCGCTGCGTTTACCATTCTATTTCACTTCCAATGTCATGATATCGGAAGTGAAATAGAAAGGTGAATGCAGTGATCAGGTTGGTTCCACCAGGCTAATCATAACAACCATTAATAACGTAATCAGTGCTCTGTGTGTGTGACCGACCAGTATCTTTGATGAGGGGCCAGGAGCTGATCTGCGCTGCCATGCCCATCAATGGGGCACTGGCAAAGGCCTCACCTCTTGCCTGCTCACCAACCATCGTGATGGGGAGACCATAATGAGGTATGTTTAGTCTGACCTGTTCAAACTTCAACATAGTACCTGTTTGTGTGTCAGATATTACCTATCCTAACTACCACTGTTAATAGAACAGTGACTATGTGTTCACAGAAACGTGTATGGAGCCAACACATGGAGACTTGCAAGATGATGTGATGTCCAGACTGACAGACGGGCTTGAAACTGATGTCTGTAAATGGAGAGAGACCTTGCACTTGGCATACATTTTTTACTAGACACAACTTGTATTGTCTTTTGTATTATTGAATTGAATGGTATCCGTCAATATGGGGAGGGAGAGGCACAGTATCTGTATCAGCTGGGAATGACAATGAAAGGTGCACATTGTTATATTAGCTGAACACTGCTACTATTGTATTATGTAAAGGGTTGTTTATTCAGCAATTGCATTCTCATATTACTCTGTGGGCTACTGACCTATTCAAAGCTTCCTCTGACATCTATCTGCCTGTAGTTATTGAACTCAACGTGCAGGAGGTTTGTTTGTTGTGGTTGAGTGGGGGAAAACAGCTGAAATGGTGTCCCTTGAGAGGCCAAAAATGAAATGTATGTTAGGAGAAGTACAATATTATCATAAGGAGACATATAGGCAGAGGAAATCGAAGAGAGGGAGGGTGAGCTTGAGTCGGGTAACATTTTTAGAAAAAAGGCAGATGGTTTGGCGAAGAAGAATGGTAGAAAGTGTAAGCAGAATGAGTCGAATTCCAAATCGAGGTCTGGAGGAGAAATGGAATTGAGGGCGAATTATCGGAGGTAGCAGGTGTGGTGAAATCCTCAGAGGATAAAGATGAGTCTGTGACATTTTTGTAGAAGGTGGACCCCTGCCTTCTGTGATTTCAGGGTGGGTGAAAACGATTGGGTGCTATGGAATCAGTGAAGGTAACCTGAAGTGGTTTGGTGTTAATTGGGACAAGAGATGTGACTTGTTTCGCTCTCGAGCAAATTGAAAGGAGTGATTACTGTGAAAGTGGATCAACTGAAGGGGAAGATTCCCAGTGTTTGTGATGCTTGTAATTTGGTGTGACACAGAAAGGGTGGCATGAGTGGTGAAACACAAGAGTCATTGAGTTTTGATGTTGAGTCCCTGCCCGACAAAATTAATGTTTGGATATTTCAGTTATCCCGTACAAGCTTATGTGTCAAATACATTACATTGTTACAGGTGTCAAGCTTATGGGAATGTGGCAGCAGTGTGCAGGAGGGAGGTTCCAAGGTGTGCAGAAGGGAGACAAACGAATGTGTAGCATTGGGGAAAGAAGCGGTATGTGTTAATTGTAGGGGTGCCTGTAGGGTTGGGAATCTGAAGTGTCCGCTGCGAGAGAGGCAGGTTGATGTTACCAGGGTTAGAGTAAGGCAGAGGGTGTCGTATGCTGAGGCAGTGAAGAAAGTTGAAGAAGAAGGTTCTAGGGGGAGTCGTGTGTGTACTAGATCTGTATCAGTACAGAGGGAAAGGCCAAAGAGTGATATGTGATTGGCTATTTAGCATTCATAGCAATGGTTATCAACTGTACTACAGGGATGGAACTTAAATTGCAGAAAATAGAGGTAGTGGTGGCAACTGCAGAGAAATATTTGGGTGTACAAGATTTGACATCAGAAGACTTACAGGGTGTGTTGAGTGGTGGTGTCCCGTCCTTTCAGACTGTTGGCCTGAGGTAGGACTAGATAGGTTTAAATAGTGGAGTAGGGTGGTGGGTTTTTAATGAGTGTAGGGTTAGATGGTAGGGTATTTGTTGATTTACTTTTTCAAGCAAGGTATAAGGGAGTTATATTCCAGTCTAGTTGGTGGCAGTAATGCAACATTTATTGGATGCCAACCGCTGTTAAACCTCATCGAAGAAGGGGAAATGGCTGTAGGCAAGGTTCTGACAGATGGGTGTGTCTTGGTGGTGACAAGGGCACACCCAAGAAATAACCACATCAAGCCACACCTCTAAGCCAACTCATGTTTGGCTTCTGTCATGGCCGCCAGCATTTCTTGAGGAGCATACTAAAGAACGAGTCTAAATCAGTGTGTGCACTTCCCATTTAAGTATTCAACACAGAGGTACACTACATGACCAAAAGTAAAAATCATGGGTAATAATATGGAGTTGGTCCCCCCTTTGCTGCTTTAACAGCCTCCACTCTTCTAGGAAGGCTTTCCACTAGATGTTGGAACAATGCTGCTGGGACTTGCTTCCATTTAGCCACGAGCATTAGTGAGGTCGGGCACTGATGTTGGGCGATTAGGCCTCGCTCGCTTTCGGCGTTCCAATTCATCCCAAAGGTGTTCGATGGGGTTCAAATCAAAGTTTGTCACGTGCCCCGAATACAACGGGTGTAGACCTTACAGTGAAATACTTAATTACAAGCACTAACCAACAGTGCAATTGTTAAGTAAAAAGTAGGCATTAGGTAAACAATAGATAAGTAAAGAAATACAAAATAAAAAGAACAGTAAAATGACAGTGAAAATAACAGTAGCGAGGCTATATACAGGTGGTACAAAGTCAATGTGGGGGGGCACGGGTTAGTCGGGCTAATTGGGGTAATATGTACATGTAGGTATAGTTAAAGTGTTTATCGTCTATGCATAGCCAGAGTAGCAGCAGTGTAAAAGAGGGGGTTGGCAGGTGGCGGGACATCTGTTCAGGAGTCTTATGGTTGAGGTTAGGGCTCTGTGCAGGCCAGTCAAGTTCTTCCACCGATCTCGACAAACCATTTCTGTATGGACCTCGCTTTGTGCATGGGGATCATTGTTCTGCTGAAACAGGAAAAGTCCTTCCCCAAACTGTTGCCACAAAGTTGGAAGCACAGAATCGTCTAGAATGTTATTCTTAACGCTACAGCATACATTTCCCTTCACTGGATCTAAGGGGCTTAGCCCGAACCATGAAAAACAGCCCCAGACCGTTATTCCTCCACCAAACTTTACAGTTGGCACTATGCACTCAGACAGGTAGCGTTGTCCTGGCATCTGCCAAACCCAGATTTATCCGTCGGACTGCCAGATGGTGAAGTGAGATTCATCACTCCAGAGAACACGTTTCCACTGCTCCAGAGTCCAATGGCGGCTAGCTTTACACCACTCCAGCTGACGTGGTGATCTTTGGCTTGTGTGCAGCTGCTCAGCCTTGGAAACCCTTTTAATGAAGCTCCTGACAAACAGTTATTGTGCTGACATTGCTTCCAGAGGCAATTTGGAACTCGGTAGTGAGTGTTACAACCTTCAGCACTCAGCGGTCCCGTTCTGTGAGTTTGTGTGGCCTACCACTTCGCGGATGAGCCGTTGTTGCTCCTAGACGTTTCCACTTCACAATAGTGGCACTTACAGTTGACCGGGGCAGCTCTAGCTGGGCAGAAATTTGATGAACTGACTTGTTGGAAACCTATGACGGTGCCATGTTGAAAGTCACTGAGCTCTTCAGTAAGGCCATTCTATTGCCAATGTTTGTCTATGGAAATTGAATGGCTGTGTGCTCAATTCAATGCACCTGTCAGCAACGGGTGTGGCTGAAATAGCCGAATCCACTAATTTGAAAGGGTGTCTTCATACATTTGTATATAGTGTATTTGGTGACATTTAATAACACTTGTTGTCAACATGTCTCCAATCTTATCAACTCCTCCTCATAGCAAGCACGGCCAGAGAGGCAAGTCTAACCTCAAGTTCCAATCCCTTTTTTTTAATGACTGCTGCAATCCTGCAACACACTGAGTAGAGTATACTTGTCATAAAAATGTAATTTTATCCCTGTAGCTGATATTCTGTTCTTGGCTCTTGATGCCTCGGTGTGATAATTTGGCTGTAAACCCGAGTGAGGTAACAGTAATTTTAAAACTATTTTTTAACACATAAACCACAGTTCTCACTGAAGTACTTTTTCTTTGTGCTTTTCTGCACACAAGTGTAAATAGAAACATGTTTTTCCCACAATAGTGGCAGCAGGAAATTACCCCATAGGTATTAGTTGTGCTCTTGACCTGCATTTTTGCAGCTGCATGATATGTTTTAATGGCATCGTAAACACAGGTCCAATCTCACACTGCTGGGTAAGTACTGCTGGGTTGTTGCTGCTGCGTTATGTGCTGCTCCTTTGCAAAAACAAGGATTTACAATGTCTCCCTCTTTTTACCTCCATGGTAGTAAAAGTGTTATGTTGTCAGGGGATGTTTAAAACATTTGGAAGCTGTCAGAGTTCAGGAGAGGTAAAGCTTGACCCTGACCTCTAGTGACCTTCCCACCACTCACTCTGGATATCCTGTCCGGCAGGGGGACAAATCCTTCATCACTCCATTTCCCTCCCTAGTCCCCAGTGTCCCACTCACAGCACCCAGGCCCCAAGGGCCCTCCATCTCCCCCAGGGCCTGGCTGGCTGTACCCCTATCACTGGCTGTACCCCTATTCCTAGCTGTAGCCTACCACTGGCTGCACCCCTGGCTGTAGCCTTGGTGGTCCCTTAGTCTGCAGGAATACAGTCCCCTGCTGTGTAACCCTGTTGTTATAGGGCCAGGCCGCACGCAGCCAACATTGTTAATGCTCAGCACTAGTGCCTCGCTTGGGAATTCTGCAGGAAAGGACTGAAGCTCTCCCTCGACAGTTGTAAATCAGGGATGGAGTCGGTAACAGTTGTTGCCCCAGTTCTGGGTCACATACCATACCAATACAAGAGGCAACGGAAGTCTACCAGACCCACTGAAACAGAAATGGAAGAGCAGTCATGTATAGTTCGATACTAGGCAGATTAGTCTATTTGGCTTGCATGACCTTGCTGTTCTATATATGCCCTGTGTAAATGTTGACTCCAAACAACCACACATGGTAGGAGAGAGAGAGGCATTCTATTCTATGACTATGAGACTGTGGATTCTGGTCAGACGGGAGGCGAGTGCGGTCTGACAGTCGGTCAGTGAGTTAGGGCTGAAGGTTTTATAGAGGGCCTGGTGGAGCAGCTCCAGCCCCAGACCTTTTGTTCTTTGTTTGCAGGCGGTGAGTTACATGTGTTGCAGTTTAGCCCACGCCTCCCTCACCTAAATGGATAATTGTATCGAAATTATACTGGCAGGCCCAGCTCTAGAATGCTTTACGAGACGGACGGACGGCGGGGGGGGGGTATTAGGCAGGCGGGGGTGGTTCAGTCTGCTGCGGCCACAGTGGAGTTTGTCAGAAATGCAGGCACACTTTGGGTTGTGCCATGTAAAAGGAAAAAGGGGGGTTAGTTGCCAGGAGTCACAGCCACCAGTGTTAATAAATTACTCAGTGTGGTTAAAACTGAACACACCCTCCACCAGTTTCCTCCCTCCACCTAACTGACCATACTCCTGGAAATAGAGTGACTCAACAGTTACCACCACAAACCCCTATCCGTTGCCTTTTAAATCTACGGCTTTTCTCTCTTTTCTCTCCCTGTTCTTTCCAAGCCAGGCAATATTTGGAGCGAGAATGATTTACACGTATTTTTCCAGGCAGCTCCCTGTTTCTTGTCTCTCTTAACGGCCCGTGAACTATCGGTGAGGTAAGATTTGTGAGTTGTTAACATGTTGAGAGATAAAAAGCTCTTGACAGTGAGTAGTGGTTTCAGTGCTACAGTTGAAACTGGAGGCGTTACATTAACTCATCCGAACAGTGAAATATGCGCGTGAGGGAGAGGGTCGCCCCTTTGATCATGTTTCCACCGACGTGACAATGATCTAATTTCTAATTGTGATTACTGCTAGTGTAACACCGAACCCCACGACAACCCGACCCACCCGGGCCTCCTAGAACATGTTTGTTTTTTCCCTCATTCATTGTAGGGAAGTTGAGGCAAGTTCAAAGCACAAACACATATGGACACAAATGAATCCATGCTTGTGAGTAGTGGAAGAAAGGCCTTTGTTGGGGCAAAAAAAGGGAGAAAGATTAAAGGATGTTTGATGAAATTGAAACCATTTGGTCTCATATGAAATTAAGCTGAACAAAGAGAGACACAGAGAAAGAGTTCTCCGTTGTAAATAAGTGTGGGTAGCAGGACAAGCAGTGAGGGAGTCAGTTCTGTCTAGACTTTTGAGACCTAGGGCAAGGGCAAATGCCATGGGGAGGTTAGGGTTAAAGATAGTGCCAGGATGTGGGTGAGGTTTAGGTTAAGTATGTAAATACGTTAAAGGTTAATAGTAAGGCTAGGAGAGGGTTTGGCTGAGAGCCAGAAGGGTTCATGGTCAAGGTTAACATTAGTATTAGTCAAAACAATACCACATTTTAATTGCAATTTGCAATACAAGGAATTTTCATTGTGCAATCATTTAAAAAGATCAGCTTTAATATTGCAGATTGTGGCTTCTATCAATGTAATTGTCTGCATCATTTCCAATCCCTCATATATAATATTTGAAATATATATATTTTAAAAATATATTTTCCTTTATTATTTTCCACTAACCCTACTAACCTGGGGTGGCAGGTAGCCTAGTGGTTAGAACATTGGACTAGTAACCAAAAGGTTGCAAGATCAAATCCCTAAGCTAACAAGGAAAATATGTCATTCTGCCCCTGAACAAGGCAGTTAACCCACTGTTCCTAGGCCATCATTGAAAATAAGAATTTGTTCTTTACTAACTTGCCTAGTTAAATAAAGGTAAAAAAATCCCCTTATTGGAGTGATCAAACAATAATTAGGCTTCCACTTCCAGCTTATACATTTCACAGACAGTATATTTTACATTAGTTATCTTTTGTTTGTTTTAGTCCCAGCCTTCAGATTCCCTCCAATCTATCTCTGAAGACCATCCAGTTTTGATTTCTAGCTGCCATACAGTTTCACAAAAATTCTGAACCTTTCTATTCTCATAGTTCCTACTGATTGTAAATTAAAGATAAACAACTTTGCTTGGTGTATTATTAGATTATTGATCGATTGACTATGATTTATCAAATCACCCAGCAGTGCTATATGGAGAGTTGGCTCCAAGTAAATGTTGAATTTATTTCAGCCATTCTGAACCTGCGACCTTAACAAGCTACATATGGGCAGTACCAAAATGCATAATATTTGTTGTTATATTTGTTCTGTCTTTTCTGGTGGATTAAATTGAAATTGCAACCAGCTTTCTATTGCTTGTTTTAGAACTGGCGATGTATTGGAGATTATTTCATTTTCAAGTAACCGAAAGTGAGAGGTTGTAATCTGAATGAAGGGAAAAAGGCAATTTTTTTAACCCTGGGTGAGACATTCTTACTGATCTACTAGAGAACCAGTTCGGATTTAAGTATATTTTTTGTATGATTGAAGCCTTTAGTGAGAGGTCCAATGCTTTAATATTTAATAATTTCTGCTCTCCAAATTCATATTCATCATATAAACAGGCTCATTTAATTTTGTTTGCCTTGCCTTTCCAAATAAAGTGGAATATTTTTTGCTCATATAATTTAAAAAAAAACAAGTCGTTAAGTGTAGGCGGGGCCATGAGTAAATAAATAAACAGGGATATGACAAAATAATTAATCATGGTGATTTACCACAAATAGATTGGTGTTGTCCTTTCCATGGTAGCACAATCTTATTTTATTTGGCTAACTTTCTATTAAAATGTATTGTAGTGAGATCCTTTCTTTCAGAATATATGACCGTCGGACCATTTTATTGATAAACTGCACGATAATGTAAAAGTAACTTTTTTGGGGGGAGATCCAGTACAATACGTAATATGGTGCACTTATCATTGTGCGACCATTAATGTGCTCTCTGTACCAAAGACACCCTTACACTATTATCTGTTTTCATTTAATGTTAGTGAGAACAGCTCAGAACAGATGCTGTCCAGATCCATAATCATTCTGCTTACAAGTGTAGCGTTTCAGCTTAAAGTCAACATTACTCCAATATAACCCCTCACTTTCAGACCCCTGTCCCCCAATCTCTAACCAGTGGGCCTCAAGCCTCCCCCACACGCCCCAGGCCCTGGGTGGCTAGCTAGGCCCTCCATGACCCAATAGAACCCTACCAGCCTCTGCTTCTCTACTGTTAGATCCAAGGGTTTGATCCAAGGGTTTAATTAAACTGGAAGGATGCAAATTAGCCACCTTGACGGGGTCGCCACATTAAAGCAGCTTTCATCCAGATTTTCATGGTGGTTGACTCACTGGGGGCCTGGGCTGGGACCTTAACAGGCAGGATGCACCGGGGCCCGCCCCTTCTCCCCCTCCATGCCCCACCTCGCCCATCAGCCAGGCACAACAGAGAAGAAAAGAAAAGGCACATTAGGTGGGGGTAATTTCCTATGGAGTCGCCATGCGCCTGCTGCTGCAAAACGCTTATAGCTCTATAAAAGATACCAGGAGACTTCTAATTAGCCTTTCCTCTCATGCTGTGTGGAGGGACGCTGACGACGCTTTCTAATTTGCCTGACTGCCGTTCTGCTTGCCTCTCTAACTCTCTGGTTTCAATTGACGTGAGCCAGAACAGACACTCAGTGTCCTGCTGGAGATAGGTATTCGCACCTAAATACTGTATGTCAATTTCACATTGAAAGAAACATGGCTCAATGAGATTTGTAATTGAGTCTTGATAATTGATGAACTTGAGAGTCATACAGTGCATTCAGAAAGTATTCAGACCCCTTACTTTTTCCACATTTTGTTACGGTACAGCCTTTTTCTAAAATGGATTCAATTGTTTTTTTTCAGTCTACACAGAATACCCCATAAATGACAAAGCAAAAACAGGTTTTTAGAAATGTATGCCAATTTATAAAAAAAGTAAATGTAAAATATTTCAGACCCTTTACTTTGTTGAAGCACCTTTTGATTACAGCCTCGAGTCTTCTTGGGTATGACGCTACAAGCTTGGCACACCTGTATTTGGGAAATATCTCCCATTCTTCTCTGCAGATCCTCTCAAGCTCTGTCAGGTTGGATGGGGAGCGTCGCTGTACAGCTATTTTCAGGTCTCTCTAGAGATGTTCGATCGGGTTCAATTCCGGGCTCTGGGTGGGCACTAAAGGACATTCAGAGACTTGTCCCAAAGCCACTCCGGCATTGTCTTGGCCGTGTGCTTAGGGTCGTTGTCTTGTTGGAAGTTGAACCTTCACCCCAGTCTGAGGTCCTGAGTGCTATAAAGCAGGGAGGATCTCATCAAGGATCTCTCTGTACTTTGCTCCGTTCATCTTTCCCTCGATCCTGACTAGTCTCCCAGTCCCTGCCGCTGAAAAACATCCCCACAGCATGATGCTGCCACCTCCATGCTTCACAGTAAGGATGGTGCCAGGTTCCCTCCAGACGTGACGCTTGGCATTCAGGCCAAATAGTTCAATCTTGGTTTCATCAGACCAGATAATCTTGTTTGTCATGGTCTGAGAGTCTTTAGATGCCTTTTGGCAAACTCCAAGCAGGCTGTCATGTGCTTTTTACTGCGGAGTGGCTTTTATCTGGCCACTCCACCATAAAGGCCTGGTTGGTGGAGTGCTGCAGAGAGGGTTGTCCTTCTGGAAGGTTTTCCCATCTCCACAGAGGAACTCTAGAGCTCTGTCAGAGTGACCATCGGGTTCTTGGTCACCTCCCTGACCAAGGCCCTTCTCCCCCAATTGCTCAGTTTGGCCAGGTGGCCAGCTCTAGGAAGAGTCTTGGTGGTTCCAAACGTCTTCCATTTAAGAATGATGGAATCCACTGTGTTTTTGAGGACCTTCAATGCTGCAGATATTTTTTGGTACCCTTCCCCAGATCTGTGCCTCAACACAATCATGTTCTGGAGCTCTACAGACAATTTCATCAAATTTCAATCAAATTTGTGACATCAGCTGATGTCACAAAGTGCTGTACAGAAACCCAGCCTAAAATCCCAAACAGCAAGCAATGCAGGTGTAGAAGCACGGTGGCTAGGAAAAACTCCCTAGAAAGGCCAGAACCTAGGAAGAAACCTAGAGAGGAACCAGGTTATGAGGGGTGGCCAGTCCTCTTCTGGCTGTGCCGGGTGGAGATTATAACAGAACATAGCCAATATGTTCAAATGTTCATAGATGACCAGCAGGGTCAAATAATAATCAGTGGTTGTAGAGGGTGCAACAGGTCAGCACCTCAGGAGTAAATGTCAGTTGGCTTTTCATAGCCGATCATTCAAAGTATCTCTACCGCTCCTGCTGTCTCTAGAGAGTTGAAAACAGCAGGTCTGAGACAGGTAGCACGTCCGGTGAACAGGTCAGGGTTCCATAGCCGCAGGCAGAACAGTTGAAACTGGAGCAGCAGCACGACCAGGTGGACTGGGGACAGTAAGGAGTCAGGTAGTCCTGAGGCATGGTCCTAGGGCTCAGGTCCTCCGAGAGAGAGAAAGAAAGAGAAAGAAAGAAAGAGAGAGAATTAGAGAGAGCATACTTAAATTCACACAGGACACCGGATAAGACAGGCAAATACTCCAGATATAACAGACTGACCCAACCTCATGGCTTGGTTTTTGCTCTGACATGTGCTGTCAACTGTGGGACCTTATATAGACAGGTGTGTGCCTTTTCAAATCATGTCCAATCAATTGAATTTACCACAGACCACGGGAAACAGGATGCACTTGAGCTCAATTTTGAGTCTCATAGCAAAGGGTCTGAATACTTATGTAAATAAGGTATTTCTGTTTTTTATGTTTAATTCATTTGCTAAAATTTCTATAAACCTGTTTTTGCTTTGTCATTCTGGGGTATTGTGTGTAGATTGATGAGGAACATTTTTATTTTAATCAATTTTAAAATAAGGCTGTAACGTAACAAAATTTGGAAAAAGTCAAGGGGTCTGAATACTTTCCGAATGCACTGTACATCGAACAATAAGCTTTGTTATATTTCAAATCTGAACCTCAAATCTTCTGAACTTCCGAACTGCTTTTAATGTTCTTGACAAGTTCTATGATTATTTTCTAGTCTGTGAATTGCTTTGCTCAAGTTGAACTAATGTATATGTCATTCAGGTCCATATCACTGCTTAAATCTTATGACCTGTGAAAGGAAGGTAAAACACCTCTGCTTCATTTTCTCTTCATTAACATTATTGTTTTGGTAATAGTTCACCACCACCATGGTGTGTGAAATGGAACTGCCACGTAATACTCTATTCTTTCAATTTCTAAGATCAATTGAACGACTAACTGTTCCGTCATCTTCAAAAGTCAGCTGTGCCGTCACTAATGAAAATCACTGTGAAACCATGTTTGTTTTGCATTCGATATGGGCCCGTGTTCAGATGGAGAGTGCTCCCTGAGACACAGTGGCACGTATGTTTGAACACGGGTACCCGGTAGGAATGAAGAATGGGCCTTTTTGAGGGGTGACCCTTTAAAGTTCTCCCAGTAGGAAAGAATAATATGGGACCTTATAAACAAGCCTTCCACATGAAGAGTGTTAGGGTTAGGGGAGCTTCAGGGCTGGGACTGGGGCTGCCCTCCTTCGCCCTCTCTCTCGCCCAGACCCGCCGTTTCCACCTCCGCCCCTCTGTGTGTGTTTCTGTGGTTCTGTACTGGAGCAGAGGAAAAGGGGTCCCCTGTCCTTCATTCTAGCGCTACACCAGTCCAGCACCACTTTCCTTTCCACTGCTTCACTACACACAGGAGCCAGAGCTGGCACAGTCTGCCCAGCCGTAAGGTAAAGCCGTGCTTTACCTCAGTCATTACATCAGGCCATTCCACTGACAGCTGCCTGAAAGTATGACGTACTTTCTTGAACTGGATAATCTTTATCAACCAGTCACTTTTCCAACGAATAATTTAAACTGGTCACAGATTGCATCATGTGTATTTAATGTATAGAGATAGTATCAGAAAAATGTCATATCCAGTACATAGAAAATGGTCCAATGTTCTCCTAATAATGCTGCATAAGGGAAACCTCTGTTCTGTCCCTCTGCACCTGTTTCGAGAGAACATCAGCACACAGAGAGTAAAGGAATGAGCCCTGGCTAAGACCTCTTTCGAAAAGATAATGCCCCCCTAATTCCACCTCGGTGTTGCTGAATAGCCACCTCTCCCGTGCCAGTGGAACCGTTGCTACACCCAGGCTTACTCTCCCAGAACCCTGGGCCAATAGCAACAATGGGGGCTAGCAAAAAAACACTTGGTGCTGGCTTTGGGCTCTCCTGTACCTCACTACGCAGTGTTAAGCAGGGCGCGGCCCTCTGGCTGTCATATGGCCCTCTGGACCAGAACACCAGGATTAAATCAGGACAAAGAACAGTATCCACACACACACACAAGCGCACACACACCTGACTTTGACCCTTCATACCTGGTGACCTGAGGTTCCATCAGGCAACAGTGATGTTGGCATAAGACACGGCTAGGCAGAGCAGACATTGTGGACAATCAGCTTAGTACACAGACCAGAGAATCTTGTTTCTTACGGCGCTGCGAGTCCTTTAGGTGCCTTTTGGCAAACTCCAAGTGGTCTGTCGTGTGCCTTTTACTGAGGAGTGGCTTCTGTCTGGCCAGTCTACCATAAAGGCCTGATTGGTGGAGTGCTGCAGGGATGATTGTCCTTCTGGAAGGTTCTCCCATCTCCACAGAGGAACTCTAGAATTCAAGGCACACTTAACCAGCATGACTACCACAGCATTCTGCAGAGATACGCCAGCCCATCTGGTTTGCACTTAGTGGTACTATCATTTGTTTTTCAACAGAACAATGACCCAACACCACCTCCAGGCTGTGTAAGGGCTATTTGACCAAGAAGGAGAGTGATGGAGTGCTGCATCAGATGACCTGGCCTCCACAATCACCTGACCTCAACCTAATTGAGATGGTTTGGGATGAGTTGGACCGCAGAGTGAAGGAAAAGCAGCCAACAAGTGCTCAGCATATGTGGGAACTCCTTCAAGACTGTTGGGAAAGCATTCCAGGTGAAGCTGGTTGAGAGAATGCCAAGAGTGTGCAAAGCTGTCATCAAGGGTGGCTACTTTGAAGAACACTTTTTTGGTTACTACATGATTCCATATGTGTTATTTCATAGTTTTGATATCTTCACTATTATTCTACAATGTAGAAAATATAAAAAATAAAGAAAAACCATTGAATGAGTAGGTGTCCAAAGTTTTGACTGGTACTCGTGTGTGTGTGTGTGTGTGTGTGTGTTAGCTCAGTCAGCAGTGGACTCAGGGTTAGAATAGGTTCTCTGTGCATTCCTGTGGGTCGTGCCCAAACAAAGCAGCACTTTCTTTCAGCCCTGTCCGTCTGCCTGTCTGACTGCCTGCCTGCTGACCTGCCTGCACAGTTTAGGTTAAAGGCAGCTAATTGGTTTCCAGCTCAGGGTTAAGTCAACATGCCGTCTTGTTTTAAACAGTGTGGAAACTTGAGAGAAGCAACAATAATATGGCACTGTTTGCTCACCCCTGCCTCACAGAGCCAGTTAGAATAATACCAGCGTTTTGCCTGGTTATCGTTCCCATAGAGTTGTAAAACTTCATACGCTCTGAAAGCAAAACACGCAGTCGTTTTACACACCTCACAGTCCACTGATCTCCCAAGCAGAATCATTCATCCTGCGTCACACAGAGGGGTCCTGTTGGAGCTCAAAGCAAGGCAAATAAATCTGAGAGATCCTTCAGCAGTTTGCACTCATCCCTAGACCCCCGTGTGATTTACATGACGCCATTTTCAGACATTAAGACTTGGGTCTTGGGTGAAATACCTCACATCACTGAAACGATAACTGACCGCTAGATTTATGTGGCAATATCTAAACGATACTTTGTAGTAATGGCAGGGGGTAGGAGAACTCCCTTTTCTTTGACCCATTGGTTTTATATTGCCTTTGCTCTGTAGCGTGAGAGTACATCATCTTTCTGCAATATTCCGTTTTTTGAAAGACTACATAAACCCTAACCTTTTTTGCTTTGATGTTGTTTTTTAGATACTAGATTAATGCATCGTCTTTCACAGTCCTACGATCAGATTTATTCAGACTTCTCTCTGGGCAGTTCAACATCTAGTTTGGATTTACGTTTGGTTGACTTCAATGTGATACCAACAAAAAATGTCACCATTTCATTGGATTTAGGTGAAAAGTTGGGTGGAAATGAAACGGGTCGGGTTGCTATGAAACAATCTTCATACTCCCTGCATGGGTGTGTGTGTGAGTGACAGAGGCTAACCCTCAGTCAATGACTTTTGTGTTTTTCAGATGACACTGCAGTGACCCAGACTGACGCTCCACCTGCCGTATTGGAACCCAACGCTGAGCTCACCCAGCCTGACCCTACAGGAGAGCCCTGGGGTGAGCAGCACACTGCTTCACTTCACTACATTATAATACTCCTACACGTTGTCATCTAAATGCTATTGACATCTGTGTTACCTAACCTCCATGATGTATTATCTCTGCAGTGAAGCCTCGGTTCAGCCAGCCCACTAAGATGCGAAGGCGGGTGCTGTACAAGCCGGTGGGCAGCTCGGTGAGGCTCAAGTGCCAGGCCACGGGCACCCCTCCCCCTGTCTTTACCTGGTGGAAAGACCAGACCCCTCTGCCACCCCCGCGCCAGGGCAAGCGCCCGCGGTGGACCCTCACCCTGAAGAACCTGCAGCCCCAGGACAGTGCCAAGTACACTTGCCACGTCTCTAACCCAGCAGGGCACATCAATGCCACCTACAAGCTTGATGTCATCGGTAACACCACCGACACCACAACAAATAATTTTTCAGTTTCCTCCATCACACTCCAATTTCATTTATACCCAGACCTCCCATATATACCAAATGAATTGTGTTATTGTCATTATGATTCACATGCTTATAAACTCCTGTCCTTCTCCCTACAGAGCGCTCTCATTGCAAGCCTGTTCTGACCGGCACCCACCCGGTCAACACCACCGTGGAGTATGGTGGCACCGCCTCCTTCCAGTGTAAGGTCCACAGTGACGTGAAGCCTGTGGTCCAGTGGCTGAAGAGGGTGAACCCAGGCACACAGGACCGCTATAACTCCACCCTGGAGGTCGGAGGGCAGCATTTTGTGGTTCTGCCCACAGGGGATGTGTGGTCCCGGCCTGACGGCTCCTACCTCAACAAGTTGGCTATTGTCAAGGCCCGCGATGAGGATGCTGGCATGTACATCTGCCTGGGAGCCAACACTATGGGCTACAGCTTTCGCAGTGCTTACCTTACTGTGCTGCCAGGTGAGTACAGCCATTCACGGGATGGGATGGAGGCTTACATCTGTAGAGCTGTCTCTCATATCACTGTGATTTGTGTCTCTGTCCAGACCCTCAGGTGGAGAACACAGTGACGCCTCCCCACCTGAGCTCCGGCCTGCCCTGGCCTCTGATCATCGGCATCCCTGCAGCAGCCCTCCTCATCGTAGGCACTATCGTACTCTGGCTGTGCCACAGCCGTCGGCTCCACAACACCCTGGCTCCCCGGCACATACCTGTAGTCCACAGAGACCACCACATCTCGGACAAAGAGCCCAGCACCACCACCCCCTGTAGTGCCCTGACTAGCCCTGACTACCCCAGCCAGAGACTGGTGGGCCTGGGAACCCCCGGCCTCAGTGGGCCCCCTAAGGTCTACTCCAAGGTTTACACAGACATGCACACGCACACACACACACACGCCCATGTGGATGGTAAGGTCCATCAACACCAGCACTTCCACTACCAGTGCTAACCAGCCCCTTCTCATCCCACCCCATACCTACGGCCTTGTCTCCTAGCCACTGCTAGCCACTGCTGCTATTCTGACCCAACAATGGACTATGAGCAAGGGACAATGAGCCAGGTAGATGGAACCAAGGAAAGGCTTGTAGTTCATATGAACTACACCTCCCATGATAAGCAGTGTTAACACACCATACAGTGGCAGAAGCCCTACCAGGTTGGATCCTGGGATAGGCATGGACAAATGTTACTAAGCTGCCTGCTAATACCGCTTCATTGAGATGTCTCAGGGCAGGGAAACCCTCCCATGTTTGCTATCGAGTATTTTTTTATTTTTTTTATCAGACAACTATAAATATCAGACAAAATATCAGACAACTAAGATTAAACGCGAATTGTATTTTAAAGGATGGAAAGGAATGGACAAATGATAATGTCTATATAAACAACCAAATGCAGAGCACTCAATTTAAAACATAAATATTTAGATGTATGTTTGGATGTACATAGCCCTGGAGAAATCATTCATTAGTTAATGGGAGAAGTATCAGGGTTAGGTTCAATTTAGGTAAAGGACATCCAATTTACACAAATTAGCGTTTCTAATAGAATTGACCCCAACCCTATTCAAAAAAATAATTAACACTCATCTAAATATGTACCTGTGTCCAAACTTTCAAAGCATAAAGTAATATGAGGAACTTTTAAGCTGGTCTAAATTGGAAAATTCAAGATTTATAAGCTTTTAAAAAATTTGAAAATGTAACTGTGACATATCTAAATCTAGCCAAAATGTTTACAATGTGTTCCGAGCTTTTATATTCTCATAATAGTAACACAAACTGTGGTGTCCTCTGTTTTGAAATAAGTGGTATTATTTTTATTTTTTAAAAGAGGTTTTGTAATGTGTGTGTTTCATGTAGGAAAGTACAACTCATCAGGGAAATTAGATGGATGGATGAATGGATGAGGTGAAAAAAAGTATTTTTTTTATTCAGATATTGTATAATATGTATCCAACTGTGCCTGAAAAATGCAGTAATACTATTATTTACTCTGTACAGTGTCTGTCAGATGCCAAGTTCTTTTGCAGCGCTATAGATGTGTATATTACTTACAATTCTTGTGAGGTATATTGTTGTATAAGGTAGGACAAGTATTGTACTGTACCTTTTGTCTAATGGTTTTAAAACTCACAAAAAAGCTATTTAGCTGTGTTTTTATTTTATTGTTCTATATTTATTCGTAACCTACATTACTCTTCTGTAGCTCAGTAGGTAGCGCATGACGCTTGTAACGCCAGGCTATTGGATTTGATTCTTGGGACTACCCATATGTAAAATGTATACACGCATGACTGTAAGTTGCTTTGGATAAAAGTGTCTCCTAAATGGCTTATATTCTTATTCCAGATTGGATTGACCTATGGGTCATTTAGACAAAAATATGACAAGTGTTGATTGTATTGTTAAGTTGAATTACAGATTTTTACTGGCCTAGTTGTCTCATATTTTATTAAGAACCTGACCATATGCTTTATATATTTCACATGTTTTAATTTGTTGAAAAACATGGCAACCATTACAAAGATAATTTAACAAAGAGTCATTCACCCTACCCTCAAGTAGTCATAAATCTTGTACCCAAGTGTTTTAAAATTGCCACGTTAATCTTATGCAATTACTCTGAAACATTGCATGATGCAAACTCACACTGGTGCTCATGTAAATTTAGTACTGTACAATAATATTTTTGTAATAAAAATGGTTTCTATACTTTTCGTGTAGTGTTTGCAAAATCTATTTCGATGAGGACGTTTACATATGAAATGTGTTTTTATAAAAAAATTAAAACAGAGTGCCATTCTGGTCCATGTTGACTTGCTACTTTACACTCCCCAGAAAGGCCTCCATCCACTGTTAGTTTAACATCCTCTGGAATGCTCTGGGAAAATCAAGTTGTGCGTTCAACACCAGGCAAGGAAATAAATATTCCTAATAAGATTTGATACGTATTAATATGAGGGTAGGGTTACACAGACACAGTGCACAGGGCTACTTCCTCAGTTTCTCGCTGGAAGACTGTAACTGCAAATCATCACTGGAACACCAGATATTTGTGAAACCCAGTGTTGGAAAAGTACTCAATTGTCATACTTGACTAAAAGTACAAGTGAAAGTATCAAAAGTCAATGTAATTGCTAAAATATACTTAAGTATCAAAAGTAAAAGTATACATAATTTCAAATTCCTTATTAAAAGCAAACCAGACTGCACAAATATGTTATTAAAAAATATATATATATATATTACAGCTGCCAGGGGCAACACTCAGACATAATTTACAAATGAAGCATTTGTGTTTAGTGAGTCAGCCAGATCAGAAACAGTAGGGATGACCAGAGATGTTCTCTTGATATGTGCGAGGGAAAATGTATGGAGTAAAAAGTACATTATTTTCTTTGGGAATGTAGTGAAGTAATAGTAAAAGTTGTTAAAAATATAAATAGTGATGTAATGTACAGATACCCCAAAAAACGACTTAAGTAGTAATTTAAAGTATTTTTACACCACTGGTCAAACCCAGTTACCTTATGTCACTTCCTTCCACTATATTTTAATAATTTAGCAGACACTCTAATCCAGCGAGATTGAAAGGAACATTTAGGGTTAAGTGCCTTGTTCAAGGGAACATGAACATACTTTTTTTACATAGTCATCTTGGGGATTTAAACTAGCAACCATTTGGTTACCTGCCCAATGCACTTAACCGTTAAGTTAATAGTAGGGAATAGTAACCTGCCCAGTTAGTTTGTTGTTTGTATTTTTTTTTTCTCTAAAATAACGAAATGGTCACAAAACATTATTTTAGTGAATTAACATATTCGGGTTACCGATTAAATCAACGTATCTATCTATATAGCTACAATGAAAAGGCCAAGGAGTTTGGCTGTTTCACACCATGCATAAAATCCTCAAATTGTGTTTTTTTCCGCCATCTAGTGGTATACTAGCGCCATAGATTGAACAGAAAAACATCCAACATTTCAAATGTACATGATGATACATGTACATTCCCTGATATGATTGCAGTGTAATGAATGCACGAGCTCTAATCTAGTGTCATAACGTGATATGCTGTGTTGTTTTTACACTATTACACAGTTTTACTACAAAGCAATGCAACCTCCGCAAAGTGCCTTTGTAACCCCTCCCAATGACTCCTCCTCCCTGGAGATGAGCGTGAGGTAAGAACCGTCATGACACACTAGCACAGGTTGCCGCGCGGTGGAACACCGCTTCCCATTCATTTCAATGGAAGGAAAGCGGTGAGAAGCGCAGAGGGCGGGGGACCTTTGGGCGGTGCGGCTGTGGCGTGGGAGGCGGTGAAGAAGATAAACTTTTCCCAACTTTATGTAAATCACAAGCGGCGACCGCTGGGGGATGACCAATCATTATCGAGTGGTTTCCATGACGAATTTGACGCTATGCGATCCAAGGCTGGAGAATTTCTTCTGCAAAGATGGCTGACAAAAATACTAGGTTGGAAGCAAATGTAAGTGATTATAACATAACGAATAATGGAAACATGTACAGTTGACAGGAATATGTTAGTTCATGTAAAGACAAACGATTATGCATTTTTTTAATCATAAAGTTAATTTACGAAAATAGCGATTTAGCACGCTAGCTGACTAGCTAACATTAGCCAGCTAGCTTTATGGGTGTTGTGACAGGAGTATGAAATTGTAATTCTGGTTGTTTAATGTTTTAGGGACTCCTGAAACAACCAGCAAACCAGGCTGTCGTCTTGTGAAACAGTGGGTGTAAAGAATCTAGCTAGCTAAAGCATTTACTGCAAATTGAATGTACAATTCTGTACGCTTCCCTTGCTGATATTTGCCATGCGATGCAGATAGATGAATAACGTAGCTAGCTATGTTCTTTGCATATTGTGCAGTGGAGGATAAAAATACCTGTATGCCTATGGATGTGTAGCTAGCTATCTAGCCCCATCTGTGTATGGACCCCAACGTTTGGTATACAAATTAGTTCAGAACCTAGTTATGAATCTATCATAGCCAGTTGTATCAACTTCAAAACAGTCTGAATTACATTAATGAAGCCTATGGATTGAGTAGAATATAACTTTGCCAAGGATGCAAGTCGTATATACATGTAGTTATTACCATCCATAAGATCCCCACATTGTAGCCTGTACATTTAATATATTCACTGATCATGTACTCTACCTTGGCAAATAAAGGTGCAGGTCAGGTATGAATGTCTTCAAGATAATTTTTCAGTCATATCCAATACCAGAAGTATCAAATTCCAGGCTTTGAAAGATGCTGTATCTGCATGCATGTATTACAATTATACACTTCAACAGTGTTTACCAATCTTGGTCCTGGGACATCAATGGTTACACATTGTAACTAAGACTAGAAACAGGATTTAACTAGTTAAAGATTGATTTGTAATTCATATATATATATATTTTTAAACAGTACACTTTCTATGCATCATGTAAATACTCTAAAACCAGTTCATCTCAATGCCCTTCATCTGCATTGACCTGATATACAGGATAGGTGTAGTATTTCATCAAATGGGAGACTTAATTTCAACCAGTAGAGAATGTGAAACACTTTATTGAAAGAAGTTCATTATCCAAGTGTTTCAATATGGGTGATTTAAAATAGCCTGTTTTGTTTTTGTACAGACATCACACACTTACCTTAATAACAGCACCCTCACCTGAGAAGTAGAAATCAAAGGGAGAGAAACTGGGAATTGAATAACTGCAGTTGACATGGAAGAATATTCTTATTGCAATGTGAATGACTCTTAAAAGAGCCTTTGGTTGTGCATCGTGTAGTCTATGGTATTGCCAGGGAACAGCACCCTCTTTGAAGAAGTAGGAGGTGAAGATCTCCCGCACATGGATTGCCTCTTGCTCCATTGTTGGACCCCATCCTTGAAACATCCTGCAGAGCAGCAGACTTCTCCTCTGGCAGACGGCAGTGAGCTGCAGATCCCCTCCCGGTCCTCGTGTCCATCCTTATGAAGTTATGCAGGACACAGGTAGCCTTCACACACACCTGAATTCCTCCAGGAGGCAGTCCCAGATGGCCCTCCTGGTCACCCAACCTTGCATTGCCCTACACTTTAACTGTAGGCACTCATTTTGAAGGAATCTCCAGTTACAAGGTATCTGTAGGAATATGGAAGACAATGTAATTATTAGACTTTTACATCACCAGGTCATGGTGGATTACAAAAGTATAATATCCCTGATAAATTATTATAAGATTGGATTGATAGATGCATGGGCACACATGTGCATGTGACAATAACAGGACCATATCAAGGATAGCATCACAAATGAATACATAAATACCACTTGAAGCTTGATGATAAGTTGATTATTTGAATCAGCTGCTCAGTGTTAAGGCAAAAACAAAAAAATGCACCCCTTTAAGTCCCCAGGACCAGGACTGAGAACCACTGCACTTCATATGTAGACAGGCTTTCATAGCTCTCTTTATCTGAGGACAGAAAACCTCACAAGAAACAGACTTCATTATAGTCAAATTACACCGCACTGAATATTATGTTACTATTATCTCCATCCTCACTTCTAGAGACAGGAACTACACAAAAGTACCTGCCCTATCCAGAATAGCCTACTCACAGTTGGGGCAGCTATCCTATCACCTCCATGGCTGTTAGCTAGCTACCTACAAATTAATTTGGAGTTTGTTTTTTTACAGTGATAAATGCATCAAGATAACTAGCTAATATGAAGTTAGGTAGATGGTGATATTTCATTCACTTAGTTAGCTATCTATACAGTATGTGAAGTTAGCTCATCTAGATAGCTCATTTGAGTTAGCCTGCACTGTAGTTAGTAGCTAATAATACATCGTTTTTTTATTTTCGAAATGTATTTACTTACTTGAATTGTCCAGCCATGTGGACAATTGGAAACAGGGCAGCAAAGTTTGTTTGTCACCAGAGCGTTTTCGAGGATATTACTATTGAACTATGTACTAATTAATAACTAGACCTTCATACAAACTTGCTATGCTGAATTCTTGACGCACAATCGAACATGCTGCTATATGCTGCCATATGCTGCCAGCACGCCCACAAGCGAGTCACAATGGGCGGCCTTAGCCGCACGCGGCAATTTTCCGCTATCTAGTGTACATTCACCGTAGGGCGGAGCGTTTTGTATGGCGGAAGCACGTCTCTGATCTGAGCGCAGAAATCGAGGTACGCGTGTATGGCGGAAGTACGTCTCTGATCTGAGCGCAGATATCGAGGTGCGAGTTCATCTTTCATATGCTGTGTTTATCGGACCTCCTGGAGACAGACAGAGAGGCCCGGTCCAAGTCCTCAGACAAGGGTTGGTTCAGATAGAACCACCGGATAACTAAAACTGTTTTTCAGTGCTTGCCACTGCCGCAAAAGGCTTTAAGTTACTTCCACGGGTGTCGGGTGGGGATGTTGTTAGCCAGCCAGCTAGCTAGCCAGCCAGCTGTCTGAGTCAACCTGTATTGAGCGATTGAAAGCTTCAAAGAAGAGTCAACTTGCTTGCAAGCCAACTGACGAGAACCTGTATAGAACTTGGAAAGAATCAAATGTTCCTCAGCCCTCTCTTCGTGAATTCTCACTAGCCTGAAAGGTGAATGTTGCTTAGCAAAACATGCTACAAAGCTAGCTGGTAATAGCTAGTCATTGCTAACTGTTTGTGTTTTGGGGTGGCCCGTGCTTGTTAATTGTTACTTTGCGTTATTTGTGTCCATTGTCTCACTTTTTAGTGGGTTTCGTTCGTTTGCTGGAGATGTATTTAGTCTTCTAAAATGCTGTCATGTAATAGGAAGCCTTGGTGGCTTTTTTTGGCTTTCAGTTTATGCAGAAATACTGTAATGAACACAGTAGCTTGCTAGCTAGTTAAGTTAGCATTAGCTACCTGGCTATTGTGTTAATTGGTGTGTTAAGCAGCCTATAGAGCCCCACAGTGGAGGTGTCATAATACCCATAAACCCTAGTAGTCCAACAGGGAAATGGTTTCAACCGTTTTTCCACCATTCATTTTTCCCATTAGGAATTTTTAGAAACACTTAAAATAAGGGCTGTGTTTCGTGTAGGCTTACCCTGGAATGACTTTTTGATAACCATGTAAATCTCTCTAGGACAAGGTGACTTTTATCAGTATATTCTGCTCTATTTACTGATTCTAAAATGCTAATAAGCATCAAAGTAGACAAATGCAAAACTACAAAGCTCCTGCATGTCATCTCTAGTGGACACCTTTGCTACCAGGTATTGTGTCAATTTAAAACTTACACAAGACAGTTCACAGAATTGTCAATTTTAAATAAATGTAGCCAGTTTATTACATTTGGCTAACATTGGATAGTTAATCCAGAGATTCTTAACACCTTTGCCTCTGCAGTCTCATCCAGAGCCTCATGGCATTTGTAGTTCTTTATGATAGCCACATTAGCAACTAATTAATTTTGGGATAATTGCAGGCGAATATATTGATGAAAGTCACCTTGTCCTAGAGATATTTACACGGTTATCAAAACGTCATGCGATGTACATGAGAAACAGCACTTATTTTAAGGTTTTTCTAAAATCCCCTATGGTGGAAAAAATGATTGGAACTACCTCCCTGTTTGACCTCTAGGTTTTATGGGTATTGTGACTCATGCTGTGGTACTCTGTTGAATGAACTCAATAGTTAAGCTACTGATTGTCTGAACCAGAATCTGGCTTTACATGAGACGTTGAATATGGCGACTCTCCTTTTAGCCCAGGAAGCAGCCATTCAACTAGCCAGATTGAATAACAATCTTCCTGGGCTTAATAAAGGAGAATCGCCATATGCAACATCTCCTGTAAGGCCAGATTCTGGTTCACTGATTGGCTAGTTGTATTGCTGTAGTGACGATCTCATTATGAAATTACAATAACTCTTCAATAGATCGCATGTGGCTAAGTGAAAAGCTTATTGCATGTAAGCTATATGTAGCTAGCATTTGACATGAAAAAGTTAGTATGAGCCCATTCCTGACAGATGGCTTGTCAGTCATGGGTCCCTATAGCCAACCTGGTCTCAGAGCATTTCGTATTATTCGGCACGTAAATCCAAGACACTCCATTTAGTATGATATGTTACGTTTCGTATGGTGTGTATTAAGTTTATGGATGTCCATCACCCATTTCGTTAGCTAGGCTAGGGGTTAGGGTTAAGCTTAAGAGTTAGGTAAAAGGGTTAGGGGAAGGGTTAACTAACATGCAAAGTAGCTAAGTGGAAAGTAATTGAAAATTTGCTAAAGTTGTCCGTGATGAGATTCGAACTCACAAGCTTTGGCTTGCTAGACTTTCGCATTATATGCCCACACATCCACCCCGACCAACCATACCAAATGTAACACATCATACTAATTTGAGTGTCTCAGATTTACATTTACTATGTTACATCTAGTCTATGAAACCAGGCTGCTATAGCCACCTAAACTTAACTCCATGATTTAAGATGGCAGTGACTAGTGTGGGTGGACTGGAGTTCCGATGTCAAATATATTTTTATCTTAAACTCCGTATTTCAGCACCCAAAGAATAGCCCGCATTTATACAAACTTTTATGTGACGTCAGTGCTCCAGTCAGCCCAAACTAGTCGCCAATCAACTCCATCGTAAATCGTTGAGTCAGCAAACTTTGTCATGTTTACTTATTACTATATTTTTGTTCAAGTAATGCTTGGTGACTTGAGTATCTTTCACTTTTGGTCCACAATGTACAGCATCTTTATCCCAGACTGAGGAAAAAAAATGTTCTCTTGCAGAAGTGTCATCAGTGAGAGAGTTTGCGTGTCCTTGTGTGTGCATGCCTGAATAACAGGGCCCGCGTGAGAGGGAGTGAGTTTGTTACCTTCTCTGGGTGAATATCTCACTGCCCTGGACATGATGGGCCCGAGGCGGAAGTCCACCAAGACACAGCTCGCCAGTGGGGGAGCTGCCAATCCTTACAGACTGGAGGAGCCCAAGGACTACATCAATGAACTCTCCCATGAGGTCCTCTGCCACATATTCCGGTCAGTGAGTGTCAAAGAACATAATTCAATGGGGGTGTCCCCCAAAAGGCACCCCATTCCCTTTATAGTTCACTCACTTTGACCAGGACCCATATGGTCAAAAGTAGAGCACTATATAGGGAATATGGTGCGATTTGGGACATAAGGGTTCTTTGTTGCTGTTCACCCTCTGACATAACAATGTGACGTCATCATTGGTCCTTGCTTGGACTGTAAATCTCAATGTGCTTTTACAAAATCTGATTATTTTACAATTTAATATTTAATTTTTTTGAGCCTCAAAGGTGATACTCTGCCACAATGACCAGGATAGGGTAGCTGTAAATATTTCCCTCCTTTATCCCCCCTCCATGCAGGTATCTGCCCATGCAGGACATCATGTGTATGGAGTGCCTGTCTCGGAAGCTTCGGGAAGCGGTGACACTGTACCTGCGGGTGGTGAAGGTGGTGGACCTGTGTGCTAGCCGTTGGTGGGAGTACATGCCCTCAGGTAGGCAGAGAGGTACATGGCATGTTTGGAAATTAGCAGGAGGATATTGATGATGCATATCAACCTTTAGGGTACAGAATAGGTGATCTTTGATTTTGAAGCACTGTCAAACATAAATGAACCTTAAAGTCTAAAGCAGCTAAGATTGTAGGTAATATGTACATACTCTGTGATATTGAATGATTGTGGGCTTACAGAAAAGTGTCAATGCACTCTTTAGTTAACCCTCTGAAACTGTTTTGGCCTGGTGCCATGGAGCAGGATTCACAGACTGCAGTTTCCTCATGCTGCTGAAGAAGATGCCAGACCTGGAGCAGCTATATGGGCTTCACCCCCGCTACCTGGAGCGCCGCAGAGTCCGGGGCTACGAGGCCTTCAGTATCCCAGGAGTACTGGAGGCTCTTCAGGCCTGCCCCAACCTGCTGGTGAGTCTGGGTCTAACAGACCGGGCCAGGAACAATTGTGACTGTCATGTTTTTCAATTCAGAAAATAGGTGAGGTGATCTTGAAAGCCTTTTAGGTTGACATAAATATCTTTATATTGATGTGATCCATTTTGAGTTATACCATTGCTATGATACTGTATTACTCCTAAAGATGTTTTGCTAGGTTTGTCTACACTAAGATGTCTTTGTCTATCTGCAGGGAGTGGAGACGTCTCATCTGGAGTTGGTGGAGGCAATCTGGAACTACATGCCTCAGGTCCACATCCTGGGGAAGTTCCGCAACCGCAACGGGGCGTTCCCCATTCCCCCTGAAAACAAGCTCACCATCCCAATCGCAGCCAAAATACAAACCCTGCATCTTGTCGGTGAGTGTATCAAGGACTAGGCATATATCTCCTAATATGTTTAGGTCATGGCACCCTAGACTGGTAGCAGATCTGTGTGGGCATTCGCCAACTCCTCTGTTGTGCTCAATGGCATAATTAATAATTACCAGACTAACGACACTATCCACAGTGTACTAACTCAATGTACTCCTCTCTTACATCCCAGGAGTGAATGTGCCAGAGATCCCGTGCGTCTCCATGCTAAGACACCTGTACCTGAAGTGGGTTCGCCTCACCAAGCCCCAGCCCTTCAAAGACTTCCTGTGTGTCAGCCTGCGGACCTTTGTGATGAGGAACTGCGCTGGCCCCACCAACTCTCTGAAGTACGTGCCCCTGGTGACGGGCCTTGCCTCGGCCCGCAACCTGGAGCAGCTGGAGTTGGTCAGAGTGCCCTTCCTGGGGGGGCTCATCCAGCATGTGGTGGAGGACAGCTGGAGGTCAGGTAAGGAAGGATGGACCATCGTAATTATATTTAATTCAGTACATCTGGAGGTGTGTGTGTCATGCTCAATGGGCCAGTTTCCCTGACCCAGATTAAGACTAGTCAGGACTAAAAACATGGTCAATAGGGAACCTTAATAGCAGGTATTTTTAGTCCAGCACTAGGCTAAATCTGTGTCTGGGAAACCAGTCCAATAAGTATCAGGGTGTCCACGGTTCCTTAACGTCTTAAATTAATGTATCTGATTTAAAGGCCCTGAGTCTTAAAATGTCTTAAATTCAGTTCTCAAAGGTCTTAAAAAATGTGACGATGACTACAGTTTTTCCATTATATTGTGCCGCTGCCTAATTGTTGCCACTGCGGCGAAAAAAAACTTTAAAGATGTTAGTTATCCAACCACATGTGCGGCTCTGTGCGTGTGCCAGTGCGATTCGTGCCGTTGCCAGAGGAGAGAGCAAGGTAGGTAGCTTATACAATTTGATAGACAACAACACTAACTAGACCTGGGACAATAAACCGAAAATTACAGACACCGACATTGCCTTCCTCTTACCGACGCAATTTTGCTTATGTCAGTGATTAGGCTATACAACGTCCCTGCAGATGTTTGTGTTCTAAAACCATTATTTAGTCAACAGTAATGTGCATTAACCTGCTTCCTGCAATGAAAGTATTTGCCCTGTTCCTGTTTCGCTGCTGGCTCGCACTCCTGCTCCTTCATTTTGCACACGGAGTGAAGGGAAAGATGCATTTTGATAAGCGCAAGCATACTGACAGTCGAGCAACATTTTGAAAATGTAGGCTAATTGCAGGAAACAATTAAAACTTCTACCGTTACTGTTAAAAAATAGGAGTCTCAACTTTGCGAGCATAACAATTATTTCTCAACTGTCAATAGAAGAAATAACACCACTTTACAAGCGGAGTATGTAATTGAGATGATGCGCCATTTGCGATGATTGCATCAAGTAGCCTATATAGGCCAACCAATGGAAAGTTTTTGTAGGACATTACATTTACTGTTAGATCAATTCCATGGCTATCTAGCAACAATGTCATATTTAGAGTTAGCAATCTAGCTAATGTGTTTTGAGTTCCCACTTTCTCAGGTGGTACACGAAGGTAGCGTTTTTCTGACAATTTTAAAGACTAAAATTTGAAAGTAAAATGGGGTGACATCAGTTGGACGTCCCAAGGACCTATTAGACATGAGCAAGTAACGTTACCAGGTTACTGTCAATAAAACAGCATTATTTTGCTAATCTGGTCATGATAGAATCATGCTTCAGGCAACCGCCATCATCGGCTAACGTACAAACAGTAGCTAGCTAGCTAGGTCACCCCTCAAAGAGGTACTAATGTGTTCTGAGTTCCCAAGCATAGCTTAGGCCAATATGCAAAAATATAAATAAACATGCAGGCAAATTAATCTCTAGAGCCAAAAATATATTGGATTATTCTGGATCCTTTTTTGACATGTTGCACATCAAAATGCATTCCATGAACATACTAGATGATATTGCTATATTACCCTTTGTGCCCCAGGTGGATTTCGCAATTTGCACACTATTGTATTTGGTGCCTGTAAGAATGCACTTGAAGTTGACCTGGGCTACCTCATCATCACTGCTGCACGCAGGTAAGCAAAGAACTCACCGATTGAGTTAAGCAAATGGATAAATGTGATGAATAGTGAGATTTAGCTAGTGCTTTATTTATTTTTTATCTAGATTACATGAAGTTCGAATCCAGCCTTCCCTAACCAAAGACGGGGTGTTCTCTGCACTGAAGATGGCTGAACTGGAGTTTCCCCAGTTTGAGACTTTGCACCTCGGATACGTCGATGAGTTCCTATTGCAGTGTGAGTCAGTTAAGGCCTAAGTTGTTATATAAAACGTATAATATTTTATAGTTATATACACTGTGGCCAGTTTATTAGGTACACCACCCCGTTCACGAAAATGGTTCGCTCCTACAGACAGTGAGTCATGTGGCCATGGCTTGCTATATAAAGCAGGCATCAGTATTCAGTTACTGTTCGATTAAACGTTAGGAAGTGCAAAACGCTCTGCAGAGTGGTCACTAGCTGGTATGGCAACAAAGTCCTAAAATCTGATTTTTAAACCTAACCGTAACCACATCACTAACCCTAATACCTAACCTTAAATTAAGACCAAAAAGCAACAGGGTTTTTTCTCTCGTGAACTTTTCGGATATAGGCAATTTTGACTTTGAGATTGCACATCTTGCGGAAACCTGCCTACAAAACACATTGTCTATGGGCAAAGGATATAAATACCACCCCTTACACTTTCCTACTTTCCTCCCCACTACTACTGTACCCCATAATCTACTTTCTGAAACTGTTTAAATAAAAAATATGTAGCTAAGTAGGACGATGCTCCATAAAAATAAAAAGTCTAGCCTTTTAACTGTAGGTGATGGTTACGCTATTACATAAGATGTATTGATTGTAATGTATTTTCTTGGTTAGGTAAAATGAGTCACTCTGAGCTAGTGAAGTATGGCCTGGCTGACGTCATTGAAAACCCAGGTATCATCACAGACATCGGGATGAAGGCTGTCAACGAGGTGTTCTCCTCCATCAAGTATCTGGTCATATACAACTGCCCCCACCTCCACAACCCACACAAGTGGATTACAGGTAACGGACCAAATCATCTGTTTGCGGTTTTTAGAGTCTTATTTTTTTTAACCTTTTTAGTATCTTGCCTGAAGCAGTATGCATTCTTAGCTTTGATGAAACAGATCATTTTATGGTTTTTACTTAAATGACTAAGGCAGGCTCATGAACATTGAAAGCTTAGAGGACCCTGAGAACTGTGTCTGTGTTGTCATCAGACCACTCGCGGTGGAGTCGCTTGGTGGACCTGACTCTGGTGCGTTGCCATGCCATCAAGCTGGAGTCATTCAGCCAGTTCATTGAGCTGCTTCCCAGCCTGGAGTTCATCTCCCTGGACCAGATGTTCAGAGAGCCACCCAAGGTAAGTCCACTGCACTGGGGCCCCCTCATGACAGCGGAGAGAAATGTTTACATTTTTGAGTTCATTTTGTGCAATTCTACACATTTTGCCATGGGTTGGAGAGGAAAATGAGCTGTTTTACAGCTAATTTACTGGAATTCTATACATTTTCCATAGGGTGTAGATAAATGTTTGTAGTTTTTAATATATCTATGTGAGACTGACTAACAAAATCAGTGGGGACCCCCGGCCAGTAATTCGACCATGATAACAAGTTTAGATAGCTGGCCGCTAAACTAATTTAATAATCTAAAAAATGTTAGCTGACAATGACTAAGTGACTGACATAACTGCTGATGCAAAACAACATTTCGAAATCTACTACACAAGGTGCAGCTTGCAACAAACAGTAAGTTGAGACCCCAAATTATATTTTGGGAAATTTATCCGGAGGCTTTCAAAATGCGTGCTGCCAGTTTCCCATCCCTGGCATAGACCCTATAGCCAGGTATTTTGCCCTAATTATGCCATTTAGCAGTCGGTTTTCTATAAAGCGACTAAGTGATGCGTGTGTACATTTTTCTTTCATACGGGTGTTTGAAATCAAACCCCACTATCTTGGCATTGCAAGCCATGCGCTACCAAATGAGCTATAGACTAGAGGACCAGATATATAATATTAACCACCTTGGAAGTGATCTAACAACACAGGGATTGTGACTGAATATGAAGTTCTATGCTTAGTCCAGACTGGACTATAATGTTAACACCTCATAGGTCAGGGTTCCCCCAAAACATTATTTATTTTAATTGTATTGTTGGTCATGAAAGACATTAAAAACACCAGCAAATTAGCTCCATGTGATTTTAATTTTGGAAATCTGTTCCAAAGTATTCCCATGCCTAATAAAGCGATATACACAGAGTGTACTAAACATTAGGAACACCTGCTCTTTCCATGACCGACTATCCAAGTGAAAGCTATGATCCCTTATTAATGTGACTTGTAAATCCACTTCAATTGGTGCAGATGAAGGGGAGGTGACAGGTTAAAGAGGCCTTTATACGCAATCCATGTCTCAATTGTCTGTGTGCCATTCAGAGGGTGAATGGGCAAGACAAAAGATTTAAGTGCCTTTGAACGAGGTATGGTAGTAGGTGCCAGGCACACCGGTTTGAGTGTGTCAAGAACTGCATCGCTGCTGAGTTTGTCATGCTCAACAGTTTCACGTGTGTATCAAGAATTGTCCACCACCCAAAAAACATCCAGCCAACTTGACACAACTGTGGGAAGCATTGGAGTCAACATGGGCCAACATCCCTGTGAAATGCTTTTGACACCTTGTAAAATTGAGGCTTTTTTCAGGGCAAAAGGGGATGCAACTCAATATTAGGATGGTGTTCCTAATGTTTTGTATACTCAGTGTATGTGATAGTTTATACAAATGTAAACAAGGTTTGAAGTTATGTTTTAGGAAATATCTGTTTGGGCTTCTTGTGGTCAATTTGCAGTCTACAAATTATTTGTAATTATGTTCCCTGACCATCTGCTCAAGAAATAATCGGTCATAATGGTCTTTGATCTTTTTTGTATTTATTAAGTATCCCCATTACTACACTTACTGGGGTCCAGCAACATTAAGGCAGTTACATAAAATGCTAAATATTACATGACATTCCATAACACTTTACCCAATACATTTAGTGTGTTCCCTCTGTTTCTCCCTCAGGGCTGTGCTCGTGTGGGTCTGAGTGCTGGCACTGGGATAGGAGTCTCCTCTGCCCTGGTCAGCAACCAGAACTCTAACAATGACAACGACAATAACAACAACAACAACAACCACCAGAACAACAACAACAACGATGCACCCAACATCCCACCGCACAACAATGACAACGAGGAGGGTGCAGCTGTCGTGCCTCAACCACAACACAGGGCTGAGGGTACCCTGCTGCTCGCATTGTTACAACGTTACTACATGACAGTGTTATAACATTGCTACATTATTGTTACAAAGTTGTAATGACATCGTCAACATTGCTACTATTGCTGACATGGGGGATCTTAGCTGCGTAATGTACCTCTAGTGTACAAACTCATGACCTTACTACTGTTCCATTCCTCCAGAGCTTCCTGAGGTGAACGGAATGTTGCAGGATGAGAACATTGAGGCTGAGGCCGTGGTCCAGGCCTGGCCTGCAGACGAGATGCAACCCCCTGGTCCCAGTCAGCCTGCTGCCAACCCAGACGAGGAGCAAGCAGGTCTGGACGGAACTAACTCCACTACAGTGGCACATATTTCAGCGAGTTTTCTCATTTTTATATATTTTTCTCTCCACTATTTTCTCTATTCCTCGTCTCCTCAGTCAGAGATAAACAGACAATCTTGCCCCCCGTTCTTTTTTTTCTGTCTTTCTCCACCGCACCCTATCTCTCTCCGTCTCCCCCCCCCCCCCCCCCCCCCCCCCCCCTGTAGGTCCCAGTGGTGTTCAGTGTGTGGTGAAGAAACCTCCGGTGGTGATTTTCGACTCGGACAGTGAGGATGAGGAGGGCCCTGCCAGAACCCAGGCTCCAGGCCAGCCCCAGCAGCAGCAGCAGCAGCAATTGACCACTTATCCTCCTGAACCACCGCAGCCCACTGGCAAGACTGCCACTGCTGAGGAGGCAGCCACACACATTAGTGAGTCTCTCAAATGTAGAGATGGGCACGGTTATTCAAAATATCTGAACTGACGGTAGTGTTTTAAGTTGTGAGTTTTCAATTTTAGATTGTTAATATAGGCAAAAAAAATTATAATGTAAAAGTTGTCTAAATTAAATGATCTATGTGACATTGTTACATACAAGGACATACCATGACATTTAAAATTCTTTTTTAAACAAACTTTTTTTAAATATAGTTGAGCTACTGCTGTGTGTTTAGCCCTCCAATCAGCCCTGACAACGGTATTCTATTTTCCCCTCTTCAAATAGCGATGACAAGCGCACCTAAGGGAGGTTTCACGAGACCTGGCACAGATCAATGCAAAACACTTACCAGAATACTGTCTTGAAACAGAATCTCTTCTATCATGGCGAGCATCGTAGTTCTCTTTCACTGTTGTTGTTAGCTAAAAATACAGGAGAATAGCAGCCTGTCCGCTGTTGTGGTATCTCTGCCCTCTGCAATTGTGCCATTCTGATTCATCAAGCAATTGTTTTATTTTATTTGGATTATCTGGATATCCGAAAGAATTTCAGGATATTATTTGAATAGTGAAATCATTTCAAATGCTCATCCCTACTCCTCACATCAAAAATAAGCTCTTTCAATTATGATGGATTGTAAAGAGATCATAAGAACCTGATTGCTGACAATGAAAAGTAACTTTCTATCCTTGCCATAAAACTCAAAATGGCTTATATTTACATTTTATTGTGAGTTCTGTGCTGTGTTTATGTGTTGCAGATAAAGGGAAGACGCCCCTGCGTCGACGAGGGCCACCCCTGCAGGAGCCCAGCTGTGAGAAGGGTTGCCAGGTCACCAGTGAGCAGATCAAAGCTGACATGAAGGCTGCCACTGAGGTCCCTGACAAAGACAAGAACTCCAAGGAGCCTGCTGCAGGGACAGGGGCTGCTGGGGGGGCAGGCTGTACCACGGGGGGCTGTGTCTGCTCTGTCCACTGGAGAGAAGACTCTGCTAACCAGGAGGAACAGTCCAGAGCCCGAGCAGGGGACGAGGGGACAGTCAGGACTCGCTGCACCTGCAGTAGGGCTCGCCCCGGCCCAGAGGGAAGGACTCGAAGTGGGCCCAGCCACCCAGCCTCTGGAGGGGCAGGAGGAGGGGACAGAACCCCAGAGAGGAGGCAGGATCTGGGGGAGGGAGCAGGCGCAGAGGGGCTGGAGGCCAGGGACCCTGCTGAAGAGAGCCTGGCGAGGGGCGTGCCTGAGGGGCACCGTGGTGAGAGGATGTTGGGTCAGAGCTCCAGGGAGGCCAGCGTAGAGCCCCAGCCCAGAGGGTTAAGAGATGGCTTCCCCAGGCGACCTGTCACCCGCGCCCGCAGCAGACTGTCAGCTGTACCTCTGGTGTCTGAGTCAGGTTAGACAGGGGATAAGCAGTCCCTCTGTCAGAGCATGAAACGCATTGTAATGCTGATCATTTGAAATGTAGGCCATATTGTCATGGCTTTGATAGTGTAGGAAAGTCTGTGAAAAATGAGTTTCTCATAGAGTTCCTATTGTTTTGTCATGCAGAGTTGTCCAATTCCAAGCCTCGGGTCACTGTAAAGAGGAAACGCACAGCAGACAAGTCCACCAGCACCAGCGACCCGGTCACTGAGGACGACCATGTACAGGTAGGACCACTACACATACTGGGAAGAGACCCACTGTTCCTGAGCAAAGCGGCACAGAAATAGATCGGACACCTTATTACCAGTACATAGGAAATAGGCCAGGTTGCCATTTTGGAACGAAGCCGTTCATGGTAAAATTAATGAATCTCTATTAAATGCAGCATCCTTCCTTTGTTTATCCCTCCCTATTGCCGTCCAGGTGCTGACGCTGAAGTCCAAAAACCTAGTGGGAATCACCCTTACAAACTGTGGCATCACTGACCTGGTGCTGAAGGACTGCCCCAAGATGATGTTTGTTCATGGTAGGTTTCCCTTCTATATTCTCCCTCGATATATGATCAAGGCTTGATAATGAACATAATTAGTGGGCCGTTCTGTCATACGAAGGCTAAATCCCAAATGGCCCTATTTGGCCATTTAAATTGCCCTCTGCCGTCCCTCTCTGTGTCCCTCCAGCCACGCGCTGCAGAGTGCTGAAGCACCTGAAAGTGGAGAGTGCCCCCATAGTGAACCGCTTTGACTACGCCCAGTGTAAGAAGCTGGACATGGAGCAGGTCCTGGATCAGATCCTCCGGATGCCCCCGGAGAGAAACCGCATCATCTACATGCGCCCCATGCAGCAGGTCAGTCAGAACCACAGACTTCCTGTCTGGAACCTGTTCATTTCCAAATGAAATTTACACTGGATTAAAAACATTTAATCTAGTTCAGATATGTCTTACTACAGTTATTCTGCACAATAGGTATGACTTCCACAGGAAATGTGAGCATGATTTCTCACTATTCCTAGCAGAAGTATCCCCAGTTTAAATTTTGAAAAATGTACCTTTTATTTAACTATGCAAGTCAGTTAAGAACAAATTCTTATTTTCAATGACGGCCGAGGAACAGTGGGTTAACTGCCAGGGGCAGAACGACAGATTTTTACCTTGTCAGCTCGGGGATTCGATCTTGCAACCTTTCGGTTACTAGTCCAACGCTCTAACCACTAGGCTACCTGCCGATATGGTTTGTAAACCTTGTCCTACTCTGACCTTGTCCTAGATTGACTCTCTGGCCCTGGAGAGGAAGCTGTTCCGTGGGCCGTACCCCTACCACATTGCCATCATCCACGAGTTCAGCAACCCTCCTAATGTCAGGAACAAGGTCAGAGTACGCAGCTGGATGGACACCATCGCCAACATCAGCCAGTGAGTCACAGATATTTCTTGATAATTTCTATGTAATCCAGTAGAATATTTAGTGGGTTGCTGCCAGTCTGTTTCCTCCAATAGATGGCCTGGTGTCATTCTCACTACAGCCAGCAGGCGGCGCTGTTGATTCTCTCCTGACCCTATTCAGCCATACTGTACTAGACTGTTGGGCTGGTGATCAAGGACCAATGCCCATTTCCTTCCTTCATCTAAAAACCCAACATGAATAACCACTTTCATTTAATCAACAGGGAACTCATCAAGTACGAGTTCTTCCCCGAAGCTACGCGGACGGAAGAGGATATCAAGAAGTATCCCAGCTACCCCTGGGGCCGAGACATTTACACCTTGGAGGGTGAGAGGAAGTCCTGTCTAAAACCCTTTGAGACTGGGTCTCGGTCTCTTCACAGCATAGCTACATCCTTCTCTACAGTCACTCTATTCTACATCAGTTCTATTAATAAACCATGTGAATAGTGCTGGTCTACTGGGATCTCTACAGTCCAATTAAGGCCAGCTGTGAAGTCACACAATAAATGATTCTTCACTTGGTCATGAGGATTCTCGATACCACCCTGTCTCGCTAAAACAAGGATGTGATACGATAGCTAGGACGAGCTGATGGCTCAAAGCAGCCTCATAAACGTTTTCAGTCAGACGTTCACGGTTGCAAGTATACGCATGCTAGTAGTAGTCATCGCTCCTGCTCGAGAGTACACATTCTGGGTGATGTGATACGTCATCATCTCACTGGCTGCTCCTCTGGAGAGCTTTTATTGGCTATTGCTGATCACCGTTTTCAAATCTTGTCATTGCATATCTACCGCTACCAGAGCGTTGCAGATTTTGTGCCGATAAAATCAAACGTTTGAAAATATCGGGACGTCTGGGACTGCTCGAAGACTGGATCGGTAGCCCTCAAATTGCGTCTCCGACACACTCGCATTTAAACGTGCGTCGGCTCCAAGTAGGCAATAACATGGGGATTTTTGTCTCCGATCTCAAACTTGTCTGGGACCGTTAAATCGGGGCCAAAATCGCGTAGTGTACAACCGGCTTTAGTGTTTTTCCATGCTTCATTCGTTGTCCCCCTCTGGCTTTCATGATTCAAGACCTACATTGTGTTTCTTCACTTTACCCTTGCAATTTTGGGGTGGTAGCTACTCTTCCCTGTCTGATGTAGCTTGTCGCTCTTTCTCTGTCTCTCGTGTGTGTGTGTGTGTGCTTACTATCTGTAGGACTGGTAGATGAAGCGCCCTACTCCATGATCACAGACTTCCCCTGGCTCCGCACCCTACGGACAGCTGATCCCAACAGCTACGCACGCTATGACTTTGAGGATGACGAGAGCAGTGAGTGACCATCTCTCCTGTCCAGTTGTCACCATCTTTACCTACCTGCTATACACATGTGCTCAACCTGGCCGCAGTGACTAGCAAACCTGCTCCCTTATTTCTAGGATCATTGTCAGTTGTGTAATGAGAACTGTGATCTGTCTCTTGAGGCATTAAAATGAATAGAATGGAATGCAGTTTTTAGGGCCTACTTCCCTGATAGGTACCTTCTCGGTCGCACTCTTGAGTCTGTTTGTCAATCATAAGGTGCTAGCCACTTTCAATGATGCCATAATGGGTGGACTGGCATCCATTTTGAGTGTACCCATGAGTTTACCAGTCAAATTGCCATGGTGAAAGGTTTCTAGCCCGTTCTACTCATTCAATTGCTATGGTACCAACCATCCTCTCCCGTGTCTCTCCTGCAGCCACCATCTACGCCCCGCGGAGGAAGGGCCAGCTCTCGGCAGACATCTGCATGGAGACCATCGGTGAGGAGATCTCGGAACGGCGCCAGACGCGGCGCGGGGTCTTCCAGCGTGTGGTGGTGGTCTTCATCCACTACTGTGACGTACGGGGTGAACCTGTGGACGATGACTACATCTAGTGCCTCCTGTTTTGCCCTGGACTTGGGGAGAGACCTGAGAGGGAGGGGAGGAGGTCTGGAGTGGAGACCCAGCACCCCTGGTGTCTGCCTGCCAGGCTCCTACTGTGACCATTGCACCCACCCACCCAATGTTGAGAACCAGTGCTTGACAGATTTTTCAATGGAGCTCCAGGGAGGGGGTACTGGAGTGTCTGTCTCGAGTTGCCTTGTTTTGTATTTTCTGACCTTACATGAAGGGAGAGCGAGAGGCTGCTCAGTGGGTTGGTTATCTTCTCACAGCCATTGCTTAGGGTTTTTCTCAGTGGGGGAATGACAGCTCCTTGACCTTAGAGGAGTTAAAGCTCTGCTCTTGCCTGCCATTCGTACTCATAGATACGCTATGTTGATCTTTCCATGCACTACCTCGCCGTATAGGTGATGTTGAAACTATGTGTGGGGACCGGCGTATATGTTAAAGCACCCAGGGAAGTGTGTATGCCTATGTTATTGTATAAATCTGAGATCTGCACCGAGAGAGAACCACGTACCTGAGCTTGGAGAATTGAAAGGGCAGCGCTTAGTATTCTGTTTTCACCAAGATGTTATTTTTCTTGAGGGTTTGAATTCCCTTTTTGTGTTTTTGGCAAGATTTCCACTGGAATGGAGGAATATCAGTTTTCGGGAGTTTGGTGTTTTCACCTACCTCTGGTGCTGACTAAGACACAAGCTTTAGAGAAGCACCCTCAAGCTAGATGCTAGAAGTGCCCTTAGATTTGTTTGTTAAAAAAAAGAAAAAAAAGCTTCGGTTTCCCAATAGTTTTTTGGCTAATTTATTTATGCTTTGTTTTAATTTGTATTTTCTATGTTTTAGTCCTTCACCTCTGTTCCTGAGGTCTGTTGTTGTTGGGGGGGGATGGTAGGTTCAGTAGGTGTGCATTATGACTGGTCTGTGTCTTGCTAAGTTCTGTTTACCTCACGACTTGGTAAAACGAGAGCGAGAGAGAACTGCGGCGGTATCAAAAGAAATTTGTTACCAATTAATTCCCCCCCGCCAATTCTCCTGTAAGCGGTTCCTAAAGAAAAAAAGAAATGGCATTCATTGTTAAGCATCTTTCATGCATACAATAATTTAAGAATTCTCCCCGCCTCTAATTGAACCCACATTTCTAGAGACTTCAAGAATGGCACTGGCTGGTTGTTGTGAATATGGGTCATGGCTAGTGAGGGTCGTAAAAGCATGTCTCGTTCATCTCTAGATGACTGCAAGCATGCAGACAGTATCCAAGCAAGATGACCTTCAACACATGAGCACCGCAGTGTGTCTTATGTGGTATAAGAATACTTCTCTTTAGGAAGCACAACCAAGTTTTGTTCATGTATGTGCATCACACTGGAACACAGAAGGAAGTAGGAGAAAGAACAGTACAAGGAATGTACCATATGTTCTGAAGCTTATTTTCTAGGTCTCTGGATTAGTGAATAAGACACTTCGATGTTCCCTAGTCTCTCCTACCCTTTGGATGTTTGAGTTTCACACAGGCTCTTCGACAGGAAGTCAGATGGTGTATGCAAACAAACACGCATTTTGTCTTAACTACGCACGCAATGCTGAATCTGTTAACTGTGAAAGAACCCAGTGTTCCTGTTAGTCGAGGAAATACATTTTTGAAGGGCACTTTAAGAGTCGGATAAAAAAAAAAAGCCTTTTAAAGTGTGATAACCCCCTTCTTGCTGCTCTACTTTTTTCTCTTGTCTGGGTGACTCCCTCCACCCTCCTCTTCCAAAGCCAGGCTACTAATGCTTGTGAAGTTAATCTAGAAACACGCTAAGCTCTGCAGAAAACCTGTGTACAAAAACCCGTGTACAGATGTGCTGTATTTAATGGATCTTCCAAGATTTGTTTTATATGTTTATATAAAAAAAACTATTTCACATAATAAAAAGGGAGAACTGAATCAAGTGGAGCACCACTGTGTGTGTGCGTGTCATGCTTTGTCTGGCAGTGATGTCATATGCAGGTGTGAACTTTTTTTTTTTAGTGTGTGTGGGGTGCACAGATAATGGACTGAAGCCTCTTCTCTTTTATTGAGACCGACCAGTTCACCGTAAATTGTGAGATCTAAAAAGAGACTATATATTGTGAGTGTGCCTCCCAAATGGCACCCTGATCCCTATATAGTGCCCTGTTCAAAAGTAGTGCACTAAATGGGGGTTAAGGTGTTTTTTCATTAAGAGGCCTAAAACACCTGGTTTTGCAGAGATGAGCAGATGTCTTCCAAGTGGAGTTAGATTGCCAGCTTTTCAATTAGAAAGTGTAATGCTGCCCTACATCTGGATAATCCATTTCCTTGCTGCAGTAAAAAAAAGTCTAGTTTTTAAGTGGACTCAAGACAAGTCCTGTAAGAAAGGTTGTGTGGCTGGTCTGGAGTAAGTCTTTGTCACTCTATTTATATGTTCTGACACAGAATAGGTGTGTAATGTTCTAGGCCAGTTGTCCCCTTTCCCCTTGTCTAAGCAGGAAGAGGAGAAGATTTGTGGAGATAGTGTAATAATCTACTCTGGTTCCTGTGGAGGGGATGTTGGACCTGAAGTATGTCTGTGTGACAGAGCTTTGGCCAAATTCACCTCCATATACCATTCCCAAAAAGAGCTAGGATTTGTTGATCATTTTTCAATTTAGCAAAAGGTTTAAGAATGTTGTACACTGAAATAGTAACAACCTAATGTAATAAAGTACTGATGTGTAATTGAAGATGTATTAAGTCTGGTACAGCAACATGTTCAACAGAACACCTCACACACACTCCTTTAATTGTGCCCAGATTGCATATTAAATACTTTAGGGGGGTGGGCCTGGCATACAGAAAACAAGGTGAAGTATGTCCCTGAGCAGGATCTGGTGCCCACACCCACCTTCCTAATTACCAAGCCTCACATCCTGACTCTTTCCTGTTGATGTGTCCAAAGCTGCCTGTGTCTGTGGAAAACGACGATCCACACACATGTATACCATGTATGCATCCCAAATTGCACCCTATTAAGTAAGTAAGTACTCCACTATGAAGGGAATAGGGCACCATTTGGGATGCACACATCTTGCAAGACCCTTTCTGCATCCGCCTCCTCAACCCTAGGCTATTAGTGTTATCTATGTTAGCGCTCCGCTCCATTATTCATATCTTCATTTCCACCAGAACAAATGATTGTGTTATAATTGACCCCTGTTGTGAAATGTCTCCTCACTTTGTTCATGATGTATAAACATAATTTCCTATTGTTGATACTTTTCAGACGTAGACACAGCAGAGTGTAGACCCTAGATATTTTCAGGCTTTTCAAACAAATATGACCAAAACAGGCAAGCTATGTCGGAGCCAAGGCTATATTTAATTTGAATGGCTAACAGGCTCACTATCCGTGTGATGTGTAGATAGTTGAAAGAGGGGTGACTCAAACCAGTAAGAGTGATGAAGGTGCCCTAGCCATTCCAGTGTCCATGACTGTCGTTTCCTGGCTGAGACACTGTTGTCTTTCTGCTGAATCCCAGTCATGTTAATTATTATTGTCCCCTGTTTGTGTTTTTACTCCCTTTTTCTCTCCCTACATTCTTTAGCTGTAATTGGTCTGACTGGCTGAAGGAAATGATGCAATTCTCCTTTCTACATTTCTTTTATCTTTGGAACACACTGGTAGTTGTGCAAGACAGCCGAAGCGCTAGGCTGGTAAAGAGAGCTAATTCAGAGAAAGGCAAATGAACAAGGGCCGTCAGTGTTGATTTTGAAAACCACTTCCTTATATAGCCCTGCCATCTCTTTGTTCCAGCAGCAGTGAAGACTCAACACTCCCAAATTGAAGGACCCGTTTGGTTCCATAAATGCAATGGGTAAGGAATGGCTACTAAGTTCACAACCACCCATACCCCCACCCACCTTCCCACTACTTGTCTCACTCATACATCCAGAGTTCGGACTGTCAGCCAAACAGGATCTGTGCCTTTCTCCTCTCCATCTTCTGTTGCTGCTATATCCTCCTGCCTGGGCTGTATGGTTTCTGTCATCCCTCCCCCAGGCAGGCAGACTGTGCGCGGAGTGGATCCTGTTGTGGTAGAAACTTATTCTGACATGACAGGCCAAAGTTATATCTTTAGCACATTGGCTCACCTCCCTGCTCAGGACATAAAGGTAGAGGATTGGGATATATAGCTATATTTCTTTGAATGTAGAGACACAAATCTGCCTCTTGTCAAACCATACTATAGTAACCAAGGTCATTCAAGTGTATTTCTCCCATTACCCAAACCCTTTGTGTTTTTAAGATCACTTCTCTGTTGAAATGACTCAATCCTTCCAATAACAGCATACTGTTATTGCGTCTAGAGAGGGTTGGTTGGTGACATACATTGATACAGTGAATGAGGGACTTGGTGGGAATTCCCATTGGTTTGTGTGTTTTATGTATTTGTGTTGCATGTGGAAAAATCTCTAAGCCCAGGGGTATTACCACTGCCGTAGCACGCACCCCCGCAGGGTTGGGGTCCCCCCGGAGGTCGGCCCCCCTAGAAAGCATATGAACACGTCATAATTTCTTTTTACTAATTACAGGAAATTACCTTTGAAACTGCTACATTTTCTTTCAGCGTCATGGCAAAATCTGAAGAATAGCCGAAATTAGCTCAGGGATTCTTGAACATCGGAAAAATCCTTGTCCGGCAGGGAAACTTTATTTCTATACTTGACAAAAATATACTTTTTGCATATTTTTGCTTAAATGTACTTTAGGGGAATTTTTATAAAGAAAATATATATATTTGTTTTTGGAATTTTCAAAATACTTTCAATATTATTTCCATGTCTCTATGCCTGGATATGTCCTCGTCCGGAGCAAAGGATTGCAATTTCAAACTCTCCCAAAAAGTGTTTAAAATGGTTAAAAAAATGGCAATAATGGATATTAACTGAAATATTATCTTATGTCATTTCTTGCAATAGCCCCCTGTGACTTCAAATAATATTTATCTCAAAACTGTGATTCCTAAAAGATGTGTCTGGAGATTTGGTTAATTCTGTCAGATTTGTCTAAAATCCTAAATTAATCAGGAATGAGCAGGGTCAGCTATACCATAAGGACCCCTTATTCATGTCCTCATTACATGTAGTGTAACAAGACCACCCATGGTCTGTAAAGTTATCTACTTTTGATAGATTTAAACAAACAATGTTGGAATCACCATCACAACCATAAACTGTCAACTCCATCTGCCTGATAGATTAAGATAGAATATGAATTTTGGTTCAAATACAATATGTTACATTTAATTACAATTTAGACTCATAAAGCAATTGAGAAGAAAAAATAATTGCTACTGTGTATTGCACTTGAATGAAGAAGAAAATGTGATTTTTGTCAACTCCATAAAACAAAAACTCTATTACTTTTGTACAACGTCAACTCCGTCAGAGGGCTGAAAGATCTGATAGAATGGATATGTTTTTATTGAGGATTTTGAAATGAATAATTTTACATATTTTACAAATGTTTGTATTGAACTTAGATTTTTAGAGTCAAAAATATGTCCGTTTTCAGTATCTGTTGTCAACTCTGTCAGTGGCTGGTCAACTCCGTCGCTGATGGCTAACCCCCTTACGACCAATTTATTTTTACAATGTTCTGAAAAAATATTTATGTTCAGCAACATATGCTTAAACAATTGAAGTATTTGCTGTGCTAGACCTAAGGTATAATCTTTGCTTTATAAATGTTGTTTTATCTTCTAAATCTAGAAAAACATGACAAACTGCTAAATAAATTAGCCCTAGAGCAATTAATAGTGCTATAAAACAAAACAAAATGTTTGGAGATTTGTATTACATATTTAAATAATCTCAAATCAAAATGTATTTGTTACATGCACCGAATAGAACCGGTGTAAAAATCATATTACAAATAAAATAGCAATAGGAATAAAATAAAATACACAAGAAAGGAGCTACTGTATATACAGGGAGTACCAGTACCACATTGATCTTATGTTAGAATTAAACAATCAAAATACTACTTTTTTGAGGGTTTGCTCTACCTTGTGGGGGGCCCTGCGAAACTGTGCTACACCACTGGGTATTACATAATGCTGAAGACATTCAAGTCATTAACAACACAAGCACCCTCCTAGACTTAGACTTATACAAAATGCCCTATTAATGACCCAGCATCTCACTGCTACTAAATATCTCTTCAAGGACAAATGTTTGGATTCAAATGAAATACAGAAAACCGAGAAACATAGTATTTCTTGTGTTTCATCCTGTGCTTCTGCTCCCTATTCCATTAAGATGGATTCAGGATGCCAATTGTCAGACTCCAATTCACACACATAACTGAGTGGTGTGAAATAACAGTTTGAGAGAGATAGAAAGGTAAAACACCACAAACCTGAGTTTTAGAGGTACTGAATGGACAATGGGATCAAAAGACAGAGATTTTCCAAGTTTCTTGACACAGGTTCCCACTGGGCACACACTGGTTGAATACACATTGAAAATATGTTGAACCAACATGGAATTTACGTTGAATTGACGTCTGTGCCCAGTGGGTTATTTGAATAAAGGTGAATGTTTGTCTACAGTGCTACTCATACACACTTAGTGGCCAGTTTATTAGGTACACCACCCCATTCACAAAAATGGTTCGCTCCTACAGACAGTGAGTCACGTGGCCTTGGCTTGCTATATAAAGCAGGCAGACAGGCATTGAGGCATTTAGTTACGGTTCAATTTAATGTTAGCATGGGCAAAACGAGTGACCTAAGCGACTTTTAGCGTGGTCTGATTGTCGGTGCCAGCAGTCTCAGTCCTGTGGCCGAAAGCAGCTAGTTGATGAGAGGTCGAAAGAGAATGGCAAGAATCGTGCAAGCTAACAAGCGGGCCACAAACAGGCAAATAACGGTGAAGTACAACAGTGGTGTGCAGAATGGAATCTCAGAATGCAAAACTCGTCGATCTTTGTCACGAATGGGCTATAGTATCAGAGGTCCACACCGGGTTCCACTCCTATCAGCTAAAAACAAGAAGAAGAGGCTCCATTGGGTACTCAATCACCAACACTGGACAATTGAGGAGTGGAAAAACATTGTCTGGTCCTATGTATCCCTGTACCTGTTGCGTCATGAGTCAGTCCATCGTCCCATCCTGCCTGGTGTCAGTGGTACATGCTGGTCGCGGTGGTGTAATGGTGTGGGGAATGTTTTCCTGGCACACGTTAGGTCCCTTGATACCAGTTGAGCAAAGTTTCCTTGCCCCTAAGAATTCAGGCTGTTCTGGAGGCAAAGTGGGGTGTGTAAAAGTGTATATCTCTGTATATGTATGCTGCAAATCTTCACAAGCTGTAGAATGTGTCAAGGTCTGAGTAAAGCGGATAATGTATCACCCCTTTTGGTGTTTATCACAGTTCATTTGGGTCTCTATTTCCTCAAAGTTGTCTTAATCATATCCATCAATTCTTTGAACTTAGCTCAGTTGAAAATAAATTAATTAAAAGAACATAAAAAAACACATTTGGGCCTCTGGAGAAAGATGGATCTGTATAAGAAAAATATAATATTTTAGCATAAAAGTACTTTCTATTCTTGGGGTAAAATCACTGCGCTATATGGCAAGACACCATATATACAATTCTTTAGGGGGGAGCCCATAAGTCATTGGTCCTCTCCATATGAGGGAAAAGGTGCACACACATGAAGCATGCGATTTACAAGAAGAAAAAAAGGGCCATATCGGCCCGGGCTATTAGGGTTTGGAGCTGCCAAGCCGTGAGGCACTGGTTGGCTGCCGTCTTTAATGGCCCCCGTTTCTCCAGATGTAAACACAGGATCTTCTCCAAACATTGCCTTTTTAAGGCCTCTCTGGAAGGGAGCAGGCACGGGGGTGACCCTAGCTCTCTGCACTTCACTACCCTAATGAAGGGTCCGCCCCCGCCCAGCCAGAGTGCCAACCAACATTCCCTCATTTGTTTTACTGTTTTCAGTTTGTTCCCCTCCAGGGCAGTCCCCCCTCTGTCTAAATGTAGTCTTTTCCAGCCAGGCAGTACCTCAGGAGGCGACAGCAGCACCCAGGTTCTGAGGGCCTGGAGGGTGGGGGATGCGAGTCGAGGGGTCAGTGTGGAGTGGTTTACCCAGAATAAGTGACATTTCACAGACATGGCGGGGCACTCCCCCCACCCCCACGAGACCGCTGTCTATTCTGTTTATTTGACCCCCACAGCTGTAGGCGCCCAGGAGGAACATTTATCTGGCAGGGTGTGAGCAACAAGGTCATGGCTTTGTGCCCCAGTTCTTCTATACACTGATCAGTCTACTTAGATGTCGGCTGACTCGGCTTGTTGAGCAGAATGTCCGGTCACCACAATATATGACAGTGTTGAAGGTATAGCTAAATGTTCCTGAAAGTAGGATTTAGTGCATATTTACTGTATGGATGCAATTTTGTATACACATCAGTTGAAGAAGTTGTCATGAAGTGCTGCTAAGGGAGTGGCTTTGAACGCGGCAACCATCTGTTCCATAGAGACTAAAGGCAGTGGTGTAAAGTACTTACAGTTGAAGTCGGAAATTTACACACACTTAGGTTGGAGTCATTAAAACTCATTTTTCAACCACTCCACAAATGTCTTGTTAACAAACTATAGTTTTGGCAAGTCGGTTAGGACATCTACTTTGTGCATGACACAATTCATTTTTTCCCAACAATTGTTTACAGACAGATTATTTCACTTATATCACAATTCCAGTGGGTCAGAAGTTTAGATACACTAAGTTGACTGTGCCTTTAAACAGCTTGGAAAATTCCATTAAATGATGTCATGGCTTTAGAAGCTTCTGATCGGCTAATTGACATCATTTGAGTCAAATGGAGGTGTACCTGTGGATGTATTTCAAGGCCAACCTTCAAACTCAGTGCCTCTTTGCTTGACATCATTGGAAAATCAAAGGAAATCAGCCAAGACCTCCACAAGTCTGGTTCATCCTTGGTAGCAATTTCCAAACGACTGACGGTACCACGTTCATCTGTACAAACAATAGTATGCAAGTATAAACACCATGGGACCACGCAGCCTTCATACCGCTCAGGAAGGAGACGCGTTCTGTCTCCTAGAGATGAACTTACTTTTGTGCGAAAAGTGCAAATCAATCCCAGAACAACAGCAAAGGACCTTGTGAAGATGCTGGAGGAAACAGGCACAAAAGTATCTATATCCACAGTAAAACGAGTCCTATATCGACATAACCTGAAAGGCCGCTCAGCAAGGAAGAAGCCACTGCTCCAAAACCGCCATAAAAAAGCCAGACAACGGTTTGCAACTGCACATGGGGACAAAGATTGTACTTTTTGGAGAAATGTCCTCTGGTCTGACGAAACAAAAATATAACTGTTTGGCCATAATAACCATTGTTATGTTTGGAGGAAAAAGGGGGAGGCTTCTAAGCCGAAGAACACCATCCCAACCGTGAAGCACGGGGGTGGCAGCGTCATGTGGTGGGGGTGCTTTGCTGCAAGAGGGACTGGTGCACTTTACAAAATAGATGGCATCATGAGGTAGGAAAATTATGTGGATATATTGAAGCAACATCTCAAGACATCAGTCAGGAAGTTAAAGGGTCGCAAATGGGTCTTCCAAATGGACAAAGACCCCAAGCATACTTCCGAAGTTGTGGCAAAATGGCTTAAGGACAACAAAGTCAAGGTATTGGAGTGGCCATCACAAAACCCTGACCTCAATCCCATAGAAAATTTGTGGGCAGAACTGAAAAAGCATGTGCGAGCAAGGAGGCCTACAAACCTGACTCAGTTACACCAGCTCTGTCAGGAGGAATGGGCCAAAATTCAACCAACTTATTGTGGTAAGCTTGTGGAAGGCTACCCAAAACGTTCGACCCAAGTTAAACAATTTAAAGGCAATGCTACCAAATACTAATTGAGTGTATGTAAACTTCTGACCCACTGCGAATGTTTTGAAAGAAATAAAAGCTGAAATAAATATTTCTCTCTACTATTATTCTGACATTTCACATTCTTAAAATAAAGTGGTGATCCTAACTGACCTAAGACAGGGAATCTTTACTAGGATTAAATGTTAGGAATTGTGAAAAACTGAGTTTAAATGTATTTGGCTAAGGTGTATGTAAACTTCCGACTTCAACTGTATGTTAAAATACTTGAAAGTACTACTTAAGTCGTTTTTTGGGGTATCTGTACTTTACTATATATTTTTTTTACAACTTTTACTTTTACTCCACTACATTCCTAAATGAAATAATGTACTTTCTACTCCATACATTTCCCTGACACCCAAAAGTACTCGTTACATTTTGAATGCTTAGCAGGACAGGAAAATGGTCTAATTCACACACTTAAAGTGAAAATCCCTGGTCATCCTTACTGCATTTGATCTGGCGGACTCACTAAACACAAATGCTTAGTTTGTCAATTATGTCTGAGTGTTTGAGTGTGCCCCTGGCTATCCGTAAATTTAAAAAACAAGAAAACTGTGCCGTCTGGTGTGCTTGATATAAGGAATTTGAAATAATGTATACTTTTATATTTACTTTTGATACTTTTAAGTATATTTTAGCAATTACATTTACTTTTGATACTTAACTATATTTAAAACCAAATACTTTTTGACTTTTACTCAAGTAGGATTTTACTGGGTGACTTTTACTTTTACTTGAGTCATTTTCTATTAAGGTATCCTTACTTTTACTCAAGTATGAAAATGGGTACTTTTTCCACTACTGAATAAAGGACTATGCACTCACTTTATGCTGCACACCGTATCAAGAAATCTCTGAATTCTACACAAAATAACTGCACTATGCTGCATTTGCACTCTGTTCATCTCCCTGCATTTAGGTATATTCATACTGATACAGTAAATTTGTACATCCACTGTACATCAACCGTATACCCACTGTATATTTGTATATTTGCTTATTCTCTTATAGCTCTATGCTCACTATACCTAGTTGTGTATAAAGTGTCAACTTTGTTTAAACTCAGCTGTCTGTATTCTGTCTCTAAATGGTGGCAATCACTAGCAGAACCATATCACCAAGTACAATTCTGAGTATGTGTAAATTAACTTGGCGATTCTGATGGCGTCTGAGGTGAGGGCTTGCGTAACCCGCAGGTCCCTAACTTGCACCCACAGTTCCTCGCCATGGCCTCCCCTACAAACAGTGACATAAGTTAGAAGATGATTGCTAGTCTCACTCACCACTCACTGTGTCTTCTCATATCGGAGTAACACCAGCTGCTTTGGCATGTCTCATCTCTCTCTCTCGCTCTCTCTCTCTCAATCTCTCTCTCCATATATCTCTCTCCTTCTCTCTCTCTCTCTCTCTCTCAGCAGCCACAGGATATGCGCTGTACTCTCTGTAGTCAATTACCTTGATGAGCTGATCTCTTGGCCAGTCACACTTCCTGTTGCTCCTGCTCCCATGCAGCTCCCATAGTGTTCTGTCATTTACCGTTTTTTTTATCGCTTTGGTGCAATTTTCACCAGTATGTTGTACATTTGATCAACTCTTAGTACAAAACTTAGAACAGATCATCAAAAAGGCAGTTGTTTCAAAACTAAGCAAAACTAAGCACATTTTTAATTGACTAAAAGTACAACACACAAAATCTTGCAGTCACTTTTTCACCAAACTTAGTGTTTCATCTAGAAATACATGTTTCACATTGCAATACGTTTTCATATAAAGTAATTACATTTCAAAATGCAATGCTCAAAATACTTTGATTTGATTTTATTCTTTTTTTTAGATGATCACTTAAACATTTGGTAAACCTATAGATTTTACATGTCAACAGGTTTGTCTGCTACAGATTCTGAGAACTACATCATGAAAATGTATGTCTGTAAAGTAGAAACATAAAACGTATGACATGTACTCGAATGTACGTACTACTATGATGATGATTTTACTTCACAGTACGTTTTTTTTAAATCTAATCAAAGTTTGTTGGTCATGTACACAGATTTTACACCAGGTGCAAATATTTGTATACAATACAATACCAATATGCAAATCATCCAGAAAGTCCAAAACAAGAAAGAAATGCATCCCCTATAGCGTAAACAACTTGTTGCCGTTGGACAATACAGTACAGCAATATTGTACTACATGCCATTTACGAAGCAGACACATTTTGGTGTGTGACCCCAGTGGGAATTGAACCCACGACTCTGGTGTTGTTACTGCCATGCTCTTATGAACTTAGCCACATACAGGACCACTGCAATACATACGTAAAATACAATACTGTAAAATACAATACACGATTACAATACAGGTGGAAAATGTATGACTGCCATCCCCATGAGCGTGCCACCCACCTTCAGGCCATGGATGAGGCATGCAATGATTTCAATCCAGACCTGTCAGGCTTGGATTTGCCATGCCAAAATGTTTTTGCATGAACAATGGAGGACATTTACTGCAATTTCGATGGGAACCTATGGCCAAGTCCGGCTTGATGCAATCGAGTGCTTGCTAAACATTGTTACTTTAATTTCTTTAATTTGATTACATCTTGAAAGATCTCTTCAATGACCACACCTATAATCACACGGGATGGAAATGATGGAAATGTGACGTTCAGTCAATTTGAAGCTCTACTGCGCAAGCTTCCAACATACCTCACGTCGTCGAGGTTCCTCGGATCTCCACCA